>NW_004955414.1:14354266-14456652 GCF_000276665.1 Chinchilla lanigera | reverse complement strand
TTGTTTGTAACTCTGTATTGTCTGTATTGTGCTTGTGATATGTTGTAAAATGTTGTATGTCTGTTAATGTTTCCCTCCTTTTATCTTTAAAATAATAATAAAAAAAAGAAACAAAATTCAACAATATGCTGTATACAAGGAACACATTTAACTCAAAAGGAAATTCATAGACTGAAAGTCAAAGGATGGAAAACAATACTCCACATGACAGGAACACAGAAAAAACAGGGTGGCTATTCTGTTTGCAGACAATGTGAACTTCAAACCAAGAATGAGCAAAAGAGATAAAGAAGGTCACTAGATATGTCTTAGAGAAAAACTGCAAGAGGAAGAGATAACAGTCATAAATATCTATGCACCAATTACAGTAGCACACAACAATATGACAAATTTTAACAAACACGAAAAATTAAATAAGTAGTTACACAATCATAACAGGGGACTTTAACATCCCATTGTGACAAAGAGGTAGATCAACTGGATAAAAAAAAATCAACCCAAACCAAAAAAGCAAACTACAGGCCCACCTCCCTAATGAACATAAATGTGAAAATACTCAATAAAATACTAGCAAACAGAATGCAGCAAATTGTCAAGATTATACACCATGATGAAGTAGGATTCTTCCCAGAAATGCAGGGATGGTTCATTATGCACATATCAATAAATGTAATATGCTTTATCAACAGAGCCAAAGACAAAAACCACATGATCATTGCAATAAATGCATAAAAAGCTTATGATAAAGTCCAACATTCATTCATGATAAAATCCTACAGAAAATAGGAAGAAATGGTCTTTACTTCAATCTGGTAAAAGACATCTATGACAAACCAATAGTTAACATCATACTAAATGGACAAAAACTGTAAGCTTTCACTTTAAAATCAGGAACAAGGCAAGGATGTTCATGTTCACCCCTCCTAATCAATATAGTTCTGGAAACATTAGCCAGAAAAATTAGACAAGTGAGAGAAATAAAAGGAATAAGGATAGGAAAGGGAAAAGTGAAATTATCATTATTTGCAGATGACATGATACTCTACATGGAAGACCCCAAAAACTTGACCAAAAGACTCCTAGAGTTAATCAATAAATTCAGAAGCATAGCTAGATACAAAGTCAATACTCAAAAATCAATAGCATTGATCTATACACAAACAATAAACACACTGAGAGAGAAATTAAGGAAACCATAACTTTCACAATGGCATCCAAAAAACTGAAATACTTAGGAATCGATCTAACAAGTAAAAGATCTTTACAGTGGAAAAAACAGTACTCTGAAAAAGGAGATCAAAGAAAATTTCAGAAAATGGAAGGATATTCCTTGCTCATCAATAGGAAGAACCAACATTGTGAAAATGGCCATACTCTCAAAGTTGTTGCACAGATTCAATGCAATCCCAATTAAAATACTATTAGTATACCTCACAAATCTATAGAAAACATTCCTAAAATTTATCTGGAACCAGAAGAGACCCAGAATAGCAAAAGCAATCCTGGGCAACAAAGGCAAGGCAGGAAGCATCACAATCCCTGACTTGAAATTACACTACAAAGCTACTGTGATAAGATCAGCACGGTACTGGCAACAAAACAGACCTGAAATCAATGGAACAGACCAGAAGATGCAGCCACTACCACAAACACATTCAGCCACCTTATCTTTGACAAAGGGGCCAAACATGTTCACTGGAAGAAAGGTAGACTCTTTAATAAATGATCCTGGAAAAACTGGCTTTCCACATGCCAAAGATGAAAACTAGACCCATGTCTACACCATGCACCAAAATAAAGTCAAAATGGATTAAAGATCTAAATATTAAATCAGAAACACTAAACCTACTGGAAGAGAAAGTAGGTAGGAATCTTGAAGACAGGGGTATGCAGAAAGTTCATGAACAAAAACCAAACTGCACAGGAAATACTTCAAAGAATAAACAAGTAGGATCTCATCTTATTGAAAATTTTTTGCACAGCAAAAGAAATCACCAACAGGATAAAAATGAAATGCACAAATTGGGAAATATTTTAGCCAACTGTCCCTCAGACAAAGGACTCCTGTCTAGAACACATGAACAATTTTAAAAACTCAGGCCCCCAAAATTCAAAGACCCATTCCAAAAATGGGCATCTGAGATGAATACACACTTCTCAGATAAAGAAATACAAATGGCAAATACATATATGAAAAATGTTTGACATCATTAGTCATTAGAGAAATGCAAATTAAAGCAACACTGAGATTCCATCTCATCCCAGAAAATGGTTTTCATCAAGAAATCAACCAGTAACAAATTCTGGAGGGGGTGTGGGGAAAAAGGAACACTTCTCCACTGGTGGTAGGAGTGTAGACTGGTGCAACCACTGTGAAAATCAGTTTGGAGATTCCTCAGTAAACTAGAATTAGAGTTCCCATTCAACACAGCTATTCCTCTCCTGGGTATTTTCCCAGAAGAACTGAAAACATCATAACTCAGTGATATATGTGCACCCTTGTTTATAGCAGTGCAATTTGTAATAGATAAACCATGGAAACAACCCAAATGTCCATCAGCTGAAGAATGGATAAAAAAGATGTAGTATTTTTATACAAGGGAGTGTTACTCAGCTATAAAGAAAGACACACTAGAGGCTTTTATAGGTAAATGAATGCAACTAGAGACCATACTCATAAGTGAAATAAATCAGACTCACGTGTGTAAACATCAGATTGCCTCCCTAGTAGAAGAACCTGAAAGCCTAAATAAAATCTGAAAAGTATAATAGATATTGTAAAAGGGAAAGAAACTGCTCAAAAAGAAAGAACAATTGGGATGAGGGAAAAGAGAAAAAAAATGAATATATAGTGTGTGTGTGTGTGTGTGTGTGTGTGTGTGTGTGTGTGTGTGTATTTTCCCTTTCCTTTTTCTAATTAAAAAAAGAAAAAATTGAGATTTGACACGGTCTTCTTAAAGCCACAGGTTCCCATTGATTTCTGAAAGAGACTTTCTTTTTTTCCCAACAGGCTGATTCAATTTTTTAGATCAGCTTATTTTTCAATAAGCTGATTCAATTTTAATGATTCCTCTAATCTAGCTGACCTTTTACAATGAATATTGTTCAAAGTCTGGTAGGCCCTGTGTAAGCCTAGATAAAAATAAAAGTGTGATAAACTCAAATAAGGTTGTATTGGAGAAACTTACAAAAAAAAAAAAACCAAGTGAACATAAACCTTTCAAAATTACAGACTGAAAGTGTACTAGTCATTTCTTCAAAACTCTGCTTCCTTCTGTAGAGTAGGGTCCCTTAATCCAAGTCTCCATACGGAGCAAACCAACTTTAGATAAAGTTTTTTCTAATAGACACCTTTGTACTATCATCTCATGGAAAATTCTGCTGAAATTAGCACAAGCGTTTGCAGTTTTTTATAGTCTGTAGGCCTGTTTAAAACATTTGGCAAACATGTAATTCCATCCACATAAACATGTACACAAGCCGCTTGTTATTTAAACACCTAGGGTGGCCCATGTTCATCTAGGCCTTTGTGGATAGGAAAGGTTTCTCAGGAAGAGGTACGCTAGAAATATTATTAAAGTACAGCTAACTCCTAACTTTTGTGTAGCCTAAAGTCAAGGCAGTATCTACCCCAACCATTTGTAGCATCCTCATTGTTCTCATCGGTGCACTGGAAGCCACCCAGAAACACAGGCTTTATGTGAGCAAAGGGCTGGATTTATTTTGTCTGGGTCCAGACAGGGTGAGATCATGGGTGATTTCAGCAGCTCGTGTGAGAAGTTAAGTTTACATAGAGTTTGGAGAGAGGGTTATAATCCCAAGGAATCTGGATGGAATGTTTGGGGTCAAAGTTCCAAGGATGGACAGTGCAGGTGTGTAGATAACGCTGGACTTTCCAGTGCTGGGGAGATCGTATGTCCACTCCTAAATTTTCTTTCTGGCCACCTGTTCTGCTTGCTGAGGCCTTGCTAGTGGTTTCCTGTTGTTTGTAGAGGGAAGCAGTTTGCTAAGAGTGTCCCTCTCAGGTCAGACAAGACACTCAGTGTTAGAGAATTTCCCATTTCTCTAATAATCTTGTTACTGCTTGGACTGAAGGATAAACAAATACTCAAGTGTTGCTCTAAGTGAACATATCTAAATCTATAAAATGATAAAGGTGACACAAAGGGATAAACTCAAGACCTGTGGGCACATATGTCACCTCACTGTCAAGTACCAGCCTGGTTGCTTTCTTGGGAGCAGGCTGAGGCTTGATGCCTGACCCTATTGAATTGTGCAGCAGCAGTGCCTTTAGCTCAGATCACAGACCTCATCTTCGTCTTTGCTAAATTCACATAGTATTCCTGAATGACCAGGGTTCCTTTCATGAAAAGCAACGAATCTCCTTTTAACTGAAAGGTTGTAAGGGCATTGAAATTAAAATGTTTGTTTTTAACTGACCCCTAGTAAATACAAATTGAACTACAAGTCTGAGAGATTAAATACTAATATTGTGTGCTTTGTATCTTAGCAATTTGACAGGAAAAGAGAAGAGGCTCAAGTTTTTGAACAGAGTATCCTCAACTAGATAAAGTTTTTATCAATGTCTGATTGACCTTTGAGTCTGTGGCCAAAAATCAATAATGGTTAGGATGTGTCAGTACAAATTAAACTCCCAGTTACCGATGCTTTTAGAAAGCACCGAGTGCCCGTAGTCAGAGCTGGCATAAAGTCTCTCGCCAAACCAGGTCATTTCAAGCAGAACGAAACAGGGCTGCATTTCCTGTGTTCCAGGGATGGTACTAAATATTTTGCATAAATTATTTCCTCAAAATCTCAGAGGTAGATATTATTATTTCACAGATCTGTGAACAGAGGCTCAGAAAGGTTAAGGTGCTTCTCCAAGGGCACACATGGCGGCAGAACTAAAAATGAAACACAGCTTATTTGATTCCAACCAAACTATAATATTTTGTTTCCTCTAAGCCAGACTTTGCTGTCTAATAAGGAAATGGATTCTGCCAACAACCACCAAGGCTGGTAGAGAGCTCTAAGCACTGTGTGAAACCAGGCTCCAATCAACACCCTGACTTCAGCCTGATGACGCCCTGAGCTGAAAAGCTAACTATGTCATGCTTACACTTTTTTGACGTGCGCATAAGCAGTCAGCCAAGTTACTTGTCTTTTCAGCAAATGCCTGGAGAAACTCCTGTCCCTTTGTGGGTCTTTTCCCAAAAGCAACACTGGGGTCCCCCATCTCATCACTTTTAATCCCTTATTGTAAGTCATGACCACACAGCATAAGACCTATCAGTTCACTTGGTCTCCTGTATCGTTATCTCCTTCACCTGATGGTTAATTGTACTATCGCCTTGACTAGATCATTGGTGGCCAAGATAGTTGATTAAGTATTTCTGGGTATCTATGACAGCGTAAGCCCATACTTTTTACTACATCTCTTTACAAATACGTATCTCATATGGACCACCATTTTAGGTGATGGAGAGGAGGAGGCCATCATCCTCATATCTTTCCTAATCTTTGCTTCGACGTTAACTAGAGCAGGCAACATCTGAGTAACATTGTGATGTCTGAAGCTGCTCCTAGTGGTCAGGGGGAGAAAAATCACAGAAGGGTCCCACTGGCTTCATTCAGGTAAGGACATATAACATTCTTACCATTCATACACCATTCATACCACAAGGGGCAAGTCACCAGGAGACACATTCCACACATCAGAGATCTTAATTCATTCACCTACTGAGATGCTTCCTCCTAGGTCATTAGTAATGACCACAGAATTTCATTTCTCAGAGCTGATTACTAACTCCCACGTCCATCCCAAGTCTCTGGTTCTCAATAAAGCTACTCTGAATATTCTCAGGAATTTAGAGGAACTAGTAGTTCAGCCTTCTCCATAGTGGAGTTTCCTAGGTGACCCCAAGACTTTTAAAAACAACCATCCTGGAGAGCCATCTTAAAGGATATCTTTCACTCCCAGGTCTCCATTCTCAGGAATATAACTGGAGTGGCAGATTTTGCTTCTGCAACTAGTCAGTAGCCCACAGTCTCTGTCTTTGGTCAATGGTCTTATCTTGAGAGAATTCCCTGAGTCTTGGTTCTCTGATTCTTTGGTTTGTGAGCAGCTAATCATACAACAAACTCTCTACAATTTCTGGAACCTAGTTTATTGGTGGAAATTCATGGTGATGTGAACAGTTGACAATGTGTGGATACTCTGATGCCCACCACCTTCTGGGGCAGACAGAGATCTAGTACATCACAGATGTTCATACTGTAGGACTCCAGACCTTGAGGTGGAGATAATTTATACACCTAGGAAGAACTAGCCTCTTCTCCTATATGATTAGGCACTAGGATCCAATAATAGTACCACATGACAGAACACTGACTTAGCTCCATTGTACCACCTCAGAGAGTACATCCTCAAATGGGATCAGAGTTAGGGATCAAGTCTTTTTTTCAATTTTTATTTTATTTGTCAGTACGTGTTTGCAGTACATATTGATTACATTCCTCAGGAGGAGCTGATACATGTACATATTTAACCTTCCTTTTTCATCCTCTCCCTTATTCCCTCCCTTCCCACTCTTGGTCTCTTGATCCTCTTTTTTAAAAAAGATCTATTTCCTTATTTCCTATTATCTTTTATTTTGCTCTTTATACTTCAAGTTTCTCATGTAAGAGAAACCATGCAATATTTAAGCTTGTGTGTTTATTCCAGTTAACATTATGGTCTTAAGGTACATCCATTTTTCAGCAAATGACTCAAGTGTATCCTTCTATATGGCAGAGTATTGTATATATATACCATTGTGTACAAATACCACACTTTCTTTATCAGTTCATCTGTTGGTAGATAGACTGTTTCCAAGATTTAGTTATGAGTACTGCTGCTATAAACAAGGGTATGCATGTATGTAATGGTTAATACATTGTGTCAGCTCGAGAAGTTTAGAAATTACCTTAACAGGGGGCCAGGGTCCTTACTTTTCAAACATCCTGAGCTTCTGGAAGAGGAGGGCACAAAGATGGCATGGCAGAAAGCCAGTATACAATATAAGGGAGGAAAAGAGGCTTCCTTTCCCCTGCTTTTTGCTCTTGTTGCTTTTGCTGTCTTCTGCCACCTTGAACAGCTGCCCCTGTGCTATGCCACCCTGCCTTGGAGCCAGCCAAGTATGGACTGAAACCTCCACAAACTGTGAGCTAAATAAACCTCTCCTTCCTTAATTTTGAGTGTTGGGTATTTTGTCCCAGCAATGAAGGAAAAGTAACCAAGACAGTGTAGAAAGGATTTTTTTCCCCAGCAACCTCACCAGTATTTGCTATTATCTGATTTCTTGATGACAGCCATTCTTTCTGGAGTAAAACGGAATCTCAGTGTTGTTTTAATTTGCATTTCTCAATGGCCAGAGATATGTAACTTTTTTTCATTTATTTATTGGCCATCTGTACTTCATTTCAGTTGCCCATTTTTTACTGGGCCTTTTATTTGGGGGTGCTATTTTTTGAGTTCTTTATATATTATAGATACTAGTCCTTTGCCCAGTGAATAGCTGGCAGAATTTTTTTCTGTAGGTTGCCTCTTCACTCTGTTGGTTGCTTCCTTTGCTGTGCAGATTCTTTAATTTGTTATGCTCTCATTTTTTTTTTATGATCCCATTTGTTGATTTTTGGTACTATTTTTTGCACAATCAGGGTTCTGTTCAGAAAGCCCTTGCATATGCCTGTCTTCAAGAGTTTTACCCGTTTTATCTTCCAGTAGATTGTTTCTGTCATTTAGACTCTTGAGCCATTTTTATTTTAGTGGGTCTAGATTTAATCTCCTGTAATGATAGACAATTTTCCCAGCATCATTTGTTAAAGAGATTATCTTCTCTCTAATGTGTTTTTGGCCTCTCTGACAAATACCAGATAGCTGAATGTGTCTGGGGTTTTTCCTGCCTCCTCTGTTCTGTGCCACTGATCCACATGTCTGTTTTGTGCCAGTACCATGCGATTTTTATCATAGAGCTTTGTAATATAACTTCCAGTCTGGGATTGTGATGTTTCCTGTTTATTCTTGTTGCCCACTATCACTTTTGCTATTCTGGGGTCTCTTTTGATTCTGTGTGAATTTTAGATTCGTTTTCTCTACTTCTCTTAAGAATTATGATGGTATTTTGATTGGGATTACATTAAATCTGTGTATCAGTTTTGGGAGTATGGCCATTTTGACAGTATTGATACTGCCTATATAGGAATAGGAGATATCTCTCCATTTTTTTTTTTTTTTTTTTGGTTTTTGTTTTTTTTTCTGGTACTGGGAATTGAACTCACGACCTTGCGCTTGCCAGGCAGATGCTGTGCCACTGAGCTAAACCCCCAGCCCCTTATCTCTCCATTTTCTGAAGGTCTCTTCAATCTCCTTTTTCAGAGTACTATGGTTTTCATTGTAGAGGTCTTTCAGTTCCCTGTTTAATTCCTAAGTATTTACTTTCTCTTAATGCTACTGTGAATGGTATTATCTTCCTAATCATCTCTTACTGTGCTTGTATAATGGGATAGGCCTATGGCCTGATTAGCTACCAAACCGACTGCCTTAAGTATTTAGGTATAGCCATTTTCAACAATGCTCTGAGAAAAGCCAACTCTTCTAGAAGCCAAACCTTAGGGAATTAGTCTTAGACAAGTTAAACCTTTCTTTTCAAATGCTTACAGCAGCAACAATAAATGAATGAGAGCCACACAGATCTACATATATATCTCATAAAAATAATCTTGAGTGGCACAGTATGTTTACTTAAAGTTCAAAAACTAGCAGAATTACACTCTGTATTGGAATACATGAGTGTGATAGCACAGAGAAACAAGAATGTAATCTCTCTGAAAGGATAATGGGGGTTGAGATGAGAAAGGGGATGCTAGGATGAGAAGGTTCTGAGATAACCCAGAGTGTTCCTTTCTTGACTTGGGCAGTAGATACACACGCATTTATAAACATTCCTTAAACAACAAATGTCTTTGGTCCTCTTCCCTTCATTTATATTTAAAATTGAGAAAAATACAATTGAGGTACATTTGGTAAAGGGGCCTCCTATCTGCAACTTACTCTCAAATTATTCAGAAAGAACAATTTATTATTCATTATTTCATGTAAGAAATCAGAAAGGAAGGAAAAAAAAAGTGGCGTACTCTAAGTAGAATATTTTTATCTCCTTTTATTGAAGGAAATAGAAACTTGTGCTTCTGAGGTAGTGGAACCTCAGAGCATGACAAGGTGGTCAAAGAGGCTGATATGAGAAGCCACAATGCTGGCCAAGCATCCTACCACAGCGGGAGGACCAAAACCACATGGATTGCAGGAGGTAGCAAACATCCCCAACACCCAGTGTACGCATTTCCATTTGCAGAGTTTGGCCATGCATCTTAAAAATAGGGTCCCTTTATAGCTGGTAGGATATCATTTCAGGTCACCAAATCCATCCAAAACTAACACACAGTATCAGATTTGGAGACCCCTTCCTTTGACCTAAATATTTAGACCACCAGAACATCTGAATTTAATCTTTCAGCAGTCCATCCAAGATAGATAAACAGGCCAAGTTCTTGAAATGTCACATAAGCACAGTTGGACAGGTGCTGATCCCCAGCCTTGCTCTAAAAGTAGCTGCATTTTTTCCTCCTGACTTCTCACTGTGCTCTCACTCAGCAGGTGCCTTTGGAAACCTCTCAGCACTATAAACAAGGATAGAACAGGGGCAACAGCCTACAGGATGCAGGGAATCAGAAGCTGTTACAGAGCCAAGATCACTTCACAAGAAATAGCATGGGGAACATTATTGGGTCAAGGTCCTCCCAAACAGCTGCCAAAAGCATACACAAGGAAAAATGTGGTAGCTCTCCCATGTCCAGATCAGCTGAACCAGTCGTGGTCTAGGAAGCTGAGCCACTTCACATCCCTGGCAGATTATCAAACTCCACGGCATTCCCAAGCTGTTCTGGTTTTCTGGTATAATGAGGTGCACTGGCAATTTAGTCACAGAAAAGCAAGCACTAAAGAAATCTCAACCAATGGCAAATTATTAATATTACCAAACATTAAATTTATATTGTCAAGGACTGATTGTGGGGAGTGGGGAGCGGGGATGGTTGAGATTTTGCTATGTAGAAACAGAGGTCCAAGATTTATGCATTGTAAACATTTGGTCATTAAGCAGCCCACATTCACAGACTGGAAGGAACTTCCTCATTTAGCAATAGTAACCACTGGATTAGTCATTCAGCTTCAGTTCTCTTCAGTGCTGGATACATGGTTTCCAAAGATCAAAGTCCTGAGAACTCTAGATCAGGAGATGGGAGAAGCAGGGCAAGAAGAGGGTGCCAGGGCTGGAATTTCTGAATGAGCGTTTACTTCACAGAAGGCTTGGCACAACGAGACTGGGCTGGGCGTGGTTTTAGTGATTGTTCTTGGTTGCCTCCTTTGCTGCAGCAATCAGTGGGGTGAGGCTGGACAGGGGCTTGGCAATCTTCAGGAACTGATGCTGGAAGGAAGAAAAAGCAAAAGACACGTGACTATATCGTTCTTCCTTAGCAACCATTACGAGGCATCAGTGTTTACAGAAGGTGCTGCATGGACAGCTTCAGATCACCCTCAAATCGAAGGATGTCTTACGAGATAACCATTTTGGAAAATTGGCAGTTAACTACCAACAGATAAACACACGTGTACCCTATACTCTAGCAGTTCCAAGCCTACACATATTCCTAGGAGAAATGAGTCTATATAGCCACCGAAAGACACATAGAAGGTTTACTTACAATAGTCAGTAACTGGAAAGTACCCAAATGTCCAAGAAAATGAATGCTATGTTTGCATTATACTATATAAAAAATTATACAGCAATGAAAATGAACTGATATACTGAGAAGATGAATCCCACAGACACGCTGAGTGAAAGAAGACAGACACAGAGTTCATACTGTATGGTTTCATTTCTTTTTAGGGAAGACCTATCTACGTTAGCAGGGATAATACAGTGGTACCTCAGTTTATCAACCTGATTCTTTCCACGATTCTGGTTGCAAACTGAGTCAGACGAGAACTGAATCCAATTCAATGTTGACCTTATGGGGAAATCTGATACAGTTCTCATCCAATTTGGTCTGCGACCACAATCGTGGAGAGAATTGAGTTCATGACCTGCGGTACCACGGTAATAATCATCTCTGGGGAAAGATACTGACTGATCAAGATCCACTCATAAAATGCAATACTATACTTCAGGACTACTGATCCAGAATTTTTTTTTTTTTTTAAGAGAGACAGGGTCTCACTATGTTGCCCAGGCTTGTCCTGAATTCCTGGGTTCAAGCAATCCTCCTGCTTCAGCCTCCTGAGTAGCTGAGACTGCAGATGCATATCATGATGACTTGCTCAGAATCAGGTGTTCTATCCTTAAGTCCAGTAAGTCTAATTAATCCATAGTTTGGTCCTTTCCAAAATCATTTTCACTGGGCTGTAATTTGGACCATATCTTCAATGTTTAACATGTTCATGATGGGCTATAATTCATACATCTTTTTGCTGAGCAGCTCTGAACCACCAGTGATACAAGGCAGTGGTAACATGTTAAAGTTTAGAAGAAAACACCATATAAAAACTGTACACTAGCTGGGTGTGCTGGAATATGCCCATAATCCCAGCTACTCAAGAGGCTGAGGCAGAAGGATTGTAAATTTTAGGCTAATGTGGGCAACTTAGTGAGATGCTGTCCCAAAAGGAAAATAATAGCAATAGTAAGAATAAAGGTACTAAGAACAAGTCACTATTACTATCAAAGGAATAAAGGTACTTGCTAAATCATGAAGATAGGAATTCCAATATATTATCCTATGTATTTCTGTCCATACATGTGTTCTCACAGGAGAAATGTGAAAATGTTATGACTTAAGATTCTGAGGCCAGGCATGGTGACACACATCTGTAATTCCAGCACTTGGGAGGCTGAGAGGCAGGAGGATCACTACAAGTTCAAGGTCAGTCTGGGCTATATAGCGAGTTCAAGGTCAGCTTCAACTACATAGCAAGATCCTTTTTCACAAAATCAAAAACCAAACAAACAAAAAAAGACTGTGAAAGTTTTAGCTTTGAGTATTTACGATATACACTAACAAGTTAAAGAGCTGGTATTCTCAGATCACCTTTATACAATCCTCAAGAACAACCGATCCCCAACTAACAGGCCTCAGTTTCCTTCTCTGAACAAAGTAAACCCGGTAAATCCCACAGATCTTCCAGTTCTGTCACTTTTTGGACCTGTAAGAGCAGAGGCTAAGTGCCCACACACTTAAGAGCCAAACAGATGTGGGCTGAAGTCCTGGATCTGCCAGTTTTCAGCTACATAATTATGCAAAAGTAAAACTTCAATTTCTTCACCTGTAAAAATTGAGGCTAAAAAAACCTGTAACTAACAGGGTTTTTGTGAAAAAAAAATAAATAGATAGAACTTAGTGCCTAAAATATGGTAAATATTCAATTAATTCATTTATTATTAGTTATATTACTATATTAGGAAGAAATTCTAGAAGGCACTAACCCTTCAATAACTACAGTTTGGTACCTAATTAAGAATGTGATCTTTACCTATCACAGGCTTAGAATAGCATTTGTGTACTTCGCACAGCCTATGGTTTCCAGAATACAACTCATATGAAAGTCAAAAGAGATTCTATATTATACTGTGTGTTCTAAGGGTTTTTTTAGTCCCAAAGGAGCTAGAGACTAACGGGTTACATTTGGCAGAATTCGTATCTTATTTCTAATGGCCAGTGCTCTGTAATTAGCAGCCTCAACTACAAAAAGATGGTAAAACTGTAGGTAAATACTTTAAGTAATTCCATTCAACTTAATAAGTATTTTCTGAATACCTATTCCCTGTCAGTCCAGGACATAAAAAGAGACTCATAGAGATCAATGAAATAGAGGTTACAATCCACTGGTAAAGACAGAGACATTTAGAACCGTTGTTAACACAAAGCAGTATTCTCGGCCCTGCCTGGCCAGTTCAGACAATCTTGGGCCTCATGATAAAAACCAACTGACACTGCTTACAGATCAGTCCCTATCATGAAGTTGCACACAATACTTACTATTAAGTTCCCAGTCAGCAGTACAGTAAAATATTACATATAAAAAATTATATTTGAAACACAAATATTAAATGCAAACAATGTGATTTGCTATAGGTAGTTTTTACAACTGTATAAAGTAGTTGTGCTGCAACTTCAGGATTAGGCAGGTGGGAGTTTTTATGAAAAGTTTGGTAAATTCTGGATTTCCCTGTAGCCTTGCAAAATCTCACCCCAAACAAGTAGAATATCATTGCCCCTACATGGAGGTTTCTAAGGTAGAAACTTCAAAGATTCCAAAAGCTGCACTCACTATCTTCTAAATTTTTGTTCCTTTCCTGAATATATATGTTTTGTGTTTAACCCAATAAAATGCAATGTGTAAGATTTAACTTTTCGGAGGTGCTTCTCATCAAGCACACACAAAATTTCCCAGACAAAATTTTCCCAGGCAAACCAAAGGAAGTGTTAAAGGAGGATAGAGGCCAAGCTCAATATGAGCTCAGAAAGTAAATTTTAAGCTGAGCCTAAGAGGGTATATAAAGTTTTAACGGGCTAAGGAAGACACAAAGGGAATTTTATGACTAGGAGCAGGGCGAAGGATAGGAACGTAAGAATACAGAACAGAGTGGGAAATGACAGGGAAGAAGCTCAGTTCTATAATAAACAGAGTCTTATAGAAAACAGTGAAGTACAAAAGAAAAGGTGCCTTCCCTGTAGAGGGGCTTACCTGCAGCAGCTCTTTAGCTGAACCTCTCTTCTCCACATCCATCTCAAGACAGCGGTTCAGAAAGTCTCGGAAGATAGCTGAGAGTTTCTCTGGGTTCTGAAGCTCTGGGGTCCCATTTGTGGCAATGAGGTACAAGGCCTGGCAATAAATATGAATGGAGAATCACTTTGAGCTCCAACTGGGGTTCTCTTCTGTTCCCAGACACACCCTCTAAAAATGTTTCCAGCTGCTGTAGGATTCCAAAAGGCAGCTGTGGTATTCTAGAAAGAACATGACTTAAGGATCAGGCTTAACACTTACAGGCTATGTGTCATGTGCATGCTGCTAAAATCCAACTTCTTTTTAGTGCCTGTCTGGATAGTGGAAAGTATTGTGTAAACATATAAAGTGAGTTGCAGACCTAAGAGTTTATTGTTACTCTTCATTACAGATCTAAAGGGTTTATTATTCACTTAGCCTGATGAACTAAACATCTGCCCAGCTGCAGGCAGAAATTATTCCTGGTGCCTTCACCTCAGTCATCCAAAATCTAATCTTTTCCGGTACGAGAAACTATAAAAAGGAATGTTTAGCTAAGCAGCAAATTGTTTTACTATTACCTCCCTGGCCCCTAATATGAAGCATCTCTTTGGAAAAGTGAAAGCATAAAACAGGAAACCTTTACAAGTGCTGAGCACTTTAACTCACGAGATATATACACAGTGCCTGTGCCACAGTAATTTTGAGAAATGGACAGGTCAAGATTTGTCACCACCATTTCACAGATAAGGTTTAGAAATATAAACCTATATGGCTGGGATCACACCATTCATATGTGTGCATGTCCTCTAATTCCTGTCTTATTTCCATCACAGCCCCACTGATCATCACCTTCAAATCTGCAAGGCCATGCTAAGGCAGAGAAGAATGTATTCTACGTAGTCAGACAGCAAAGCTGGCACCAAAGGGTAGAAACTAAGTTTCAGTTTGGTACACTGAAGAGCTCTCTGAGAATCAGTTACCCAAGAGTGACATGAGCATGTAGTTCAGTATAGACAGCACAATGGTAGTGATAATGCACAGGAAATTCCTGCCCTGCATGGAAGGTTGGATTAAATGACAAAAATAAAAGCAATCAGAATAACTTTTACATCTGCCAACAAACAACATTACCAGTCTACTTGCATCTTTGCTGATGCACTCTGCTTCTCTCCTATTACAGTGGATAAACTGTCCGTGGTCTAATATAAAGCTCTCTACTTGATCCAACCCCTTTCATCTAATTAAGGACATCACTCTTGAGCATGTCATTTCTCTGCTGTACATGCCCACTTTCTGCCTGTCCACTGTTCATTACCAAAAGCAAAAAAAATTATCTTTCAACCCACCTTCCCCACTTCACAATACTGCTTCATTTCTGTTACCCTTCATAGCAAACGCCCTCAAGAGAAAAAAGAAACTGTTTATAAATGCTGTCTTGATCTCCTCTTCTACTTTCATCGATTTATTCTAATTAAGTTTTCATCCCTTTCACTCTATTAATAACAGTCAAGGTCATCAATAACCTCCACATTGGCAAACTCAATGTTCATCTCTCAGTTTCATCACACTCAGCTGAATCAGTCACACCTGACACACTACTCCATTTCCCTTGAAACAGTATCCTCTTGGCTCCCAGGCACACCTCTCTCGGTTCCCTTATGCTAAGAAGACCATTCCTTGGTCTACTTTGCACTCACTCCCTAAGTGAATGATCTCACCTACCTGTATCTCTGACTTTACATACAAATTATATACTATCTACTAGTCATTGTTGATTCAGCTTTTTAAATATCCAATTTATCTTATTAGCTATTCCTTCAAGACATTTATTTCCTAAGTCTACTTTTCACTTCTACTCATACCAATATCATCCAAGTAATCTCTCTTGTTTTAACTATTCCAACAATCTCTTAGAATTTTTCCATAGAAGTAGTCAAAACCCTACAACGAAGTCCCAACTCTGCAGGATAAACGCCAGGTTTTCACAACAATCTAAAGGTCTTACCTGCTGGTCTACTGCTAGTTCTCCAACTTTGACTACCACACTATATACCCTTCTCTCTTATTTCAGGGACACAGGACTCCTTAGTCTTCTTCAGGATACAGCAAGCACATTCTTAGCATTTATATTTTAAGTGCAACAGTGGTTAGTTGTATTTACAAAAGAGATAACCAGGTTGAAAGTCAGAGAGAGAGAACAGTCTGAGTCCCACATCCTGGAACTAAAAACAATACCCCAAATGATAGGACTGGTAACACTCACTCTCAGAGGGTTTTCATTGAGGTATGGGGGCTCTCCTTCAATCATTTCAATGGCCATGATGCCCAGGGACCAGATGTCAACCTTGGGCCCATACGCCTTCCTCGTCACAACCTCCGGTGCCATCCAGTATGGAGTTCCCACCATGGTGCTCCGTTTGCTCTGCTCTGGGGTAATTTGTGCACAGAATCCAAAATCAGCTAGGAAAGAGGAGGAAAAGATAGACATTTAGGATATTCCTTCAGTGAGTGTTGACTTTGTGCCTACCCATAGGAGTTACTCTGCCTGCCCCCAGTTCTGCAATCTCTTTCTTTACCACGGCGGGAAGCCACCTTCATGTCTAGTTTCTAAACCTAATCCTTGTTCATTCCTGAGGAGAAGCAGGAACAACAGAAGAAACAAGATCTCCAGCTTCCTACCTTCTCCTCAAATCAGAAGGACTCAGCATTAAAGTCCAAGCAGCCTGTTTTGGCCTTGATTGTCTTCTCCCTATTCTGCTTTATTCTTGAAAATCAACATTCCCCTACCCAGTAATATGACATTTCACTCCTTGTCTTATTCCTTAGACACAAGTCCTCAGACAGATCCCAACTACCCTCACCCACCACTAGGTGTATGTCTGTTTTTTATCATTTCCTCACCTACTACTCCAGGCTAGGGGCTGCTAGTAAATGGTCCATCCACCTGGCACAATTTGCTTGCCTAGACAACTTGTCTTTATACTTTGAACAAAAAGCTCTGTTTGTAGTTCTTTTTATATTACATTAAAATTATAAATTTACTTAAATCAGCAGACCATGACAGTAAAGAGTTTGTCTTCTTAATTATCTTTGTACCCCCAAAGGAGCTGGCATGTAATAGGCATTTAGAAGTCTGTTTGCCAAATATATAACTGACTGAATGAAATGCCATAAAACTTCTTTCAAATTATTCCTTGAAACTTAGAAAAATGTAACCCCAAGGCCAATCATAGGACCTAGCACAGAGTAGGGACTCAGAAAAAAAACTGAATGTATAAAATGGAAAAATAAAATAATACTACTACTACTAATAATAAACACTCTGTGCATAGTATAAAGAGCCCAAACTATCCCAGGAAATAATAAAGACTGATGAATGTTGTAGCTGCTATTATATGATTACCATGTCAGAGAAGACAAGACCCTACAGGGACTTAGTATTACCATTCCTACTTACTTAGCTTGACAGAGCCATCCATTCCCAACAGAATATTGTCACTCTTGATGTCTCTGTGAATGACCTGGTTTGAATGCAGAAACTCCAGAGCTTGCAGACACTATTGAAGTGGTGGGGATAGAAGGAGAAAGAAAGGACGTGTAAGACATACAGTACAGCAAAGTTAAGGTAAAATTGACTAATCCACTTCCTCTTTAGGAGGGGTACTAAGGATTGTACCTAAGGCTTCCTCTAGTCCTTTCATTTCCATTTGGAACAAGGTCTTGCTGAATTGCCCAGGCAGGCCTCAAAATTCTGATCCTCTTGCCTCAGTCTCCACATAGCTAAGATTACAGGCATGTGCCATCATACTCAGCTCTAACCTCCTCATTTTATGACAAAGGAAGTAAGGCCTCCATGTATAAAAGAACTTGCCCCAAATCAAAGGCAGAGCCATATCGAGAACCAAGTCTTCTTTTAACTTAACATTCTTATAACACCCCATTTTGCTGTTCATCTGATGAAAGGCGTCCTTCCAATGTATATTCATGTTTGGAGAGCAGACTTAGAAGCAGTGGGTTACCAGGATCTTACTGTGCTAAGGGGATAGTTTATACTATTTTGGATTTGCTGAGTTAGACATACCTATGAAACATGAAGACAAATGTCTAGGAAGCAACCAAACTTTTAAATGTTAAGTTACATACAGAGGTGAGTATTTACAAGACATTTGCAATAAGGTGTTCTGTTCTTTTTTTTTTTAGTTTTTGATCTTATTTTGTTCTGTTTTTGGTGGTGGGGAGTTAACCCAGGGCAATCCACACACTATGCACACATTGTACCACTGAGCCTGCGCCCCCTACCCTCAGCCAGACATTTTTCTAAGTTTTAGGAATGGCTGAAACAGGCAAAGGGTAGGAGAAAGGGAAGAACCTTAAAAAATACCTATATTTATCAGGCAGGATGAGGGACAAAGAGATAGAATAGACATTAAAATGCTTGGCTCTGCTACTTCCTAATTGACCATATCATCCAAATCACTTTCTCTGGTAAATTGTTTTCCTGTCTTTGAAATGAGGGCTCAGATGAGATAATAGCTCTTGTCCTAACTGCAATACTTTCAATGCATTAACCCAAACCTAAATTTTTAGAAGTTTCTACCAATTAAAAAATACTACAGATACAAGTCAATAGGAAACTACTATTTAAATGGTCCTAAAGTAATGCTTTACTTTCTAAGAATATTCTAATGGCTAAATTAAAAATAAATCAATGTCCATAATTGAATTTTCTTCCTCAAAATAAGGGCTATTGGTAGGAGGCAGTTCTTTGGATGTTAAAAATTATGATCGAAAGGATGATCTTGAGATACTGGAACCTTCACACATGGTTGGCAGAAGTATAAAATGGTACAGACACTTTAGAAGAAAGTTTGGCAGTTCCTCAAAATATTAAACGCAGAGTCATGATGTGACTAATAATTCTACTTATATGTGCATACCCAAGAGAAATGAGAATGTATGTCTACATAAAAACTAGTATATGAAAATTCATAGCAGCATTTTTCACAAGGGAGGAGTAGGGGAAGAGGGGAAGAGACAGAGGAAAGAAAAAAAGAAATAACCCAAACATCAGTCAGGCATGGTAGTCTATGCCTTAGCACTCTGAAATGCTGAAGCAGGAGAATTGCAAATTAAGCCCAGACATGAGAAGTTACTGTCAATATGAAGTTTCCTTCTGGAGTGATAAAAATGATCTAAAATTCATTACTATGATGGTTATATAATCCTAGGAATATACTAAAAACTAGTGAATGATATACTTTAATGGGTAAATTATATGGTATATAAATTACATCTCAAAACCTGTTTCAAAAAGTAGGTAATGGTCTCTATTAGATTTTAAGAATAGTGGTATCACCTGTTTATTTGACACTTAAAACTTTTCAAGTGCTTTTGTTTAAAGTGCTAACAACACATTTAATGCTCATTAAAACCCATAAGAGTGAACTATTATGATCCCCATTTTACAGACAAGAAAACTGAGACAGAGAGAAATTATACAAGTTGTTCACAGATCACAAAGTGAAATCAACTTTTTCCTGTGCTGGGAATCAAACCCAGGGCCTTGCATGTGCCAGCCAACCATACTACCACTAAGCCACAAACCTAGCATCCAACTGCTTTTTGATTCATGTAGTACCCCTAAAGCACATACAGTGTGAATGTTTCAATTTCCATTTTATCGATGAATAATTTGAGCCAAGATAATTTCCCCAAATACACATGTGCATATATTCTCAACTAGTGGAAGTTGGTCACTGGAGTTGGAGATGAAAACTGTTTTCATATTACAGTGCTTTGTGATCCTGAAAGAGTATAATGTATACAAGTATACAGCTGTAGTAGTAAAATTTCTTGGGAGCAATGTAATTGGAAAAAAATCTAAAATGGCTGCTACCAAAAACCAAATATTGCATTAGTGAGCTCTTAATTATGAATCCTAGCCTAGTATTAATTCCATTAACCTACTTTTGTACATTCTATATCCCAAAGTTGTTAATGCAAAGGTGACTATATTTTCCACAGCAGTATAAATTTCATATTATTTTATTTTTCTTAACATTGACTAAATATACAATTATATAATTTCATCTAAATGCCTTTAGGTGTTGAACCATGAAACCCTAATCACACTATTACATTCCTCCAAAATTCTGAACCTCAGCTGGGTGTGATAGCGCATGCCTGTAATCCCAGCACTCTAGGAGTCTGATGAACAGAGAGTCACAAGTTAGAGCCCAGGCTGGGCAACATAGTGAGACTGTCTCAAAATAAAAACTTGAAGAAGGAGAGGGAAGACGAGGAAGGGAAAGGGGAAGGAGGAGAAGAAGAGGAAGAAAAGGAAGAAGAAGTGGAAGAAGACAAGTAAAAGGAGGATGAAGAGGAAGAGGAGGAAGAACTTTAAAAAAAATAACCTCATTTACTCTTTTATCCTTTTCCCAAGTTTTAACTTTTCTATCTGGTACTGGAAAGTTCCAGTTTCTCAAGAGCAAAACACCCAGTATCTCTGAATATTCTCTTCACCTTCTTACTCTAACAGAAACCTGGAAATAGGGCTAGCCCTAATGATACTACTTCTCATGAAAGGACCGTAGAGGACTTTTCATTCTGTAGAAAAGCAGAATAAAAATATAGTTAATATATATGTCCATGTAAAAGAGATAAAGGATAGTATAATATATTTACAAGTTATCAATATAGATTGATGATATGAATGATGTGGTTAAACATATACTCTCTGTCAGGCATGCTACATGCCTGTAATCTCAGCTACTTGGGAGACAAAGGCAGAAGGACACCAAGTTTAAGCCCAACCTGGGGAACTTTGTAAGACCCTTTCTCAAAATAAAAAAATTAAACATAAAGGCTTGGGGATATACCTCATTTCAAAGGCTCTAGGTTTAATCCCCAATATCCCTCCCACACACACAACACACACACACACACACACATACACACACACACACACACTCTCTCTCCCCTCTGGTTATTTTCTAATTTTTCTACAATGAGCAGAATAAGTTATCTTTGAAGAAAAACTCATGATAAAAATTATAAAATACAGGCACAGTACAAGAACGATGAGTATCAATGCTAATTTTTCCCACTTCCACAGAGCCTTGGCTAAAATCTCACTGGGTGTGAGCTTTCATGGACAGGGATATAGAGGCACTTCCTGCTCAAGGTTGCCTGGCCCTTGGCCTTACCTCACGGCACACAGCAGCAATCTGGCCTTCATCCATACAGGTTTCTGTCACCACATCTGTCAAGGAGCCTCCAGCCAAGTATTCCATGACAACCCATAGCTCATCTCCAACAAGGTAACTGCAGGAATACCAATAAAGGGTGAAAAGGAATAATCAGAGCACAATGGACCACTAAATTATATTACAAAGACTAAGCATAAATAGTGAAACCATCTCACTGAACTCTGGAAAAGCCTAAAGTTCTTTACTTTGGAGAAATGCAAAATGACAGGGACAGTAGTACTAACTTTAAATCTCTTAAGGATGCTGCTGGAGAAAATAAGGCATACATGATCTATGAAACCCCTAAAGGGTAGAACTAAGAGCACCAAGTTGAAGATACAATGAAATTATACTTCACCACAACACAAAGGGATAACTCATGAAAGACTAGCATTAATCCAAACCTCTCAAAGCATCCAAGTAGGGAATATGCAAACATTTGATACAGATGTGATTTGGACCCCATGTTATGAACAGTAAGGACAGCCACTGAATGTCTCAGCTCTATTAGACCTGAAACCTGTGAGTTTACCTATAGGGTCTGGTCCAAGACTCTACCCCAGGAGGTCAGCACAGCAGATGCCAATATTTACTGAATAAATCCATGAGTACAATGAAAGATAATTGTAAATATTGAATGAAATGGTGGTAATAAAAGCTCTTTGAAAGATATAAAGTGTTATACATATAGACATTATGCTGACAGTGATTTCTATCTTTACTGTCTTTGATTCTGGCCTCTTCTGTTAAGTCAAGGCTATAGTTTAGCAACATATTCCTTGGAGAACTTATGGGGCTGATAGGAGTTAGAACTGCTGGTTTCACTCAGGGAATGGATTACTCAGCCTTGCTTTGTGATAAATAAAAGGCAATCTTTCCTCATGACAAATACGATAAGTAAGAAACAAGGTTAGCTCAGAGCCTCTACAAGATTCTTTTGCTAGCCTTGAACAAAGAAGCTAGGTTGGGAAAAAACATTTCTTGTGAGATATGTCATCTCTTCTTTACCTGGATAATAAGACTACTGCTGAGCAGACAGGGAAACTGTTAAGTGATTTTGATAAAAAATGGTCTCAAGCAAAAGGTAAGATTAGAGTCCTAGTCCCTTGACTACTAATCTAGTGCTCTTTCCATCTGACTACATTCTTTCTAATTAAGAGTTTTTTTCTTTCTTTCCTTTGTGTTTTATTTGTTTGTTTTCCTTTTCTTTTTTTTTTTTTTTTCTTTTCTTTTTTTTTTTTTTTCTGCAGTACTGGGGATAGAACACACGTCCTTGCATGTGTTAGGTAAGCGTTCTACCACTGATCAACACCCTCAGTCCAAGTCTTACAATGGTTGAGAACCCTTACAAGACAGACTGTTTCTGTAGCCTCTGTTCGGACTCCTATGGTCTGAGTGTTTATTTCCCAAAAAAACCCCATCACATTGAAAATCTAACCGGGCCAAGCATGGTGGTACACATACGCCTATAATCCCAGCACTCAGGAGGCTGAGCCAGAAGGATCACTGCAAGTTCGAGGTCAGCCTGGGCTACAAAATGAGTTCCAGGCCAGCCTGAACTGCATAGCAAAACTCTGTCGCAAAAAGGCAAAAAAAATTATAATCATTGTAATGGTACTAGGAGGTGGGGCTTTTGGGAGATGTTATATGGTAAGTACAGAGTCCTCATGAATGAGACTAGTACCCTTGTAAAAGGCCTCAGAGAAGGCACTCTCTATGAACCAGAAAGTCATTCCTCACCAAACTATAAATTTATTGGCACCTTGATCTTGGATTTCCTAGGTTCCAGAACTGTGAAAAATAAATTTGCACCATTTATAAGCTACCCAGCCTTTGAAATTTTGTTATAACAGCCCAAATGGACTATAACATAAATTGAATCCAGGACTAGGTAAAACTCCTTCCCTGCCAAGAGCCTATTCTGTACTTGATGAAGAGTATACTTTATGGCCTCTTATTCACCCACTGAGAAAGCAATTGTTAGCTTAGATGAAGGGAGGAAAAGAGCAAGAGGATCCATGTGACTATTTGTTAGCACTGACAAAGCAAAGTCTCTATTTCTGGATTTGACACATTATCAAACTAAAACAATGCAAACCAGATTCAGGTTATCTCAAACACTGTGGCAATGTACCTTCAAAAATCTCATCTCAAAATAAAGTCCCAGGATATCACATATTTGAAGAGCAAATATGGATGTAGTTTGCTGGGACATCTCACAAAAACTATAGAACCTCACTTGAAGTACTTGCACTATGTTCTCAGGTTAAGGGCACCCTCTTCTCTGCTCATGAAGATGCATATTTTTTCTATACTACACCAGCATAGTGGGCATGGTGGCACATGCCTGTAACCCAGCACTCTAGGAGTCTGAGACAGAAGGATCACAAGTTCAAACCTAGCCTGAGCAACTTAGTGACTTAGTGACACTCTGTCTCAAAAAAAAAAAAAAAAAAAAAAAGGCTAAAGATGTAGCTCTGCGCAAAGACCCTGTATTTAATACCTAGTACCACAAAACAAAAATAAAAAGAAGTAAGAAGATGAACCATAACTTAGAAGATTATCCATTGCCAGTTAGGACCCATATTCAAGAGATTACAATCACCTCCAAGAAAGCTTTATTCTCTATAGCTAACAACATTATGTATAAGGAAGGCTCAAGTCCAACTCCTTTCCTCTTTAAAGAATCTGAAGATCACCAAAGTATTTTAGATGCTGGAGAGGAAAGGACATTATAAAATATGCTACACCAGGGAAAGGTAATTGACAATGTAGTACAAGTAGTAAAGAAATCAGAATTAAAATTCAGTCCAATATCTACCTATGGCATCTCTGAAACTTGGACAAGAAATTCCAATTTAAGGCAAGTGTATGTTAATAAAAATACTACTAAGCATCACATTTTAAAGCATAAAGCCAAACCATGAGTTATTCTGGAGGATGAGGACGGTGAAGAAAGATTTTAGATAGAGAATGAATTAAGGACCTAGATCTTTGACTCAGGCAGATGACCAGAAGGAATTCCCTGAGAGAGAACAAACCGTAGTACTAGCACCAAATGTTAGCCTTACCCACAAAGATTTTCTAGCAATCAGAAGCATCCAGCAATATGTAGAGTTAGATTCAGAGAGCTCAGCGCCACAGAAGATACTTAAACTGAGGCAGTTCTGGGTGCTGGTATTGCTTTTTCCTTTAACCTACTGGTCCTAAAGACCCTATCCCTCTGACAGACCCACCATTCCATACCTGTCCAAGTAGTTCACAATATTTGGGTTCTTGTTTTCCCTCATGACCAGGATCTCATTAATAATGAGCTCTTTCTTCGGCTGCTGCTGAAGATTCATCTGCTTAATGGCCACCTGAAATCGCAATACATTCAATGTGCAACTAGAATCACTCAACATTTAAAGTACGAAGGAAACAAAGACAAATAAGGTACAGTTTTAACTCTCAAGTACTTCATAATTTATCAGGGTTAAACAAATGTTTCTCAAAATAAAGTCCCTAAGTCAGCAGCATCAACATCTGAGAAATGGTTGAAAATAAATATTTTTAAGCCTTACCCCAAAACCTATTAAATGAGAAACTTGTGCCTTAATAAGCCCTCTAAATCATTTTGATGTGCACCAAAGTTTTAGTATCAAACTTAAATGTAGAAGAATACTTTTAAAAATCACAATATAAAAAAGATATTATTAAAAAAGTTCATACAAAGAGCTACAGAGGCTGGAAGTGGTGACCCATGCCTGTATCAGCACTGAGGGAGGCTGAGAGAGAAGGATCACGAAGTCTGAGACCTGCCGAGAAAGACAGTGAGATTCTGCCTGCAAATAAAAAATGGTCTGGGGGTGTAACTCTGTGATAGAGTGTTGCTAGGTTCATTCTCAAGTACTGGGGGCGGGGGGTGAGTTACAGAAACACAAAATAGGGCAGGAATACACTTCCAGAGGGAGGTGGATTCCTGAACATGGTGTGGAAAGATAAATCAGAGTTGATTAGGTTAAGAAAGAAGAGAAAAAGATGAGATCCTTAATGTTTTGTGTGAAAAGGATCTTGACAGGTTTTTCCTCTATACATAGTCAATAAAACAAATTTTCACTTAATACAAATGTAAAGTGTTATGTAGTTTCCAAGGCACTCTGCATTCATTTATTCTATGTGTTAGGCATTATGTATGGGGTTCTCAACTTTGTTATTTCACTTAATTCTCAGAGACAACTTGTAAGCTCAAGGACTAACTTTTTGATGGATGAAGAAAATATGATTCTAAGAGAGTATGTGACTTGCATATACAGCTATTCAGTAAAAAAGTCAGAATTAGAACCTTCAGACATTTATTTTATTCTTATTTTATTTTATCCTGCAAACATACCCAGATTAATTTTTCCTCATAGTACAAATTCATTCTCTCCCTTGTTCAAAAACATACATGGCTCTTGGTTATCTTAAATATTCCTTGAAGTTCTCATGGTCTGATCCAGACCCTGCCTTCCCATTCTATTCCTTCATATATATATAGTCTTCCTCCCTTCGTTCAGGGTCTTCTTTCCACTGGGAATACCTCTGTCACTTCCACACATCCAAAGCTACTTATGCTTTGCATCAGGCCAAAGGAAATCTCATTTTCAAACCAAATATACTTTTTCCTCTTTTAAAAACTCTGTATGGGTCCAGGATAACTCAGTGGCAGAGTGCCTGGCTGGCACAAGGTCCTGAGTTTGATTCCTGGTACCAAAAGTAAGTAAGTAAGTAAGTAAATAAATAAATAAATAAATAAATGCCCCTTAAGAACATATACCTCTCTTATGAAACTTATGACATGCAACCTTATATGAAGATTAGTTAAGAATGTGTGTGTGTGTTAATCTCTGCATGCGCTCATCTGTTCATCTGTCTACCTAGAAATCTGAGCTCAATTAAAAGCTCAGAATCACAATATACATGGTACTCAGAGAATTTTTGTATGCAAAAAAAAAGGAAAGAAAGAGGCAGTAGGTTGATAAGTGCTTTGTTTTTAAATCACAAAAACAGAAAAAAAAACCAACAACAAGGGGCTACTACATCCCATAGGAGTGTCATTTAGGTTGTTTGCTCTGTATTTATTAGAGGTATTTTGCTTTTTTACTGTTTATTGGCAAAAATATAAGCATCCAAAATAACTAAGTTGTCTTTTCAGAAGCAGCAAGAAGTGTAAAGAATGAATGGTTCAATTTTTTATGAAAAAACCCTATTATTTCTTTAAGTTAAACACGGACAGTCTTCTGAAGAGATTCCGTCAATTGTGAAGTATAAAAATGATCATTTTAAGCATGTATACTTTCATTCCCTACTGCAAGTGAGAAAAAGTTACTTTCCTAGTAGGTCAGGTTTCTGGTCTAGCTGCAGCTTTATATAAGTAACAGCTTAGGATAGCTTTCCCTCATGCCTAAAAAGCAAAGCATTTATCTAAAGGCATTCAGTACTGGAGCCAGAAGAGTGCCTTTGGAGCGCCTCAGATCATCCTAGGGCATGAGACAATGTTCACCAACATGACAGAGATTCCTGCAGGTACAGGCTAACACGCAAGCTAAACAGGACACTAGGGGTCCTTTCCAACCCCCACTATGCCCTAGGCTAAACGTCCTTACCTAATCAAACCAAGCCTACTCTGGATAAGACAGCACTCCTCTAACAGAGAAAGAACTTAGGTCCACTCTAAGGACCTAAGCTCTGGGCCTGTCACTTACTGACTATAACCAATCACAAATTTTCTTAGTGTCAGTTCATCCAATTCCCTTCCTGTAGGGGCTGTTTTGAGTACTAAGACAATGGTCAGTGTGCTATTCACATGTAAGGAAAGGATTTAATGGCGACCACAAGGAAGAAATTAATCATAGTTGTAGAAGCATTTGATAAATAACTGGCACAAAGCAGAAAGAATGACAATAGCACCAGTAATAACAGCAACAGCCAAACACTCTTCAACCACTACTGTTTATTGAATGGCTACTATGTGCCAGACTCTTGTGCTAGGGACTCTTTATATTACCTCAGTAAAACCTAACCATTCTGCAAAGTAAAAATCATGACATATTTTCAGACAAAGATACTGAAGCTATGGCTTATGTGGAAATTCCCTAAGATCATAACCAACCCACTTAGCTCACACGACTTCAAAGGCTCTTCTAGTCTGTTTCTATTTCTATACACCTTGCCTTTAAAAACAGGCTTGAAAAAGCTGGGCATGGTGATGCACACCTATAATCCCAGGGTTCCAAAAGCTGAGGCAAAAGGATCACTGCAAGTTTGAGGTCAGCCTGGGTTACATAGTCAGTTCAAGGCCTGTATCAATCAATCAGTCAGTCAGTCAATCAATCAACCAGGCTTGAATAATAATTTTAAAACAATTCTTTCCAGCACCAACATGCTAATCTTCCTCTATGTGATAGACAACAGCTCTATTCTTCCTAGCTGGATAACTCCCTATAATCACTCACTCACTAAAGAGTGAGGACATCCACTAGCTCCACCAAAGATTTATACTCCCTGGGGCAGGAAATGAGGCCTTCCTGACCGCAATGCATTAGCTACTCTAATGGACTTGCTTCCATTCAGAGTTCTGTAACCACCAGGCAGGCATACAATGAAGTGTTTCTCTTTCCTGTGGCCAGCTTCTCACAAGGGCAGCCTCCAGGACTTCCAGGAATCACCCATCACCTGCCTGCCTCCCATCAAGGACTATAAGGCCTAAGGCACTAGAAACATGAGAAGAGGAAGCCCTAGCGCCTAACTTCAGCTCTGCTAAGGATCGGCAGTAAAAGATTCTAACTCAATCCCTGCTAATCTTTGGTATCACAACTTGCAAAAAAAGTTTGCCACAAATTCCTCAACAATAAAAAGGAAGTATTATCTACCTCAAAGGATTCTTTTTAAGACTGGTAAAATCTCTGTCTTTTTAATTTCTATCAAATTTATCACCTTAAATTGATATGTTAATATTATACTTCCCCATTACTGTTTTTACTTTAAAGCAGATTCTTCTCTGCACTAAAAGACTTCTATGTACACCACGGAAAGTATGCTCTTTTGTATTTTATATGATTTTAATGTTTAAATGCACAGGACTGAATCTTTCACATAGCTTTAGCACAAAGTGTAGCATAAAGCAAAAGCTCAGTTAAATACTTTGTGGAATAAATATTTATATGAATAAAAATAAATAAATATATAGTTATCAAAGTTGATGATGGGCCAGGGTTACAATTCAGCAGCACAAGTGCCTGCCTGGCAAGCACAATGTCCTGAGTTCAATTCCCAGTTTCCCAACCAAAAAAAAAAGTTGATGATGTATTTTCACATACACTGCTTTACTGAAATCTTGCAGCATTTGTGTGAAGTATATATTGTCACATATATTTTATAAATCAATAAAATTTAGGCCAAGAGGTCAAATGACTGGTCCAAAAAAGGATTTGTGATTGGTCAAATGACTTGTCAGATAAATAGTTTAAGGCAAGCACCTGTGCCTTTGGAGTCCTACCTCAAAGAACAATTAACAATCTTAAGCATAATGATGATTTTCAAAGTTAACTCACCCTCAAAGAGCTATAGAATTTGGCTTTTAACACTTGTAAAAGCCTAATAAGAGCCCGGTGAAATACGCATTACCCCTGTTAACTGTGACGTCTCCGGTATACCAGGGTGTTTCAACCATCAAAAATATATAAACAGGTTTGCAGCTGCCTACCTTCGAGAATCCCGACTCTACTTTCACCGGAAGAAGAAGAGCATCTCTCAACCTGAGTCCCAGTACTCTTTTAACCAAGAACTTCTCCAAGGCAGCTGCCAACCACACCCCACCGGCCAACATTCTTGCTTTGCAATCAACCAAAGAACAGACTGAAAAGAAACCTCAAAAATTCTATATTTATTTCCTTCATGGCTTTCTTCTACTGAAAACAAGATTTTCAGTCAGCAGGCTTTGCAATAAAGTCAGAGTTCTATTAGCTTAAATGAGGACAAAGAGGTGCTTCCAAATAAATGAGGACTGCAATTTTCAGTGGAATTCTAGACCAAGAATAACGGTAGGAGTAGTAGATTAGGAGTCTCACATTCATCAATCACCAAATCCTGTCAAATTTGTTAAGTATCTCTCAAATCCATCCACTTCACTCCATCTATACTACGCTATTCCCCTAGTCATCTCTTACCTGGAATTACACAATAACCTTTTGACTCACCTGGTTCCTTCTGATCTGCTGTTTTCTGTTCTCCATACAGTACCTAGTAACTTTTCTAAAAGCTTTAAGTCCCATCTTCTTCGTCTGCTAGTTGATTCTAGTCTGATGTAGAAACTAGAAATGCCCCTCTTGAGCTAAGAAGGGCTAAAAACGAACTCAAAATAAAAAGACTGTATAACTGAAAAAAACAACAGTTGGTGGCGGACACTCACCTCCTGTCCTGTGGCTACATCCATTGCAGTGTACACGGTGCCTGAAGCACTGAACAACAGGTGGGCGAGAAAGGGAAAAAGACACAGGTTTCAATGAATTTGTCAAATGCAGCTCTACACATGATCTGGCAGTACAAGGGTTAATAATAATAGCAGCAAAAATAATCCGCCTCCCCCCCGCCCCGCGGCCCTCTGACGGTTATTTGAAAGATAGTGTGTGACAGTAAAGAGAACAGAGGCTATAGTGCCCACTCATCTGAGTTTCAGCTCAGAGCTCCTACTTCACATCTATGAGCTAGCAGATGTTAACTAACTCATGCAAGTTCTCTGACCTTCACCTTCCTCTTTTTGTGACATGAACATAGGAATATAGGAGAATCTGTATCAATTAGTTTATGTAAAGTGCTTAGCCAAGTGCCTAAAATAAACACAGTAGGTGTTCAAATACATTAGTTGTGTTTTCTTTGTCCTTCTGAGACACTGCCTCACTCTGTAGCCCAGGCTGGTTTTAAAGTGGCAGCAATCCTCCTGTCTCAGCCTCCCAAGCACTGGCATTACAGGTATGCATCACCACTCCTGGCTTCAAATACATTAGAGTTTCTCGTTCCTGCTTAACCTCCTCTCTTTCACCACCTTCAGCAAGTTGATTTAATTTCTTGTAGCTTCAAACCAAAATTGGGTATAGGATTAGATTCATGGTTTTCAGGTCTGATACTATTCCCACCCCACCTTCAAGGTAAGAACAACCCCTTTCAATATATACATACATGTATGTATGCATGTACACTTGCACAAGCAAATAAGCATGATGAAAGAAAGAAATGCTAGGAATAAGCCAGGCATGGCAGTGCACGCTTATAATCCCAGCATTCTGGGAGGTTGAGGGAGGAAGATTACTGGTTTGAGTCCAGGCTGGGCAACTTAGTGACTTAGCCAGACTCTGTCTCAAAACATAAAATAAAGAAAAATGGGCTGCGAATGTAGCTCAGTGCAAAGGCCCTGGGTTCAATCCCCAGTACTAGGAAAAAGAAAAGCTATAAACAATGCTAGAAAAGTAACTGTGTCCATTTGAAATAACTAAAATCTTCATTTTCGGCCTACAACCACAAACCCTGTATATTCATAGATGAGTACTTGGCAAAACAGTTTTGCGGTTGAACATGCCATAGACCAAGTACATATGATACAACCTGAAGACATTTACAATTTCAGTCTTTTGCAAAAATGCATTCAGGCAAGCCCTGATTCCCAGATATCAGGTCAATTTAGGGGGGAAAGTCACTTATAAGTATGATTTCCAGCTAGAGACTATTACAGTCACTAGATGCCTAACCCCCACTCCTTAGTTGGGAGCCTGCCTACATGCCTGGAAATATTATCATCAAGATACTGGCTATTGAATAAAGACTAGATTATATACACTGGCAGTTATTTCTTCAATTGCCTGATAATCCTGACCTTATCCATCTACTGTTAAAAAGCAGATTACTGTCTTCCTATCCTTCACCCTCTCTGATCCTCCTACAAACATTACTCTTAAAAGAACAAACATATTCAAGCCTCAGAGTACTGAACATTTTGAGACTATGTCTTCATGCTTGCAAAGTTCTAGGAAACTACTTAGGCTCACCAGTTAGCACTTGGTTATTTTCAATTTAAACAGACAAATGACTAGACATATGAATTCCAGGTCCAAAAAGCATAATCATTTCTAGATCTCAGAAAGGAAAAAAAGCAAGCAAAAATTGTAGTAGTCCCAATTTATCAAACTGGTGTGGCATTTCTAGTTTCAAAATTATGAGATATAGAGAGCTACCAGTATAGACGCTTAATATTTCATTCTTAGCACTAACAGAGGTCAAGTAATCAAGGAAGGAATGTCTTTTGCAGATGTTGCCTACTTAGAGGTCTCATACATCTACTTTTTAAAAATAGGCATTTTTAATCTACAATCCTTCTTCTGTAAATTTATAGATGAAGACACTCAAGTCCTAGAAGGGATATGACTTGTCTACACTTGTCTATGTACTTTTTTACTACATTCTTGATATCTCTATTTAACTACCTGAAAGAAGTACCATCTATATTACTCCAGGGCAAGCAAATAAACTTTCTTACCAAAGTGCTAACTACCAGTTCAGATTCAAAAAAGAATTACCTAGTAGGAAAAATAATGAGACTAACAAAAAATGACACCTACCCAATTCAAAGTTGTTTTAATGATTAAATTCAACAACAGATGTAATTAACAGTTATACACTGTAAAGTATAAAAATATATCATCCCTATATTATAAATTCCTTATTTATCCTACTTTTGGAAGCTCTTGGGTACGTAAGAAAATGGAAGGAGAAAATTTCCATGACTTTTAGCAACAATGCTTTCATTCCACTAGCATTGACAGCCTACTACAAAGCTGGACATATTTTCACTTCTTTTGGTAAATCTGTAGGAATCTGCTTATTTTTATACAGAGGTATAACATACCTAAACTAATATGTATAAATATGAAGTGCATAACTTGATGATTTTTTACATATGTATATATCATGTTTACCATAAAGATCACCCCCTAAAATTCTCTCAGTACTTTTTCTAGATGAGAGTCATCTCCCAGAAATAACCACTATTACTGATTTCTATTACCATGTATTAGTTTTGTCTATCTTGAATTTCATATTAACAAAATCATATAAATCTTTCACTTTACGTCTGTCTTTTTTTGCTCAGAATAATGGGAAATACTTTTAAAGATTAAGGGCGGAGGATATAGCTCAGCGGTACAGCACTTGCCTGGTAAGCACAAGGTCCTGGGTTTGGTTTGATGCCCGGCACCAAAAATAAATCAATTAAAATAAAAAGACTTAGCACAATACATTATAATTTCTTTGTCTGGCTGTCTATCTCACTCTGGTTTTGGTTGGCTGGTTTTTTTTTTTTGGTACCAGGAATCAAACTCAGGATCTTGTACTCGCCAGGCAGGTGCACTGAGCTATATCCCTGGCTCCTATCTGTTTTTGACTGAAGGCAGAGATTGTGTCTGATTCAGAGCCACATTCACAGTGCTTAGCACACAACAGGAATTCAGTTAGGACTCTAGTACACGAGGGTAGCATATAAGTTACAGATGATGAACCTGAAAGGAGTCAAGAATTCTGACATCCACCTGGAAAAGTAAGTAACACTAACTAGCAGAAGGATCTATAGTTGTAGGTCTTCCATTTTGTATTAGTGCCAATGGTAAGCACCAGCACTAAAGCAAACAGGGTTTATCTGAAAAAGCAGATTGGTAATGTGGGATGCTGGTTTTGGGCTAAGAAAATAAATGGTTCTCTAACTCTCACTGCAGGGTACTTTTAGCAATATGGCCAGTTAACGGCATATCCTTCATATTAAGCACAATTCTGCCAAGCTTGAAGTCAGCTTAACATAACGCGTCCAGATGGGTAAGCTAAAGAAAGAACAGGTTCATAAGAGGCAAAATAATTAACAAAGTCACACATGACAGTACACACAATCTTAAGTCATTCTCCAAGGAAAGAAAGTGCCCATACTTACCCTTGTCCAATTTTCTCAAATCGTGTATATTTCTTCTTAGGATCGCCCACACTCACTATGCTCCCTTTGAAAGAAACAGAGACCATGAATCATTTTTTTCTGGACCAAGACACAAAACAGACCCCATGTTCTCTCTACTCCCCAGAGTTGACAAGGATTAAAGACCTGTCTCCAATGCCCACAAAACATACTAAACTGCCCTCTTAGCTCTTCCCTAATCAAAAGTTCCATTTCCTTGAGTGCTTTTATTCATAGTAATCTATTCAATTTTTAAAGTAAGGACCTTTTATTCATGTTTTAAGGAATTAAGAACTTCAATAAACATTTACTTGTTTACTATATACCAAGCCATATGCTAAGTGCTAGAAAATCCACAGTTAAGACAGTCCCTGATCTTAAGGAGCTTGTTCTCATAGAAAAAGATAGACAAGCAAACATAAGATGCCATAAAAATATATTAATTGCTGTGATAAATGCCAAATGGTTACAGAAAGGAACACAAAAATAGAGTTGAAAGGCTTTTAAAAGGTACTATCTGGGCCAATTTTTACAGGTTAAGTAGAAGCCAATCAGGTAAAGAGGTTTATAGCAGGGAATTCTCAAAGGGAAAGAGGTTTGAGACAACTCCCTGCATTTCACAACATGTATCCTAAAGATGGGGAACTGAGGCCCACAGCAAGGAAGAGACTTCCCGTGGTCACACAGCAAATTGGTATCAGTTCTAAGTTTAAGAGATTGGTTTTTAGTCTCCCAGTCCAATGTGCTTTTTCTCTAATACCAACAGTTAGGATTTGGTGACTTCACTTACATCATCTCATTTGATTCACAAAAAAGTCAGATAGTAACATCCTCATTTCAAAGGTAAGGAAAAATGAGGCTCAGGAGACAGGAGAAAACTGCCTAAGACAAGTTAGTGGCAGAGCTGGCACTTTAACCCAAGTGTACCAACTTCCAGGCTAGTTTGCTTTCCATTAATTCTAAGTAAGAGCGTAAAAACTAAAACAGACTCCCCACCAAAATTCCAAACAAATCTGGGCTAGTGGCTTTCACTTCATCATTTTTTTATGAGGGTTCCAATGGCAATTTTTAAGACAGTGAAACTCTTTTAGTTTTTTGGTTTTTTTTTTTGAGATAGGATCTCCCTATATAGTCCAGGCTGGCCTTAAACTTATGCAGATCCTCCTGCCTCAGCCTCCTGAGTGCTGGAATTACAGGTGTGTGTGCCACCACACCCAGAGAGTGAAATTCTTTTAAAAGTCAAACAAGAATGATCAGGAAGAAGTAGAGAACTGCTAAAGCAGAGAACAAAAAACCTCAGGGCCAGTTTGCAAACTTGGCCAAATCAGTCACATCAAATCCTTTTTGGAAATAAATAAATATAGAGAATAAACCAAAGGCCTTGTTCAGTGATATTTCCAAGTCAAAATGTCAGGCTAGTCCTTCTGTCTAATGTAATTCTTTAGTTTACTGAAATGCAGAAACAGACTACCCTAATATACACCTATTGCTGCTCGCTAAATAAAGTGAAATGGAAGTTTCCATCTGGCAGCAGAGGCAACATGTGCGCTAGTAATGGCCCAAGTTTGTGTTCTGACCTCAACCTTATCACCTTCTGTCTGTACACCTTGCGGCACAATATTATTCTCTCTGGGCCTCAAAAATATGAGCTGCAAAAATGATCATAATGCCTGTCTTGACATGATAAAGATGAGAATTAAATGGGAAAAAAAAGCAACAAGAAAATATCTTGCTTGTCATATAATACACAGTATAGGTTCACAAAATGTTGGTTTCCCTTTCCTTTTTTTTCTACAACTATGATAGCAGAGCTGTCTTTTTCCTAGGTCAATGGCAAACACCATTCACAGCACTCTTTCCCACAGGCATAGATAATGTCTTAATTTTCATCAACATAATATTCTATTCACGAGATAAAAGCATTTTCCCACTTCTATAATGCATGCCTAGGAGGAAAAGGATAACTTGCCCTCAAAGTGAGTTCTGCATAGTCTCTCCCTTTATATCCCATCCTAATGTGGTGCTCAACCAGAGCTGGTGAGACCGAGAATGGAAGTGGAGGGGCGGGGTGAGAAGAACAGTTCATGGCTAAAGTACCAAGCATGGCCAGCCAGTCACATAGATCAAATAGGTTCAGGATCTTTTTTTTTTTTGAACTGGGAATCAAACTCAGGACTGCACTTGCCAGAGAGGCGCTGTGCTGCTGAGCTATATCCCTGGCTCTAGGATCAGGATCTTTATAGCAGCAGAATTCCATCTCTGTGCTTGACCAGTCATACACCAAGTGAAGGCTTAGAAAGCACAGTGCTTACGTAATTTTTCCAAGATCTCCTCATCAGACATTTTGGGCTTCTTCTTTTGTTTCTCAGTATTCCGGGTCAAAGCATCTGGCAGAACAGTGTTGTTCTCAGTAGGTGATATGGGGGAGGTAGCCACATCCCGAGTTGGAGTAATAGGAAGTGGTTCAATCACGGATCGTGTGTATACCTGCATTAGTGGTGCAGAATTTTGGCAAAGTGAGTCTTTGTTAGTACAGATGAACCACTTCTAGATGTAGGGTGAGAACAGCCATAGAACAGTTTCCTAAATACGCATCCTTTCTCTTCTGTCAAGATCTATATTGCTCCTCCTCTGTGCCCAGGCCCACCAACTATGAGAAATGGCTTTCCTTGCTCTTATTATATACAATAGTGGTTAATGAGAATTCTAGCACTCAACTCTCAGTAGAAATTATTTAAAAGAGATTCTATTCTTAGATAAAAATCTCCCTCATCTGTAACAGTCTATGTTTTCCCAGAATGAAATGAAATCTTGTATTACAGCACTTGGTGCTGCTAATACCACACTTAACAATCTTCTACTCAGTCACTCCCTCTTTAGACCATGAATCTTTTCGGAGAAGGAAGTACTTTTGTTCGTCAAGAGGCAATATGGTAGTGATTTAGAACATGAACTCAGCAACTTGACTGCCTGGCTCTTATTCTTATCCCAGCTCTTATTCTTATGGTCTGCACGCCTTGGACAGGTTATTTAACTTCTCTGGGCTTCAGTTCCCTCATCTGTAAAATGGTGATAATAAAGGCACCTATCTTATGGAGTTATTGTAGGAATAAATTGGTTAATTATATGATATGATTAGAATCATCTCCAGCAAATATTAAGCACTCAAATTCCAGCTTTGTAAACCATATTTCCTATTCATTTATTTACTTAACAAATATTTACTAAATATCTACTCTAAGCTGAACCCTATGTAAAATTCTGCACATGTACTCTGAACCCTATGTAAAATTCTACACCTGTCCTCTCTTCTGGTAAAGGAGGTAAGAAATCCGTATCACAAGAGGAGAGGGAATAAATGTTACATGAAATGAGCAACTATACTGATGTTCAGAAGTGGCCCTAAGGTATACTTTCCTCCCTAGAAGATATTTCTAGATATTTATCAGATGTTATCATGAAACATCACAATTATTTTTTGGACAGTAGCATTTCTTTTTAAAAAGGTGTCATTAATTACTAATTTTTAAAAAGGTGTAATTAATTACTAATTTACAAGCTGTATGAGAACTCATCCCTGAGTTCTAACCACTTACCTAACAAAAAGCAAGCATTCAGGCAAATGTCTGATGAAGTCAATTAATAAATAATTGAGATCCTTCAGCTGGACTGGCTTCCTGACTACTCTAGCATAATTTTTCAATTTCCTATTCTTGTATCTATCGACAAACTATATCCCAGGCACTTAAACCTATATGTTCATGTCTTGTCCTCTTCCTTAATTCTGCCTGTTCTTTATCTAACATCCTTCTTATGTGGCTCCCACTGCAGGTCTGCACACACACAAATACCACTGGGCTATGGTGGAAAGCAACCTGACTTGGACTTTGCAGTGGCTGATTGATTGTGTCAACATGGAAAGTTTAGAAGCTTAACTAAATCAGCTCAGCAATTCTATACCCTAGGATGTAGAGGAGCCATCCTAGGGTGGGTCATCACCTAGATGATATAAAAGGGAAATGAGGAAGGGCAGAGGGGCTTCCGTTCTTCAGAGAAGCTCCAGTCTTCTCCTTCAGCTTAGACGTCCTCTCCTGGCTTCTAGCGCAGACTCTTCAGTTTCTGCCTGGGATCCTTCAGTCTTCCAGCATAGACTCATCAGCCTTCCGTCACAGACCCATCAGCCTCCTGATATGGACTTGCTCAGAACACTGCAGTGAACTCCACACCTTGGACTGAATCCTTCAATCTCCAGTGTACAGACACCCTCTGCACACTTCCTCATACAACTCTGTGGCTGACCATCGTAAGCCAATCTTGTAATTTCTTATACATTTGTGTATCTTGTGTTATATCTGTTTCTCTAGTAAAACCCTGACTGACACAGAATTAATTACCTACTTTCAAATACAGTACTAGCTCTTTAGCTAAATGACTGTAGGTAGGTCAATTTACTTCTCCATATCTCAGCTGCTGCTTCTGTGAATTAGTAATTAATGACACCTTTTTAAAAAGAAATGCTAAGATCAAATTTATCAATCCTTTCCTTTATTCATCCCTAGCCATCTTAAAATTTTTTTATTCTGAGATAGGGTCTCATTAAGGTGCCCGGGCTGGCCTTGAACTTGCAATCCTCCTGCCCTAGCCTCCCAGAGTGCTGGGACTACAAGCATATGCCACCATATTCAGCTCCTTTATTGAATGTTCATTGCCCTCTGATATTTGCAAAGAACTACAGTAAGCACTGAAATTATGTATCTGTCGATTTTCTACTTTAGAGGAATTTAAAGTTTAGAAGGAAAAATACTTTAAATAAAAATGCTTGCAAACCAAAAAGGCCATGTCAATGTGAGGCATTCTGACAACTCTTCAATTTTGAGGCAAATTTTTCCTTCAGGTGACTTTGTGCAGTGTGGGCCAGGCATTTCCACAGATTCTGTTTATAAATTCTCACCCTAAGAGGCTATCCAATCCCCTTGGATTTCCTCCACAGCATTTCCCATAGTCATTCAACCAACCTCTGACACTTCATTTCAGAGGCAGCCTTTTATTTCTGCATGACCACAAAGCTTAAGTCCTACACAGTTCTTTCATTATTAAAGTTTCATTGTAATAAAAAGCCCAAACAAAGAAACACTAGCAAAGTATTATCTGATGGGAGGTCAGTGTTCAATAACGCTAAATCAGGTAAAAAGCATAGGCACTAACCTGTGCTAAGTAACAGTGGAAGGACCATGATTATTCTGCGATGCAGGAATCTCAAAGGAACTTAAACAGAAATCACTGCCAACATCCGGCATCGAAGTGCACTCCTGATGTCCAGCATATTAATAGTGCTAATGTATTTATAAAATCTCTTGGGTCTTTCAGTATCATCAGTAATGCTCTAAAAGGCTGAACACTGCACATTTAACAGTGAAGAAAAAAATCTATAGCAAGAGAATTTGTTGCTTCCCAGGAGAACAGAACACGTTATATTAGGCCTGAACTAAGTTACACCAATTCTTCCTGTCCTATTGGTGGAAAACAGGCTAAGTAAATCAAAGCTGGATTGGTATAAGTACCAATTAACTAGGATACTTTGGGTCTGTCTGCAAAACAATGACAAATACACCACTTCTTGTCTTTAATAATACAGAAAGTACCTTCAGAAAAGGTGGTTCAAAATCTAAGGCCTCCTACCAGAATATTAAACTTCTAGACCTTAGTACCACTCCTTCCCTACTCTTCCTTCCTCTAATAAATCAGAAAGCTGTCCAGGTCCCCACAGACTCACAGATTTTGTGTGCTCCGGACGTGGAGCAATCACTGGAGGTGGGGTAGCGTCATCATCATCATCTTCATCTTCTGAAACTGGTGGCACTGCAGGAGTCTCAGACACAGCCTTCACATTCTACACAGGGAAGAAAGATCATATTTATCTGGTCCGAGTGACACAGAACTTAACATACTGGGGTCACCAGTTCCCCAGAAGAAACCTTACTCTTGAAACCCATATTAGCCTTCAAGCTTTCCACCTTTGTATTCTCAGTTAGTCAGCTTCCCTCTTTTCTTTTAGCCATCATTAACCACTCAGTCTGGGTGACTTCCTTCTCCCACCCAAGCCTAACTATGGAATGGGAAGTGAGTTAATAGCTTCCCTTCCTGCCTCTTCCCACCTGAACCCCTGAAAACAAGCTCACAGTCCCTCCTTACTCTGTGAATTCTACTCTTCACACAGAATAGATAATAAAGTAGAAGTGCTGGAAGAGGAAGGGGACATACACAGAATTAAGATGTGTCACATGTATTACCAACTCACTGTGATAAACGTTACCACTATGCACTGCAAACACATACTAATATAATAATAATTAAAAAGTACAAGTGTTAGGAAGAAATACAAAATTTTTAATTTTTTCAAAATTTTTCACCGTAATTTCTTACTCCTTCCTAATATGGTAAATATAAGTCTAAAAAGGCTTTTGCCCTTTCCTTTTCCTCTCTTTACCAACCTCCCAGACCCATTCATTAAATCGGCAGGGACTTTCCTTCCTACCTGACGAAGACAATGAGTTTCTTCCCCGACTGGATGTCATCTATTTCTCTAAGGTTAGTTGTGCACGGCCCTGGAGTAAAACTTACCAATACCACTGTTTGTAATCAGTAGCAACTTGATTTTACTATGAAAACTGTAACAGAATTGGACCACAAGAACAGGTTTTAGGGTTGGTCCAGGCAAAAATAACATACCACTCCTGTTTACCACACAGATTCAAGAGAAAAAGTGGCTCTAAAATATGAGAATTTTGATGAGATTTTTTTATTATGGGGCGACAGAGGCAATAAGGATCTTTCAATATATATACTCATATAACTAAACAGTTCCAGATACAGAGCACCACCTATTTTGTGCTCAGTAAGATACTGGAACACAGTTGACCATAAAGGTTCAAAGATGAAAAAGATGGCCCATGTCTGGAAGGAGTTCTTTGGAATAGGAGACAGACAAGTGGGTGAGTTCTCCTCCTGCCCACCACTTGAACCTCTGAGAAAGGAAAGCTAAAGGTCAGAAAAACAAGGGAAAAATAGAAGAAAAAAAGAATACTAGATTAGAGCTACATTTGATATACTGTACTATGGAAAATCAGCAATCTCATAAATTCTAATAGGACCTCTAGTACATGGAATAACTTAAAATTTGATAGTGCCAAGAATAAGTAAACAACTAACGGTGGTGACCACAGGCAGCATATCTATTTCTTTTGTCTAAAGTTTCATCACTTGGGGAATGTGAGGGAAGAGGAGTGCATAATTTGAGGGTGACATAATTCTGAAAGTGACTGTGAGCCACTTCCAGTTCTAAAATTGAGCAGAGGTTCTTTCCTGGCCAAGGCATCTATTTTGATACTTTTCTACTCTAACTCCTTTTTTCCCCACTATTTTACTAAACAATTTATCTGGGAACATAAAATGGAAATGAAGTTGACCTAGCAGCTTCTCCATCAGCAGATGGCCCCAGGGCTTTACTGAGATATGCAATAAACTCTAGGTTTGTTTGCTTTCAAAAACTCTGTAGAGACAGAGGGGACAGAGGAGAGGGGAAGGGGAAGTAAATTCCCCATGATAAAGGTAATCATTATGTACTGTAAACATATACTAATAAAAATAAAATAAAATAGGAGATTTCATCATCTCCCTCAGTACCACATTTTGTCTTCTACAGGTGACAGCTTTAGGTGGTAGCATTAAAAATTATCAGAGGTAGGTTTTTGTCCACAATTGTACTTCTTAGGCCTGCACCCTTAGGAAAAGATAGGGCCCTCTAAGCCTCACATTTCTCATCTATAAAATGGGGATAATGACAGCAGCTCTCGGCTTACCTCAGAGGACCGCTGGGAAAATAAGTGATATGGGTGTAGAAACGCTTTGAAAATGGTAATGAGCTAGAAGGATGGTAAATGGTAAAATGAGCTAGAAGGATGTAAGGGATCAACTAAATTATCATTGTGTCTAATAACCACACACTCCCTATTTTAAACAAAATCCAGAAATTCCAATCCATCTACATACTTACCCATTTACCTATTACTCTATCCATCCCTCTCTGAGTCCCAGGCTCTATTCTAGCCTCTGCAGATATACTGAAGAAAAAAACAAGAACCAGATAAAAGCCCTGTCATGTGGCTTACCTTCTAGGAGATGGTCACCAAAGTATCACCAAAAGTGTTGGGCAGTAATAAAACAAACATACAGGAGGAGACACTACTTTAACCAGGACAGTCATAGGAAAATTCTCTAATGAGATGCCATTCAAACAGTGACTTGAATAAATTGAGGAAGCCATAGCTCTGTGAGAAAGGCTATTTATTCATGGTAAATAGAGGAAGTACAGACAACGTGAAATGGGAACATACTTGGTATACTCCCACAACTTCTAGTTTTGCCTATGTGACTGTAATAAAGTGAGCAAGAGGAAATGAGAAAATAAAATCAAAAGTTAGGGAAGGATAACAGAACATAGTCACCCAGGGTGCGACAGCAAGGGTGAGTATTACCAAATCTGTGCTGGAGAAAAGAGATACCCTGAGCAGTGGCCAAGATAAAGTCTGATATGGGAGAATAAATGAAAAGAAAATCTACCTGGAGTGAAATCCAGTGCTTAAGAGATGTGTAAGAAGAAATCAGACCACTCCTGGGTCTGGGTCACAGTATCCCTTGCCCCTACTCCAGACCCTGCATACACACCATCAAAGAATAGCCATCACCAAGAAAACAAATAATAGCAAATGGAGGGAGGTTATTGGGGAAAAAAGTACCCTTCTAAATTGTTGGTGGGAATGTAAACTGGTAAAACCACTATGGAAATCAGTATGGAAATTCCTTAAAACACTAAAACTAGAAATACCATTCAACTCAGCTATTCTCCTTCTAGGTATCTTTCAGAAAGTTAAAGATACCATATTAGAGTGATAGACACATACCAATGTTTATAGCAGTACAACCCATAATAGCTAAGTAGGTGGCCTATATGCCCATCAACAGATGAATGGTTAAAGAAAATATTTATACACAGCGATGTACTATGTTGTAAAGAAGCATAAATTTGCATTTTTAGAAAAGGAGATATACCTTGAGACCACAATGTTAAATACATGAGACACGCAAGCTTAAATATCATATGGTTTCTCATATAAGAGACATATAAATAAATTAAATAGCAAAATAAAAGATAAATAAAAGGAAACGGAGAGGTAGATCTTTTAGAAAAGGAAAAGGGACCAAAAGATAGGAGGGTGGGGGGAAGAAAGGAGGAGATGATGTTCAAAGAATTAAGATGTGTCATGTAGATATACCAACAATGAATGTGATCATTATGCATTGCTAGCATGTACTAACAAAAAGTTAGCTAGGCACTAGTTTATATAAAGCCATTGGGGGCCATAAAAAACCTATGGAATATAAACCTAGAATAGTCACTGTAGGACAGTCAGCAGAATAGTGATGTACACTAAAAGCCTATACTATTTTCCTTTTTTAAAATATTTACTAAGGTGTTTCTTACAAATTTAAGATTCTTTATCATAGCTAATAAAATAGAAATTCCTATTTTATAATAAAGTAGTAAAAAGCACCAAAGGGAATACTTATCTACAGCTCTGATGAATTCAAAGTTCCTGGTTTGGAGCTCTTTTAAAATATAGTCTAACGGAATACTCAAAGCTTTCATAAAGGGTACCAAATTTATTACCTATTGAAATGTGCAGAAATAGCACTTTTATTTCTCAGATGTTCAAACACACATAAATATCATCTGTACTATCTTAAATACAAAAATATTTACCTCAAGCAAGTTTTCAATTGCATACAGAGAATATTAGATATAATCTATAAGCTCTATTTTTTGAAAATAAAATGCTAGTATGTAGACAGTAGAACACAAATGTTACTAAAGAACCTACATTTCTCTTCAAAGAACATCAGTTGTTCAACACCATTTTCCAGGTATTGCTACAGGTTCATCCACAAGTTTGGATTTTCTTTTCTTTGGTCTCTGATAGCCAGGTATTGAATCCCAGGCCTCATGCACACTAGGCAAGGGCTCTACCACTGAGCTACATTTCCAGCCCAGGATTTTCTTTATTATAAATTATAAAAATGAACAGTACTATCTTGGTTATATCTTCACAACTGCTTAAAGAAAAGGTACATTCTTATACTACCACATGAATGCGAGCAACAAATACAATGGTAACTTCTTTCTCCATTCCAACTTTGTAAGTTCTTCCTTCTTGCAACTTCCTCAACGACTCTTCCAGGGACAGACCTCAGACAGCTTACGTTGGAATATACTTCATATACTTTTCCACTCACCTTACTTTTCAGTTTGTCTTTCCTTTGCCTTTTCTTTGTTCTTCTTCACTACAAGTTCTGACACGTTATCACTACCTATGTAATTCTCTCTAGTAATTAAGATTTTATTTTGAACTGTCTTCTATCAGGCAGTAGAAATAACACCTAAAGGGTGACATACAATCAAGCAGCTTGGTTTCAAATTATAGCTCTATCATTTACAAACTATATGGTTTAGGTAAGATACTAAATTCTCTTTGTTTCCTCATCCATAAAAAAGAGCCAGTAATAGTACCTGCTTTAGTGTTATTGTGAGCTTAAGTGAGATAATCCACGTAGTATTTATTCTAAAAATACTCAAGGCCAGGCATGGTGGCACAGCCTGTAGTCCTGGCACTCAGGAGGCTGAGGCAGGAGGACTGTTGCAAGTTCTAGAGCAGCCTGGGCTACAAAATGAGCTCAAGCCCAGCCTGAACTGCATAGTGAGACCCTGTCTCAAAACCACAACAACAACAACAAAAAAAAAAACCCTCAAATATTAGCTACAATAACAATGTTGGACAGACTATTAGAGACTGCTCAATACAAAATTGCTAAATGAATATCTAACAGTGGGGCAGAACTAGAATGAAACATTAACCAGCAGGATATTCAACAACAGAGGGAGTGGAGCTACTGGGAACAGAACTGTGGAAGAAGGGACCAAAATGACAAAGGATGATACTAGTAACTGATTTATAAAAGCTCGTTTGCTTTATTATACTTTAAAATAGATCTAAAGTAGCTCTCATTATAGATAGGTCCATTAAAAACCAGCAAGGACATCTCCAAAATTCAGTTAAGATGTTCAGGACAAGTTTATACCCTAAAGCAATAGGTGGCTGCTGTCTGACACAATAAAACTTTTGAGGTCAAGGGGAAAAAAGGAAAATGACTAGCTAGCAGAAGTGTAAAGACATTTAACATCTGGAAGTGACACAAAGAGATAGGTCAACTGGACAAAAAATCAGCAAAGATATAACAGGTCTGAACCAAATCCGTGAACAAATAGACTTAGTAGATGTATACAGAGTATTCCACCCCACAACATCAGAATACACATTTTTCTCAGCTGCACATGGGACTTTCTCTAAAATAGACCACATAGAGCACACCTAACTAAATGCAAAAGAATTGAAATTATCCCATGCATATTATCTGACCACAGTGCAATGAAATTGGAAATTAATGACAAATAGAACTGCAAAAACTCCATAAACACTTGGAAATTGAATAACAACCTCCTGAACAACCAATGGGTCACAGAAAAAATTAAAGAAGAAATGAAAAAATACCTACAAACAAACAAAAATATAGATACAACTTACCGGAATCTGTGGGATGCAATGAAAGCAGTCCTCAGAGGGAAATTTATAGCGGTGATTCACACATAAGGAAAACAGAAAGAGAACAAATAAATAGCCTAATGCTGCACCTCAAACTTTTAGAAAAAGAAAAACAAGTCAAGCCTAAAGCCCAAAGAAGGGAGGAGATTATAAAGCTCAGGGCAGAAATTAATGCAATTGAAACAAAGAAAACCCTACAAAAAATAAATGAATCAAAGAGTTGGTTCTTTGAAAGAATAAATAAAATTGATAAACCCCTAGCCAACCTTATCAAAAAAAGAAAGCAAAAAACTCATATTCATGCATAACAAATGAAAAGGATGAAAGCACTACAGATCCTACAGAAATTCAAAAGATCATTAATACCTACTTTATAATTTGAACAAACTGAAAAGGATCACTGAAATTTGGCAACTTAACCCAGAGAGATGATGGAGTGTGGCCCTAAGCATTCTGTTCCAGGAGGAAGACTATGCCTACCCTAGAACAAGGTCAACTTGATACTTTTCCTTGAGATAAGGAGAACAAGGATGGAATCTTCCTTGCTGCCTTCTGAGCCTCTAGTCTTGCCTTCTTCCATGCATGTTTCCAACAGCCCCAAATTATCTGCCTTTTATCTTTTTCTTTCTTTTTTTTTTTAAATGGGTCCTGCTATCTTACCTAGGAACTCACATTCCTATAACCTCACCTTCATCTAATCCTTTAGATGGTGTCTTGGTTACTTTTCTCTCATTGCTGAGACAAAATACCTGACACCCAAGGTTAAAGGAGGAAAGGTTTATTTAGTCTAAAGTTTGTGGAGGTTTCAGTCCATAATCAGCTGCAGCCAAAGCAGGGTGGCATGGCTTAAGGGCAACCATTCATGGTGGCAGAAGACAGCAAAAGCAACAAGAGCAAAATGGGAGGACAGCAAAAGAAGACTCTTTCTGTTGATTATATTGTATGTAGGCTGCCTGCCTACCTTGGGTGGGTGTGGTACTCACAACCATACTCCCAGCACTGGGCCATGAATCAATCACAAACTCTAGAAGCCCGCCCCATGACTACATGAGGTTTTGTCCAGGGGACATCTAGACACAAACCATAACAGATGGGCATACAAGCATGTAACACCATGCCCAGCTTTTTTCTTTTGTTATTTTAAAAATCATTATGAGACAGCTAGACATGACAGAGGAAACTAGCAGATCCTCTCCCCCAAAGGCAATTATAAATCTGGACAAAACTGACAAAAACCATTTCAGTGTGCCCAAAATCCAACAAAAGCCATGGTTTCTGAGTAGAAAGATTTTGAACTTCAGGTAGATACGGCAGGAATCTCTGAAATTCTGGCTTGGGCAGTTCCTAGTCACCCTACCTTCAGCAGTAAGGAAGTTCCACTGGAGTAGTACAGGCTATAACTGTGTGGTATGAGAGTGCTTGCCTTCATATAGAGCTGTATGCAATGCCTAAGCCCAGTGGCATTATCAGTGGCAGTGATTCCAAAAGGGGAAGCATTGAGGGCCGACTGTTCAGCTCTATTATCCTGAAGTAGGGCAAATAAATCTCCATCAGGTACCCTGCACACTGGAAAGGACTCATGCTGATCACATATTCTTTGTTGTGTGCATGCAAGAAAAAGTTTCAAAGGGATCCAGCAGAAAGTAAAGCTAGGACAGATCTGAAAAAGTTCTGAACAGTGACTGTACTGTCCTAGCTACAGATCTATCCCGAGGATAAAAGCTGAGTTAGTCAGTGCTTACTACAGAAATAGATTTACAGCAAGATATACAAATATATAACTATTTACAAGATCGGCTTATGATGACCACCTGGCAGAATCAGGTGTGGAAAAGTGCAAAAGGGCTGTCTGTGTGCTAGAGATCCAAAGGATCCAGTTGAAGGCCTGAAGCACTCTATAGTGTCCTGTGCAAGTCTGATATCAGGAGGTCAGAGGGTCTGTGATGGAAGGCTAAGGAGTCTGTGTTGGAGCCTGGAGTCTGCACTGGAAACCAGGAGACCGCATCTAAGGTGAACAAGCCTTTCTTTGTTTCCCTTTTATTCCACTGAGGTGGAAAGCCTATTGGTTGCTATAACTCACACCCAGGGTGTCTTCAGGAAATCCATTCAGCCAACCCAGAATTATGCTGATCTAATTTAGTTGGGTGTTTCTTCCTCAAGTTGACACAATCAAGTTAACTGTCACAGAGGCCTTAGTCCTCTGTATTTTTAAGCACAATCTCTGTCCAATCATTGGCTGCTCATTAAGCTAAGCAAACACAAGGGAAAGCCCTGGGAAACCAGGCCATAAAACAAAAAATTTAAATTCTGAGCAGAGATATCAATATTCATATACCACATATTTCACAAATTCATCCACAGTAAATTAATATAAGACCAACAACCTTCATGAAGGAAAAAATCAGTATCCAAGAGCACATAATACTGTATTATCTGAAATGTGGAGTTTTAAAGAAATCATAAGACATGTGAAGAAACATACTAAGGGGGAAAACAGCAGTAAACAGAAACTTTCTCTGTCCCCAGATATTCTATTTAGAAAGTAAAGATTAATGATAATCTATAAATATATTCAAAGAACTAAAACAAATCATGTTTTAAGAATTTAAAAAATGTATAACAACAATTAATCAAGTAGATTCTATTCTAAAGAAATTACTTTAAAATAATCAAATGGCTGGAGTTGAAAAATAAAATAACAAATGAAAAACTCACTACAGAAGCTTAACAGACTCTATATAGTAGAAGAACAACTAAGTACATTTGAAAATGAACTCACAGAAGTCATCCACTTTTAAGAATACAAAGGAAAGATTGAAGAAAAACTAACAGAGCATCAGAGAACTTTGAAACAACGCAAAACACACTAAAGTACATATACATGGGAACCTCTGAGGAACAGAAGAAAAAGAAGCAGGAAAAATCTAAAGGAGTAATAGGGAAAAAAACCTTCAAATGTATCAAAAAATATTAATCTATAGGCCCAAGAACTTAATAAATTCAAGGTAGGTTAAATAAAATTAATTCATACCAAACACATCTTAAGACTGCTGAAAGCCAAAGTGAAAATCTTAAAAACAGCAAGAAAAAAATTGTATCATTGGCAAGGACAATCAATGCATTAAAAATTGACTTCTGATCAAAATACAGTTGTTCCTCAGTATCTGCAGGGAATGAGTTCCAGGAACTGCCACGCATATCAATACCTGTGGATGCTCAACTCCCTTTCATAGCAGTTTTTGCATATGACCTAAGCACATCCTCTCATATACTTCACTTGCTGGCTAAGGCCTTGGGCAAGCTGCATGCATCTTGTGCCATGGTTCCTGCACCCACATATATTTTAATTTAAATTATGTCTAGATTTATAATATCTAATACCTTGTGAATGCTATGCAAATAGGTGTTACTCTGTATTATTTTAGGAATAATGACAAAGAAAAAAGTCTGCACATGTTCGGTACAGATGCAATTCTTTCCCCACAAATATTCTCAACCCACAGTTGGTTGAATAATAGATGTGAAACCCATGGATATGAAGGGCTGACTATACTTTTGAAAAATCACAATAAAAAAGGAACACATCAGTTGATAAAGAGATAGAATGTAGTAAATCCATACAAGAGAATATTATTTAAATATAAAAAGAATGAAGTACTGACACATTCTACAACATGGATCAACCTCAAAAACATTATGTTAAGTAAAAGAAGCTATGTATAAGACTATATGTTGTGTTAGTCTACTTATATAAACACTCTAGGTAGGGCAAATTTATAGGCTGAAAGCAGATCACTGGTTTCCTAAGGTTGAGCACAGGCGTCTGAATGAATGCTAAAAAGACACAAAAGAAATGTGTGTATGTGTAGGTGGGTGATGACTGCACAACTCTACACTTTTATTAAGATGATTGACCGTACACTATGATAAGTGAAATTTCATGGTATTATAAATATGTATAGTGTTCTACATAGTGTATATATGCTTAAACATAAGCATGCTTATTGTGTCATTTTTATTCTTTTTAAACAATATTTCTTAGTGGTTGCTCTAAGTATTAGTGAAATTTTTAAAAAATTATATGTAAAACCATTAAGTTTTCATTATAAACTCTAGGCAATATAAATACAGTGTACACAAAGGAAAAAAGGAATTAAAATGTGTTATGTACCTGTATAACTCCACACAAAAACGGTAAACATTATGCACTAACAAAAAAATAACCAAACATTCCAGGGACTGACATACGTATCTATTTCCTAAAGCTTCATTAAAACTAAAATACAGGAATAGTCATTAGAAGGCACTGTATTTGTCACTTTCCCTATTGCTGGGATAAAATGTTTGACATCTGTTACTTAAAGGAGAGGTTTATTTTGCTTCAAAGTTAGAGAGGTTTCAGTCCAAAGTAGGTTCCCAAGAAGAAACATTCGGGCAGAAGGACATGGTGAAAGATAGCTGCTCAAATCATATTGGCTAAGAAGTACAGTAAGTTGACCCAAAGAGGAAGGGGCCAAAGACCAGATACAGTCCCTACAGTCCTTTTCTCTAGAGCTACTTTTACCTTCAGAGTTTTCTCTTCCACTTAAACTATGGTTGTTCCTACTCTGATCAGTAGGACCTCACCTACTTTCGATCTTTCACAAATTCCTCACAATAGTTGATTTTTGTTTTGGAGGTTTCAGTTCTTAATGTATCCTTCTGAAATTAAGAAATTTAAGCTAGCAAGAAAGATGGGCTCATGAATTCAGTTCATTACCTTGAACAAATTCCTATAGGAATCCTGCAACATTAGTTTAGACTAAAATGCACATCCATACCACGTCCAGCACAGCTCTGGAAACGAAGGGAGGACAGTGAGTATGAAGACAGGAGTCAATATACAAAAGCTGAGGTCAGGTGGAGCCCTCTCTCCTGATGGCAGAAAGGAACTGCCCAGCACCTGCAGGGTGTTTATTTATACAATCAACATAACAACAAGCTCACAGAGAGTTTAAGGGGAGGGTAGGATCTGGGACAGGAAAAGTATCTAATATTCCACAGAACGGTACTCCTTGGTGGCTTCACAGGGAACAAGAGGAAACTGCCTATATTACCTCAAGTGAAGGTCAAGTAACTATGTGCATCAGCTCCCTGAGCTGTCCACACTTCTCATGGGGCTCTGCCAAGCTCATGAGAAGCAGTGGCCTTGTCCTAGACACTCGAGGTACAGAAAGCTTCTCCCTTAACATATTCAACTATATCCATGTTTTATTTAAAATGAATTTGTAACTGTACACAAAGTCCAAGTTCTCTCACCTGATATACTAGATCCTTAACCTTACTTTTGTTCATGCTATCCCTCAGGCAGGAAAGCAGTGTTTTCTCACTACCTACATTCCCTTGACATTACATAATAAATCCTATTTACATGTTCTGATTCACTACTAAATTGTGAAATCAAAAGCAAAGACTCTGACTCCTCAGCACCCAAAGAACCTATCACATGATAGGTATCCATTTTATAACTGAAAATCAAGAATAAAATACCATAGAATCACAGGTTCAGAACTCAGGCCTAGGGGCTAGCGATTTAGCTCAGTGGCACAGCGCCTGCCTGGCAAGCACTAGGTCTTGAGTTCAATTCCCAGTACCGGGAAAAACAAACAAACAAAAAAAAGAACTCAGGCCCAGATGAAAAAAATTTAAAGCTAGAAGGGACCTTAATGGTCATGTTTGTGCCAGGTATGGTGGTGCATGCTTGCAATCCCAGCACTCTGGGAACCTCAGGCAGGAGGATCACAAGTTTGAGCCAAACCTAGCCAACTTAGCAAGACCCCATCTCAAAATTTAAAACTTTTTTAAAGTTCTGGGTATATATCTCAGTGTGAAGGCCCTGGGTTATACACATACACACATACACACACCCCAACTCATGTTTGCTATATAAACAAACCTTTAGGACCCAGTAACTAACTCTATGCAAACTTTCCTGTATTACCAGGTAAAATAAATCACTCTACGAAATATGACCCATTACATATTATTTCTAACCCCCTTTCTTGCATCTCTTATCTCCCTAGGCTGTTATTAATTTTTTCCCTCAAGGTCCAAGGTAGTGCACATTCATTTTTGTGTCACTTATACTTTGGCACAAAAAAAGTACTAAGGAAATATTTATGGTATGAGGGAATAAATGAATGCTCAGAAGAATGGAATTTTGTACTCATTTGTACTAACTCAAGAACAGGAAGCAAGTCAGTTACTATCTTTCTGAGTCACAGTTTTTTAATCTGCATTATGGAAATAACACTCCTCTTTGATTATTTCACAAATCATGTAGAATGATCTCTGTGAAACCAATATGGAAAACAATGACAGGCAACCACAATAAAAATCATATCCTCCAGATAAAACTAATATGAAAATGTAGAGCAATGAGCTACAGCGACACATATTCTGAATTAAGGGAGAAAAATGTCCTTGACAGCCTGGATGGTTTTAACTGTAGATATTAAATCAGTACAGGTTTTTACCAAGCAGGTGTCATCCTCTCTGCCATATGGCATGAGCCCCAGGGCTCTTCCTTTGCACTAACAAACATAGCTGTGACTTTACTGCAGTCTCCTTTATAAGACCTCTTGACATCTTTCTCTGTTCCCTGCCACAGTGAAAAAAAACTGTCATGGAATTCAGAAGACTCTAGTTTTAATATGGTTCTTACTGTAAGTCTTTAGAAAAGTTTGTTTTTCCATGTGTGAAATGGGCATGATAGTATTTCTTTAATAAGTTAATTGTGATGACTATTATGCTAACATAAAAGTTCTTAACACTGGCAGAACAGGCCCTCAATAAATGATAGTCGTCACTCTTCCTACAACAGCATGAGGCATTTGAACCCAAGGCACAATTCGACTTTGTTCAGGCCCTTTCTTCAACAAGTTACAGTTCAAAGATCTAATATTTACAAATTCTTCCCCCACTCTTTTAATCACATCCCTTCCATCTGATGAAAGGCAGCATGAATCGGGAAAATAGTGCAGACTAGGAATCAGATGCCTACTGACATTAAGCCTTCTCTGCTTCAGCTTTATCATCTATAAAACAAGGGTAATAACCCTCGCTTACTAAGCTGCTGTGAAGGTTAAAAGAGATAGTTAATAAGAAAGGACCCAATGTGCTGCAAGGTACTGAATATGTGAACCAGTACTCATAATTGATAAGAGTATAAATGACTCAGAGTAAACCAATCCCCAGCCCCAGCAGAATGGTAAAAAATTTTTGATTGTGACTCAGGATCATCTTAGACCTTACTACTCTCCTGTTTAAAATTATTTAGACTTCTCATTACCTTGAAAATAGAGTCAGACATCTACATGATTTGGCTTGCTTATCACTCCTCCTCATCACCCTCCTCTAAGCTCTTCACAGTTTACATTCCAGTCACTTCAAACTCTTCGCAGTTCCCTGTACAAGCATACTGTGAACCTCCTTGCCCATGCCCATGCCCATGCAATTCTCTTACTGTCTGGAATACCCTCATCACTCCTTAATTTTTGACAGATAACTAACTCATTCAGTATAGACTCTGTCATCAAGAAGCTCTCTCTGACACATCCAATCTTTCATTCAATAGATGTTTAATGAATGCCAAAACTTGCCAGATGCCAAAGATACAGCAATTACCAGGTCTGGCATAGTCTTGCCCTCATGAAGTTTAGCATGCTGAATCATAGCCATTTTTTTTTTTTTTTTTTTTTTCTTTTGTGTCCTCCATAAGCCTGGGAGGTCCTTAGGCATCAGGACAATGTCTGATCATCTCTGTATCACTTCTCCATACAGGTGCTGGCATACAGTAGGGGCTTTTGCAAATGTTTAGCAAATCAATATGGCACAACCACCCTCTCTTTAAGAGATGATATCAGATATAAAGAATAGGAGTATTCTCTTATATGTATTACATTTTGCTATTTGTAAGACCCTTTCAAATATATCTAAATCTCATTTTATACTCTTCGTTGCCCCTGGAAAGTAGAATTTATAAGTTGAGACAGAGGGACCTTTGAGGTCATCTAGTTTTATTAACCAGCCAATTCTTTGAGGATTGTTATGCCATCCCCTGAAATTACAAGGCACCACTACCACATGAGAGGGTAGAAAGAATGACCTTTAATGAATAGAACCTGCTCCCTTCAACAATTGGTCTTGTAGATCCAATTTACAAAAGGGAAGGAATCCTCTTCTAAATTCAGGTGCCTAAAGACACATCTAGATAAGACAGTGCATATCACCCTCACTTTACTGATGAAGAATGTGAAGTTTATAAAGGCAAACTGGATGTCCAAATATTCAAAGCTACAAATGAAAAGTGCAGAAGCATGTCTTCTAGTTCCAAAGTTAGACTTTCTAGAGTATTTGGAAAGGATACAATGTGTTCATTAGATAGGACCCTGAGGGCAAGAGCTGAAGAGTAAACAAGATAAGTGCTCCCTAGCCCAGGCTCTGTCTCTACCACCCTATCCTGACCCTTACTTCCATACCTGCTCACTTCAGAATAGAGTACATAGACTTACCAAAGTGTTAGAAGAATTATAATCCTCTGCTGATTTATCTGCAAGGGAAGGAAGACAAAGAACTTAGTACACAATTGGCGTTAATCCTTTTATTTTGTTTTATTTTGTTTTGGTTTTTGTCTTTTGCAGCAGGGTCCTGCTATGTAGTTCAGGATGGGTTTGAACTCACTATATAGCACAGGCTGGCCTCAAACTCGCAGTAATCCCCCTTCCTCAGCCGCTTGGCAAATGCCACTATGCCTGGCTTGACTGAATCCCTTCTTGAAAGCTAAGAAAGTCTATCTGGTCAAACAATTCCCAGGTTTAGACAATAATAATAATAATAATAATAATAATAATAATAATAATATAACTGGTACTAAGGGACACATATGTTAAGCCCATTATACATATCATCATCTCCCTTCATCCTCACTACAGCTATGAGTATTATGATTACATTCACAGGTGTTTTTTTTTTTAAATCTCTAGTGCTAGGGATTGAACCCAGGGTCTCATACATGCTACATAAGTACTCTACCACTAAATTACACCCCCAGTATTTTTTTGAGAGAATCTCCTTAAACTGCCCAAGCTGGCCTCAAACCTAACAATCCTCCAGCTTCAACCTCCTGATTAGTTAGGATTACAGGCACATAATACCATACCCAACTTATATCCATTTTTATAGATTTTATAGTTCAGAAAAGTTAAGTAATCTTCTCAGGATACATACATTTTAAATACAGGATTAAAGACCTAAATTATTACCTAATTCTCAATGCCATGCTAGAATTGTATCCACATCATCAGATGTATCAGCATCACATTTCAATTTTCAATACTCAAGGAAATTTCCTGCATTCTAAGAGAAAGGTTAAGAATCCATACCACAGTCCTGAGCCATCCATCAGTACCATGACCAACCTGCAGTTTCAGCTCTCTTAAAAAAGGATCTTTTAAGTCAGGCATGGATATATTCCTATAATCCCAGAACACCAGGAGGTTAAGGCAGGAAGATTCCAAGTCTAAGACAACCCTAAACAATTTAGTGACTTAGAAAGATCCTGTCTCAAAAAAGGAGGGAAGGATTGTGGATATAGCTCAATACAAAGGCCTTGTGGTCAAACCCTGATACTTAAAAAGAGAAGAAGGCTCTTTCTACATCCATGCTTAGTCCCCATAGGGACAGAGCGATGAGGCTTAGGAAAAGAGAGTTATTAATCATGTGAAGTCTAACTAAAGGCAAGGGCTTGTTATCTAAGAATAGAATCAAGGGCTCTCAATGTTTCAATTATATCTCATTGATTCTGAGATGTACATTTTCTCACATTAAAAACTCTAAACTAGAGACAGGTCCTATAATCAAAGCATTTTACAATTTGAGTGGCCTCTTTTTTCCCTGGGTTGTATATTTTTTTAAAAAATGGTGCATCTTACAATGATATCTTGGGTTTAATGCAATATGAAGCAGATCTCAGCAAGAAAATAAGTTTTAAAAATAGGTATTGTGTTTGGTTTTGTTCTTTAGTTCCTAAGGGTCCAAAAGAAACTGACTTGCCAGTTCACCACCCATGAAACTAAGGAGTAAAAAATATTCTAACAAATATATTTGTTAGAAAGAACCAAACCCAGAGAATGTCAAAGAGCCCAATTTCATCATGAAAGAAAGCGCTTTTTTGTTTGTTTCTACAGCAAACAAAAGAATTTGCAGAACAGGAAATAAGACAAGCTTTGACAATATGTTCTTAAAACAGACCCTGAATAGACAGCTGTGCCCTGGATATATCAATTCAGGATATAATTTAAACATAATCTGCTTTTCTTATCCAAGTATCAGGGCAGGCAGCACATAACACTTCGTCTTCACTGCACTACCCCTCACATATTGCTAGCATCTTTGAAGAGAGAGTATTCTGATTATAAACATTTCCTTTATACCACATTTAAAAACAAGTAAGCACTGCTCCACTTGATGATGATGTACATTTCTATATAACTAAATCAAATTCCAAAGCATGGCTGACAGAACGGAAAATACTATCAACCCTTTCATTTTACAATGAGGGAACTGAGATTCAGAAAGGGCTGATTTAAGGTTACACAGATCAGTAACACAATAGGACTGAAATCCAGTTAACAGTCTACTTTTTCCCCTAATACATTAGCTACTAATTGGTACAGAAAATGAAGTGCTGCAAAATAGAGAACTTGCCCCAAAAAATGGCATGAAAGTTACACTTGGGTTATAGACAGCAGAGGGTTTAAAGACCTAAGTTTAAAACACACTCCCATCACATATTAGCTGAGTCACCTTGTATAAGTCATTTAATTTCTCAAAACCTAATTAATTGAGTTTGCAAATCAGGATAATAGCCCTTGCCCTGCCAACCCCCCAAGGCCATTATGAGAATCGCATCGGGTAATTCATGTGTGAATATATACAAATTGAGTTAGAGTTAATAACTAACGGTTTTCAAAGAAGGGAAACAGAGAAAGGAGAAATATGGTCCTAAAAACAAACTGTGCCAGCCGGGCACAGCCAGGTGTGGTGGCACACACCTGTAATCCCAGTACTCTCAGCCGGCTGAGACAGGAAGATAATTAAGTATATACACATGAAAGTAAATGTTCTGTTCATCCATATGTAGGTACGAATTGTTCATCTATGCATACACAGGTGAACATATATTAAGCTACCTGAATGCATATATCTATATGCACATCCATTCATGAATACTTAAGGTGACTATAATTTTAAACAAATGCAAACCCAGAGGGCTATGACTCCATATACATACATGCTGCTTACGCACGTCTATATGCATGCATGCAGAAAACATTCTTCCAAAGAATTCACAGTTGAAGCTTTCAAAAAAAAAGTCTCTAATCTGATATCTACATGATAAAATCCTTAAACATGATTTCTTACCTAGTAGTAAACTTTCCCTCACCTCAATTCCTCCCTGGAACAATCCAATCCCTAGATGGAAGAAGTGAAACAGACCCAGAAGGGCCAGACAAGAGGAAGGACACACTGCTGGGAAGATGCATGGCCCTCTCCCGGGCACCACCATGACAGTGTGAGTGAAGCTGCAGTCTGCCATCCCCACCATCTGTGCCCTTTGATACAAGCCAGATACTGGCTGAGGAAAGCATCATTCAAAATCAGCTAGCTCATTCCGATTCTCACCTTTCCCAACAATATCATCCTTCGAAGGAGGCAGCAGGAGCAAAGTGCACTGGATCAGTGCAACTAAGCCACATTACAAAGGTCTTCTTTGGCTGTTTGTTTGCTTGTTTCCTTGCTTGCTCTGAGACAGGGTCTCACCATGTAGCCCAGGCTGGCCTTAAACTCATAGTGATCCTCCTGCTTTAGCCTCTCCAGTGCATCAGGGACTACAGGCATGAGCCACATGCCCTACCTTCTTTGGCTTTCAGGTTTGCAAAACGAAAGGCAACTGGTGTATACTAAGTACTTCTTGTTCTAACATTCTAAAATACTACATAAAAGACAAGTTTCCAGAAATATAGGGCTCTCGTAAGTTATCCCAGGGAGAAAAAAATTCCTCTACTGTGGAAGGAGGCACTCCAAATAAAATTACTGGAGGCAAGTAGTAAATTCAAAAGATGCTGGCCTAAGAATTAGGAGACCTGGATTCTAATTCCAACCTTTTACTAAAAACACTTTGGAGCTGGGCATAGTAGTACATCCCTATAGTCCCAGCACTCTGAGACAATGAGGCAGGAGAACTGCAAATGTGAGCCCAGCCTGGGCAATTCAGTGAGACCTTGTCTCAAAACAAAAAAAATAAAAAAGGGCTGGGGACATAGCTCAGTGTGTAAAGGCCCTGAATTCAATCCCTAGTGCCACAAAAAGCAAGCAAATAAGCAAAAACAAAATACTCTGAAAAACATGTACATAGAGTATATCTAAAGAACAATTAAATTACTAGCTTGATTTCATTTGACTAATAAAAAGTAGTCCCTTCAAGAAGAACCAGAGCTTGCTGATTTAAATGATACACATTAATATTACTAAATAAAAGTTCTATTAACAATAATGGTAATGATAACTATATTTCTATGATGCTGTTTTGCAACCCATCAGCGAACTCATTTATTTTTACTACACGCTCTTGAGATAGAAAATATTATCCCATTTTGTGGCTCAAAGTAAAAAGTGACTGTTTGAACCTAACAAGTGTCAGAATCTACACCTTCCAGCACAAAGTCTATGTTCTTTCTATACAATGCATACTATTTTTAAAAAAATATATACATGTGCAGTTTCAGAATGAAGACAAATTTAACATAAAGACCTATCACCTTGGTTGTCAAATCCCAAAATTCCATCTTAGTAAGAGTGTCACCTCCACTCTTTCTACTCTTTTCTTTCTTTCCAGCCAATATGCATATGGAGCTTTTTTACCCATATTAAAACCTTCTCTTGCCTTGACTGCCCTGGACACAATTCTCATACCTGTAAAGCTCATGTACTTCTGGCTGTTTGAAGTCTTCTTTGAGTTGTAAAATTCTAAAACATCCAGAACAGCCTGTGGGTTTTTCTTTTGCTCTGACTTAGTGATATTTGATGTCTGAAGCAAGCGGGCCCATTGCTCTGGCATCCCCTACGACAAAGACAAGCAATGTATCAGGAAGGCAAAGTTACAGGGGATCCTATAATTAGATGCAATTCTGGTATCTGCTAGCAGCTAAAGATAAACTTGTCATCCCTTTCTATTCTCTCATAGTTTACACAAGCCTTGTTTATAGTACCTTTCTTATTGTATTAGTCATTCCTTTTCTTTTCTTTTTCTGTCTTTTTGAGACAGGGTCTCACTATGCAGATCAGGCTAGCCTTGAACTCACTTTGTAGCCCACGCTGGTCTCAAACTCACAACAATCCTCCTGCCTCAGCCTCCCAAGTGCTAGAATCACAGACATGCAGCACCATGCCTGGCTAGTCATTTCTTAAGATGCTTGCTCCTTGGGATGATGTCCGACTGGTTCCTGTATCATCAGTGGCCCATATATAACCTGCTATCATGAGGCCCCTTAACAGAAGTTTATTTAAGGAATGGAGATTAAAAGGCTCCCTTAGGTACAATTTTGGAGATTAGGAAAGTGTTCCAATAAGGGTCTCAGATGAAGAAACATTAGGAAGATGAGAAATGACTGAATCTAGTGCCCATAACTCTAAAAGACCAAAGGTGTTTCTGTGACCCAGAACTTACCGTAAACTCCCCCGTGACAGCATCAAAACCAACATGAATTGTGTGCTCAAAATCTGAAGGAAGAGAAATTTCTGGCCTCTCCTTCTCCTTCTTTTTATTTGCTGCAAGAGAAATCGAGAAGAGAAATTTTTTTAAAGAGACGTTATTAAGTTTTAGTCTTGTATTAGTTCTTCATAAAAGTAGAGGCTAAATCATGATCCTAACTAAATCATTATTACTGTGAATCTTCTCAAACAGAATCCAGCACAGAGCTTACTTAGTTCAACAACATTCTAAAAAATATCAGCAAGAGACCTCGGAGACCATCTAATTCCACTCCGTGAAGAATGGGAGATCAACTGACTTGCCCTGAGTCACAGAGCACATTATGGGAAGATCTGTACTCTTCATTACATCCTCATCCTTTCTGACTGATTTGATTAAGCCTTGTACTCTTTATTATACCCTCATCCCTTCTGACTGATTTAAGTGGAAACAACTGCTGACTGAAATAACAGTTTAACATAAGCCAGACCTGTAAACAGGAAGGGCCTGGCTGAAGTGGGAAAAGAGGCAAGAAGGGGGAAAAGGAAAGCTCAGCTGACAGCTGTCGTTGGGGTGCTGCGCAGTTTAGGATGAGTACTCACCAATTTAAGCTTGGGACCACCAGCAGGACACAGGGTTCCGGAGGCAGGAATGCATGACAGAATTAGAGAAGAAGCCATGCAATCCTAGAGCTCCTAGAAGAAACAACCACTTCCCTTACATGTGCATAGCCCTTCACCTTCCCTATCTCACTAGTTTCTCACAATAAACCTACAGGCTGGACAGCAGGAACTATCTCCATTTTATATCTGAGAAGACTGAGGTCAATGAGTTTAAAGACATCTATTGGCGGGAAGAATGATATACGTTCAAAATATAGATCCAGGGAACAGTCGCCTTTCTAAAGAAGAGAGCATCTGAGAGAAGTCAGGAAAGATGAACAGGAGTTATCCAGCCAGACATAGGGAAGAGCATCTCAGAAAGAAACAAAATAAGCTAAGGCCAACAGATACAAACAGTATGATCTTTCAGCTTTCCAGCTGCCCAGAAAGTCAACCAATTCCATAATCTCTTACTAGGCATGCAGTCTGAATTTGAGATTGAGAACAGATAAAAAAAATAAAGTGGAGAAAATAAAGCAAACCCAGGATCCTCCTAATGGTTCCCTGTCCATAAACTTCATCTCTTTGGGACTACTGCTACTATAGCAAAATTTTTACAATGATTAGAAATATTAGTTCAGAGGAATCTGGTACAAACTTGCATCTACATAAAAACTTGTATGTGAATGCTCAAAGCAGTCAAAAACTGGAAACAATCCAAATGGCTCTCCACTGATGAATGTATGAAAAGTAGAATCCATCCATAAAAGGAAACAAAGTCCTGATCTATGACACAAAATGTAGAAACTTCGAAACATGCTAAGTGAAAGAAGTCAGTCATAAAAGGCCACATATTGCGTAGTTCCACTTATATAAAATGTCCATAAGAGGCAAATCCATGGATAGAAATTAGACTAGAGGTTGCCAGGGGCTGGGAGAAGGTAGAAATTAAGAGTGACTGCTAAAAAAAGTATATAGTTTCTTTTTTTTGAGTGATGAAAATGTACTATTAGTTGTAAAGGTAGCACAATTTATTTTTATTTTTTTGGTGATGCTGGGGCTTAAACTCAAAGTCTCATGCATGCTAGGTAAACACTCTACCACTGAGCTGCCTAATCCCTCACTGTACAATTTTGTAAATGTACCCCAAAATTGAATTATACACTTTAATGAACTATATGGTATATGAATTATATCTCAATTTTTTTAAAAAAGTAAAACATTTACCATGTTAAGAAAATCCAGGAGAAATATATATATAATTAATGCAGAAAAAGAATTTGCCAAAGTGTGATAACAATTGTGATTAAAAACTTTTAGCAAACTAGGATTACAAAGGAATTTACTTAATCTAATAAAATCTAATTATGCAAACCTACAGAGAACAAACATTACACTTCACTATGAAATGCTGGAAGAATAAAAACAAGCTAAGAGGATTCCCCATCACTATTCACATTTATCATACTACTGAAGGAATCGGCCAGTGCAATTAGGAAGAAAAAGAAGTAAAACCTAAAGGATTGGAACTATCACAATCAACACACTATGCTTAGTTTCATGAACACAGAAAATTCAATTGTGAGAAAATTCTTCATGCTTAGAGTAAACAAAGGTTTCAAAATCACAACAGAAAGCATTAGAAATAAGTTTGGCTATATTAAAATTCTATCAGACATTAGGCCAAGAATAAATCAAAGATATCATTAGAAGCATAATGGAAGATATTTGTAATACATATAAAGGACAAAAGACATCTCTGTAACAATTCCTACAAATCAGTAAGAAACATTGGAAGACTTGAAAAAAACACTTCACAGAAAAAAAGGACATCAAAATGGTCAATTAATACATGAAAAGTTGCTCAAGATCATCAAAAACCACACTGCACTCACAGAATAACTAAAATTAAACACTGGTCATACTAATGATGAATAATTGGAATTCTTCAGGATTGTTGTTAGAAATATAAAAAACCACCTTGAACTTGCAGTATTATTTAGCAAAGTACAAATATGTCTATGACCAAGCAATTTTACTATGTTTACATAACCAACAGAAATGTATGAACATGCTGGGCATAGTGCTGCATGCCTCTAATCTCAGCACTTGGGAGGCTGAGGCAGGAGGATTGCCGTGAATTTGAGGTCATCCTGGGTTATATAGTGAGTTCAAAAAGCCTGCACTGCAAAGCAAGACTCTGTTTCAATAAACAAACAAAAATGTGTGAACACATATATCAAGATATGTACAAGAATGATCAGAAAACATTATTCCTAATAGTCAATTACTAAAATCGACCCAATGTTTATCAGATATACAAAGGAAACTATTTCTATAAGAAAATATTTGGATAAATCTTATAAACAAGTTGATTAAATGAGGGCAAACAAAAGAATATACTTTCTATGATTTATAGGTGTTAAAGCCAAAATCAGGCAAACTCATGATGTTTATCTTTGGGAAGGGGAGAAACATTAGTGCCTAGAAGAGAAAATACAGAAAATTTTGCAGGAAGGAGGGAGGTCACATCCTACTTTTTTGGTCAGGATGGTGGCTATATACAGGGTGTGATCGAAAATACAGTGAATGTTTAAAAAAAATTTTTAATGTATTACAATAAAAGATATATTGCCACTAATCCCCCAAAATATCCCCTCACTTCAAACACATGTAATCCATTGATATTGTCATGTCTTAAGCAGTTCTTAAAGTCCTCATTCATGTGTTTAATTGGATTGTCATGGCTGCCTTAATTTCCTGAATTAATTCAAAACGTTTATCTTTAATAATCATTTTGACTTAGGGAAAAGCAAGAAGTCTTATATTGCCAGATTTGGTGAATAAGATGGATTAGAACACCATTATGTTTTTACAAGACTGCCTTTGCACTGGAGGGTGCTTGGTAGCAGAATTCACTACATTTTTTATCAAACCTCATACAGATACTCATGAAGGAGGACTTCCAGAAATGCTTCAGAAAGAGGCAAGAATGGGACTCTCCCTGATGCAAGCAAGTATGCCTGTACCAGATGAACCACACTTCCCCCCGCTGTGAGCAAGCAGGCCCATGCCACACAGGTGGTGCCCCACCCCACATGAGCAAGGAGGCCTCTGTGCCATGTTAGCACGCAGACCCACACAGGACACCCCTCAGTGATATGAGCAAGCAGGCCTGCTACAGACTTGCAGCATGCCCTGCCCTGACAAGAGGGTGAGACTTCCACCAACTCCAAGACGGCTCCACATATTGCTTCCCTTTGGCACAGGGCAGCAGAGATGAGGACTAACCAACCTGGACGAGGACAACACAGACGAAGGGAAGGGAGCAACCAATCTCATGACTGTTGATAACTGGTTTTCTTGGGATGGCAGTATCTTGACTATCTTGGGTCACTGAGAATACTATGGCCCATTCCTGGAGAACTGGGTGCTGGGCCAAATATGCTACAGCTTCCCATCCCAAGTAAACAAAGGTGGCTGGATCCTGGGACAGAGGCAAAGGCCAGCAGTTAGCCATGCCCAGAGGGCACTACCAAAACAGCAGACATTAACTGAAGAAGTCTCCATACTAGAAACAAAGCTTTCCACTACAATCAACCCACAAGCCTCAACATAAAAACAAAGAAAACATAGAAACATGAAAAGGCAAGCCAACGAGATACCTCCAAAAACTCACAAGCCTGCCATAGCTGATCCATGAGGCATTGAGGGGGGGTCACCAAAAGCCACACACCCAAATTATTTGAAATTGTATCAGGGAGATAACAAAATAAATCAATTAAGCATCTGGCAAGATCACAGAGGGTATAAATAAACAGATATTGGGCCAAATAAAGTGATCAGTGAGTCTACAGAAACACTAATAAAAAGCTAGCAGGAAAAAAAAAATGGTAGTAGAGCTAAACAAAATGATGAAAAACATGAATGACCAGCACAGAAAAAAATGTGAGTCCATAAAAGGGATCCCAGTAGAAATTCGGAAGATTTGACATTCTATCAAAAGAATGGGGAGAAGTAACCAAGGTGAGGACACAGTATCAGAACTACAAGACAGGGCTGCTGGTGGTGACCAATTAATGAGCAATGCCTTAAAAACAAGAGAACATGAAAAATGGTCTAGCAGCTCACAGATGATGCAAAGAAGACTAAGATTAAATGGAATCAGTGAAAAATCAGAAGACAGCACAAATAGCATAAAAAAATCTGTTTAGTGAAATAATAGAAAAGTTTTCATGTAAGGGTAAAGAATTTAATGTAGAAATAAATGAGGCATATAGATCCCCAACTAGCCACCATCAGTAAAGAACCTCTCCACAACATGTCATAGTCAAAGTCCCAAAAGTCCAACACAAGAACTGAATCTTAAAAGCAATGAGTCACTTATAAGGTAAACCCATTAGGATCACAGCACACTTCTCAACACAAACCTGAGAGGGCAGGAGATGGTGGAGTGAAGAGTTTCAAGTCCTAAAAGAAAATAATTTCCAACCCAGATTGATCTAGTCTGCAAAATGAATTTTCAAAGTTGATGAGGAAATAAGCTATTTTCATGATAAAGAGCACTTTAAGAAACTCAAGACCACTAAATCAGCACTTCAAAAACTTCTTTTTTTTTTTTTATTTTATGGTTTTTTTCCAGTACCAGGAATCAAACTCACGACCTTGCGCTTGCCAGGCAGGCGCTGTGCGCTGAGCTAAATCCCCAGCCCCACAATTCTGAAGGCTATCTTAGAAAGAGACAATGAAGTTAACAATGACAAAACAGAACCTCAGGTGCACTGGATATATTACCAAGAATCAACAACGGGAATCATATCAAATTGAGAAGCTTCTGCACAGCAAAAGCAACAGCCAACAGAGAAAAATCTACAGAATGGGGAAAAAAAACTTTGCCAGCTATTCATTCCTCAGACAGAGGACTAATATCTAGAATATAGATAGAACTCAAGAAGTAGAACTCAGAAAATTAGACCACCCAAAATAAAAGACCCAAACAAAAAATAGGTAAGCAATATCAACAGACACTTCATAGAAGTACAAAAGGCCAATAAATACATGAAGAAATGCTTGATATCACTGGCCATTAGAGAAATGCAAATGAAAACCACACTGAGATTCTGTCTTACCCCAAAAAGAACGGCCTTCATCAATAAATAACAGTTTCTTTCCCTTTCACAATATCTATTGTACTTTCTAGATTTTATTCACTCTATCAGGTTCTTACACTAGAGAGACAATATGGTGTTTACACATGCAGGTCTGATTTATTACACTTATGAGTATAGTCTCTAGTTGTGTCCATTTACCTATAAAAACCTCAAATTTATCTTCCTTTATAGCTAAGTTATATTCCATTATATAAAAATAACACAACATTTTTATCCATTCCTCAGTTAATGGGCATTTGGGTTGCTTCCACGATTTAGCTATTACAAATTGTGCTGCCATAAACCCGGGTACACATATATTGCTGTGATATGATGTTTTCAGTTCTTCTGGAAAAATACCCAGAAGGGGAACAGCTGGGTCAAATGGGACCTCTAATCCTAGTTTACTAAGGAATCTCCAAACTGATTTCCACAGTGATTGTTCCAGTCTACACTTCCACCAACAGTGAAGAAGGGTTCCTTTTTCTCCACAGCCTCGTCAGCATTTGTTATTGGTTGATTTCTTGATGATAGCCATTCTTTCTGGGGTGAGATGGAATCTCAGTGTTGTTTTAATTTGCATTTTACAAAAAGAAATCAAATAACAAATGCTGAAGAAGCTCTCAGGAAGAAAGGTACCTCTCTACATTGTTGGTGGGAATGTAAACTAGTGTAACAATTATAGAAATCAGTAAGTAGATTCCTCAAAAAACTAATACTAGAAATCTCATTTGACCCCGCTATTCCCTTCGTATGTATCTTCCCAAGAGAGTTAGACACAGTATATTACAGTGATACATACATAAGCATGTTTACAGGAGCACAATTCATAATAGCTAAATCTTGGAAACAGCCTATATGCCCATCAACAGATGAATGGAAAAAGTAGTACTCCATTGTATTTAGACACAATGAGTACTACTGTGCCATAAAGAAAAATAAACTTGAATCCTCTGTAGGAAAATGGATGCACCTTAAGACCATAAAGTTAAGTGAAGGGCCAGGGATATAGCTCAGTGGCACAGAGCCTGCCTGGCAAGTGCAAGGTCCTAAGTTCAGTTCCCAGTACAAAAAAAATAATAATGTTAAGTGAAATAATTCAAACACACATGCTTAAATATTGCATGGTATCTCTTTTATGTGAAACCCAAATCATAACTAAAGAGTAAAATGAAAGATAGCAGGAAGTAGGGAGATAGATCTTTTTCAAATGGGAAGGGGATCAAGAGATTGAGGGGAGAGGAAAGGAAGAGAAAGAGGATTAAAAAAGGAATTAAGATGTGTGATGTACACAAATCAACTCCACACAAGGAATGTAAACATTATGTACTGTAAACACATATTCAAAAAAATTTTTAAAACATATATTCAATTAAAATTTAAAAAAAGGAAGCGGCAAGAATGGTGGGATAAGTGTGTTTGAAGCAAGGGGGAGAATTTTCAGGGGACTTAATGACAATGTGTCTTTTACTGTCATAAATTTTTTAACATTCATCATATATTTTGACCATACCTTGTAAATACAGTGATAACTTCTTAAATTGTATACTTCTGAAGTATGCAGTTTTGTATAAAAGGACAAAACTTTAGTGGGAGACCCTATAAGAATCATATTCTATGCAACCTTACAGAAGTTAGTTCAATTTAATTCATTTCATAGACAGGAAAGAAATGGAAGCCCAGAGAGGTTCAGTGAGTATTTCCTTAGAAATCTTGAACAGCTGATAATTAAACTTAAATCCTAATATATTATATACATATATCAGTGTTTCCAATACTTGTTAACTATATAAGTGAATTAATGAGAAACCAAAGAGGGGAAAAAAGGAAAGGAAACAGAAATGGGAAAAAGTTAAATCAGGAGAGAAATGAAGAGTATTTGAGATTTGTAGTCTTAAGAGGTTTTTCTTTTTGGCCTCAGTTTCAAATATATTATTTATCCCAGAAGACCAGGCCCATATCTAGAGCTTAGAGTCCTGCTTCTGACATTAGAGGGGTCCCTTAAGAACTTCTTAGCAAACTTGCCCGTATCTGCTTAGTCTCTGTGCCCAAAATTATTTCATGTGGCGTACCCTTTAGTTCTGCAAACCAGCATGAAATGCAGCCTATATTTAGGGAGAGAATGAGCCATTCTTTAATCTCATCTTGAAAGAATCCTGTTAAAACCTGTCAGTTTGTAAATCTCATAACAATTCTATTAATCGCAGACTACAAAAGAAAATAATGACTGTAAGTAATAATAAATAATAATGTAAGACTGTCACCAAAAGTACTACCAATTATTAACAAGATTGTAGTTTACAAAACACTATTTGTATCTTTAGTAATATATTCCTTTCAGTAATTCTATGAGATAGATATTATTACTTACCCATATTACAGGTAAGATAACTGAGGCTAAGAAAGGTAGAACAACTAACAAAAGGTCACAAAGTAAGGGATTGGAGTGGTGGTACCAAGAGCTCAAACTTCAGGCAGAGCTGCTCCTTTTTTCAGAGATGGAGGCTCTTGCTATGTTGCCCAGGCTAACCTCTAACTCTTGACAAAAGCAATCACAATCCCAGCATTTAGGAAGCTGAGGCAGAACGAGTGCCAAGAGTTCGAGGTTAGCTGGGCTACACAGTGAGTTCAAGGCCAGCCTGACGTACAACTGTAGCTTGAAATGTCTGCATGGACCACTGTGCCAGCTTCATGGGTTCTTCTTTATGCATTATGCCTTCCCCACAGTAGAGACTACATGAATATGCCAGTAAGTGATAGAATGCTATTAAATGAAAAACTTGTCTTAAAATAAGTTCATCGAACTAGCCATATCAGTTCTACTGAAAGCACTAGTCTAAACAACTCTAGGCTGCAAAATTTTGAGCCCAACATGGTGTTCAAGTACTTTTAAGAATGAAAGCGTATAGGCCACAAATCAAGAGACATGGGGACAAATTCAGACCTCATGAACTCTACTTATGCAGCATGTGACCCTGGACAAATCACTGATTTTTTGTGCCCAAGAGTACAAGTGTTCTGCAGCAGAAAAGTCCTTGGAATTAAAGGTCCAATCTAGCCCTTCCATTCTCTAGCTAGACAACCTTGGGCAAATTAATTAATCACTGTGAACTCGTTTTACTATCTATAATGAAAATTTATCTACCTACCTGAAATGACTGGTGTCATTACCAGTTAAAAGTCCTAATATAGGGCTGGGGATTTAGCTCAGCGGCAAAGTGCCTGCCTGGCAAGCGCAAGGTCGTGAGTTCGGTTCCCGGTACCGGAGAAAAACCAAAAAAAAAAAAAAAAAGTCCTAATATAATGTATGGTACCTAATGGGCATTAAATAAATAGTAGCTGGGATGTTGTTACTATTTTATTCTTATTTGTTATTATAATTACTGCTTTTATTATTGTTATTACTATTTTAAGGGTCAACTAAAGTAAATAAAATGTATGGCTTTTTACACTAAAGAGCTTTACAAACATGACTTATCATTAGTATTGGAAAGTTTCTGGGTAAATTTCTCAATTCATTCATTAAGACAGACGAAATATGGCTGAGGATGCAAAAGAAAAAAAGCATCACCTGATTTCATACCATTAGAAATCTTAGGTTTGAGAAAATAAAGTGAGAAATGAAGCTTGCGACTGTAACCATCGCAACTTTAATCCTATCTGTGGTCTAGTCCATTTGGCTTTCTGACAGCTTGGGAAAAGAAGCAGAACCTGCAAAATCCCATGTTTCATCACAGCCATCAACATTTTAGCATAAATCACTGGCCATATTTTATTTTTTAATTATTTTCAAATAGCACCTTTCATTGGCTCAGCTAAGCTAATCTGAGCACAAGGCAGTAAAACGTTCCAAACTTGGAGAGATAAACATTGACGTAGTCCAGTGTTAAAATTAACTTTGCTAAACTCTTCCCAAGCTCAGAGAATTCCACTTGGATTGTGAAAGTACAGCCAGAAAAAGATTCCAAGCTAAATGCTACAAGACTTCTTAGAATAAACCAAAGTCTCCAGATCCCAACCACAGGAACCAGACTTTCCCACATGGAATTCTGCAACTCAGCACTACCTATTATAGGCCTTCAATTACAGCTTTTCCTTCCAGTCATTTATGCACCCCTCAGGCACACACTGAGGCCTTGCCAGAGGTCAGCATTAGGTAATGCCCACAGACAATCTACCCACTGCCAGCTCAGATCTCAGCCACTACTGCAACCTGCAGGGACCTCTTCTTTCTTATCACCCTAGACACACACTACCCCTCTAAAAATTCTTATCCAAAAGTTTGGATGGGACTAAGCATTTGTATTTTTTTTTAAAGCACCATGAGTGCCTGTGCCTCCATTTTTTTTTAAGACAGAGTCTCGCTATGTAGTTTAGGCTAGCTTTGAATTCACTATGTACCCCAAGCTAGCCCCAAACTTGCAGTAAACTTCCTGCCTCAGCCTCCCGAGTGCTGGGATTACAGGTTTACACCAATTTTTAACCAGAGTTGAGAGCAACTAACAAAGATACAGTAGTATGTTATTATGGAATAAATATTTTAGGAAGACTTAGTTCCACACTCATCCTTTCCACATTCAACCTGTGAGAGAGACCTTGAGCAATTTACTCTTTTCCAAACTTCATCCTCCCAATGGAGAATGAGTTGGTGTGGCTATCATATAAAATAATAAATGAAACTTCCTTTAAAATAATAAACAGGCCTTATATTTGTATTGTATTGGGTTTTTACAGTTCAGAATGCTTTTATATTCACTATCTCAAATGACAGCTAAAAACCTACTGACAATAGAGGGTGGGTAGAAATTACAATTACTCCCACATTATAGATGAGGATACTGAAATTAAAGGATATTTTAAAAAGTAAATCAAAGTTAAATGCCACAGGCAAGAATCAATCTAGGTTCTCTAATTCCAGTTCTAGACATTTCTCTATGCAGCTGTTATATATATTCTCAAACACTGTATGAAGGACATATCAGCATTGCTATATATCTGGCTACTGTAGGACCAAGTTGCATAATTTGTTGAAGGCTCCAAACAAAAGGAAACAGCCTTATTTCATTTGACATTTGTATTAATAATAGCCTTCAAAGGTCTTAAAGCAAAGAGATGAAGCCAGTGTGCTCAGGGAATCTATAGAATATCTATAATTAGAGAAAGAGAAGTTATTAGATCACTTTCCAAGAATACCTTATAACTGTTTTCTACCCTTATGCTTTCAAATCTATGGAGATGCAGCTTTCATCTTGATGCTGTGAGATTTATTTTCAGATCAGGTTTGGCTGCAGGTTACTCAGCTAGAATTTCCAGAAGAACTTCTGGGTCTATAGCTCTGTCACTGATTAAACTACTTTAGAATGGCCTAGTTTGTGTTCACCTACATAGACAAGCCTGATGCAATGATATCTTTACAATACCTCATTTACATAATTATAGGATTTCAAAGCTAAAAGAAACTGTGCATGTCTGCTGCTCTGATTCTCTGATTTCTTTAGATGAAGGTGCTGAAATCTACAGAAAAGTAACTGACCCCAAATAGGCAGCCAATTTATGGGAGTAACAAGATTATAACCCAGATATCCAGATCAGACCCTCACATCCCCATTCATTGCATAAAATTCATTGTCCTTTCAGTTCCAGTGCTGTCTGAGGGCTGTTATTTCAGGCAGAAATTCTTTTTCCAAAAATGGTTTCATTGAGAAGTAATTCACTATTTATAGATATATACAAAATAAAATTCATAATAGTATGCAATTTGTTGGGTATAAAATCCACAAAGCTGAGCAAACATTACCAAAATCAATTTTAAGGCATTTTCATCACTCCAAAAGGAAATCTCATCTCTCAGTCATCACCTCCTAGTCCCACTCGCCTCTCCCCATCTGTATTCCTAGGCAAACACTTACATACTTTTTGTCTATGGATTCGCCTTTTCCAGATATTTCATACAAATGGAATCATACTTTGTAATCCTCTGTGGCTGGCTTCTTCACTTAACATAGTATTTTCAAGATTCACCCATGTTGCATCATGGTTCAGGACTCCATTTCTTTTTGTTAAAAATACAGTGGTACCTCAGTTCACAAACTTAATTTGTTTTACAATTTTGGGGAAGACAGCCACAGTTGTGTCTGTCACCAGTGTAGAGTTTGTAAATGGAAGTAAATTGCCTCGAATGCTTTGAGAACCAAACTGTTTACAAAAACAAGCATTTCTGAACTAAGGTACCACTGTAATATTTCATGGTACGGATATACTACATTTTATCTATCTATTGACCAGTTAATGAATACTTGTTTCCACTTTTGGGTTATTATGATAGTGCTGCTGTTGTGAACATTCATGTACAAGTTTTATATATGGACATGTTGTGTTTCTCTTTGGTGGAACTTCTAAGTCATATGATATTCCTACATTTAACCTTTTAAGGAACTGCCACATTATCTTCCATAGTAGCTGAACCATTTTACACTCCCACCAGCAATTATGAAGGTCAATATCTCTACAACCTCACTCATATGTGATATTATCTTTTTTATTATAGCCATCCTACTGGCTATGAAGTGATATGTCATTGTTGTTTTGACTGGTTATTTCCCTATGGGCTAATGACTTTGAGCATCTTTTCATGTGTTCATTTCCCATTTCTGCATCTTATTTGGGGAGAAGTCCATTTAGATCCTTTGCCCATTTCTAAATTAGGTTGTTGGTTGTTGAGTTCTTCATATATTTTAGATACAAAACCTTTATAAAATACATAATTTGGGGAAATTATCTCTTTTGTGGACTGCCTTCTTACTTCCTTGATGGTGTCCCTTGAAACACAAAAACTTTTGATGATGCCTATTACGCCAAAATTTTATCCTCCCCAGTCTGAATCTGTTTAAGAACTTACACTTTTTAATTTATAAAGTCTTCTTTCACTGTATGTGAAAATTTGGGCTGGATGTCTTATTTACAAAGATCAAGAACACTGGCTGATAGAGTGCACTATCAAAAATAAACATGTACATAAACTGAATGATTAAAAAAGTATACATATGTGGGAGAAGGTTCCAACGGAGGATGGATTCTAAACCAAAGTACTCATTAATAGTCCTCAATAGCTCCTCAAGTATTCACTTCAGTTATTCAACGAATATTTACCATGTGTGAGATCTGCCTATTACACGTCAATATAATCTGTCCAGAGTCATCATCTTCCTTGTCCTTCAACCACCAGCCCTCCTAATTTGTTCCATTTTCATGTGTTCGCTATTTGGTTAATGATACTATTACCTACCTACCTTGATCTGTAACTGTACAGTTGTATTTTTCTACAATGTGAGATATGTTCTGCAATTTATCCTGTACTTTTTATATTTACCTCACTGTTTCAGACTCTCAGTTCTGCTTATGCAGTTCACTAAGTGTGCCTTCTGGGGCTGGGGATTTAGCTCAGCAGCAAAGCGCCTGCCTGGCAAGCGCAAGGTCGTGAGTTCGGTTCCTAGTACCGGAGGAAAAAAAAAAAAAAAAAACTAAGTGTGCCTTCCAGTTCCCAGTCATCCACAAAGGAGTAAAGAGAAAAGGAATTAATATTTAAATTCCTTAGTGTTGAAGGTATTGTATTAGGAAATGTGCACATAATCTTCAGAATGCCCCCGTGAGAAATTATCTCAAGTTGAAAGATAGGACACTAAAGGAACTGACACACTGAAATCACAGAACTGTAAGTGATGAACCAGGTCCATCTGAATCTGAAGCTCATGATAACTATCTGTAGACAGCCAATTTCTTCAGCATACCACAAGAGCAGGGCTTTGCAAGCAAAATAAAGAACTGTACTTCAGATTAACGTCACTTAACATTTTTGGGGTCAAACAAAAGTCACCTAACCAGGTGGATACCCAAACCTCAAATTTCCACTACCTTTCTATAAAGATGCCAGTGATTTTTCAAACATGTTTTAAAACATGATTACCCTTCTAGAAGTTGCATTAATGAAAAGGAAATGAGACTGCCTAGTGTAACTTACTCATAGTGAACTCATGGTGAGTCCTAGTTACCTCTGCTTCCTTTGCTCAACCATTCTTTGGTATTCATACTGATATTTAATCCCCAAATCTGAATGTGAGGAACAGGAGATATGAATGAAAGAGAGACCATCAAGAATTTGGAAAGAATGCATTCCAAACAAAACTGATTTGGGGAAATTTTTCAAATAAAGACATTTCAAAATTCCTTATGTTTTGTGATATCACATAGAGTTTAAGAACTTAAAAAGTAAGTAAATAAATGGTTTCAGGTTGCCCAAAATCTGGCAAGAGTATAATTATTCTCTTGGAATTTTGTTCAGCTGTAGAGTACAACACATCTATTTTCCAGAGGTTTCAGCCACTTTAGGAAGTACAGACAGAGGAAATATTTAACACAATAAAAGGTATCCAGGAAAATTAAGTCTAGGAAGGACAGCTCTTTTATCCAAGTTACAAATAAGTTTTTTGTTTTGTTTTGTTTTTTCAGCATAAACATGATGGGAAAGAAACAAAATACTGTACTTTTATCTCCGGGTAAGATGGATCGGTAGAATCGGTCCTTCTTTTTCTTCTCTTCTGGATTTGGAGGCAGAGGTTTGGAACCATGGTTTAGGGTTCCAGGGTCTTTGCTGCCAGCTCCAATCATAGTGCTAGTGTTTCTCATGGGAGGGGCTGGGGGCTTGTCTTGAATGTCCAGGCCGTTGTTTGACATTGTCACCACCAGCAGTAGCAGCAGCTACTAGAACCAGAAGAACATAATTTCAGTTATTTTTGAGAAAAAAAAAAAAAAAAGTAAAAAAAATGTTAAGGATTTCAAATTATATAGCCCTTCCACTCATGACTATTTCTAGCCTAGTCACTCAAAAACACTCACAGATATAAATGCCTACTGTGTGCCAAACACTCCTGAAAATTCCTATTGTTTTGACTCCATTCCCATATCTGAGACACTGGAAGATACAGTTAACCATCATGATGTAGCTGGAAAGCAGAAATTTGGCCTAGAATACTGAGGGAGAAACCTAATGACATTTACTAGCTTTAAAGAAATGCCTGCCCCAACATGTTGGATTTCACTAGTTTAGCTATACAAACATTAAATAAAACCGCTAACAGCATTCCACACAGTGAGCTCCCCTACAGCCTCTAACTTTATAACACGGGTAAGTCATACTTTTCCTCTCTGCAATGGACTATATCAAGGGTCAACAAAAGTGCTGCTTCTGTAAATGGTTCTATTGGAACTCAGCCACATTTATTCATTACGTTGTCTATGGCTTCTTCTAGGTACACTAGCAGAGTTGAGTAATTGCAACAGAGATTACAACATTTACTATTTGGCCCTTTACAAGAAAAGTTTATTCCCTCTGGACTATACTGTCTCTCTAGTATGTCCATTCCCTAAAATTCTATCTTGCTCTAAATATATGATGGTCAATGTAATAACCATACTGCTTAAGTTATTGGCAATCTCCAATGCCTCTGGGAAACAGAAGGAATAAAATATAAAAGAAAAAATCCCTATTACATACTACCAATAATTTTAATGAAGACAGATATTACCTAAAAATAAGTAATTATCTTTAACAATGAATAAATATGAATGTACCCAGAGTTTACAGTTTCTCATTATTCATGCTATAGTAGAAATCACATCCTTAATATGTTTGTTTTGAATAGGAGCTGCTTGGAATTAAACATAGCAGTGCTATAGAGATTATAGGCTTCAAAAAAAGAAAACAAAAACAACATAATAATCACCAAGAACTTTTTAGAAATTACCATGGCCTGCCTCTTCTAAACTTTGACTTGGGATGGAAAGGTTAAGGCCAAAATTCTATATTTTAAAAACTAGTGATTCCAATGCCAGCCAGATATCAACACCAATGCTTCAGAAATCAATTAATTAAAATGTTATGAACAAAATACATAAGGGTCCTTATAGTATTTTCTAATAAATGAAGTTACTAATTTCCTACATCTCTCTTTTTCCTCAATCTTTTCTCCAGGGGCTATCACTGATCTTAAAACACATTATTCCTTTACTTTTTAAAGACTTTCACTGACATTTAGAATAAAATTATTTAGAATAAAAGCTGAAATTCTTTAGCTTCTTTTAGAGGCCTTCTATTACCTGAGTGCGCCAATCTATCAGTCTCATTTCCATCCTACTGCTCCCTCTAATTCTCCCTAAATTCCAGTCACACCAACTTTTCTAACTTCTTTAAATACACCATAGCTGTCACACTCCCATGCCTTTGCACAGTTGTTTCTCCTGCCTAGAAATCCAGTTTCCCTATCCTCAACGTGTGAATTCCTGCTTCCTTCAGAGCTTAATTCTGTTGCCTCTTCCATAAAGCCTCTGGAAATGTCCTGACACCTTTGGAGGTAGATGTCCCCTTCTTCACATTCCACGGCAATTCCATTTGCAGGTTAGTACATTTATTTTTACTACGTTACAATTGTTTATAGGTATGTCTTCCCCAAGAACCAGAATGTTCCTCAAACACTGGGCCAAATATTGCCACGTTTGCAACAGTGTCCTATACAGTATCTAACTATAGCAACTTGATAAATATTTTCATTAACACAGTTTGCATGAGGACACATACTTTGCTTTTAATGCACTTCGTAGGAGAAATGAAATCATCAGTACAGATCTGCCTTACAAACTAAGCCACCATACCTAGAAATATCCTGCATTCAAATTATGCCCCAGAAATCTTTGTTCACCTGAATTTGTCAACTATGCTGTCTTTTTTTTTTTTAAAAAAAAAGATGCTTTCTTTTCCTTCTTTCCTTTGTTCATTCAGCAGCTCAAACCCTGGGCCTTACACACGTAAGCATGTAGTCTACCACTGAGCTATACCCCTAGCCTGTTACATATTCTTAGTTTTACATGTACACACACACACACACACACACAGACACACACACACACACAGCCATGCTTCCTGTCATTGATTTCTCCCTTCTCTGACTAATAAAAATCTTACTTTTGGGGGTATGTTTGTTTTGAGACAGGGTCTTGTTCTGCAATTCAGGCTGGACTTGAACTCACTATGTAGCTCAGGCTGCCCTCGAACTCATGGTAATCCTCCTGCCTAAGCCGCCCAAGTGCTGAGCTAATAGGAGAGTTCCACTACACCTGACTCTTACTCTTCTTTTTAAGGTCAAACTCAAACTGCACTTCTTCGTGTAATTCACCCTGACCCACCTCAAGCAAATGAGCTCCATTTTATTTTTTCTTAAAAAAAAAAAAAAAATCAAGCAAGCATGCATAATTTTGTTAATCTAGACTCACTATCTGGCTAGAATGTTTTTTATCCATTTCTTCCAGATTCACTTCCAAACTCTGCCCTTGCTTTCACTCCCAGCCCCAATGCAAGTCCTTCAGCTCCCCCAAGAGCAGGTCTAGTGTCTCAGTTCTCAAGCATATACCACTTAAGGCTCCCTGTTCTAAAATTATACTACTGCAGCCACCTGATAGCCTCATCAAGCCCTTCTTGGCCTCTCAGGTCTTTTAAGCAACAGCTTCATTGAACACATCTCCCTTTCAGACCCATAACCCAAGAAAGGCATCACCAATCTTTCTGATACAAGCTTTTTCTTCATTTCTGGGTTGTTTTGTTTTTGTTTTTGCTTTTGTTTTGTTTGTGTTTTTTGTTTTTTACTATATTTAGAGAATTCTTTGGGGCAGATCTTCATTTTCAAAGTGATTCCAAATTACTTACAACCAAAAACTGTTGAAATGTAATGTTTGAACTTTTTTATCACATTCCATCTTAGGTGGTCATCTTGTCCTTGCTTAAAAACCTCCAATGACAGGAAACCTATACAGTGGAACCTCAGTTCTTGAACTTAATTCTTTCCACAGTTCTGGTCATAAACCAATTTGGTTGGGAACCGAATCAGATTTCCCCAGAAGGTCACCACTGAATTTGATTAAGTTTGTGACCAATTCGTTGCAGCCAGAATCATGCACAGAATTAAATTCACTTGTAATCAAGGTATCACTTATAATCTCAAAAGACAGCCAATATATTCTACTTTTTGTCATCTCATTTAAAGAGTTCTGGCCTATATTACATGCTATTTGTCTCTTACTGCACTACAATTATTTGTTTACACTTTGCTATTCCTTCCTTCCCCTCCTCTGCCAGACCTCAGACTATGAACTCCTTCAGAACAAAGTTCATAGCTGGGTGTGGTAGTGCATGCCTGTAATCCCCACACTGGGGAGGCAGAAGCAGAAAGACTGCTGTGAGTTAAGAGACCAGTTTGGACTGCACAGTGGGCCCAAGCCTCGCCTGAACTACACAGAGAGACCCTGTCTCAAGAAAGAAAAGAAACAAAATCGGAACATAGTTCATATCTTATGTATATCTAAATCCCCAACTTCAGGCCTGGCATAGACCAAGTAATCAATAAAAATGTGTTGAACAAATGAATAAACAGATAAAAAGTAAATAAACAAAGAAAAATATTAGTTCCATCTGTTAGTCCTAAATCCCATCTCTTAGAGCTATTCAAAAATATCTATTACTACCCTGTTTCCCGGCTGCCATGTGGTAAATAGCTTCCCTCCACCAGGATTTTTGACCATGCTATTTCTCCCTTGGAAGCAGAGATCACTGAAGGTCCCATTTGAGAGTTGCCCATAAACAAGTATTTGATTGAAAGAAGAAACTACAGGGGAAGAAAATACAAATTGCAACCTTGGCATCTGTTACAGAATCTGATCCTGAAAGTAATATAGGATGTAATAATTCCCTTGGGCTTACTGTATTAGATAGGGTGTAAATATATAATATATTAAGGTTCTCTTGTTGCTTATAAGCATGAACAAAAATGAAAAGAACAGTAGCTGGATTAGAATAAGAAAGTAGAAAAATCACTTAAGCACTCTAAATCTTATTTTCCTCTTCTGCAAGTGAAGATATTAGACTTACTGTGGTAACTTTAAAAGTGGTAACATATAAAAATTAATTGTATTAGGAAGGAGAAAGCTACTTGAAAAATTTGCTTGGCTGATCTACAGTTTTTATTAGGGATACTATAAGCAGAAGGCAATGGAACTAGTTCAGAATATTTATAAACAGAAAATATCTTCTGTAAAATAGAGTGAGAGTTGTAATGAATTATCACTGGGTCTTGGGAATAATGATAAAATTAGTGCTAGTTATCCATGTGAAAAGATTCAGTCTTGGCCCTTGTTATGGTTTGTGTCTAGATGTCCCCCCAAAACCTCATGCAGTCATGAGGGGCGGGTTTCTAGGTTTGTGATTGATTCATGGTCCAATGCTGGGATTATGGGTGTGACTGCTACAACTGCTCGGGGGCGAGGAGCTTGCATACAATATAAGGGAGGGAAAGAGCCTTGCTCTTTCTCTCCTCCTCCCTTTGCCCCTTTTGGCTCTTGTTACTTTTGGTGTTTTCTGCCATGAACTGTGGATCCTCTGCCACACCACCCTCCCTTGGAGCCAGCTGATTATGGACTGAAACCTCCACAAACTGTGAACTAAATAAACCTTTCCTTCCTTAATTTTGGGCATCAGGTGTTTTGTCTCAGCAACGAGAGAAAAGTAACCAAGACAGCCCTGCTAAGTACTATTTATGAGTACTATTTGATAATTCACTTTACCCAACACAAACTTCTACCTCTAAAAAGGGGAGAGTACCTATTTCAAAACGTTGTTATGAGGACTAAACGAGAAAATATACATGCTGACTAATAAGGTGATATTATTATTCTTGTTATAATAGCATTGCCAGCATTCTTCTATAACAAGTATTTTTATGGAATGATAACATAGATTGTTTACACTGCAGAAAAAAATTTTCACATAAATATGTTTTGGAGTAGTACTTCTCTTTTTCTAATAAACAAACACATAGCTGAAAATAAAACCTGTTACCCTTCCCCCAAACAGAACTTTCAATACTTAAGCTGTTGAAAATCACAAATCTATTTTTCTCAATGTTACACATTTTTAGTACCTTCAACCTATACTCATAGAACACAAGTTTGTGCTTTCTTAATCACTGCCTCTGAACTTAACTTGGACTGTGGATTTCTGTACTACTTTCCAATTTCCCTACAGCTCCTCAATAAGCCCTTTCCTATAATTTCTCACAAGTCTTTTCTGTTTTTACACTCATAGATCCCCACACTGGTCATTTTTTTCTTCTATTCTCAGCACAATGTCTAGCACATTTAAAAACCTGTTTAGAGGAAAATGGTTCCAAAACATCAATCCCGAGAGAAGAAAGAAGACATACACTTAACTCTTGAATAAGGAGAACAAACACATCTTAAATCTTCCAGTAGTCTTTGCAAGCCACTGGTTTGGAATTAAGATTAAAAGATTAAAGAGATTTAAAAAACAAACAAACCAATGCCTTCTGACATGCTGCAGTGTAAAAGCTAGACCTGGAGACAACATTTATAATGAAAGCTTAGACAGCACTCTTTTATCCAGCCTGGACAACAAAGAGATACAATAAATAGAAAGACAGACTGACCACATTTTACCATTGTCCCAAAGGCAAGGGGAAACTAATAATTTATAAGCAACTAATTACACTAAAGTATTAATTATAAATTAACTGAATGGCCCTATAGTAAATGTAGGATCAACAGAGCTACTGCCAGGGAGATATAGATAGATATACATACAGATATAGATATAGATAGATATAGATATAGATATAGAAACAATGACTGGGATAAAGCTAAGAGGTCTAGGTTTAAGTCCTGCTCCACTATTTATTAGCTTAGATAAGTCTCCTCCCCTGTGAGATTCAATTTTATGTTTCCTACTTAGTCTCTAGATATAGTGGTCAAGAGGCAGTGATTTATGTTGCTTTAGCATGCTGTAAAAAGCACAGATATAGTGCTAAAACAGAAAGAAGGGAAAGAGGCCTGAGAGTGTGGCTCAGTGGTAGAGAATGCTTACCTAGCAGGTGCAAGGCCCTGAGCTGAATCCTCAACATCCCTTACCTCCCACCCCCAACAAAAAATGTAGGAGGAAAGAAAAGGCTTTTCAAGGAGTCACTATGCATAAGTTACTTTACATTACTTCTTTCCATTCTACCACTTTGGATTCCATTGAATTAATCTGGAATTAATTAATTCAATAGATGAATCCGTTGATAAATTCATAGCCAAATATGCTGTTAGCAGGCAGAACACTAGGGATGTGTCTTTGGAGAGTATATAGCTGTCTTTCTGGCTCTTCCTGCTCTCTTTCCTTCCGGATGCCATGAGTTGTGTGGCCTTCTCTACCATACTATACCATTTGTTAGCTCGGAGCAAACTGATCATGCATGGACTAAGCCCTCTGAAACTGTAAGCCAAAAGAAAACTCTCCTTTAAATTGCAAGGGTCGGGTATTTTGTCCTAGTGTCTAGAAGCTAATAATACAGAAACCAGAGATTTTAAGATACACATAAATAACATCAAAGCCAGAAGCAATCTTAGAAATATCTAATCTGAACTCCTCTTATTAGAAGTAGGAATAATGAGGGCCAAAGAAAAGGCAGAAATGGGCTAAACTGATACAACAAAAGTAGATAAGAGGTAGAACCCTCTTTAAATTTTCCTCTTTTATTCATCCTTTAAGACAAAACTTAAGTATCTTTTTTGTGGTACCAAGGGCCTTGTACAGGCTAGGCAAACACTCTACTGTTGAGATATATCGTCCACCCTTCAAATCTCATCTTTACACCCTGCCAAAGGATTTTCCAACTATATTACTTTTAAGGTAATTCTAGTTCCTATTTATGTACCTGTTCTGACCTAAATTCTACTACTTCTGATCTGTGTATAGGTCAGTCAAATATAGCAAATGGCAAATATAAAAATATATAAGCATGCCTGCACTGAATTTGACTGACTTTACTAAATGTCTACCAGAGAAGATAAATGAATTCTTCTTCCTCAAACAAAAAATATATATACAGCATAAACATATGGGCATGTAATTAAAACAAAAGTTATGTACACCTTCTGTGCATTTGCAGATTCTTCATTCAAGAGCAATTGAAGTCAATAAATTTTTACTAAGTACTTATACGTAAGGTGCTAAGCTAGCAATCAGGAACGAGTAAATGAGTACATAGGTAAGTAAGTGAATAAGAACCAACCTTAGAGAGTTTCAGTCTAATAAACAATACAATTTAGAAAAACACATTAACTGGCTATGATGAAGCAAGCCTATAATCCCAGCACACAAGCGGCTGAGGCAGGAGAATCACTGTGAATTCAAGGTCAGCCTGTACTACATAATGTGAGTTCAAGGCCAGCTTGAACTAGACAGCAAGACCCTGTCCCAAAACACAAAAGCAGGCCAGGCATGGTGGCGCAGCCTGTAATCCCAGCACTTGGAGGCTGAGGCAGGAGGATCAATGCAAGTTCAAGGCCAGCCTGGGCTACACAGTGAGTTCAAGGCCAGCCTGAACTACATGCATGGTGAGACCTTGTCTCAAACCCACACTCAAGGGGCTGGGAATATAGCTCAGTGGCATAAGTGCCTGCTTGGCAAGCTCAAAGTCGTGAGTTTGATCCCTGGTACTGGAAAAAAAAAAAACAAAAAAACCCACACTCAAAAAATACATAAATACATACATACATACACAAAAGAAAACCACAATGCCAAACAGTGTGTACAGTGCTCTAGAACAAACAGTAAAAGTCTACACACAGAAGTAAAATATTAAATTGAGCTGGAATGATCAGGGAAGTTTCACCAAAAAAAAAAAAAACAACGCAGAATGTTATTAAGATTAGTAGTTTTGGATGGGTGTGGTGGAATACACCTACAATCCCAGCTACTTGGGAGGCTGAGGCAGGAGGATTACAAATTCATGGCCAGGCTGGGAAGTTTAACAAGACCCTGTCTCAAAATGAAAGTAAATAAACAAGGAAACAGAAAGGGCAGAGCCTGTAGCTCAGTGACAAAAAAAAAAGTAGTAGTTTATAAAACAAATAGGTCAGACTAGTGGTCTTTAACTCTGGACTATCATACTTGGATTATAATCCGCTGTGAGCTTTCTAAAACATCAATGCTTAAGTATATAGGAGGAAGTATACTAATATTTACAATTTACTTTGAAATGCATTTTTTAAAATGATTAATGGGTGAACATAGGGATTTAATATAACAATATACACGTCTATATAATATATAGTGGATGTGATAAAGTAGTCATACATTGCTCAACAATAGGGATATGTTCTGAGCTGTGTCATATAACCACCATAGGATATACTTATATAAACCTAGATGAAATAAGTCAGTTACTTATGGCCTCTTGATGCAATTCAGAGACACAGTAGGGCTAGGGATGTAGCTTAATGTCAGTGTTTGCCTAGCGTGCACAAGGGCTTGGTTTCAATCCTCAGCTCTGCCAAAAAAAAAAAGATCTGCAGTAAGCATCAGATGTATGACGCTGTATATTATTTCATAACACAGCACATTATTTTATAGAAATACACTCTGAAATAAAAATAAAAACATATAGTATAATACATATATAAGTTAGTAATAGTTATTTATCTTCATTATCAAGTATTAGGTACTATACATAATTCTGTGTACTATAAATTAGGTTTGCTTATATCAGCATGACCCCAATAACATTTGATGGCTCCAATGTCACTAGCTGAAAGGAATTTTCAGCTATAGTAAAATCTTATGGGAACACTGTTATATATGCATTCCTCTTGTGGACCAAAATGCCATTCATTATGCAATGTTACAGAAAAAGGAATCCAGGCAGTGGGTATACAGGTATTTACTACATAGTTATTTCCATGTTTGAAAATCTTCCTAATACAATGGTGAGAGGTGCTGCTTGAATTCTCTTATAGTCTCAGATTTAATTAGTCTGGGACAAGTACAGCACTTGGCCCACAGAAAATGGATACTAAGTAAATGAATTTTGATGGAGAAAGATGATGGCAAATGACCATTGTAGACCATAGAACAACACAGATAAGAGGGTACAGTGGGTAGAATGCAACATAAAATACTACAGTGAGATCATGAAAAAGTGGAACACAGATCACTGCAGGCCTTTTATGTTCTATACCACATATAAAACTAGTCACAAAAATGGTCCTTTCTAAGCAGTTCTAGAGCTGGGCAACAAATGCCCCAAGTTAAAAATAAAATGACATTGATTTAAAAACAAGGCTGTTGAGAGATTACAATGAGAGAAAAGAGGTGCTGCCTACAGGAAGATACCTGCTGACCATCTGGGCTGAGAACTCTATGATGCCCTGAGCTCCCAGCACGGGACTTGGAGTTTCAGACAGCCCTCTAAACTTACTAACGGAGTTGCTGTAATTCTAAGGAGCAACTTCCCTAGAGAACCTCTTGAAATAATTACCTTTACAACGAAGATTTCTGCCATCATTTGGAGCTCACATTTTAATAATCATAAGTAGTAGATCACATTTTGGAGTTCATAGAAAACCTGTAAATGTATTTTGAAGGTATCATTTTTCTCATTCATTAAAATAAAGATTTATCATCTATTGTTTGCCAAGCTAGGCTAGGTGCTGGGAATCAACAGTAAGCAAGTCTGAGGAAGCAAAAGAGACGCTGTCAATAATCTAGTGGGCAGCACAGGTAGGACCTTGAAATGTCTGTGTGGTAACAGAACCACTGCACCTCACTTGGCTTTTGCCTCTAGAGGTAAAGGAATAGACTAGATAACCACTAACATAATCTCAAGATAAGCCCTCAGGCCATTATTTTAAATGAAAGAGGGAAAGAAAGAGAAACAAATAAAACCTAGTCCACACATACTTTGAATAACCCAGAGCAGCTGCAACTAGCATGACCAACACTCCACTCGGGAACAGGGAACACTGTATGCCCTTGATGCCTGCTTATGAGAATCTGATATTTAATTAAGTTGTGCCAAGAGGTTTTCTTTGGCAGGGGACTGGAATGCTGCTGGCTTGAATTTGCTGAGGGATGTCCTTCTAATGCGTCAAAGACACTCCCACTATGCAGCCTTCAACCACTTGCTCAGTTGGTTTAGCAACAAGAAAGTAACCACTAGAGCAGCAGAGAAAAAAACTATAGGTTGTTTCCAGGCTGTTACAAAAGTAATTCCTGATCCTCTGTTGCCTCTTAACATAAAATACAAATAAGATTAACTACTTTATGTAGAGTTTTCATGAGAATTAAAAAGCAGATACCCAAAAAAGCACCTGCCTGGCACAAAATAGATGTCCAATAAATACTTGTTTGCTCTCCCTCCCATTATTCTAGTTTCACCTCTACTATTTCCTATACCTGTCATTCCAGCTCAGTATGCTTTCATGCTCCTACCTTTGCCTATACTGTTCTATTTGCCTAAAATGTCCAAACTTGTCTGCCAAGTAGACTGCTAAACCCAGGCTGACTCATTTCCTCTATGGAACCTTTGGAGAAGCCCCTAATTCCATCTTTTCCAGTAACATTTGATACGCATTTCTATGCAACAGTTTCCAGATTCCATCCTATATTAACTATAATCCATGCTTTGTGTCCTCACCAGGCCAGGAGTTTACTCAAGGAATGAAACTGAGTGTGGTTAATCTCTGGGTCCCCATGGCCTACCCAACTCAGACATGGTACAAACCAAGTAATTATGAACAGTTAACTTTCCAGGGTGGCCTAGTTTGATGGAAACTTGAAGCAGGATCCTGAAGAATCAGCCAGTTTCAAACTCTCATTTTATAGGAACCTGACAGCCATAGGGGTATGTACTTTACCTAAGTTCACTAAATGAAATAATAAAGACATGTCTAATCACTGATTATTCTGATTCTCTTAAAAATATACTTGCAACATTAATTATAATCTGAGGTAGAATGAACGAAGGGCTATACTGGGAGGCTTCCTACAATTATGAGAGGCAACAAAGTGGGTCAGAAAGGACACAGAAGTTGGAGTGAGAAAACTAAACTCACTCAGGCTGATCTAGTATCTACACACACACAGGCATGCACACTCACACATGCATACTCACAGCCCTACACATCTTCACTCTTAACACTCCTGCAGTCACTAGAATTACTTGTAGAAACTGGCACTACAGGTTATATAACGTGCTCTCTACCATCTTGAGAAATTTCTGACCAGTAGCCCCAGTTCAGTTATTCCCAACAGTTCAGGTAAAATTTCAAATTCAAGCCAAGTGTGGTGGTATGCACCTATACCCTTAGCTATGTGAAAGGCTGAAGTAGAGGACAGTTTGAGCCCCAGCATTCATGTCCAGCATAGGCAACGTAACAAGACCCTTTCTCAAAAAGCAAAAGACCACCACTACTACTACAGACCACCCTCCCTCCTCTGAAAGATAATTAGGCTTAAGCCAATCAATTCTCCAGTGTCCATTTACTTCAGCCATGTACAATCCCCCAAACTTTGTCCCCATCACCTTCTGTGTATCTTTTAAATAGATCAAATTCCCTACTGCTCTCTTGACTTGAGAAATCTCTCACTATTTCTTCTGGCACTTCCCATTTTCATTGGCTAACTCACCTCTGCATCCTTGCCTTAGAAGAAATCTGAAACTTCTCTAGCAGCTCTCTCAACTGGAGGCTGTCTTCTTTCCCACACTTAGCCTATGGACTTTGTCCTTAATTTTCAGTGCCATTTGCAAACTATTTCTTTACCTTCCTCTTATAAAAACCTGTATTTTCTCTTGTGTAGCCTCTACTAGCTGCTATCACACTTTCCTACTTATTCATTTCCTGGTGGCTCTTAAAGAATTTAGCTCCTCACTCAGTCTCTTTCTGTGCCCCTCCAGTTATCATTCTAGCTGACCTCAACAGCTTCAATGAAGATCCCATCAACGCCCAGTCCACTCCATTGTATGACCTCAGTTCCATGATTACACCTTGGACCTGATCACCAAAATGTACATCAACTCCAATATCTCAGATGAGTCATATATACTCCAAACAACAAAAGTTCACTTGATCAAGAGCTTCCACTCCAACAACTATCCATAAGACCCTCTGCCTTTATGTTTCTCTTTACCTAATCGTAATCCATCAAAATTACTCAAACATCAACAAGCCCTTTGCCTTTCCCTTCCTTTTCAAAATTTAATTGGCAAAATTCCAGCTTTAGGATAGCTGAATTCAACTCTCCCAAATACCTCTACAATGAAACAGCCAATGCCATAAAGAACATTGATTAAATGTATTTAAAAGAACCTGATTAAATACTTTCACTTGAAAATTAGTATTACCTTTCTACATAACTTCCCATATGATTTCCCCCTTGCCCTCTTCCTTAGCTGCTGAGCTTACATTCAATGAGAAAATGAGCTTATCTTCCATGAGAAAACAAAAATCCTTCCAGGAAAACACCATCTTCTTACCCTAAAATCTGTGTGTCTCCCTATACCTGAAACCATGTTCTCCTTCTTCCCATCTAAAATAATTCTCCCTTACTCCTTCACTTGTACTTCTTTTTACCTGGAACGTTCTCTTTTGGGTACATGATGCATTTCCTACTAATATATTCAGTCATTTGACATTTATTATAAATCTACAATGTTTCAGTACTAATCTATTTGAATAACACAAAATTCCCATGCTGATGGACTTTGTAGTATAGAAAGAGAGGCAGACAAAGAAATAAGTAAATAAATACACAATGTGAAGTTCATACATCTGTGTGACTATAGGGAGAGTGGGTTGATCATGACAGGATTCTCTGAGGAAGAGATACTTAAGACTTGAGTGAAATGAAACAACAAATCATAGCAATACCTGGAAGACCATTTTACACAGAAGAAGCAGTAAACACAAATGTCCTCAGTGAGCATATCCTAGCCAATAAGAATAGCAAAAAGGCCAGAGAAACTAAAATTGAGTGAACAAGGAGAAATATTACAGGTGGAGATTACAGATATGCCTGGGGTCAGACTGTACAAGGCTTTAGAGGCCACAATAACAAGTCTGGATTTTGCGGCTAGTACATAAAGACACTGAAGAGAGCCGGAGGATATAGCTCAGCGGCACAGTGCCAGGTCCTGAGTTCGATTCCCGGTGCCCAATAAATAAATAAAGACATTGAAGAGTTCTGAGGAGTGATCTGATTTGTTTTAAACAGATCACTCTAGCCACAGAGTAGAATAGACTAGAAGTGAAGAAAAGAGAAGGTGACAGACCATTTAAGTTGTTACAATAATCCAGGTAGAAACTGATGATCGCCCAAATATTAGCAGTAGGTATAGGGAAGTAGATCAAAGTTAAATATATTTTGAAGGTAGAGTCAAATGGCTTAGAGGTTGGATGTAGCATGGGAGAAAATGGAAAATTCAAGATTGTGTCTAAACTTTTGGCCTCACCAAAGAAATACTGGGTGGATATGAATACATTGCAGTGTCTCCTATTCACACACACACACACACACACACACACACACCACTCCTTTCTCTCAAAATCCACAATCTCCTACAACACCACTTATTTCTATGCTCTTCTAAATAAGCAAAGCATCTCAAAAAGAGTTATCTATTTAAACTGTCTCTACCGCTTCACTTTCTGATAGACAAATGACTACCATTTCACCAAAAGCAGTCCTGCCGAGATTACCAACTATCTCCATCTTGCCAAATCAATGGTCACTTTTCTGTTCTCACCTTACATAACCCTCAATAATACTCAACATAATTAACCCTCCTTTTTAAAATACTCTCCTTTTTCAGTTTCTGGGGAAGCATATTCACCTGGCTTTCCTTCTGCCTGTCTACTCTTCTCTCCTTTATACACCCCTCCTTCAGCTATAAACCACACGTCCAAGGCTCAGGACCTCCTTTACTCCTACACCACAGTCTCTCCAAGGTGATCTCATCCATTCCCATAGCTTTACATCAATGGTTGAGGAGGCCCAAGTCTTTTGCCTTTTGACCAAACAGCTCTCTCTCAGACTAATAACCATCTATTAGACAGTTCCACTTGCATTACTCTTAGATTTGAGGTACTGATGAGCAAAGCAGGTGAGCTGTCTAATATACCAGTTAAACCTAACACACCAAATATAGCTCTTGGTTTTCCCAGCCTCTATCATAAATTTTACTTATATTTGATTACTTATTATACATCTCCCTCAACATACAGTAACCTTCATAAAGTAGGAACTAAGTCTGTTGTATTTACCAATGTACACATAGCAACTAAACAGGACCTCACAAGAACAGGCACTCAGGACACTCTTAAGATTTACCAGATCATGTTTCTGCCCTTAAAAAAACAAAAAGACTAACACAAGAGGCAGATAATAAATCACCGTAACAATACAGCATGGCAAGTGATACTACTGAGTGCTGCAAGACTTTCTCAAAGAGTACTTCAGGGTACTGCAGGATAAAAATAAGTATAGCTATTAAGAATCTACTATATAATCATTTTTCTTGTTTATATCATTACTTTTAGGCTTTAGAGTAACCTTTCAGGGTAGATACAAGTATCTTCCATTTTATACATGAAACCTACAGACATTAGCCATCCAGTAAAATAGTAAATGGTAGAACAAGGATTCAAACAGAATTCAGCCTGCTTTTAATCCTTTTCTCCCTCCCTTCTTTTCTTGCTATATCACAAGGCATCTCTAAAAATATCACTTTCTACTTGCCACTATCTGGCCTTCAATAAAGCATGCTTGTACACGTCTTGGCCTCCATTTTGAGCATTCAAAGTCTTGTCTATTTAGGCCCCTTGTTTTCCTTTATTTGTTGAGAACTGAACCTCAGTTTTAGACTAATGAGTGGCATCCCACACTTTCAGGCTATAACACCTGAGCCTTTTTTCAAAGCCTGAGGATGTATCCAGAAACAATCACAGTAACATCTCTACAGTACCTTCTAATGCATTTTCACACTTTTATTATTCATTTGATCCTCACCAACCCAATGAAGTGTTAAACACCTATGGAAGTACAGAGGACCAGGAAAGTAAAATGTCTAGTTTAGCTACATCTGATCTCTGGACTTTATGGCCTGCCAGAAATTGATTTTAAGAAAATAGAGGGAAGAGAAAGGGGCAGAAGAGATAACTTGATGGAGGAAACTGGGCACCAAGTCACTCAAGTGGCCCAGAGCCAGAAGTTAACAAGGACAAAAATCTATTTCCTTTCCAAGGTAATAGAGTATTTGGCCCTAGCACAGTGACCTGCCACATGGAAATTTCAGTACTCATTTCAGTACTACCTAGATTCTAGCTGCAAAGGTAAGCAGAAAGAAGAATGCAAGAAGCTCTCTGTACACTATAGGCACATACACAGTCAGGAAATAACATGGTATCAGCAAATAGTTATCACAATTAAGAAGACTTGAACTTAAGGCCAAACTCTGCCCCTGACTTGGTAAATCTAAAGGCTCCTCCTCCACATCATCATAGCTCTTTGTGGTTTCCCTCTATAATACTTATACATGGGATGCTTACACCTTGACCTGCTTTGTGGGGAGCAACTGAATCTGACTTGTATGTATTCCATCATCAAGCTCCATAAGTAGCATGAAACAGATGATTCAGAGAATGTGTAACTACTTACCAGTCCAATTATTTTAATACAGGAGGACCAAAAATGGCATATTTTTCATTAACTTTTATAATATAACAGGAAACACAAAAAAGACAATTTTATCACATTTATTCAATACAAGAACCAAGTGGTTGAAATGGCACCTGCCGAGTGATGCTCAGGATAGTCAATACGTAAACACACACTGCCGAGTGACGCTCAGGGTAAACTGTTAAGTGGTTAATAATGCCATATGGAACGTTTTGCATATATACACATTCTAGACAGTGAATGCCAAAAAAAGAGCAACCTTGTCACTGTCATCTCGACTTCCCCTCACTCCCACACTTTGGGGACACGTCTCAAGAAAATCTGCTAAGTAGAAATAAACCAGCCCAAAGAGCTAAACTTCAGAGAGGAAGAGAATTAATCTACATGGCCCCTTTTCCCACCACATCTTCCCCCTACCACACACCCCAACCCCAAATAACCCCACCTTGCACAGGCCACCCACTGTCTTGTCCTCTGGGTCTCTCTCCTCTCCCTCAGCCTCATCCTTGCTGTTCTCCTCCCTCCTCCATAGGCTCAGAAGTCAACCAATTTTCAGGTCAGCACTGCTTCAGAACTGCTAAGGGGTCACTGACCATCCCCCGGCTACGCATCTCACTGAAGGGAATCAGCCTCTGCCCAGCCCTACTCTAGCCTTCAAGTCCCCAATTCCCAGCTCTGTTTTTCTCTACTGTCCCCCTGCTCCCCAAGCCGACTCCCAGGAAAGAAGGTGGGGAATAAATCAGGAAGAAGGGCTGCTGATTGCCAAGACAAGACATCAAGGGAGTAAGGGGAGAGACCGGCACTAGCGGTAGATAGTCTCTAAGTGAACGCTCAAAGCAAGGTTAGTAGGAAACAGAATGTTTGGACTCTGACAAACACCAGGGTAAGGTCCCTAAAAACTAGTAATTTACCAATAATGAGGAAGCATCAGAACCCGATTTTCTGAGAGAAAAAGAGAAAAAGCCTAATTAAGAGGAAGAGAATCTAAGAGTGGGAAGGGAAAATTGGTTATGGTGGGGGACAGAGAAAAACAGAAAGCACTAGGAGAGCAGGGAAAGGAGGAAACAGAAGAATGGGGTGGGTGACAGGGAAGAAGAAAAGGAAGGAGAGGACGAACAGTCACGGAAAAACTACGGTGGGGGTTGGGGGAGGGTCAAGCTAGGTTAGTAGCAGGTCTGTCAGGAGTTCTTTGGTGCCAGATAATAAAGGAAGGAATTATAGTGATTAACACATTACACAGCCTCAAGGTCTGTCATTTAGTTAAGAGTAAAATGAGTGCTCCAAAGAAGACAGCCTATTTTAAAGCTGCTTTATACCTAAGTACAATGTTGAAAACCTGGCCAGTTGAAGGGAAAAACAAAGCGTTAACTTTGACCTACTTCTTCTCAATCCCCTCTCCCTACACCTAAACACCTACACACCACATGAAAATAAGCATCACCCTTCTCAGCCTCTGTCCTGCCGGTGAAGTCACGGGTTTCTAAACAGACCGGGAAGATGCCACAAACAGACCGCCAGGGTCTGCTTTCCCGGCTTGCCTCTGTCTGCTCCAGGGTTGAGGGCCATCTCCATAGCCCATTCTAATCATTTAACTAGATCTCCTTCCCAAGACCATCTGACAGCCTAGGAAAGCCACAGTTCATCACGAACGGAGTGCCAAGCCCAAAACTGCGGATAAGGAAACTGAGGCCCACAGAGTCCGCCTAAGCAAGACCAGCCGCGGGTCTCCTACCTCCCAGCCCACTCCACCTCTCAACAGCGAACAACCCCCACGGTCCCGGAGGCCAGCAGCTAAGCCAGGGTTCGGGAGAGCGTCACCCTGGCCCCCAAACAGAAGGCTGACTAAAGGCATAGGACCCCTGAGGTGGAGCAGTTCCCCCAAAAGCCCAGCTTCCCGTTTACACCCGTCTCTGGCCAGAGCTCTGATTCCAGTGCAGGCCTGGCCCCGCCTGGGTAGACTCATCGGAGGGTTCCACCCTTAGCCCTTCCCTCATTCAGCGTTCCTTAAGGTAAAAGGAATGTAATACACCCGCACTTCACACACACCCGGAAGTCAGCAGAGACCCCAAAAGAACACAACCCAGAGAGGGGAGCCTGGGCAGGGCGATATTACCTGGTGCGGGGAGCCGGCCCCGGCATCTCTGGAGATTGTTTCCGTCGCAGAGCCGCACCTCTCCCCGCCCACCCTGGTTCGCACAAAGCCAGGAGTCTACCAGCTTGGCTGGATTCGATTTGGCTGGCTCGAGCAGCACAGCCGCCCGCCCAGTTCCTGAGGTGCCGCACGCTAGCGCCCCAGCAGCGCTCAACCACGGAGCCCGGCAGGCTGGAGGGGAGAAGGGGCGGGAGAAGGAGGGGGAAGGGGCGGGAGGAGGCCGAGCTTCTCCTTTCTGCAAAGCGGTGCTGAGCATGGGTAGCCACTGCCTTCCCACAGTCTGGGCTGTTTTCCTGAATTCAGATTCCAGCAGGAGGAATTTCTCCCTAGGCCAGGCCTTCCAGGGCCTGTCAGCGTGCTGAGTGAGCTCTGGAGTGAAAGACCACTACAGCTGCCCTGTGCCTTAGTTTATGTGGCTGGGCATAGAGGTGTCTTTTCCAGACCTCAAATCGGATTCAGGATTCTGTGAGCTCAGATTAGATTACACGGACCTCTTCCCCTGACCCTCCCAAAGGTGTTGCAGGGAAGAGGTAGGTGGGCTTATACTTACTTCTAAGCAAAAGAAGCTGAGCAGCAGCTACCGCTTATGAAGAACTCTTTATTGTGCACCATGTGCTTTATAAACCTATCTACCCACAACCACCTCAGGCACTAACTATACTGTCGCACACAGTATGCCAAATCTGAGGGTCAAGAAGAATGTGGTCTCCTACAGTGTTTCTTAAGCACCTAGTACATATCAGGCACTGAGATGAAACATGAGCTGAACAACAAGCCTGGCCTAGACCCCAAAGGATGACTCCTGATAACTGATACCTGAAACACAAAAATGCTTTACAAATTTCCAAACACTCTCCAGAAGTTAGCATTACTTCATCACTCACCCTGTTTAACCAATTCATCCATGGTTTCTGAGAGACAGGACAGGAATCAGGTGATGCAGATTATCTCTTATAGGTCATAATTAGAAGTTCAGGCTTCGTTCCAAGTTTCAGCAATGAAAAGACTTTGGAAGAGTTTTAAGCAGAATGACAAGATCTAACATTTCTAAAAGACCACTGACTACTCAGTAAAGTGAGAATAAAAATTTAATTCTTTTAGAGATACAGACGAGAAGATGGTAAAGATTTAGACGAATGTAAGATAAGATGAAAAGAAACAATCATATTCTGAAGATAAAACTTGAGAGAAGCAGCAGTAGAGCTGGTGTAAGAGACAATGTAAAAGGTGAGTGAAAGCAGTGATTTCCCCACAGCCATGCATCTGGTAAATGACTAGGCATTCGTGCCCTGCACTGGCTCCTGAGCAAGTTTCTCCTACTTCTCTGTGCCATGCTGTTTATAAGAGAAACTGCTCTCTCTACTAACCTGGCAAAGAGCACATTAGTTTATGCTAAGTACCCATCTTCTTTGACAGGTGTCTACACATTGATTCAAGGTACCCAAATTAGTCTAAACGCAGAGGAGGTACAGGAAAAACTAGAGAAAAGAAAATACTTAGCTCTTTTGTTAAGTACCATTCGCCCTTACCAGGCCCTGAGTACATACTTACTCTATATCAACAGAAGTCTCAAGTTTGGTAAAGGAGACAGAATTTCTTGTAGACACCTACATTAAAGAAAGAACTGTTCAGTAATACAGAGTAGGAGATCTGCTATACTCTGAGAACACAGCTTCAAAGTAGTTTTAAGTTGCTGCTTTGATCTCATACACTACCCTTCATTCTAATTTGTACAAGGTGAATGAGAGCTAGAAACACTCCTCTGCATTGCACACAGCTTTACAAGTTAAATGATCAATAACTGAAGCGTCTAATCTTACCCAACTTCACACCCCAGGCAACATCCTCTTATAGATGGTTTTCCAGAGTTTGCTGAAACGTAAGCAGGAACAGGGAACTTACTTTCTGCTAGTATTATCCCAAAACAAAAGGAACAAAACACTCAAATGTTTCATTAAAATTAACAAAATGGATCATAGACCTAAATGTAAAATGCAAGACTATAAAATATCTAAAAGATAATGGGAGAAAAATCTAGATGACCTCGGATTTGACAATGACTTTTTAGATATATTACCAAAAACACAATTCATAAATGAAAAAATTCACAAGTTTGCACTTGATTAAGATTTAAAACTCCTGCAAAAAAAGTTAAAAGAAAAAACAAGGCACAAACTAGGATAAAATAATTACAAAACACATCTAGTATTGTATCCAAAATATAAAGTTATAAAATTCAACAATAACCCAATCAAAATATGAGCAAAAGATCTGAACAAACACTTCCCAAAAAAGACATATACATGACAAATAAACATAAAAATAGTCAACACTGTATCATTAGGAAATTACAAGTTGAAATAACAATGTGGTACCACTACCTACCGATTAGAACAAACACTCACGCCACCAAATGCTGGTGATGATGTAAAACAACAGAACCCTCACTCATGGCTTATGGGGAATAACCACTTCAGAACACAATTTGATAGTTTCTTACAATGCTAAATATATGCACTCTTAGCAATTTACCACAAACTATGAAAATTATGTTTATACAAAATTTCCTATCAATGTTTATGGAATCTTTATTCAAAATTGCTAATGCAGTGAGACTTAGTACTTACAATTATTCAGTCTGAGCTGCATTAGTTTTCCCTTCTAGTCACTGTCACCTGCAAATATAATAAGTATGCCATTCTTCAAACATTTATCAAACATTTATTATGTGCCTTTGCCTATTCTAGGATCAGGGGATTAAAGATGACCAAGATATGACCTGTATGTCCAGGAAATTAGCACTAATAGGAAACGTGGTACACAGAGCACTAAAATGTGCAGCACCAGAAAACTGAATAAAAATAGGATGAAGTAGAAGGAGCAACAGTACATCTACTGTATAGTACTAGGCAGAATCACTAACATCTTTAGCAGGAAAGATCAAATTCAGACACCTATTTTAGATTTCAGTTCTCAAAAACCAAATGCTGGCTTGGTTATAAAGGCTGACTGTACTGTGTCTCTCAACCTTAGGTGCTGCTAAAGGAAACTTAGCTAAATTTGACTCCCTGTGATCAAACACAAGACATGAAATCAAGGCATGCTGGTAAGCTGCCTGCAGTTTCATTTATTACTGAAAGCTAACAGCTTATAATCAAGGAAGAACCTATTAGGTAAAGAAATAAAAAAGCAGAATCAAATGAGGCAGTAGAAAAAACTCTAGAGATGAAGCTGTACATTCAAAGGAAGAAAGAAAAGTGTGGAGATAGAAAAGGACTTGCTAAAATGTACACAAGTTTACAGTTAACTTGTTTTAAGCACAACGGCTCCTTCTATTTACTCAGTCCTTCAGTTTACAGTTTGTGAATAATTCACAAATTATAAACTATGGACTTTGGAAAACAATGGTTTTTTCTGTGGAATTTTTATTTACTTTTTTTTTTTTTAGGCCTAACCAGGCCATTTAGGTCACATATCGGGACTCTCTAGGTATGAGTTTGAATGCATGTTAACTCTACTATGAAAGCTAATGACCAATAATAATAATTAGAAAATCTGGTTTTGTTTAAAGACTACCTGATTGGCTTATACACGTAACTGAAGACTATTACAGTATGATTAAAATGGTCAATGGATTTGCAAGTAGTTGTTTCTGTTTAATTCTTTTGCAACTACAAGTATAAACAATACACTTACTGAATGAAAATTACAATCTTCTTATACCACCAGATAAATGTATAAGGAAATTAGTCAACAATGATGATTTTTTAAATTTTTAAAATAACTACCCAAAATGTCATCTGTGTGTTGGAGGGGTGCTAGGATTGAACCCAAGGCATCATGCATGCCAGGCAAGCACTCTACCACTGAGCTTAGTGAGATAAGATCTTACTAAGTTGCCTGAAGCTGGTCTTGAACTTACATTCCTCCTGCTTCAGCCTCCCAAGTAGCTGGGATTATAGGCATGTGCCAGTGCACTCAGCCTGCCATTCTTTCCTATTTTAAGTAGATGGCAGGGCTACTTTTCCATTAAGGATGCTTATAAGTAATAGTAACCCTTTACAAAAACCACAAAAGATCCAAACAGTCAAAGTAATCTTGACCAGAAAGAACAGATATGGAGGTATCACACCATGAGATTTTAAATATATTACAAAACTACAGTGATCAAAACAGGATCTACTGGCACAAAAACAGATATATCAGCTAATGGAATAGAACAAAGAGCCTAGAAACAAACCTCCATAACTATAGTAAATTGATTTTCAATAAAGATGCCAAAAGCACATAATAGGGAAAGGACAGTCTCATCAATAAAGGGTGCTAAGAAAACTGGATATCTACATGCTGAAAAATGGACCCCATCTTACCTCTTAAGAATCAACTGAAGCCAGGCAAGGTGGCACACACCTGTAATCCCAGCTGAGGGAAGAGGATCACTGTGAGTTTGAGGCCAGCCTGGGCTACAAATGAGTTCAAGGCCAACCTGAACTGCATAGGGAAACTCTTCTCAAAAAGACCAAAAAAAAAAAAAAGAAAGAATCAACTAAAAAGGGATTAATTTAAATGTAACACCTTAAACTATAAAATTGCTAGAAAAAACACAATGGGAAAGCTCCCAGAATTGGTCTGAGTAGAAATTTCTTGGGTATGACCCCAAAAGCACAGGAAAGCAAAAACAGACAAATGGGATTCCACCAAACTTCTGGACATCAAAAGAAACAGCGGAGTGACGAGACAACCCACAAAGGAGAAAGTATTTGCAAATCATACACTGGACAAAGGGGCTAATATCCAAAGTATACAAAGTACTCAAACTATTCAAAAAGAGAAAACAAAGAATCCTATTTTAAAATGGACTAAGAATTTGAACAGACATTTCTCAACAAAGACACACAAATGCCCAATAGCTAGAGAAATGCAAATTAAAAGCATAATGAAATATCACCTCATACACATTAAGTGCGGCTATTATAACAAAAGATGATAGCTAACAAGTGCTGGCAAGGATATGGAGAAAGAGACCCCCTTGTACACTCGTGGTGGTATTATAGATTAGTAGAGCCATTTTGGAAAACAGTATGGAGGCTCCTCAAAATACTAAAAACAGAATTACCATATGATCCAGTAATCCTGCTTCTGGCTATATACCCAAAGGAATTAAAATAAGTAGGTCAAAGAGACATCTGCATTCCCACGTTCACTGGAAGCATTATTCACAATTGCCAAGAAAGAGAAACAACCTAAATATCTACTGATGGATAAAAAGAAAATTCTGTCATTTGTGGTAACATGGATGAATCTAGAGAACATTACGCTAACTGAAATAAAGCAAGGCACAGAGAAACAAATATTGTATGCCTCACTGATATATGGAATTTTTAAAAGTTGGATTCACAGACATAGAGAGTAGAATGAAAGAATGAACAAGAGTAACTGGAAAGACTAATCAGAAACTACCTAAAGCCCTAAATATCAGGAAAGAACATGTGCAAGGAGTGGCCTAAAGAGTGGTTGGTTCTCTTTTCATCATGCCACAGAAATAACTGTCTGCCCTTCCAGAGAGAGAGGGACAGAGTGAGACAGAGACAGAGACAGAGACAGAGAGATGGGAGTGGGGTGGAAGAGGAAGAAAGGAAGGAAGGAAGGAGGGTGGAGGGCAAGGACAAAGGAGAAAGGGAGGGAGGGAGGGAGGGGATGTAGAATTCTATCGAACTTTACAAGGCAGGCATGATTGCACCTGCTTGCAACCCAGCACTGAGACTGAGACAGGAAGAGTCCAAGCTCGAGTCCTACATGGGCAACTTAGCAAGATCCTGTCTCAAAATTTAAAAAAATTAAAATGGCTGGTGATGTAACTCAATGGTAAAGTATTCCTAATTTTGATCCTGGGGGGAGGGGGTAACAAGAATGAGAGCTGTCCAGCGATGAAATCTGTAGCAATCTCTGAGGTATTAATATCAACAACCAACCAATCTGGAAGAAAACAGTAACAAATTACCATCCCATCATTTCTCCCTCTGTCTGTCCTTTGGCACATAGCTCAAATGTCATCACCATTTGAAGGCTTTCAAGAATCCCTCAAGCAAAACTAGTCACACCTTCTTATGTCCCTTACAGTGGTCTACCCAAACATACATCCCAGTTTACTCAAAGTATTTGTTAATATTTCTTATCACCTATAAGTTAGTAAGGTGCTGTGCCTTTTCATTTATTACTATATCTTCAGCCCAGACTAATGCAACTTCAATAAAACATAGGCATTACCACACATTTCTATGGAGTTATACTGTACAGAATACAAATACATATGTATCTCCTCTTTTACCTTCTTTCACCCTACTCTCTACTCCTGTGAATTTGACTTTTTAAAATTCCACATATAAGTGAGACATACATATGTAAAACAAAATTAAAGTCAAGTATAGTGGTTTTTACCTGTAATCTCAGCACTCAGATAGGATGAGGCAGGAAGATCTCAAGTTCAAGGCCAACCTAGGCAACTTAGCAAGATCCTGTCTCAAAAATGTAAAAAATGAGCTGGGGATATAGTTTAGTGCAAAGACCTTGGGTTCAATCCCCAGTTCTGCAAAATAAATAAAAGCCATATTAAGGAGTGATTAAATTTGAAAGACTTTCAAATGCTTAAAAAATATCTATTTTTTTCTTCAACCAAATAACCCTAATTTTGCCTAGGAAAGCAATGACACAACTAAACACAGTCTGTGATACATACTCAGTGGAAACCAGAATCCACATTTTGAATGTTCATTTTTTCCCATCCGTCGGTGTGTGGTATATACACTTGTGAAGTTGTGCAGTGGCAGCGGCCCTGCTCTCAGCTGGCCACATGATCCCAAGAGTAAACAACTGATATTGTATAGTATACTGTGATGCTAAGCTCTGATATTCAGTAGGTGAGATGCACTGTATCAAAGACACTTTTGACTTAAAATACTTCCAATTTACAATGGCTTATATGGAAGCATAACCCCATCGTAAGAGGGGAGCACCTGTGCTAGTTTTCCTAGCCACCCTTAAAGTTTTGTGTGCCCGTGTAACACAGTTCTAGTCAGGAAGCTTCTAAAAATCCTGGGGCAATCATTGTTTTGGTTGCAATAGCACATAGGAGGAATGAAGCATTCTTTCTGGCTTCCCCCCTTTCTTCCTTCTTTAAACATTCTTTCTGGAGCTACAGTGACCGTTTTACAAGAACAAGGGTTGAAAGCAAACACTCTAAGGCTCAGAGAGTTGAAAAAGACAAAGAATCTGGATTCCAAAAGATATTGTGAGAAAGTGTGAGCACTGTACCTAAATCTGCGCCAACTGCCCATTACCTCTCTCCTTGTTAACTGAAGAAAATTAATTACTACATTTCAAGTTGTGGTTAGGCTTTCTACTGTTTACAGCTGAAGCCAGGCGTGGTGGCACACACCTGTAATCCCAGCACTCAGGAGGCTCAGGCAGGAGGATCATTGCAAGTTTGAGGCCAGCCTGGGCTACAAAGTGAACGCAAGGCCAGCCTGAACTGCATAGCCAGACCCTGTCTCAAAAAAAAAAAAAAAAAAATTAACTGTTTACAGCTGAAAATATTCCTAACTGATATAAACAAAAAACAGGCTAGAAAAGAGAAAAATGTGTGCTAGTCAGAAACATTAATTCCTTATTAACAGTTGGTCCCCAACCCTAAGTAAATTCTTCTTTTAGCACCAGACTGGAGAACATCTAAGCAAATGAAGACAATACTGACTAGATATGAAAGGAAGACTGTCTTGGTTACTTTTCTCTGGTTGCTGAGACAAAATACCCAATGCCCAAATTGAAGAGGGAAAGGTTTATTTAGCTCAGAGTTTGTGGAGGTTTCAGTCCATACTTGGCCAACTCCAAGGCAGAGTGGCATAGCAGAGGCAACAGTTCATGGCAGCAGAAAACAGCAAAAGCAACAAGAGCAAAAGAGGGGGAACGCAAGAGAAGACTCTTTCCCTCCCTTATATTGTATGTATGTAAGTTACTCACCCTCGGGTGGGCATAGCACTTACACCCATAGTCCCAGCATTGGACCATGAATCAATCACAAACTCTAGAAGCCCACTGTCATGTCTGAATGAGGCTTTGGGAGGACATCTAAACACAAACCATAACAAGGACTGAGAATACACTTCACAATTTCCTACATTCTGAACAAGCCTGCAATTACTCTCCATAGTAAGTCTTTAAAACAAAAACCTCAAACCGAGCATGGTAGCACATGCCTGTAATCCCAGCACTCAGGAGGCTGAGGCAGGAGGATCATTGTGAGCTTGAGGCCAGCCTGGGCTACAAAGTGAGTTCAAGACCAGCCTGAACTGCATAGTAAGAGTGTCTCAAAAAGATATAAATAAATAAATAGATAGATAGATAGATAGACAGATAGATAGATAGACAGATAAAAAAGAAATAAAAATCTCAGAATAATAGTATGGTCCAACAGTGGCAAACCTTTTAGAGCTTTCAGTGATGTGTCTGCTGCAGCATGTGTGCCTCAGGTTCACACCACAAGTAAAACTTATTTCAAAAATGGCTTTCAGATTGCTCACACATGTAAAAATACATACACAGATAACTTAGGACAATAATAATCATCAATAGGCTGCAGGAGATAAAGTAGAAGAAATTCACACTGTGGTACCAACATCTGACACTAACAGTAGCTACTGCAATTCATGGCCAAATTTTGCTCTGAGCATCCTGGAAGACAAACCAAAATCAAAAGAAAAAGGAATTTACTCTTGGGATCATGTGGCCAGCTGAGAGCAGGGCCGCTGCCACTGCACAACTTGTGGTGTGAACCTGAGGCACACCTAACCAACACCCACTTTCTGATGAAGGAAATATTTTGTTAAGATGCAATTATTTGGGCTGGGGATTTAGCTCAGCGGCAAAAGCGCCTGCCTGGCAAGCGCAAGGTCGTGAGTTCGGTTCCCGGTACCGGAGAAAAACCAAAAAAAAAAAGATGCAATTATTAACATTTAAAGCATGGGTTGGAAAATATTTTTCTGCAGAAGGTCACATTATAAATATTTTATGCTTTGCAGACTACATCATCTCTCTCTCAGCTATTCAACTCTGCCTTTACAGCACAAAAGCACCCCTAGACAATATGTAAATGATGGGTGTAGCTGCATTCCAACAAAACTTTTCTTACAAAAACATGGAGAAGGTCACATGACCCAAAGGCTGTAGTCAAGAATTATTTGATCTGGCCAAGCATAGTGATATACACCTGTAATCCCAGCACTTGGGAGGCTGAGGCAGGAGGACTGCCATGAGCTCAAGGTCAACCTGTGCTACACAGTGAGTTCAAGGCCACCTTGAACTGCAGTGAGAGCCTGTCTCAAAAAACTACACAGAATCCTTCAATATAACCAATAGATTCTAGCTAATTAAGCAGAAAATAAATTCACTGAAAGAATATTGTGTGGCTCACAAGTTTGAAAAAGGCTACTGAACACGCTTAAGGTTAACCTTCCAGAACAAAGCACAAAGCTACTAAGAAAACCTAGTCCACCATCTTAGTTACTTTTCTGTCATTGCTGAGACAAAAATACCTGACACCCAAAATCAAGGGAGGAAAGGTTTATTTAGCTCACAGTTTGTGGAGATTTCCACCCATAATCAGCTGGATCCAAGGCTGGGTGGCATGGCAGAGGAGCAACAGTTCATGGCAGTGGAACAAACAAAAGCAACAACAGTAAAAGGGGGGAGGGCAAGCCTCTTTTCCTCCCTTATACTGTATGCAGGCTACCCGCCCTAAGGCAGGTGGAGCACCCACACGCCCAATCCCAGCACTAAACAACAAACCAACTACAAACTCTAGATTTAGCTGCCCCCTAAAAAGCTTGCCCCCATGACCACATGGCCCTTTGGGGGGGTACCCAGACACAAACCATAACATCCACTAAGCTATTTCTCATCACTAGGGGCTCAAAGGGGTATCACTGCCATTTCTGGGTGAAGAATTCAACTTCAGTGCAACAGCTACTCACACCAATGCCACTTCAGTGCCAGGAACTCAGTCTTGTGGGTGATGCTACTGCCTATGACTTTATAAGGAAAAAATTACTTTCCCATTACTTTCTTCTCCTTTATGTCTTTAAGTCCTGAATCTAAGTGTAGTATGGGCACACTGGCTTGGTAAAACCTAGATCACTGCCTGTGCCCTCAAAGCAGGGAAGGTGGGAAGAGAATATCCAAATTTTTATCTCTTTTAGGGGATTGCATCTTTGCTCCTAATGAGACCCATAAAATGGAGAAAACCAAATTCCATGCAGTAAAAACAAGTGACAACTTCCCGTTTTAATTATCTCTTATACCTTTTCTTTCCATAAATATATTGTTTTTTAAAAATATTTCTGCCATGGCTAGGGGTATAGCCCAGTAACAGACCATGTGCCTAGCATGCAGAGCTCTAGCCCATCATATCATAACTAATTCTAATAAACTAAAAATGTTCTCACCATTTCCTCAAAAAGGGAATACAAAGTCTTATTTTTTACTACATCCTCATATAAAATCCTGAGGAATTCATCCCTTATTTGTTTAGTAGCACAGGTAGGTACAGGTAGAATGTACCCAAAGGGATTTACATGAAGGGATTTACCTAAGGGAGTTACCTAAAGGGACTGGAACAAGAAGGGCTTCAGAGAGTAATTTTTTTCAGTGTTTGAAATATTTGCACATGAACTATCTTGGGGAAAGAACTCAAATTCGTGTACATTTCATCCACAATTTATACACAGAAGGTAATTTTATATAATATTATTAGTACATATGTGGGTTTTGTTGTTTGTTTTGTTTTGCTTGGTTGTTTGTTGTTGGTAATGATAGTGGTAATAGTGGTTTTGGTCTTGTTTGTTATTGTTGTTTGGTTTTGTTAGTCAGCGTCTCTCTATGTAGCTCAGGCTGGCCTTGAACTCACCATGTAGCCTAGGCTGGCCTTGAACTGGAGATGGTCCACCTGCCTCAGCTTCCTGACTGCTGGGATTGCAGGCATGTGCCACCATATCCAGCCATTTTTTGTTTTTAACAGTGCTGGGCATTGAACCCTGAACCTAAGGTTTCATACATGTTAGGCAAGGACTCTACCAATGAACTACATCTCCAGTCCTTTTTAATTTTATTTTGAGACAGAGTCTCCTTAAATTGTCAAGGCTGGCCTCAAACCTGCAATCTTTCTGCTATAACTTCTGAACTAGCTGGGATCACAGGCATG
>NW_004955414.1:14309958-14352276 GCF_000276665.1 Chinchilla lanigera | reverse complement strand
TGCGGATTCAGCACGTATATGTGGATGCATAGCTATTATTATGTTATCCTTCTTTTATTCTTTAAAAAAAAAAAAAAAAAAAAAGAAGTTAGCTGTGCAATGTTTCATGTATGGTATCAAATCAGATCTCCAAGAGTTTTGAATTCTGGAGCATTTAAAATTTTGGATGTTCGGATGAGGGATGTTCAAACTTGTACTACTGTAAATCTCCATACCTTTGTTTAGGCTGTTACTTCCGCCTACACACCCTTATCTCTTATTATATCCTCTTGTTTCCTGATAAGCTCTTCATCTTCAGCTGTCATCTCTAATGTGCCATTTCTAATAAAGTCCTCACCTAAATTTCTCCTCATTGTAAGTAAGTTTAGACTCTAACTATGGTATTTTCTAGTGGGTCAGCCCCACTGCATATACAAGATAATTGTAGAAAAATATCTTCTGTGAGATATGACAGTTACAAACAGCTGCACTTACAATGAACAAAACACATTCATGCCCATTGCACACAGTTTAGACTTACCCTCACAAGTAAAACCCATTCCCAAAGCCATCTCTGTGGCACCCTCTTGTACCACTCCCACCACTGTGCCTCCTATGCCACCTCTTGTCACACACACATATTTGTTGTGTCTCTTCTCATTTAAATCCATCATCGATTATCCTTAGTGAAGGGTAAGTAGCTTGAGGGAAAGAATAAACCTAGCACAGGGTAAAGTATATAGTAAATTCTTGACAACTGCTAAACAAACAAACCAAAGTGAGTTAAGAACATTTAACTCAGCATTTCCATTTGATGAAGTAGAATCTGAATGACTTCCCCAATTTCTCCTTACACTATCGTCACAGTATTCTTGGCTTCCCATTGAGGGCCCTTTTGACCACTTTGCCTTCTCCCAGGACTAAACAGTACGTATTAAAGGAAGACTCTCAAACTAGGAGTCAGAAGCCCTTGTACTCAGACATGCCATTACTTCTTGGACATCAATTTCCTCATTCCTCAAATAGGAACTATCATACTCTTTCCTGGGAATACTATGAAGGATGCATAAAACAATGTCAGTAAAGTGTCCCAAGAAGTGTGAAACCACCCATTAGATTAGAGACAAACGCTTAAGTTGATGATTTCACCTGATGATGCAAAGTCAACATCAGAGTCTATCCTAGGAAACTGTATCACTGCTCCTAACAACAGCCCTCTCAAAAAATCAGCATTTTACAGATGAGAAAAATGAGGGAAGGGAGTTTATTACTTGCAAAAGATTGCAAACTTAGTAAACACCAGGGCTGGAATTAGAATTCAGATCTGTCACATCCTAAGTGTGCTGCTTCCCAAACAATTATAGAATGTTAGCTTTTATTCTTTAATTACTACTAAGTTTGAGTACGTTTGGTCTCTCAGGCCACATCAAACTAACAGTTAGCCTTGTAGGTAAATATACCTTGACTGAATTCCTGTGGAAGCAAAAATTGAATACGTACATGAGAATACACCGATATCTGATCTCAATTTTGAAATTATTTTTAACTATACTGAAAACCTGGCAACAAATGTAGAAATGAACACCCATTTTTTGCCACTCACTGGTATGATTATGAAACACAGAACACCAGGCTTTGAAATCAAACAGTTCAAACTTAGGATGGAAAAGAAAGCCTGGACAGAGGCCTGGAGGAATGAATAAGCAAACAAGAGAAGCTCAACATGCTGCTATAGTAGGACTAAGTGGGGTTGGCGTGAGACCTAAAAATTACAGTTTTCTCTTTTGCTTCCTCCTCGAACACCTCCACATCCCTGCAAGGAACCTAGCCTATGAGGCTTCTACTCTCCATACAGCTCATCTCCTACAGACAGGAACAGCGCAGACTAAGTCACCCAGTAGGTATACAACCCTCCCTTGCCTTAGGGCCTCTGCAAAGACAGGCTGAATGGCAGACAAGCTGTCAGGTGACACACGCAGTCATAAGGCAGCTTTAAGAATTCATATGCCTATGGCCAGGCATTCTTGTCTTTGGGGAAAAACATAGAAAAAAAAATTTTAAAGAACTCTGTGGAACTTAGAAAAATGATGAACAATGTGAATATATAATTTTCTCAGAAAGAGCTCTGGCATAGGGTAGACATTTAGACCTGGTGGTACCAGGGGCAAAACCCTTCCCTGCAGTCAGAGCCTCTCAAACCTCAAGAGGCCTATGAATGGACTCCAAAAGACAGCAACAGACTCATCCTTACAGTAGATTCACTACCCAGGATTCATTCCTTGACAAGTTCCATCAGGCTTCCCTGTGTGTCTGCTAGATGTGATGCTGTGTTGAGTGCATTTAAAGAGCAGCCAATGAATCAGAGGCAACAGACTCATAGAGAAAACCATAAAGCCAAGAAGAACAAATATTCCATCAAAAGTAGGGAAAAAAGACATTAATTCTGACTGAAAGCGAGAAAGGCTTTACCAAGAGGCTGCTTCCCCTTATTGATACCCGTTTTCACTGTACTCAGGCCCTAGCATCCACACCAGATGTGGAGAACCACCTGGGTGACTCTCACTGAAGGCAGTGCAACTGTCTCCATTTTGGCTGAACCTGGCCCTATTTCCATGTATCAACAAAGAATAGTCTTAGCTGGCTAAGACTATTCTTTATCCCTTCAATTGGCTTTAAGCAATGCAAATTGGTCCAGTTGAAGTGCTGCTGTGTCGTCTTTGAAGCAAAGAGGACAGAGCAGGGAGAACCATGCTGTCAGCTGGGTTTGAGCCTCCAGATAAGAGGCTATGACTTCCCAGGTCAAAAGGATTACACCTCAGAGCTGAAGCACCGACCCCAAAACACTACATACTGCCTCAGTTGTTATGCAGATTACTCTTTCTGCATATCCTTCTCTCTGCATATTGCAGAGGTGATTTCAGGCCTCCTACCTAGCCCAGCTCTCAGCACTCACCTACTTCCTGAGATTCTCACAGTCACTCATCCTCAAGCCAATGGGTTCAGACCTCGGTTGAGGCCAGTTAGCCATCATTGGAGCTGGACTTAGGACTTCTTGGCTCCCCAAAACTACAAATATGCCTCAGTGTTTTTATTCTCGCCCTGGGTTGCACTGGGAGTGGTAGATTGGAATGAACTCACTAGAATTCCAATAACTTCTCCATGGAATTACAAATACAAACTTCCTGGGCCAAGACGAGGACTGGGAAGGGCTCTCTATAACCAGAAGCCTAAACTAGGAGTCTGAGAGATTTTGTCAGATAGTAAAGAAAGAAGTTAGCTAAGCCAGACAGAGAAGAAGTAAAAGTTAAAAGCTAGGGGAGCTGGGCATGATGGTGCACACCTATAATGCCAGCACTCAGGAGGCTGAGGAAGGAGGACTGCTGTGACTTCAAGGCCAGCCTGAACTACATAGCAAGACCCTGTCTCAAAAAAATTAAATTAAATTAAATTAAAATAACAATAAATGAAATGAAGTGAAATGTAGGGAGTAAATGTCCAGTTTGAACAACCCTTATGCGAAATGCTTAGAACCAGAAGTATTATCAGATTTCAATTTTTTTTGGGATTTTGAATGTTTCCCATATACCTAATGAGACATCTTGGAGATGGGATCCAAGTTTAAGCATGAAATTCATTTATGTCTCATATATACACATATCCTGAAGATAATTTTATATATTTTTAGTGCATCTGTGTTCTGACTGCAACTCATCACATTAGGTCAGATGTGGAATTTTCTGCTTGTAGCATCATGTCAGTGCTCTAAAAGTTTTGAATTTGTGAGCACAGATTTTAGACTTTTGGGTTAGGGATGTTCAACCTGTACAAAGAACAATAGCCATGTTTGGAGTGCAAGGCATAAAGAAGAACTAGGGGGGGAAATAGGAAAGATATATTTGGATCAGATTTTTAGATGGCCTTGAATGCCAGCCTATAAAACTTGAAATTTATTCTACAAGCAAAAAAACTACCAAAAAGTTTTTAAGCAGAAGGGTCGCATAATTTCACTTACATTTTAGAAAGACGACTCCACCAGAAGTGTGAACAATAAGACAAGATTGGAAACAGAAACCAGTTGGAAAACTATGGCACTGTAATACTCTAGTTAAGACAAGAGAGGCCTGAGGGTGTATCATAACTCAGTAGTAGAGTACTTGCCTAGCATGTGTGGCCCTGGATTCCAGATGAAGGCAGCCTAACTTTGTGGTCAGAGCCTAAGCAGGGTGAGCCCCTACCATGGGAGGAGGGAGGACAAGGTAGCTTGATGAGAAGAAGGAAAGCCCAAGCAGGGTGAGAAGGAACTCCACAAAAGGGGTAGGAAGTAGGCTAGTATGGGGTATCACAGTCTCAGTACAGCAGAAGGAATCCATATTGGGGAGGGATTGGCATGGCTTACTGTGTCAAATGCCAAGCACGGTGAAGGAGTTCTTTTGGAAAAGCAGCTAGATACGGTGCTGAAGTCCAAAAAGGATAAGGAGGACACAACGAGAAGAGTCTGTCATAGGGGTGACAAAACCTCATTTCCTTGCTGTTATTGGCCCTGGGAGCAGCAATAGTCTAATAACAATGAGTGTATCTAGCAGCCAGATGCTGGATGTAAAACACCATCTAACACTATTAAAGAAACCAGGGGTCTTTAGTGAAATGGGTGATCAAAGGCTGGAACAGAGAAAATTCATTATGAACCTAGAAATTCATTAGAACCTAGAAATTCATTATGAACCTTCTTGGGCCAGAAAGCAAGGAAGTATCAAAAAATGACACAGACCTGTCAAAAATGGATGCCAACTTGGGGAGCTTACTGGCCAAATTAGAGAGAATCTGAGTATTAATAGTGCTAGCAATAGTTTATTAACCATTGAATAAAATGAATCCATGCAGCTAGAAATATATTGAACGTTTGGCAAGGAAAGGGTTATATCACATGATACTGCCCTAAAAACGGTGCAAGAATAAGAAGAGTAACCTCACAGTATAGAGGGGTGGCAGACACAGTTTTAAGCAAGTTACTAAAGTGAACATCAATGTAATGGGACAAATTAAAACCCTCACAGCTGCAAGTATGCAATAAGAAGAACATGACATCAGTTTTGCAATATTTCCTCCCAAAGAACAAAACCTGAAACCAGTGATGACATTCTGTAAAATATCTGAAATATCCAATATTCCACAAAATAACTAGCCTGTAATCTTCAAAAGTATCATGGTTATCAAAGTCAAGGGAAGACTGAGGAGTCAAAGATGTGGCATATAAAATATATGTAACACATGATTTCTGAACTATATATTTTGCTATAAAAGATAGTGGGACAAGTAACATTACTTGAATGGGCCTGAGGATTCCTTAGATGGTAGCGATGAACTAATGCTAATCTCCTTACCCAGATGATTCTTCTTATGTAGGAAGGATTTGGGGGCTGATGAAGTATCATTTCAGCAACTCATTTTCACATGATAGAGAAAAATAAAGTTTGTTTCAAAAAATATTAATGAAAAAGAAACCAGATGATGATTTGAAATAAAGCCGTTAGCAGTGGAAATGATGAAGGAAAGTATTTTTCCAGGGACACATAGCCACACAGAAAAGTTAAAGTTAAGGCTAGACGTTAAGCCACAAATTTCCTTTCTGCAGTATACAGCTTATAGAATGCCAAGGAAAATTGTTTTCTCAGAATTAGAAGCTTATGTATCTGGTAATGATTAAATGTCAAGGGTCTGGAATGAGAAAAAGAAGATGACAAACCTTTGAGTCAAGCCAAAGCTTAGAGGACACCAGTCTTTTTGGTGAGGAAGACACATCCACAGACTGCCCTACTCGACTGACTGATGCAAAGCTTAGTGACCTCAGTGTTCCTTCTATGCTGATATAATGACTCTTACTCTAAAATTTCTTGATCTCACTGTGGTTCAGTTGTATGAGTGTCCAAGTAACCAGTGACTAAATTAGTCTCAGACCTACTGTCTCCTCCAATGTTCAGACCTGTTTAGGCTGTGGGAATAAGTAAGAGCTGTTGACAACAAATTTTACCCTTTCTTAAAATGAACCAATGTGACTTACTATCAAGACCTTTTAAACCAAGGAGGAGCAAGAAGATCTCTTTATCAAAAATAAGCGAAATATAACCACAAGAATATAGACTCCAGTTAGAACTAATTTTGATACCTGACTCTACCCCTTAGGCTGGTTATTGTCTCTAAACTCTAAGCTCTTAATTATAAAGTAGGGATAACTAACTATTCTGAAGTACAGTAATGAAAAATTAATGTTTTACTTACTTATCAAAAGTCCCCCAAACACAGTAGAAGCCAACATGTAATTCTTATTTAGGTATTACTTATTATATTATTTGCATTATTTTATAATATCTATAATAATAATTTAAACTGTTACTTATATTTGCATTATTTACACTACACTATTTTGATTACATTATTTGCAACTTTATCTTTAGCAAATCACTTACATGTATACAGTTTATAAGCATCCAGGTTATCATTTATACCTCATATGACCTTGAGAATTTATATAATAAAAGTGTTATTTCAATTTGATAGCTTGGGCTACTGAGGTATGAATATGTTTGTTTGGTTTTTTTGTTTGTTTGTTTTGTTTTGTTTTGTTTTTTGGTACCAGGAATCAAACTCAGGACCTTGCGCTTGCCAGGCAGGCACTTGTGCTGCTGAACTATATCCCCGCCCTGAGGCATGAATAGAATGAAGTGACTTGCCCAATGCTTCCCAGTAAATTAAATGTACAGTTGAGCACTGAAAATCCTCTCCAGTGAGCTGTCCCCCTCATATTTATGGAAAGGAGGAAAGAACAGCATTTTTTACTCTTTTTATAGAAAACTAAGGAACTCCCTTATGGATACACAGCAAGATCATATAGCCCATCTTGATACACATGGCAAGCTACATGAAGCTGTACAAAGAATTCTGGACCCAAGGACAGGAAAAATCAGAACTATTACCAAACTGCCGAGTGATCTTGTCACTCTCTGTCACGAAGTTCCCTTCCAGTGTGCCCACTGATTCAGAATTTTCAGAAACAAAGCAACCACTGCATGCAAGACACTGCAGGGACACTGTGAACAAAACAGAGTCCCTATACTTATGGCACTTACACAGTAGAAATTGGCGGGGTTGGATACTAAAGAAATAAACACGTCAATTACAACATAATTACAATTTGTATCACACAGCCAGTATAAATCAGGAAGGAAGCTGTTGACAGAGAAGCATATGTATCAAAGAAAATCTTAGTAACAAATCCCAGATTATAAATCAAAGTAACTTCTCTAAGCTCTCCCCTCCATCCCAAATAAGGGTTCCTATCTACCAGCTGCTTTGTATAGCTGAAAGCATGGTCTACCACAAATGAACACGAAAGATATAACAAATTCAAGCCAGCTCCATCAGTTATCACGCAATCGAACACAAGCCCCTTTCTCTCTGCGTCTGTTTCCTCAGTTATAAGATGGGGGTAATATTACCTACTTCATACTATTGTTCTGAGGATAAAAAAGTATTCTGAAAACTAAAGTACTGGGCTGGAGATGTAGCTCAGTGGTACAGTGCTTGCCTAGCATGCACAAGGCCCCCGAGTTCAATCCCCCGTATCATTAAAAAAAAAGAAAAAGAAAAAGCTAAAGTGTCTTATCAAGAAGACAATACTAGGGGGCTGTGGATTTAGCTCAGCGGCACAGCACCTGCCTGGCAAGCGCAAGGTCATGAGTTTGATTCCCGGTAAGGGGGGGCGGGTGTGGGGGTAGCTTGTGAAGTGATGAGGAAGGGGAGAAGGAGAAAGGAGAGGAAATGCTTGAGAAATGTCTCAGTGTACCTGAAATGTACCTGGGTTAGCTCATGAAAGGAGCACCCACCTGGAAGCCAGGAGACCACTGAATGTCTGTTCTTTTGTTCCCTGGGGACAAAAACCCTGGTTGAGAACCAGTGATCTGTGTACAGTACATGTAAATTGTGGAGACAGCTAAAAGATAGATTACAGGACCACCACCACTACTACTACAGTCTCATATAGCATATAGTATATGCTAGTTACAGTTCTGAGCCTTTGAGCATATTCATTTAATCCCCACAAAATCCTATGAATTAAGTACTATTGTTACCACTTTTACAGGTTAGGAAATTGAGGGAAAGAAAGTTTAAGTGAATTAACAGCTGCTAATGTTTTTATAAGTATGTATCAGGGATTGTGCTAAATACCTTACCTACATGTTAGCGATGTAATTCTTGTAGTCACTCTGTGAGGTAGGGTCTGATGTTTTCATGGTTTTACAGATGGGGGAATCTGTTGTATACTTCACTGGCTACTGAGCGTTGAGGGCATATTGGAATAAATGGTTGATTTCTTTTAAAGATTTAGTATTGTCTTTTTGAGACAGGGTCTCACTATGCAGTTCAGGCTGGCCTTGAGCCCACTTTGTAGCCCAGGCTGGTCTCAAACTCACAACGATCTTCCTGCCTCAGCCTCCTGAGTGCTGGGATTACAGGCGTGTGTCACCACGCCTGGCCTGCAGAATAGTTTTGGAAGTATGGCCATTTTCACTATATTGTTTCTTCCTATCCAAGAACAAGGGATATCTTCCCATTTTCTGATCTTGTCTTTGATATCCTTTTTCAGGTACTGTAGTTTTCAAAGCAAAGGTCTTTTACCTCCTTTATTAGATTGATTCTTTCTTTCTTTCTTTCTTGGATGCTATTGTGAAAGGTGTTATTTCCCTAATGTCTCCCTCACTGAGTTTGTTATTAGCGCAAAGGAAGGCTATAGATTTTTTTTTTTTTTTATCCAACTACATTACTGAATTTGGTTATTAAATCTAGAAGTTTTTTGGTGGAGATTTTGAGGTCTTCTATGTAGAATATCATGTCATCTGCAAATAATGATAATTTAACTTCTTCCTTTCCTATCCTTATTCCTTTTATTTCTTTGTCTAATTGCTCTGGCTAATGTTTCCAGAACTATATTGAGTAAGTGTGGTGACAGCGGATATCCTTGTCTTCCCATACCTTTTAGACACCAAAAAACTAAGGTCCTATGATAGTTAATTTCATGTGTCAACCTAACTGGCCACAGAATGCCCAAATTAAACATTATTTCTTGGGTGTGTGTTTCAGGCTATCAGTGGACCCTCTAATAGTTTAGGGCCTGAACAGAGCAAAAGGCTGAGGAAAGACTAATTTATCCCTTTTGCTCACTACATGCTTGCTTGAACTGGGATATCTCATCTTTTCTTCAGGCCTTCAAAACCAGACTGATGGCAAATCACAGAACCTGGGGCTGGGGATTTAGCTCAGCGGCAGAAGCGCCTGCCTGGCAAGCGCAAGGTCATGAGTTCGGTTCCTGGTACCGGAGAAAAACCAAAAAAAAAAAAAAAAAAAAAATGCAAATCACAGAACCTGGCCCCCATAATTGCATGGTCAATTCCTTATAAAAAAGATGGAGAGGAATAAGGAGTAGGGAGAGATATCTTTCCAGTTCCACTTGTAGACTGAGATAGCTCTCAACTACCAAACTGCCATGTGCTTTTGTTTTGCTTTTTGCTTTGTTTTTTTTGTGGTACTGGGGACTAAACTTGGGGCCTTTGCAATGAACTACTTACCCAGCATTTTTTTATGTTTTATTTTGATTTATTTATCAATAAATTGCTAAATTTCCCAAGCTGGACATAAACCTGTGATGCTCCTGCCTCAGCTTCCCAGAGTGCTGGTATTACAGGTATCTGCCACTGAGCCCAGTCTTCTGTGTGTATTTAATAATAAAAACTTTTAATTTCACCAGGAACAATACTTTTTCAAATTGTATGCACTTTTAAGCAACAGTTTAGCCTTACGTACTACATGGACTTTCAATAGTTGTTTTATAGCAATATGGTCAAGAACATCTCTCTCATAAAACCTTTATATCAAGGGTCTGGAATATTTCAGATATTAAACTGTTGATTTCTCATTATACTATTTCTTCACTTGGAGATATATCTAACTCATAATTCTTATGTTTGTTTCCTCTCATCTCCCAAATCCTTAAAGTTTAATGTTTACCAAAATCTGAATCTTATTTATATACTGCTTCTTTTATTATGTCTTCCATATGAACAAGGTCGTAGATATGAGAGCCACTAGCCCTGATTCTTTCTGCTTTCGGTGAGACGCTGTAATGTTAGAGGAAAAGGAAGGAGCACTTTCTACTGGAGATTATCAGGGAAGATTTGACACAGGATTTTAAGTTAAGGTGGTCTTTAAGGTGGTAAAATCTCAATCGTCTTTGCTTGTTTCTTAGCTTTGTGGTGGGTAGGTATAGGAAATCCCAGACGAAGTAACAAACCAACTGAGGACACTGAAGAGCCAGATGTAGTGGTATGTGCCTGTAGCCCCAGCTAGTTGGGAGACTGAGACAAAAGGACCACTTGAGCCCACCAGTTCTAGATTAGAACTCACTAGACAACATAGTGAAACCACATCTCAGAAAAACAAAATAAAAGGCCTAACCATTGTTACTCCCCTACAATCTTGTTTTGAAATTTTATATCATTATTTTTATTGTTTTTTTTTCTTTTCTTTAAAATAATAAATAAATAAATGAACACTGAGAAAAAATGTTGTGTTTAGGGTTAGCAAGCAGACTGGTTTAACTAACATGCAGAGTCTCTATAGTTACTGTGAATGACACTAAAAGGGCATACAGTACTGAGACCAGATAAGCTCTTGAGAGTCTGATCAAAGATGGAGGTGTTTTACATCAAATTATAAAGCTTCTGCATTGCAAAGGAAATCACCACCAGAGTGAATAGGACAAAGTTTTTTACAGCTACTTCTCATACAGAGGACTAATCCCTAAAATATATAAACAATTCAAAATAATTAGACCCCCAAATTTAAAGACCCAACCCAAAAATGGACATCTGACACTTCTTAGATGAAGCACAAATCGCCAATACATACATGAAAATATACTCAGCATTGCTTGTCATTTGAGAAATGCAAATTAAAACAAAACTGAGATCCTACCACACTCCAGACAGAATGGCTATCAGGAAGAAATCAACGAAGAAGAAATGCTGGCACAGTGGAGGAGGGGGTCCTTCTCCATTGGTGGAGAGAGTGTAAAGTCGTACAACCACTGTGAAAAGCAGAATGGAGAGTCCTCAAAAAGCCAAAACTAAAAATTCCATTTGACCCAGCTATTTCCCTCCAAGATGTCTTCCCAAAAGAGTTAAAGATGTGATATTACTGTGATACATGCATACTCATGTTTATAGCAGCACAGTTCATGACAGCTAACCCAGATGAAGAGATAAAGAAAATGGGGTGTTTATATACAATAGAGTACTACTCTGGCATAAAGAAGGATAAACTTGAGGCATTTTTAGGCAATGGATGAACCTCAAGGCCATAATCTTAAGTGAAATAAATCAGGCACACAAGTTTAAATATTACTTCACTTGTGTGAGAAATCAAACATATAAATTATGGGTGAAAATGGGGGAGAGATATTAGGAAGCAGGCAAAATTGTTCAAATCAGAAGGAGAACAAGAGATGTGGTGGGAGGAAGGGAAAAGGGCCAAGAAAAAAACTGAAAGAAAAAATGGAAATAGAGCTTTTGTAAATGTGGAGAGGAAGAAGGGTTGGAGGGAAAGGAGGGGAAGGAGACAAAAATTTTAATGAAAGAATTAAGCTGGGCATGGTGGCAGATGTCTGTAACACCAGCACTTAGGAGTCTGAGGCAGGAGGATCACTGCAAATTCAAAGCCAGCGAAGGCTACATAGTGAGTTCACAGCCACCCTGAATTAAGAGCAAGACCCTGTATCAAAAAGAACCTAAAAAAAAAATGAAAAGAATTAAGATGTGCTATGTACATGTACATGTCCCTTATAATCAATGTAATCATGTTAAACTGCAAACATGTACTAAGAAAAAAATAAAATATGAAGAAAAAATTCAATTGGTATCTGAAAAGGTACTTGAAATTTTAAGATGAAAAAAAAGACATAGGTGTTTTAGCAAATAATGGTGAGCCAGTATTTTACCAAAATCAAGTGGGAGATAATCAGCAGTCTAAATTACAGCTGGGGCAAATTAATTAATTAATTAATTAATTATAGCTGGGGAAGTTTTCTAGAGCTTAGATACCTGAATACCAAACTTTTTAAAGAGAATCTCTCCCTTTTTTGAAATGTATATTATACCCGCTGTTTGTATCATGCATTAAGCAATTAATTTCAGGCTGCACTGCCTTAGTTACATGTACAGCAGAAGAATTGTTCCAGACTCTATGCAAGGTCTTGAGAATAAAAGATGTAAGTATCAGGAAATCTCCTCCCTAAAATGGTTTCTTAAACTATTTTGACTACACCTAACAACAGTAAGAATACATTTTGCACTAAGACTTGGTACACACATGTGCATGTACACATGCACACACAGATCAGTAAATACAAAACTGCAATGAAAGTTTCATAAAACAATCCTCCCACTTTCTATATAAAATACATTCTGCTATTTCCTTTGGTGGATTCTATCTGACTTTTTAAAAATGCTGGTCCACCATACTATTTTAAACCCACAACACATAGGTTATGACTTTCAGTTTGAAAACAACATTGCCCTTGAGAAAAACTGACAAGTCAAAGGGAAAATAAGGGATGAGTAATAATAACAATAATTATAGTAAGAGTAACTAATATTTCGGGAACTGAGTGCCTAGCATTCTGACCCAACCTAACATCTAACCCAGCTCTGCTGTCTAAATCAAATGTCCATATTTGTTTCACCATGCCATACTGCCAGTGCAGTATGAGAACTTCTACAGTGAGGGACACTCTATGAGGAGTAGAGTGGAGAATGAAAGGAAATGGTCAGAGGGGGCTGGGGATTTAGCTCAGCGGCACAGCGCCTGCCTAGCAAGCGCGACACTGTGAGTTCGATTCCTGCCAGGAAAAAAACAAAAAAAAAGAACAAAAAAAAAGAAAGGAAATGGGGAAATGGTCAGAGAACTTTACAAAAGTAAAGAAGAATGGTCAGAAAACTCTACAAGAGTGAAGATTTCAGAGTTGTGTCTGGAAATAGGAATGTTCTATATTTTGGCAGGGGGAGGTGCTAGGAATGAAGCATTTTATATATATGTATGTATATATACATATATATATATAATTGCAGAGTATATATATATATATATATTGCACAAAGTTAGCATGTAGGAAATTTAAATGAAACAATTACAGCAAAAATAGCAGAGAATATATATATATATATATATTGCACAAAGTTAGCATGTAGGAAATTTAAATGAAACAATTACAGCAAAAATAGCAGAGAATTTAAAAAGTCTACAAAAGAGTACATAACTAAAGCATGAGAATTCAACAGAATGTAGTCTCTTACTTAAATGCTTAACTAAGAGTGCCTGGTGCTTTCCCTGGGGGACATTGAGCCACTTACTGCCTCACTCTGAACCCAAAGAATTCCAGTTATAAACTGCACAATTTGAAGTATAAAGTGAACATATTACAAGATTATCTATAAGATTTTTCTAGCACTTTCTAGTAAATTGTGTTACTGTAATATAACATGGTCTTTTAAATTTTTTAAATTAGTATGTACCTTAAATTTCTCAAAGATATAAAAACCAAAACAATAAATACTTTATAGCTACTGAGTACTTACTATAGGGCAGCGGTGGTGAACTTATGGCTCGTATGCCCCAGTAGGCATGAGAGCCCTCTCTGTGCCAAGTACATAAGTTGTTCTTTCTAAACTAACACCTCAGTATTCAGGTTTAGCTGCAGTGTTGGCACTTTGCAAAAAATAAGTGGGTTTGGGGTTGCAGTTCAGGACCTCTGAACTCTGAATGGTTCACCATCACTGCTATAGGGACAAGTCCAGTGCTGAACATGCTAATCTCCTTCAATCTTCACAGCAGTCCTATTTTACAAATGAAATGAACTGAGAAACGTTAAGAAGCTTCCCCTTCCTCACAGAGGTAAGTAGAAAACCTAGAATTTGACCTCATTCTTCTGACCCTAAATCAAACCCGCTCCTCACTAAACCCCTAGTTTCCAGGTTTCTATTGCAAAGCAGAATACTTATTTGGAAAGTAAGAAAACAGAGAATACGTAAAAGGTGGGTAGAGATTAGTTTCACTCAGCAGGCAATGACCTGTTTTCCACAGGTAGGGAAATAACTGTAGGTGTTGAAGCAGAGAAAGACAGACAGATAGACAGACAGAGCTGGAGGTAGGGGTCTCCTAAGCAGAGAGAGAACTCCTAAGCTACTAGATGCAAGACTTATCTAAATTATTCCCATCTATTCTACTTCCATTAGTTTTAGCCTCCAAGTGATAAACGGGACTATGTACCACACAGACCTGGAAAAGTGTGTTACATCTAGTGATCCAAAGGAGGCAAAGGCCAATTTAGAAAACCAGCCCTTCCTTACCTGCTAAGAACTCACTCAGCCCTCTCCACTTCAGGAGGTCTATTCTATGACCTCCGATTTTCTGACAAAGCCCTTTACTCCTCCAGACCTAGATTTAGACTCTTGAAAAGGCTTTACCACTTTAGGAACAGACGTAGCCACTGGCAACTAATGTCCTCCTGTGCCAATACTTTTTTAAAAACAAAACTGCCTAAGGGAGAGAGGGGGAAGGAAAGCCTTAATTTCTTAGGGGGCATCTCAGCCCAGCACTCTGCTCTTCTATCTCCAGAAATGAAGAAAGGAAGGTACCCCTACAACCCTCACACTACCTCATTAGGCTTCTCCAATGGCATTTAAAAAAAAGCACTTCCTTTCCCCAAGATGTCCTTTTTTTTTTTTTTTTTTTTTTTTTTTGTTTTTTGGTTTTTCTCCGGTACCGGGAACCGAACTCATGACCTTGCGCTTGCCAGGCAGGCACGCTAAATCCCCAGCTCCCCCAAGATGTCCTTTAATACTTCAAACTACTCAATCTAGTCATTTCTCAGCTTTGTTTTAAAGCTTCAAAAAATTTTTTCTAATTGAATCTTACAGTAACACTAATGCTTAAACAGATAAGAAGAACTGCTCTGGCAGACCTGGAGGTGGGTAAATTCACTTCCTCAAGCTCTTCCCACTTCCCATACTTACCCCAGTAGCCTATGTGGTTTCTACTTTAAAATCCTGAGACTCTGGTTTAATACCCCCACGTTTTATGGAAACTTGAGGGAAACAACATGACTTAGAATTGGTCAGAAGTGCCAAACTGGAAGTCAAATCCACATGAACTGACTCCAAGGCTAGCCAGTTTCCCATTTCATCACCCTATTCCTTTGAAACTGCTCACATGAAAACGAATGTGAAAGAGTTTTTGGAAGCACTAAATACTGGAGGCATATGGAGTTCCCTCAGCTAGTTATCTCTACAGATAAAAGTCAAAATGCTTTTAGACTTGTGAGGATAGTTGCACCAGGTAGCACCCAGTGGCAAAGAAATCCTCTGGTGTCCCCATCCTCACTAAAGTGTCTGGTTGTCTGCAGAAGCAGACATATTTATGTTACCAACTTAGAAAGACTGCTGGTAGATAAATGAGACCCAAGAGACTTTTGAAGGATTCCCTGCTCCTTGCATACCCAGAGACCATCCTTTAAAAACACCAGGGAAGTCTCTCCATATCCACCAAGCCTGCAACATGGAAACAAAATCAGAATTTGCTTATTACGGTTTGCTCCTTAATCACCTATGTAGGTTGCAAAGGCCTTAAAGATTCCCTATCATTATGGCATCCACCTTCCAATGATCCCTGCTTCCTGGGGTCTGCATCCTGAGTAGCCTCTCCATCAAATAGCAGGGTTAGTCTATGTGACTAAAGGAATACAGCAGAAGTGATGGTATGTCACTTCTGCACTCAGATTTTAGGAGAAATTTCAGCTTCTATACTGATTGCTCTCTTCTCTCTCAGATGACATCTTTAGGGAAGACCGCTACATTTTCTATCCTCTCACTCTCATGGTGAAGTTTTTCCAATTTTAAGTATAAATTCCACTTCACCTTTCTATTCCTTTAGCTTCCTTTGACATTTGCTGCTAATTCAAATTAGCAGACTAAAAACACATTTCCCTGTGTTCCTTCCCAAAACACAGTAAAAACATAAAAAAGGTATGAAACTCAACAATCAAGAGAATGAGTGAGGACACATCAGAAGATGAGAGATTTCAACAAATTTTTAGGGAACAGATAGTGAGTAAAAAAGTGATGATTTAAAAAAGAAGGACAAACAAAGCTGTAATGGAGAGCCTAAAAATTCCCTGGGCAGCAGAGATATGTGCTTCCCAGATAATAAAATTATTTCACATAGAAAGAATTACTGGATTAAATCACATTAAAAAATCAGCCTAGAAAATACAAATCAGCTTCTCAAAATCACACACCACTGACAATAGCTAGAACCTCATGTTTTATTTTAGTTAACTTTTCATGCTACTTCTGCTTAAGAGAATATAAAATAAACCAAGTAGAGTGGTGTGTGCTTATAATCCCAGCTACTCCAAAGGCTGAGTCAGGAAGATTACAAACTGGACGCCAGCCTGAGCAACTTTTTGAGACCTTGTATCAAAATAAAATATAAAAAGTGCAGGGGATGTAACTCAGTGGTGGAGCAGCTGCTTAGCATGCATGAGGCCCCAGGGTTCAGTCCCCAGTACCATGAAGGGGAAAAAAGCAGATACAGAATGAATCAAGAGTCCACGCCACAAAACAAGGAGGCAGATGTGTTTCCCAAGGTCTAGCTTTCCGCCTTCTTTACCAACTTCAAAAAAAGCCCTTGTGTTTAGGCTCTTCTTGGTAAAAACTCAAGCCACTGGGATAAGAACCCTAAGAACCCCATATTCCATTGTCTGACACTAGAGCAGCTCTGAAAACAGAGGTTACCAGTACCTGACAAAAAATATAACAACACTTGGAAGCAAAGAATTTAAGAAGTACTAACACTGTTTGAGGTCAAAGCTGAGCTCATCCACCTGCCCATGGTAGTGTGAGAAGCAGCTTTTTATCCCTTTTTAGAACAGAACATGCTCAGAGGTAGGTGTTGTTACATCTGCTAACCAGCTGAAAAAGATTCATTTGCAAATGCCAAATTATAAAATTGCCTACAATTCCACTTCAAGCACTGAAGATTCTAGGGCAGCTCTTAATACACAGCGATTATGTGAGTGCCACAGCTTTCTGCTCCCCCTCCCACCATATTCCCATTTGAACTCCCGTCCACTGCCACATTAAACACAGTAATATACTCGATTTGCATGTTTGTGATGTGTATAGAAAGAATACTAAATTAGCAGTGAGAAGAATAGTTCTAAACACAGCTAAGGATTTGGTGTCAACAAACTTGAGTTTGAATTGCCCATTAACAGCCATGAGGCAATAAACCACTTTACCCCTCTGGACTTCAACGACCTCCTATGTAAAATGGGCATAATATCTAGGTCACAGAACTGTTGTGGAGATTAAGCCAAAATATCTATTTGGCAATTTGCATAGCAGTCAGACATTCAATATGTTAATTTCCTTTTTTTTTTTTTTTTATGTTAATTTCCTTTTTTTTTTTTTTTTCCCCTTGTTTTGAGGTTTGGTTTTTTTTGTTTGTTTGTTTTGTTTTTTTTTTGAGATGGGGTCTCCCTAGTTCAGACTGGCCTTGAACTCACCATGCAGCTCAGCCTAGCCTGAAAGTCACAGCAATCCTCCTGCCTCAGCCTCTTGAGTGCTGGGACTACAGGTGTGTATACCACGCCGAGTTTCGTCCTTTATTGATCACTGGTACATGCTAGGGACTTCTAACCTCAAAAGGACTGACTGTTTTGAGGAAATGTTCAGGGAGTTAAGGATATATGAACAAGTAATCACAACACAATACAAAACATACAGCACAATATATGCTGTCATTTAATTAATTTAAAAGGAAATGTTCCTTCTGTAAATGGTGAAATAACCCAAGAGCTCAAGACAGCAACTCTTCCCTACTGGTTAAAGAACCTAGGCTTTCTCTTCCTCTTTGGGGAGAAGACTTTACTTGATGGGCTTTTGGTGCAACCAGGTTTGAGGAAGGTGCTTCCACCACTTCCTGAGGCCTTGCACAACTCAATTCAACCTCAAAAGGGAACACTAGCCCGCACACAGGCAATGTACTTTAAGGAAACTAGGTAGCTAGCTTAAAGAGAAAGGGGCAATGTGCTGCAGAGCATCTGAAACATCAACTATGTGTTACCATGTTAATGAAGGAAGTTAAGGAATGTACCAGTTGTACAACCACTGGGTCAAACAGGTCATTCAGCTAATGATTCATTATGTATTTTTTAAAATGAAGCCTTGAGAGGGGACAGAACAGGTAGCACCAGGTCTAAAATAACACTTTACAGTTTAGGCAGGCTTTTTTCCTTCTATCACCTTGCATTTCCTCAAGACAACACAGCAAAGATGCTACTTGTTCAACAGCACATAAAGACCTTTCATTTGTTTGGTTGCTTATTGGTGTTGCTGAGGATTGAATCAGGCCTCATGCATGCGAGGCACACACTACACCACTAAGTTTTCATTCCTTTTTTAAAAAATTTGTCTGAGATGGGATCTCACTATGTTGCCCAAGATGGGCTCGTTTTCTGAGTGTCTAGCAATCCTCCACACTTAGCCTTCCAAGAAGCTGGGATAATAGTTCTAAATACAGTTCGGGCTACAAGGGCAGGCCCAGCTATTACTTTAAAGTATTCCTTTTTGATTTCATGAATTATTAAAAAGAAGAAAATGGCTTGAAAATTGGGGCTTCCCTAGGCAAACATTGTGGACCAGGAAAATTTCTTAATAGCCTCACATCAACTGCAACTGCATTACTATTTTTTGTTTGTTTATTTAAGACACAGTCTATGTATGAGCCCAGGCCGCCTCAGACTTGTGGTGATCCTCCTACCTCAACCTGCCGAGTGCTGGGATCACAGGCATGCCACCACACTGGCTTCAACTGTACTATTCTTCGAGTCTATGATTCTTCAATGTCTTAAACATCTAATAAGAAATATTCTGTTTCAGCAGCTATACTGTAAACAAGAAATACAAATGTGAACCTACACAGTATTTGCCTTTAAGGAGATCCATTCTGGTCAGGTACACAGGCATGGCAATCAGTGAATATCTTTTAGCTATAAACTTCTGAGGTTAAATTCTGGATCTACTTTTCACTAATTAAGGAAGTCATCTTTTAGCTAAACCCCACATTCCTTATCTGTGAAATCTAGAGTAATGGCATCACTCTAACCCAAAGTATTACTTGTGAGTACTTGGTATAGTGATGTATTTAAAAAACCCGGCAGTATGTCTAATCCACAGTATATACTCCATATATATTTACTGAATTAATGGTTATATGAGTAATCTTTTGAAAAGGTAGAAAAAGAGAACATCTCAGCACTGTTTTCCCATAACCTTAGACCCTCTGAAGAAACGCCATTTGCCAGATCATACAGATTTCTTGTTTCCAGGTTCTTGTCCACTAGAGCTAGAAATCCTACCCCAACATTAAAAAACAGAAAAAGGAACCTGGCAGGCCCCACACAATGGCTATAGCTTAAGGAAATAACTATCTGCCTAACCAAGTTTGCAAAGGGAAATCAGCAGCAGAACAGTCTAAACTCCAAGTCTTGAAACCCTGGAAATCCTTAGGTTTAAAGACCAGAAAAGCCTGGTTAAATAAAGATATCTCTGCACCATGGCACTACGGTGAGAGATTGGGAGCCACAAGGGATAAGTGGAACTCCATGAGCCATAATAATTCTCCACTTCGGACAAACATTCTTCCAATAAAAATATACTGGCGTATCTACTAATATATTGGCATATTAGGTGTTTGGGGCAGAAGAGGACACAGACATGGTTCCAACTTCCGAGGCATTTATAGTCTCACGAGACTGAGTTGACAATGAAAAGACCTCACCACTAACATTCTGGCACAGTGACCAGAACTAGCGCCACTTTCCCATTTCTATTCTCCCTCCCAAGTTTTCCAAGTACCACATTTCTTCCTCCTCTTTTTCAATCCACTTACCAGACAACTGCCCCTCTCTATAGCCCTTCCTAGAGTAGAAACATCTGCCTGACTAGGGGTTGCTAGAGTTTACACTGGAAATCTAACAATGAAGCCCATACCTTAACCCACCTGCAACCACCATCTCAAAACCACAGAGGAGGGCTGAGGATGTCTCTCAGCAGCAAAGTACTTTGCTTAGTATGGGCAAGGCCTTGCTGGTTTAATCCTAAGCATCACAGGGAGAAAAAAATATATAGAAAAAGGTCTACCATCTTTAAGATTTTAGAGGAACAGTTCTGAGAAGATAGAACTGTTTTCTGAGAAGATATTATACACTGAACACCAATTATGTACAAGGCACCATTTTGAATGCTTTACAATTGGGTTCAGAGGATACTACTGCCCCAACATGGCACCTTAGCATTTGAAAAAACAGCAGACATAGAAAAGTCCCACTTACCTTCCCCTTTCTCTTCTCCCCTACAGCAGGTGATAAGACCCTCACTCAAGAGATGCCATCCCTATACCTAGAAGAAATACCTTTATCACCAAAGACATGGAGACATAAGAAAAGAACCTGAGGCAAGAGTGGTGGTGCACGCCTATAATTCCAGAACTCAGGAGGTGGAAGCAGGAGAATTGCCATGAGCTCAAGGCCAGCATGGGCTGCATAGTGAGTTCAAGGCCAGCCTGAACTAGATAGCAAGATCTTATCTCAAAAAAAAAAAAAAAAAAAAAAAAAGAATGAATGAATCTGAATAATTAGACTTTGCAAAGTTCCCTGAGCTCATTACCATTAGATCATATTCCCTTTGCCCAATCATTCTCCACAATTATCCACTTCTTCATCAAACCTAAGAATAAAAATAAACAACTTTACCTATTTCTCTGGGTCTTCACTTCCTTCTGAAGGCTCCCATATCATATAACACTTACAGTAAATAAATGTGTACGCTTTTCTCTTGTTAACCTGTCTTGTCACAGGGGCCTCAGCCATGAACCTAGCAATGAGAAGAAAATTACTCTCCTCTATACATTTACATCCTCAAAACAAAAATCCAAGGAGCAACTATTGTCCCAATTTTAAGAAGGAAAAACAAATCACACAATCAGTAAGATATGGAGCTGATTTATAAGCAGACTGGCCATATCCACTTTAAAGCAGCTTTTTCCACTGCATCTCACATTTTATTCTAATAATAACCCTGTGAAGCAAGTAAAAGAAGTATCAGCATAATCTCATTTACAAATGAGAAAACTAAGTCTTAAGGAACTGATATTACTTTCTCAGTAACAAGTCTTTAAGTGGTAAGACTATGATTTGTACACAGATCTACTGCCTTCAAATCCATGTACTTTCCACTAAGTGCCCCAATTCCTCTTAAATTATGCTTTGCTGAGAGGTTTGGTGAAAGTACTTAACAGGGAATCAGAAGTGCTGAGATGTGATCTTTAACTTACATAATATTGAATGCATTAGTTTTCCTTGCTTGGCATGTTTCCTATCCATAAAACTAGGATGCTGGATTAGATCACTCCTTAAATCCCCTTCAGCTGGCTATCTAAATTTTAATTAGTCCCAACAAGTTTATGAGAAGTGGTTGCTCTGGTTTCCTTCAATAGTAAATTTCTAAAAGGAAAAAAAACAAAAAACTATATATATTATAAATAAGGTGGGAAATGCTTGGCACTACAGAGGAAATTATCCGTTCAATTTCATGTCTGCCTTCCTCAAAATCCCTAGATATAAACAAAGGAAAGGCTATGTACCACCTAATAACACAATGTTGGTGTATCTAAAAATACCCCGGGTAGGCCAAGAAGTGAAAGTGTGTTCAGGACAGGGTCCTTCTTCCCTCTGCTGGATTTAGTCTTCTATTCACTAATCTCTTCCTAGGTTAGGACATGTTTCACTTGCAGCAGACCAGTCTTATGACTTTAAATTCCATCAGATCTAAACAATTTACAAGTGACTTTTAACTAAACAATATTATAGAACAAAAAAAGTATATTTAATCCCAGACATAAGTTTTCCCCTGCCAAGAAATAAGAGAAAAAAACTTAAATACCTAAGACAAACTCCCCATCTGTCCTAGTTTCTTTAAATATAAGAGAGGGGCTGGGGATTTAGCTCAGCGGCAAAAAGCCTGCCTGGCAAGCGCAAGGTCGTGAGTTCAGTCCCCGGTACCGGAGAAAAACCAAAATAAATAAATAAATAAATAAATAAATAAATATAAGAGAGTCCAAACTGATTCTAAACACCAATTCCACTGTAACCTAATAAGTACTCTATATTCACAGAATGTAAAATGTATAAAAACAAAATTTGAGGGAAAGGGCACAGTGGCACAAGTGAAAATGATGTCACAGAAGAAAACAAACAGGAATGATTTTTACTGCCAGGGCAGAACATAAAGTGTGTATGGTGACATTACCCTGAATACATACAGGTTATAAAAGTAAAAAGTAAATCCCTAAGACAGCTGAAGTAAATAATCTATACAGTGCCGTAAGATAAGACCACAGAGGCAGAACCCATGTTCATGCAACTAAACCAGAGCTGAGTGGAATATGATCGAAGACCCAAGACCCAAAACCCAAAACACTCACTGAGAACAAGGAAATTGTCTTAGAAGACCTTCCTAAGAAAGTCTTCCCATGTTCCCAGAATAAAGCTCACACTACTTTAGGTGAGCATCACCAATCAGATTCTGCAAATATTATTAACATGCCAAAAGATAAACTAGGCATTTCTACCGACACTGGTTCATTAATTCTCTAAACACCCTATGGGTATATTCCCTATTTCACAAAAAAAAAAAAAAAGAAAGCCTTAAGTTCAATGAAATAAGATGAAAATCAAATCTAACTCTAAATTAAATATGCTTTCTACCATGTTTATATTATGATCTATCTCCTTCATTGTACAGGTCCCTCAGAATACATTATCTGATTTTGTATACCGCAACAAGCTTCTAAGATAGACATTCAAGAGTCTTGATGAACTGGTTTCTACCTTTCATTAGTTTTTAAATGGTGCTGGTGGCTACCTACCCAGCATCCATTCTTCCTTTCCTCCTTCCTCACAGAGCCCTGACTTTTATCAGATATTCATCCCTCATTATCTTCTGTTACTATAGCATTCTCGAATTTTAATATGCAATCAGAATCACCTGGAGGATTAATACAGATTCCTAGGCCCCATGTCCAGGGTTTTTGACTTGTAGGTCTGGAATATAGTTCAAGAATTTGCATTTTTAACAAGTTCCCAAATGACCACACTTTGAAAATCACAGTTCTCAAGAAAAGCTGAACCCATCCCTAGCTCAGGAGTAGGTCCTGATTCCACATCCCAACCAAACATGGTAATCCCATTCCCTTTGCCACTGTTTAGTTTTCAAATAGTGATTAGGTTTAACCAATCAGCAACCTAGCTTATCCCTGGAAATTCTTATATTTGGGGATGAGCAAGTGTGTATAATTTGACTGAAGAGAACTGCTCGCTTATTTAGGGGGACAAAGTCAGTAGCTCACTCACATTCTACACAGACAACAAACTGCCACCATCCACCAGTGAACAAAGCTTATCTGCCCAACTGTTCATATCAGCTCACTTAGTACCGTGATGGTAGTCAGTTTAGGTCCAAATGTAGCACAAGTATTATACAAATGTCAACATTATTTACACAAAATTTGAGTCAGAATTTCTTCCAATGGAACTCCACTTAACTGAATTTAGTAGAAGAAGAGGGTACCAGCCACATGAATATTCTCTGTAGCACAAACAATCTGTAAAGTGGTTTGCACAATACCTATTTCTGCCTCCTTCTAGGATAGATTTGGGATCAGTACTATAGAGGTTAGAAACCAAATTTATATTTTTGAGATTTTAAAATATTTTATTGGTACATTTTAGATACAATAACATTCATCATAGCGAATTTCTAACTATACATGATGTGTCTTGCTTCTTCTCCCATTTCCCTACCCTCCCTCAGCACCTCTTCCCTTCCTTATTCACAAAAGCCTTGATTCCATTTTTTTCTTCTTTATTTCTTGCCCCTTCCTTCCTTTCTCCATTCTCCCCATTGTTCTTCTTATTTAAAAGTTTTCTTCCTATTTCACAATACCTGTTACACATTTTGGTTTATTTACAATTTCTGTTTCTCACACAAAAGAAACAATGTGGCATTTACATGTGTATCTGATTTATTTCACTTAACAGTATGGTCTCAAGGTGTATTCGTTTACCTAGAAATGTCTCTAAGTTTATCCTTTTTTATGGCAGAATAATATTTTATATATCTATATATATATCTATATATATATATATGTATATAATCTCCACATCTTCTTTATCCATTCATCGGTTGATAGGCACGGGAACTGTTTCAAAGATTTAGCTATTAAAAACTGTGCCATTATAAACGTGTGTGCATATATCACTGTGATATGATGCATTTAAAATATGATGTATTTAATTCTTCAGGGAAGATACTAAGAAGGGGGAATAGCTAGCTCGAATGGAATCTCTAGTTTTAGTTTTTTGAGGAATCTCCACACTGATTTCCACAGTGGTTTTACCAGTCTACACTCCCACCAACAGTGGAGAATGGATCCTGCCTCCCCACTCCCACCACAGCCCCACCGCACTTGTTATTGGATGATTACTTGATAACAGCAATTCTTTCTGGAGATGAAATCTCAGCACTGTTTTAATTTGCAACTCTCAAGTGACCAGTGTCTTAGTTACTTTTCTCATTGCTGAGACAAAATACCTAACACTCAAAGGGTGGAAAGGTTTCAGTCCATAGTCAGTTGGCTCTAAGGCAGGGTGGCATGGCAGACAGGCAACCACTCGTGGTGGTGGAAGATACCAAAAGTGACAAGAGAGGAGGAGAGAGCAATCCTCTTTGTCTTTTATATTGCATGCAGGCTACCTGCCCTAGGGTGGGTATAGCACTCACACCTTTAATCGCAGCATCACACTACGAATCAATCACACAACCTAGATTCAGCTACCTCCGAACAAACTCTATGACATGAGGCTTTGGGAGGGGAAAGACATCTAGACACACAATCACAACAACCAGTGATGTTGAACATTTTTTCATATATTTATTTGCCACTTCTACTTCTTCATCTGAGAAGTCATTATTCATTTCAGATGCCCATTTTTAGATTGGATCTTTAAATTTGGGTGAGTCTGACTTTGGGGGGCTCTTTAAATATTCTAGACAGTAGTCCTTTGTTTAAGGAACAGCTGGCAAAAAATTTTTCCCCACACTTGGGTTATCTCTTCACTCCATTGATGATTTCCTTGCTGTGCAAAAGCTTTTTAATGCGATCCCAGTTGTTGATTCTTTGTGATAGTTCCTAAGTGTTCGGGGTTTTGTTCATAAAGTCTTTGCCTACACCAATGTCTTCAAGAGTTCTACCTATTCTATGTTAAAGCAGATTTGTGTTTGTTTTAATATTTAGATCTCTGATCATTTCAATTTTAGTTTAGCGCATGGTTAAGAAAGATACTGGTCTAGTTTTAATCTTTGCCATATGGATAGCGTTTTTCCAGCACCATTTATTAGAGAGGCTATCTTTCTTCCAGTAAAGGTGTTTGGCTCCTTTGTCAAAGATAAAGTGGCTGAATGTGTTTGCATCTTCTAATCTGTTCCATTGAACCTTGGGTCTTTTTATTTTCTTCTTCTCCTTCTCCTTTTTTCCCCAATACCATGCTGTTTTTATCACAGAAACTTTATAGTATAACTTTATAGTCAGGGTTTGTAATGCCCCTGCCTTGCCTTTGTTGCCCAGAATTGCCTTTGCTATTCTAGGTCTCTTCTGGCTTCAAATGAATTTTAGGATTTTTTTCTCTAATTCTGTGATATATGCTGTTGGATTTGGATTGCATTATACCTGTATAACAATTTTGGGAGTATGGCCATTTTCACTATATTGTTTCTTCCTGCCCAACAATAAGGGCTATCTTTCCATTTTCTGATATCCTCTTCGATCTCCTTTTTCAGAGTACTATAGTCTTCAATGCAAAAGTCTTTTACTTCCTTCACTAGACTGATTCCCAGGTATTTTGGCAGGGGGTGTTGTTATGAAAGGTGTTGTTTCCCTTATTTCTCTCTCAGTGAGTTTGTTATTTGTGTACAGGAATGGCACTGATTTTTCAGTGTTGACTTTGTATCCGGCTACCCTTCTGAATTTGGTTATTAAATATAGAAGTCTTTTGGTGGAGTTCTTGTGGTCTTCTATGTAGAGTATCATCTCCTGTGCAAAAAATGATAATTTCAATTCTTTCTTTCCTACCTTTATTCCTTTTCTTTCTCTTGCCTAACTGCTTGGGCAATTGTTTCCTGAACTATGCTGAATAAGAGTGGTGATAGTGGGGCTGGGGATTTAGCTCAGCGGCAAAGCGCCTGCCTGGCAAGCACAAGGTTGTGAGTTTGGTTCCCGGTACAGAAAAAAAAAAAAAAAAAAAAAAAAAAAAAAAGAGTGGTGATAGTGGACATTCTTATTTTGTTCCTGATTTTCAAGTGAAAGCTTTCAGTTTTTGTCCATTTAGCATGATACTGGCTATTGGTTTGTCAGACAGCTTTTACCAGATTGAAACAAAGACCATCTATTCCAATTTTATGTAGGGTTTTTATCATGGATGGATGTTGGACTCTGTGAAATGGTTTTTCCACACCTGTTGAGATGATCATATGGTTTTTGGTCTTGGTTCTGTTAATATGGTGGATTACACTTATTGATCTGCCTATGTTGAACCATCCCTGCATTTCTGGGATGAATCCGACTTGGTCATGGTGTATAATCTTCTTGATGATTTGCTGCATTTCGTTTGCCAGTATCATATTGAGGATATTTGCATCTATGCTCATTAGTGAGATTCACCTATAGCTTCCTTTTTTGGTTGGATCCTTTTCTGGTTTTGGCATCAGGGTAATGGTTGCTTCCAGGAATGAATTTTGGAGTACTACTTCTCTTATAATTTCATTAAACAGTCTGAGAAGTAGTGGCATTAAGTCTTCTCTAAATTTCCTGTAGAATTCAACAGTGCATCCATGAGGCCCTGGGCTCTTCATTATTGGCACATTTTTTCAGTTTCACTCACTGATAGTTATTTAGAATCTTTATATCTTCTTTGGTAATCATATGTATGTAGGAATCCTGGAATCCTGTAAATGTGACTTAAATTCTGCTACACAGACGCTCTCAGACTAGATACTGATTTGGTACTAAATTAGGGGAGTACCTGGACACAGAACACCCCTTTGAAAGAGAGGCAGCACAGTTCTAGATCTACCAGTTGCAGCAAAAGATTCCTGATTCTGGGAAAATGGTACTCTCCTTTAGGAGCCCACTACTTTATGTAGTTTGGGTAGTTTGTTCCTTGTTTAGTCTAAGCTTACTTCCTCAACTCTCAGAAAGAGTACTTTTTCCCCTGTGGTGGGGCTCAACCCACAGAGAAGGCAAGCACTTTATTACTGAGCTACACCCCTACTCCTCACAAAGATTTTTAATCTCACGGATACTCTTTGATAAACTTTCACTTGAAGCTGCTAAAATGGATTCTATTGCTTGGCCCTATTAGCAAGAACCCTGACCTGATACAACCCTGCATTGAAGATAACATACAATAGTACCATAACACTTGGTCCTTTTTGTTTTCTTTGCATCAGTACTTCCCTTTACAAGGAATGTCCTCCCTCAATATAACCCAATTTGCAAAAGTTACACACTTCCTCCAAGACAGAGAGAAGCTGATCACAGAGGAAAGGAACAATGAGAAACTCGACAGAAATGACTGGGCCCTGAAGAAGTAAGCCGTATGTCATTTGGAAGAGGAAGCAGAGGGGGGGGAAACAGTTATTGCAAGAGTAAAGAAGAACCTTCACAAGGACAAGGAGGTGCCTCCTGCCACTAATAACTGCACCCACAAATTCACAACATCTTAGAGGTGCGAATGATGCTACAATATACACTAATTTTTGCTCAATAAATTAATGCTGAATCTAACTGGTTTTTACAACCAGTTGTCAACATTTACTAAGCATTAATAACTGTGTGCAAAAAAATACTATACTAGGAACTTGGGGAGACTGTTATAGCAGAAGTCAGTTTCCCCTACTCTTGAAGGGTTACAATACAGAAGGAAACAAATATACCTGAAAAAAATCAAGGATACAACATAAAAATTATTTTTAAAAGTAAAAAATCATATAAACATGTGATAGTGAAAAAATATCCAAATCATTAATTTACCTTATTAACCATCAACCATGTGTTAAAGATTGTTCTAAGTGCTAAGGCTGTAGTGAAGCAAGCACATAAAATCTTCACTTTCACAAGGCTTCCTAAATCTCTTTCAATAAAAATGTAAACCTTGTAGCCTGGTGCTGATGGTACATGCTTGTAATCTCAACCCTCTGGGAGGATAAAGCAACAGGATTGCAAATTACAGCCCAGCCTGAACAACTCAGCAAGACCCTGTCTCAAAATAAAAATGGGCTGGGATGTAGCTCATTGTGAAGGTCCTGAGTTCAGTTGCTGGAGGGTCAGGGGAGCCATTAGGAACAAAGATTTCAAGACAGGGTAATAATTAAAGCACTGGTTAGTTAGGATCATTTTAGTTTCCCCACTCTGGAATAACAATGGCCAACATTTGTTGAGCTTTTGTGTCAAAATCTGCTAAATGCTGTACAATTATTACCCCATGTAATTCTAATAACAACCCTATAAAATATTAGTACTGGAGTCCATTTTAAGGACAAAGAAACTAAAACTAGAGAGGTTAACTTCCCCATATCACGTAGAAAATGGTAGGGCTATGGGATTCAAAGTTAGGTCAGAGGCAGAGGTTTAACATCTATGTAATATTAAGGATAAAAATATATTTACATAAGACCCAGCTCTGCTGAAATGTGAAGTATAGAATTCATTTAGCATGAGCCTGTTTTTTTTCTTGTCTTCTCTCTTCCATAAAATGTGGTCTTAAGACTCTCAAGGCTAATGTCTCGGTCCTCTTCTCTTTCTACAGTTTCAAAAAACGTATGAAAATATATTCAGGTGCCTCAACCATGCTAGTGACAAGGTACTTGGGAAGGTGCCACAGTGGAGTTCTCAGCCACTGGCTGAGACCCTGTGTTTCCAAGGCTTCATTAAGGGGCACATTAGCATTACATTAATTGATAGAAACAGCTGTAGTACAACCCTCCAGCAGACAGGAGTCTAGAGGCACAGAGAACAAAGGGAGAGCAGGAAAGCAATGATTGGCTGACCTGGTGCTGTCTAGGTCAGGCATAGCATTTGGTCTCTGCATTTCTAAGTTCTCATGAATGTGGATGCCTAGGCAGCAGCCCAAAGCTTTTCTCATTTCCATCTCAATCTCCAGGAAGAATTACAATGAGAACAAGAGCTATTGAGGCACAGAACAGATTCTGAATACTAAAGTGCACACTAGGCAGAAATGGCAAAAAGAAGAATGAGAGGTTTTCCTTTCAGACATAACAAAATGTACCCATCCAATTCAAAAGCGTACCATACACCTACCATACAAGCTCTGATACTGTATATTTGAGGAGCTTTTCCAAATCCCTTCAATTATTTTTCATTTATCTTTCCATTTATTACGCATCACAGGGATATATGAATATGGCATCCCACTCTTAGGGAATTAAATCTAATGGAACCAGCATACACAGAGGGGATTCTTGTTACTCAAGGGTAACTAGTACCCAAAATACCACTTAAAGTAAACTCACAGAGGACCAAACTTTCTAGTACACCTTCTCCCCTCCCCGAAAGTTGATTTGGGCCTTTAACTTGGAGGGGGCTTTAGTTTACGAAGATAAATCTAAAACAATTTTGTGTAATTATTAACAAAATTTAAGTTACAACTGCTACTAAGGTAATTCTTGAAAAACACCTGTCATTTAAAAAAACACATCAATAAGATCAATTTTATAAAAATATTCAAGAGTTTCACCAATTTTCCCCAGGGGTCTCTCTCAATCCTTTTTTTTTTAACTTAAATCATTAACTTCTGAATCTCCTGTTGGTACCCACATAATTTTCATTTGTGTTTTACATTCAAATTAAGGTAGGGCATGGTGACACACACCTGTAGTCTCAGCACTCAGGAGGCTGAGGCAGGAGGCTCACTGTGAGTGTGAGCCAGCTTGGGCTAGATAGTAAGTTCAAGGCCAGAATGCACTGCATAGCCAGACCATGTCTCAAAAAAAAAAAAAAATTCAAATTAACTTTCACTGATACATAAAATGTATACATATTTATGAGGTTACCTTCAGTTTTAAAGTGATCTAATTTTACCTATTTCTTGTTTGTCAATGGTTTGTCGGGTGGGGAGCTCAAGCCATTCTCCAGTGTCACTTTATTTCAACTTCATAAAATTCTTCAATGTTGATTTTAGAATCTATTGCATCATGTTGTTGGATGCTAATCATCCCGCCACTAGAAAGGCACTTAGTGACAAAAGGGATGATAAGGACAGGTTCTAAAGGTGAGCAGAGAGAAATGTTTGAGTGGTGCCTTACTTTATAAGTGATCATTTCCCACAGAACACAAATGAACTCCTGTATGTCTACTTTAATGCAAAGGATGAGGAGAATGCTATGGAAACTCAAGTAAACTTAATATTTGTTGAGGGAGTAAATAAATTATTTTATTCAATCATTCAGCAAACATTTACTAAGAGTTTACTATATGCCAGGCACAGTTCAAGGTATTAAAGATGTAGCAAGGAACAAAACCAAGCACTATCCTGTAGGAACCTGTAATCACAAACAAGTAGATAAGGACTGGGGAGGCCTACAAGGAAGAAAAGGCATCTAAGTGCATCCTGAAGAAAGAAGAGTTTTAACAGCAGAGAGGAAAAAAGAACCTAAGGTGAAGGGAACAAAATAGGACATGAAATTGAATAAAACTGAAAGTCTTTCTAGGGAAATGGAGTAAAGTCAGAAAATATGAGGCTGAAGACGCAAAGTTCCCTGAATAACAAACTACTTTGCCCTACGAGCAATTCTGGCTTCAGACAGAACAGTTATAGGATCAGAAAAATTACTCCAGACAGAATAATGGATAAATAAGAGATCAGAAGAACTGGTTGCTAGGACACTTGTTAAAGGCTATTAAAAGCTTAGAGATGATTACAGTCTAAACCTGAGTGTAGGTAACACAGAAATAGAAACAAATGTAAAAAAAACAAAAATTCAGAGATAAAACTGGCAAGGCTTGATCATCCATTTTACTGGTAGTATGAGTTTGACTCCGTAAATACTTACAGGACTGTTCCAGACACTGTGCTAGGTAACAGAGTACAATGGTGAACAAGAGACATTAACCTTGACTCCACTGAGCATAAAGTCTAGACACATAAAAGTCAAATTAGTATAGAATAACAAATCATAAATGTTATTACAAAGAACTATAAAGTGGCTTTAAAGATTTTAAGTAAAGACTTCACTTAAAAGACTAGTATAGCTGAGTGAAGTGGCACACATCTGTAATCCTACTTACTTGGGAAGCTGAGGGAGGAGGATTTCAAGTTTGAGACTAGTCTGGGCAACATAGTGAGGCTGTCTCAAATTAAAAATGGCTAAAGTGCTTCTGGGTTCACTTCTCAGGATGGGGAAAAAAGGTAGTTCAGGGGAGAGACCATGAGCTTAGATTATAGGGATGACAAAAGCAAAGAGAGCTAGACGCTATCAAGAAACACAGAGAAAGTACAGTTGACAAGACTGGGAGTGGAGTATACACGTACACATAGAAGACAACAGAGAAGTGGTGGGGAAAGCTCTTAAATTTCTGGTTTGAGCAACTAGGAAAAAGATATCACTTACTAAGACAGGATAACTGGGGCCAGATGAGGTTTGTAGGAAAAGCTCAAGCATGCAGTTTTAGAGAAGATTAAGTAGGGCATCTAAGGTAACTGGACACAGGGTCTACAGTTAAGGAGACTTAAGTTAGAGCTGTCTGTAACAGTACAGGAGTCAACAAAATATATGGTGTTCAACAGTAGAAAAATGAATGAAATCAACTAGGAAGAGCATAGTACAAGAGGACCTCTCCCTTGGGACATTCTAACATTTAAAATCAAAGTAGAAAGGTAGAAAAGTAAATAGAGGAATGGCAGATGTTAAGAGGCCAACAAAGAGAATGGTATTACAAAAGAAGATAGAGACATAAAAGATGTTAACTCCAGTGCAGATCTCATCTGGATTTTAAGGAAAGAAAAAAAAAATGTACACATATATAAATTATATATATGTATCATCACTTTAACCACAACTGAATACTTTGATATTAGGGGATGACTGAGTATGAGAGGAAAGGGCTGATTTTTATGTTTTTGCTTTTCATACGAGTAGATATGGCACAATAGGGATCATCAGTGGCCTTAGCAAGGGCAGCTGTGATGGGAGTGGTGAGGACAGAAGTACCATAGGCTATAGAGTAAAAAGGTAAGGAACTAGAAGTGAACTTGTACACAGCCATTTTAAGAAGACTGGCTTTGAAGGAGGGCAGAGAGAATTTAGCTTGAGACTGACATGGGATCTCAGAAGCACTTTAATTTGGTAGAAAAGAGGAAATTGTTTTCCTTAAATACAATGTCTTGATGCTACGATAACTCAATAAAGGACAAAATTTAAAGGTAGCATGAAGCAAAGTTTCTAAGTAAGAACTATGGGATAGAATCCAAAAGCATATAGGCCAGAACAGCCTTTCCCAGAAAGAGAATCATTTCTTTCAATGTAAAAAGAAGTGTTTTAAGAAAGGCGTGGTGGTACACACCTGAAATCCCAATTCTCCTGAGGCTGAGACTGGAGGATTGAGAGTCTGAGGCCAGCTTGGGCTACAGAGAGTTCAAGTCCAACCTAGACTACACAGTAAGACTCTGTCTCAAAATAAATAAATCCAGAAGAAAAGTGGCTTAGTGTTACTGTGCTGCTGATAACAAAGCAGCTGAAACTAGGTAATTTTTGTTTTCTCAGTTTTCTTATGTCACCTTGACTAGACTGTCATATCCAGTTATTCATTTAACACTAATCCAGGTATTGCTGTGAAGGAATTTTGTACATGTGGTTGACATCTCTAATCAGCCGACTTCAAATAATTGAGTGTACCCTCCATAATTTATGTGATTTTCACTCGATCAGTTGCAAGGCCTTAACCCAAAACTAGGGATTCCCTGAGAAACAATTCCCCAACTGGTTTCCATTCCTTGGTAGAACCCTGATTGACACAATGGTTTTAGGTTAATTATAGAATACCATGTGAAATTTTATAATGAAGAGTAAGGAATAACATGGTAAAAGTAGTATAGGTCAAGAGAAAAGGGCAAACAAACCCCCGGCCTGTATCATGATTTCAACTATTTCACTATACTTACATGTACCAAAAAAGGAAAGAAAAAAATGTTTGTTAGAAAGACAGTATTGTGGCTAAATTTTTATTTTATTAATAACGCTACACATTTGTGAAACAGAGCTCTGTTGATTTTAAAAGAAGACAGTAACATTATGTTAAGCCCTATTAGAATTGTGAGGCACATTAAAGAAACTAATTCTACTCTAAAGAAAAAAATTACTACCAATTTTGAAACACTGTCTTGGATAAAAAGAACTGATTGTATAGAAGGCAAATATCTCTTTAAGTACCTTAATTCAATGCCATGTTCTGGTAATAATATATAATATATAATATTATAATAATATATAATTCCTCAACTCAGATGAAATGAAGAACACCAGCAACATAGCTGGTGATCAGCTTAGGAATTTTTTGCACCCTTAGATAGCATCAGAGCATGCCTTTAACTTTTACTCAGGTCAGAGGTATTTGCACTAAGCAAATAGAAATTTAGCACACACAATGAGGTTTCTTCTTTCCTATCCTCTCTCAAAAGGACATTGAAAGGATCCTTTTATGTTTATTGAGTTTTAGAAAAATCAAACAAATATTCTTAGTAAAGAAGTTATATAGACCACAGTTTGAATGCTGGCTGAGCTTTCATTCATAAAAAAAGAAAAATAAGTAAGTATTGGTTGATGCAGGAGGATCACAAGTTTGACCTGTCTCCAAAAGAAAAGGGAGAAAAAAAATGTATTGAGGGCCTATTATATGCTAGGCTTTGGGAATACAGCAGTGAACCAAAAAGGACGACTTTTTATTTTAAAGAAAACGGTTGTATTTTGAAATTGATTCTCTTTAAGTGGGCCTGCCTTAAAGAAGATAGGCTCAGGGAGGGTGGATCGACATTAATCAAAGCCATAAAGCAAGAAGAGTATAGTTCTTTGGAAACAAATAATGATATGAATGCTAAAGTATTTAATGGTGAGCCATCCTGATGTCTGCAACTTATTGTGAAATGCTTCAAAATAATATGGACTGACAAACAGATTGAGGGATGAATAGACATTCGAGAAAGCAGAGACAGCAACATATCATAGAATCTAAATAACGAGTCTATAGGTGCTAATGTACATATTCCTCCCAAGTATTTTATTACAAAATACTCTTATATATAAAAGTTGAAATAAGTATACAAAAGGAATGTTTCCAGATGAGTCTACCTAAAGAAAAATATTTTAATGAGAAATTCAATCTTAGATCTATTAGATACCCAGAGGCAGGCTCAAAACCACTTAGAAACTTGATTAATCAATTTATTCCTGAATACTTATTAGTATGTTTTAGCTGACAATTAAATACAGTATTCTGCTCTGAAGACAGTAAGCTTAAAAGTGTGGATTGAAACCTAAACTGGTTGTGCATGCCTATACAGGTAGTCCCAGCACCTTGAGTGGCCGAGGCAGGAGGATGACAAGTTCAAGTCCAGCCTAGGCAACTTAGTGACTTAGTGAAACCCTGTCTCAAAATTTAAAAATAAAGTGGGGGGAGGGCTGGAGACGTAGCTCAGTGCAAAGACTCTGGGTTCAATCCCCAGTACCAAAAACAAAAAAAAGTTCTGGATTATCTCTTCATTCTGGTATTGTACGGTGTGAGTTTGGAGGAAATCTTTGCCAAGTAAATGTCTCAGGAACATGGAATTTTACTTTTTTAACCTGGAATTTTTTTTAAAAGTCAAGGAAAAATGAAGTATCATGAGTCAAGACCACACCCTAATGACCAGGTACAAATACCAGATTTGGAGAGAAAAAATATAAAGATTCCAACTTAAAATAAATAAGTAAATAAATATTATAATATGCAACCTCAGCTACATCATAGACAAGCCATCTAACCTGTAAGAATAGGGTATTTTAAGGACAGAACTCAGTTATATGAGAATGTAGATGACAGTGCTTTAAAAATAGTGACATATATGCCAGGCATGGTGGCACTCGTCTGCAATCCCAGCACTCAGGAAGACTGCCTTGACTTTCAGACCAACCTGGGCTACACAGTTCAAGACCAGCCTGAAACGAATAGCGAGACCCTGCCTCAAAAAACAAACAAAAAGTGAAATGTGTGTTGTACATAAATATATACAAGATATATATTTACACATATATATTATCTCTAGATTACTCAAGAAACTTCGACATTCCACGTCATTATGGATTTTTCTACTCTGCTCACTTCATTTTTTATTTTTCTTATTATTTTATAAATTGTGTAAGTAACTTCTTGAATTAATTAAGCAAAATCTATCTGAAGGGGCTGGGAGAGTTTATAGCTCAGTGGTAGAGGACATGTTCAGCATGCTTGAGGCCCCAAGTTAATCTCCAGCCCTGGAAAAAAAAAAATCTATACTAATGCCAAATAAAAACCGCAGACTCCAGACATTGGCCTAGTCAGATAATTCTAGGTGGGAAATAATTTTAAATGACAGTGAGTATTATAAAATAGTAATTCTCCAGCAGGTGATAGGGGAATCAGGTATCTCTCCACCCATCCCCCAACCTGGACATTCAAATTATGTTCTTTAAGCCCACTGGGATTTGTTTCCATAGTGAATCACTGTTACTGATAGTCTATGTATTACAGGGAAAGGATGAGGGTAGGTAGAAAGAAGGCTGAGAATCACTGTCAGAATATTTGAGCTGGGAAGTTGGCACCAAATGCAACTCATCAGATGATAGCTAAAGGAAACTGAGGCTCAGGGTGGTTAAGTGACTTGCTACAGTCACTGTCATAATCATTAAAATGTCTTCAAATTCTAACTTGATCTCTCTGCTCCTAAATTTCCTCAGTTGTAAAATGGTAGCTCTTATAGGATTATTTTGAAGAGTAGATGAAAAATCAAAGGTAAAGTGCTTGACACAGAAAATCCACAGTAAAAAGTCTCCTGGAAGGGTTGGGGGCATAGCTCAGTAGTAACAGCATCTGTCTCGCATGTACCAGGCCATTGATTTGATGGTAATGAACCTGATGATTGATGCTAATTTGTTCCTAATCTCCTTCATCTTTAAAATACAATGAGGTTGGAGAATCATGGGTGACTTGGGAAAACAAGAGCGATCACTACCTCAAACTCAGTTTTTAAAAAGGTATGAAGGAAACAGATGAAATGCTAACTGGTTTTCTCTCTACAATAAAATTCTGATAAATTTGTTGGGTTTTTAAAGCTTTTGTCTCAAAATTTCTATGAGAAAAAAATATTGTTCTCATAAGTACAGCATTATTACAACAAGGAGATTTAAACAAAAACAACCAAATTGGAAGTGTGACTATCTGACAGTATTTTAGCTCGTTCAACCTCGGTTAGGAATTCCTAGAAAAAATTTTTAAAAAAGAACTCAGTAGGTAAGGAGACTACTAATTTTAGAGTTAAGGTACCACAGAGGTCACCTACTCCAAACTTTCAACTAAAAACCAACATCAATCGAGCATTTTCCAGTTTATAAACTGCTGTATGTAGATCCACGTGGCTGCCTGAGTGTTACAAACCTGCAAAGGTATAAGACAGCTCTGTCGTAATGAGAAAAGCCCAACTCAAGAGCTGCCTTTGAATCACAGGTGTGCCATACAGTCTCAAGCAATTCAATTAACCTCTGTTTTCTATAAAATGAGAACAACACCTGTCCTAACCAACTTAGACCACTACTCAAAGAATAAAGAGGTCATATTAGTGAAAGTATCGCGTGCACTACTCTAAAGGCCCTTCATCATCCAGGCCATCTCCCTCCCTGTTCTCTCCACTCCCTACCTCAAGCCCTATCCTCTAAGCATCCAAAACAACTTGGGGCTCCCTAAGCAGGCTCGCAACTCTCCTCTTAACTCCTAGCTGCTTTCGGAAAAGTCTTTCCTCTCTTTTCTATGCCCCTCCCCTGCTACTATGCTTAGTTAACCCCTGCTCCTACTTCAGAATTCTTCTGAGGTGTCACTTCCTTTAAGAAGGCTTAGTGGGCCACCCCCACTTCAAGTACAGTAGATGCTCTTCCCCACGGTTCACAAAGCACCTGCACAAATCCCCATGTGTCATTTTTGTCTCAATTTAGTGTAATTGTCTATACACTGTTCCCCAAGAAACTATAAACTCAAGAGTGGGGACTAGCGATGGTTCGTCTAGTTCTTCAGAGCATAAGCCAGTATTTGATGCTTAATTTGTGTTTAGGAAATGAATGACCTTTAAATGGCAATAAAATCATTTTCATACAGTAGATATGACATTTATACAAAATATAAGCTAGTGTACTTAAACACTGACTGCATATTATAACCACCTACAAAACTTTAAAAATAGATGTCAAGAAATTTTAAGTGTCACCGGTGTGGCGGCACATCCCTATAATCCCAGCACTCAGGAGGCTGAGGCAGAAAGATCACCATGAGTTCAAGGCCAGCCTGGGCTACATAAGTAAGTTCAAGGCCAGCCTGCACTATATAGTGAGACCCTGTCTCAAAAGAAAAAAAAGAGAGAGGGAGAGAAAGAGAGAGAGATTTTAAGTAAGTTTTAGATAGAGCCCAAACAGCTATATTTTTTAAAACTCTTAGTAAGTTCAAATGTGCAGCCAAAATTTAAAGCACTGCTATACATATAGTCATGAAATTATACCTATACCACCTGACATCTACATAACTCAACATCTTATAATTCTTTTTCACATATATTATTAATTTTCACAATTCTGTGAGTTAAGCATTCTCTTTTCCAAATGAAGAAATCGATGTAAGTAAACAATTTGTCTTTGTTTAACTTCAAATTTAGTGCTCTTAATCTTACAATCTATCTCCTTCCCGAGAAAATGATAGAGAATATTGCAGTCACACACAAAATGCTCTGAAGACAAAGGCTCAAATGGGGACGACAGCATTTCAACCCTGTAGGAACCAAGGAGGGAATAAGGAAGGCTGGGTACAGGCCGAGAGATGCAGTGGAAGCCACACACATTGACATTATCATTTATCATCCCAGAAGATTAAAAAGGCAGATTCTACGAGATGAAAGATGTTCTTGCCAGCCTCAGTCGGTACTTACCCAGTCTGAGAGGCAAAGAGCCATGGAAGAGGGTTGAAAGTAGAAAGGTAAAGGAAGCCCCATAAATAAGAATGGATTTCCCAATGCTACATGCAAATTACTTAATCCTGACTCCATGAATAAGAGCCAAGACATAATGGACTTTCATAACTACGACTTCGATCAATTCTAGAGAACAAATCAATATGACACAAAATCGTATTAATGAGGGATCGATGAACCTTTGTTCCTTTTTTAGACTTCTTACTACACTACTCCTTGTGGGGAGGTAACCTGGGAGATCCTAAAACATAAAATATCCCCCAGCTCAAAAACAGAAGAATAAGAGAGAAGTTATTCATGAGAGAAAACGCGTAAAACAAGTGTAGAAAAAATACAGTACATAATCTTAATAAATTTATGATGGAAAAGGGAAATAAATATTCAGACACAGGTGACTCAGAGTACTGGGTCAGAGCCTGATTTTGCAGCTTCCATAAAGAAACATTGTCTTCAAAGTCTGCAATCATAACCATCTGACAGAGTTTTATCAGCAATTACTTTTTTCCAGTTCAAACCACAGACTTTGGTCAGAGTTTCTATGAGGGAGGAAGCTAGAGAGATTAAGAAACAATCCAAAGGATGTTTCTAGTGTCCTGAAGTTTAGTTTGGTAGAGTTCAAAAGTCAATATGACACAGTGGCAAAAGTAAAGACCTACATTTAGAGTTTTAAGATGTGGTTTTAACTCAGTATTCAGACATTTGCTAATGATGTACCACTGAGCAAGCCAACACTTCTGTGATCCTCTCTGCTAATTAAATTTGAATACCTATTTCACAAAACTGCCATGAGGACACCTCCCAGGAAAGATACTCTCTTTCCTGTATGTATAACAAATGTAAATGATGTCAATCTGTCTTCACCAATATTTTTTAGAGTAAACAGATTTTAACTTTTTTCCCCTTTCTCAGTATTGGTCATTGTAACTATGGCCTGATGCACGCTAAGTGAACAGTCCACTACTGAGGTATATGCCCAGAACTTTTTATTTGAGACAGGGTCTCACTGAATTGCCCAGGCTGGTCTGGACCTTGCAATCCTCCTGCCTCAGCCTCCCAAGTGGTGGGATTACAGGTGAACAACACCATGCCCAGCCTTGGCAAAACATTCCTATACCCTCTACGCAGAAAAATTAAAGGAACCTGAAGATAGCACTAGCTACTGAAGTAAGACAGGCACGAACATCAATGAGGCTTGCCATCTACTTGCAGCAAAGCCTTGAACAAATCTCCTTTACCAGTATGAATCTCTGCTTCTGTATCTATGAAAGATAGCAAATCTATGGCAACCATTTTACACTCTTATTCTGAGGGCTGGAAAAAACATGTTAAACACCTTGCACAGCGTTTAGTACAGAACAGGTGGTCAATAACGTAAGCAATTGTAAACAAATTTATTACCACTTAACAACTAACAAATTATGGCTCTCAAAGATTTCCTTTTTTGTTTTATTTTTTATTTAAATGTTTCTTTTTACTGAATATTTTACTCAACTGCTTCACAACCCTGTAACAAGTTATAGCAACTGTTACTATCCCCACTGCACAGTTAGCACAAAAGGCACAATGATAAAATTATTTTCCCAAGGTCATGCAGTGACAGACTAAACTAAGGTCTCAGAACTTCCCCACTATTTCATTATTGTTTCACCCCAAATGATAACATTACATCTTAAGAATTAAAATATCTTTGCATTAAAATATCTTTGGGTATTAAACGTCTCTTTATTACATACAATAAAACAAGTTTTCCACCCACTTTCTGATTGACTTAAAGCACACAAAAAAAGAGGAGAAAGTTGGGTCTGGTAGCATATACCTGGAATCCTAGTACTCTGGGAGTCTGACACAGCAGGACTCCAAGTCTAAACCCAGCCTTAGCAAGACCTTGCCCCAAAAATAAAAGATAAAAAGGGCTGAGGATGTAGCTCCCTGCAAAGGCCCTATGATTAATACCCAGTACCACAAGGGGGCAAAAAAAAAGAATTGAGAACTGTCCCAAATTGGCAAGTCCTAATTCTAGCTAGATTTTTTAGTTTTCTCCAACAAAGTCAGATATAAACAAAAACAATTTCAAATTATTTTTATGTCTTATCAACATGATACTTGTTTGACAAAGTATATCTGACCTGAAAAAGAATCTAATGCAGCTCTTTCCACCTTTATAGTCATATTTCTGTATTGTATCCCTTCATTTCAGCACTTATCATACCATGTTGTAGTATCCTAGCTCCTTAAGGACTTAGACTGCTTGGTTATGTACAGCTGAACATCCCGACCCTATCTAGGGCCTAGTACATGGTGAATGGCTCAGTAACTGCTTATAACTAAACAGATGAACAAATGAAGTCACTCTCTCAAAGGGGAGTTAGGAAAAGAGAAAATGAACATGATATGTTAGGGCTAATAAGAAAGTGAAAGAAACAAACCATTTTAAGGGTTTCATAAGGAAGAGAAACCTTTGTGTGGAGTCAAACAGGCCCTTGTATGGTTTTAAGTAACACTAGAGAAAAGACAAAAACCACAGGAGACTGGGAAGAAACAGTTTCAAGTTCAAAAACTGAAGAGTTAATGTGCTTATTTAGACTTGCAAAACCAAGCTGCAAATTCCCAAGCAATATTTCTTGGCCTAGAATATTTCAACAGTTTTTAGAGTATGGCTAATGAAAAAAAAGAATATACACACATAACCTGAAAACTCCTGTGGGCTTTGGGGGAACAGACAGTAAATGGAAAGAAAAGATCAAGCTAAAAATGAATCCCCAAAAATGCTGGGATCCTCCTGAATTTGAATACCAGAATGTAGTTCCTCTCTACTATTCTTGAATAAAAAACCCCAATGTACAGCTGGTGGTAAATATGAATAAAGTATATTATTCATTCAACAAATATTTGAATGCCTGCTATTTGCAGTCACTATACTAAAGCACTGGACTTAAAGCAATGAACCTGAACAAGCAAAACTTCCTGCTCTCAAGCAGCTTTCATTCTATTGGTAAGAGATATATAATGGATGGACAGAAGGATGCATGGATGGATGGACCATGGTTGAAGTAGATGGGGATGGAATGGAACGGACTGTCAGGAAGTAAGTGCTATGTCAAAAGAAGAAGGGAGTAAACCGGCAAGATGCTAGTTTTATCAGGCTCAGATCTTGAACCGGGGATTTAGCTCAGTGGTGCAGAGCCTGCCTGGCAAGCATGAGGTCCTGACGTTCGATTCCGTGATTCCTGGTACCAAAAAAAAAAAAAAATCAGATTTTTTTTATTTAGAGCATATTAGTTTCTGTAATCAAACCCACATAGATAAGACCTTATGTATTTAATACAGTGCGCTACCCCTGTAAGATCAGATCTTTTAACCTAAGGGTTCTTAAACTTTTACAAGCATCAGAATCTCTTGAAGGGCTCAATAAAGCCAAAGTTTCAGGACCCAACCTCAGTTTTCCATTTGTAGATCTGCGATGAGACCCATTAATCTGCTCACAAGGTCCCAGATTATGCTGACTCTGCAGATCCAAAGACCACAATTCTGAGAACTGTTCAAACCCCAAAGTAATCTATCTCATGGGCTTTGACTGAGTCCCATTCATACAGCCATTCATTCAAATATTTACTCAAAGCTCCAGAACTTTGACACTAAAACTCAACATTAGGATCCTGTCCTCAAGAAATTGACAGGATAGGGCTGGGGATTTAGCTCAGCGGCAAAGCGCCTGCCTGGCAAGCGCAAGGTCGTGAGTTTGGTTCCCGGTACAGGAGAAAAACCAAAAAAAAAAAAAAAAGGAAACACTCGCAGACTGTAGG
>NW_004955414.1:14307987-14309858 GCF_000276665.1 Chinchilla lanigera | reverse complement strand
AAAAAAAAAAAAAAAAAAAAAAGAAATTGACAGGATAATAGAAAAAGGCACAAAACCGAATGTAATTGCAGGGTGCTACAGAGGGCTGTAAGAGTGCTACAACGTAAGTCAGAGGGTGGAAGAGCAAATCATTCCATGGAAAGAAAAGGAGGAAAGACTAAGGGGCTGCTTCCCAGAGACCGAACAAAGACTTCTCCACAGGAAAGCAGGGGGTAGAAAGCAGCCATTCCAGGTAAACAGAACAGCACATGATGCAAAAACAGAGATGAGAAAGTGGGTAGAAGGGGAATATAGAAAGGAAGGCTGCAAAGACAGGTAATGGTCTGATCTTTAAGAACTTATTTCACGTGGATTCTAAAATAAATCTTTTGACAATGAACAGTTAGGGGTAGGAAGCACTGATGCGATCAGGTTTTGTTTTACAAAGATCATCCTGGATGTACAAGTGCCTTCCTTTGAGACACTGCTTCCTCTTAGCCTAGCACAGGGCCTCAAAACACATGTTCAGTAAATATATACTGAACTGAACAAAATGAGCTTTTTATCAAGTGCCCTCTTACAGATGAGGGGCAGTCACCTTCCCTGCAGGGTTCACTTTGGCCAGGACAAGACTCGTAAAACAGGTCCAGCAACTTCAACTATTGCACATTACTCTCTGTACAACTGGAGTCCCCCAGAGGGCCTTCATTGTTTACAGGTCTACCTCACCCTCTAGACTTTGAGCTCTTGGAAGACAGAGAAAGTCTTAAGACTCTGGATCCTCAGAGTCTTTGCAGGAAGACTTTGCAGCAAGATTGAACCACAATAGCTCTCCAGGCTCCAGTAACGCTAGATAAAGGAATGACTAAATAAGCAAACTGACCAGGTAGCCTCATGAGTACACACGAATGGACACCTTAGTTTTAAGGTCCATGTTCCGAACATCTTTTTTGAGTAGTAGTTTCTAGTTGAAGTGCGGGGCGGGGTTCACAGTACCCGATTTAGAAATTCCACACAGAAACAAAAATATGTAAGTGCAGTGGTAGCGAGCCCACTGGGCCTCTGAAGGTCCCAATGGAGAGGCCAACTCTGAGAGGAGGGAAAGGATGGATGGCAGCAAAGCCTTCACAGTGGGGAGGATTCATCAGTGTAACTGTCAAAGCTGAGTAGGTGAAGGCTACCTGTCCGTTTCTGGGACACAAAAGCGAACTCCTGAAACTTTAAGGCTGGAACTGACCTATGGAAGGTTACGGAACAAATCAGTCACAAAGTAAGACAGATGAGGCATCTGGTACTGGCGACTGCTGTTTTCTCCTGACAGAATTCAGGGCTCAAAGCCACGTAAAGCAAAATTACAGGTTTTTCTAGGTAACAGTTCCTAAAACAAAGGCAAGACTAATGAATCTGAATTTTTACCGGTAATCACCGTATTTAAAATACAGTAAAGCGTTAACAGAATTATCCAAATAACTTGGCAAAAAAAAAAAAAAGGTTCTGTTCACAACACCAAAAGTACACCCAATATTTCTCAAGTGTTCTTCAGAAACCCTCCGAGCAGTATCTACTGTGGAAACATTCAAGATAGTGAAGGTTATAACAATCACGTCTTTCGAAACGGAGTACCGTACGAGAGGTGACTACGGTTCTCCCCGTCCCTTTTAACTTCCCAGGCACGGCTCCGTGGGGTGGGGGAAGGGCGGCTCCAGTCAAGGACTCCGGTCCTATTCTGCACAGAGTTGAACCCTAAGAGCGACCCCCCCAGCCTGGGTGGAGTCCTCTTTCCACGCAGAAAGCATCGCGCGCCTCGGTGCGAGGCTCCCTCGTCGCCGGCCCGGGTCGGCGTCCGAGGACCGCGAAATTCGGAAGGGAGTCGGTCCGGGCCGGTGCGGGTC
>NW_004955414.1:14260897-14307214 GCF_000276665.1 Chinchilla lanigera | reverse complement strand
CCCTGCCCGCCCCGCCTCCCGCAGGTGGGGGGGCGGGGAGCGCCGGACAAACCTCCGCGAGCGAGGCCAGCCCCGCCGGGGCAGGCTGGGCGCGCGATGACGTCAACAGCGCATGACGCAAGAGGCCGGGAATCACCGGGCTGCGCGTGACGTCATTGAATTCGAGTCGCTGCTACTCTCCACCTGCGCTGGGTCCGGCGGCGGGCTGCTTTGAGGCGGCCTTTGTTCTAGCAGGTTTTTTGGACGAGTTCTAGGAAACTTTGTGGTGTACTCGGGATCGAAAAAAGGCAGCTAACCCCCTGGGCTTGGAGTCCTCTTCAAGTTACAAAGCATCACCGCACTCATTAGCTCCTTGCCAGGAACTGAGCGTGAAAACTATCCGATCTCGTGCCATCTCAGATCCAGACATCTATTATTCTATTTGTTTTCTTTGGGTAGGAGGGCGGTGCAGGAGCTCGAGAAGGGGCGGGAAAGAAGTGATAACAAAGAAGTTTGAACTGCCCTGAACTGACAGGGCAGTTCAAATTACCGTGGAGGCTGCTTTCAGCCCAAACATTTGTCCAGAACTCCAAACCTGTACTTCCCAATACCGCGCAAACATTATTATTTGCCCTGCTATGTAGTACCTCAAATTCAACATGTCCAAAACTAAACAGCACTATTGGCAAGAGTCTGGAATCAGATTACCTTGCTTGAAATCTCAGCTGTATAAATGTCAGTGACAGGATCTTACAATTTCTAAGTCATTTCTTCATACTAGTAGGTACTGTATTCTTAACTGGTCTCTCTAATTCTGTTTTACCATAATAGCAACTGCAATTTAGCACGTATTAAGCCCTTTCAAATGTTTCATATTACTTTTGTCAGTTTCTCCCAGACTTGTTATGCTTACATTCTTTCCTGATCTCTGCCAATGGACCTCCATCCAGCAGCCCCTAAAGCCAGAAACATAAATATAGATCCCAAGGTCTTCTGCTGTCAACATCCGTGTTAGACTGGCCTTCAAGGCGTGTAGTATCACCTACATTTTTTTTTTTTTTTAAAGTCTTTGGCCTTCCCTTCATTGACTACTACCACCTGGACCATCCGGACAAACTTTAGTCTGCCCAAATCAAATGTATTTCTCTCATTCATCAGCAGAGTAATCTTTTAGATCCACAAACCTGTTGATGTCCTTCTCTGTTGACGTCCTTCCCTGTTGAAGCGCTTTTTGAAATGCTTTTATTGCTTTGAAGATAAAAGTCCAAACTCCTTCACTTGGCATTTTCCACCCAGCTGCTTGTACCAACCTTTGTAGCTTTATCTTATACTGTATCTTTTGCTTCAGCAACACTGAAATACTACATACTTGATATACTTTTTACAGCGTTACTGCTTCATGACTGAGCTCTTCCCTCCCTATCTGACTGGCCAATGCCTATTCATTATACAAAGCTGGACTCACATGTCACATTCACTTACTTATTCGACTAATATTTCTAAAGTTTCCCAGAGCCTTAGCAATGCTGTGATCCTATAGTACTTCCGTGTCTTTGAAGGCATCTGGTACAGGGTGTAGTAACTGCATTTGTGCATGACTCCATCCTTTCCTTGAGAACAAGTCCTGTTCCTACCCAAATCTCCAGAAGCTAGAACAGTGCTTCTGACATGGTAGCAATGAATCTATTGTTAAACTGTATCCAATAAATTCATAGGGCACTAAGTGCCACATAATGTTCTGAAACAAACACTGTCTTCTTAAGTCTCTGAACAACTCTTTGAGGTAGGTACTCCTGTTCTTCTCTCCATCTTGTCGTTGAGGAAACTGAGGCACAGAGGAGTGAAGTAACTTAACTCAAGATCATAACCCAGGAAATTGATTCTAATCTAGACCATCTCTGTGTGGTCTCTCTGGTAGGCATAATAATAAATAGCTCCTCCAAAATGTTCACCTTTGAACCCTCAAAAATCTGAGTGTGGTACCTTCCCTGACAAAAAGGACTCTGCATGTGTGATTAAATTAAGGTTTTTGAGATGAAGACTCCTCGGCTCTTGGGAGCAGACTTCGGAAGATGGAAAAGGCAAGAAAATGAGTCCTCCTTTGAAGCTCCAGAAAGGAACAGGGCGTAGCCAACACCTTGATTTTAGCCTACCAACATCTGTTTCAGACTTCTGAAAATAGAAATGCATATTGTTTAAGGCTAGTACCAGTGTGATAATTTGTTACCCCATCCGCATGAAATACAATCTCCAATCAAGGGTAGAGCTGCTTTCTGTTAGTAAATGGGAGGGGCATACTTGCTAGTGTTTAGGTCCATCCAAATGTGCCCATCCCAAGTCTCAGTCTCACTTCCTACAAACAGGAAACTTGACTTTAGGATAAGAGAACATTCAAGACATTGAATTCAAGTGCCCTAACTACCACATTCTGGTCCTCACTTTCAGCACCGTCAACTGTCTACCTGCAGAAGGATAGAAGTTTCTAAAAATCTTTCATGGAGGTCTTCTAGATTTCACAGTGTCCTAAATTGATAGGGGAATGACTAAAGCCTGGAATTCTCTTTCTTCAAGGCTTTTAAGATTATTAACAAAATCCAACCAACTCCATAAAATAACTGACATTGTCCTTATACCACTCAAGGTCTAGATCACACTTTCTCACAGTGCTCAGGGTCTTTCCCAAAAGAATGGAAATTGATGCGTAGGTGAGCAAAGGAATTTTAGATATTACAGTGGTTTATGGCCTCTGAAGTGCAATACTATTTGACAAAAACCTTACTAGCATTTCATTTCTCTGGCTAGGCAGACAATAGTTTTCGTCCCTAGAAGGGCAATAATGAGTAAAAGCTTGAGACTTGCTATGCTAAGGCTCTTGAATAATTTAATGTAGTCCTTCCATTTATATTTTACCAACAGATAAAGAGCCTTATTTTGTTGTACTGGGGATTGAACCCAGGGCATTTGCATTGAGCTACATCCCCAGCCCTTTTTTATTTTTAGCTGTCCAGCCTGGGCTTGAACTTGTGGTGAGCCTTCGTCATTATGATAGTACAGTATGTCAGAGGTTATCGCTACTCAGCTGTCAACAGTGGTGTCCTTGTTGCCATCGGATTGGTGACTTAGTTGCAGAACCCCATCCTGAGATGTAGGGTTGCTCTTGGAACAATTACCTAAATTTGGATCTCTCAAAAATCAAAGCCCATGAGAAATACTTGGGAACAAATTGTTTACTTAGAAATGATCCCAGAAAATAAAACTGAGACAGGGAAAAGAGAATGGCAATGGAGAGAAAGTTACTGAGGGTCTCACTTCCACCAGAACCTCTGAGAAGCATGCAGCATGCCTCCCAGAAGAGACCATCTGGAAGATGAGAGCTTTTGTATTCATCATTTTCCCATCACTGGGACAAAATGCCTGACACCTGTAAGTTAAAGGAGGCAAACTTATTTGGCTCTGGCTTACAGTGGGTTTAGTTCATGGTTATTTGGCTCCAAAGAACAGTGGAAGGGCCTGGTAGAGGATAGCTGCTCACACCCACGGCAGCAAGGAAGCAGAAAGAGAAGGGGGGTAGCCAGGGACAAGAATACACCCTTCCAGGTCACACCGCCAGTGACCATCTCTTTTGACCAGGCCACACCTTTGAACACATGAGATATGTGGAAAGACATTCTGGCTGTCAACTTTAACAGCTTTTATCCACTAGATTCCATTCTTCATTGGATGAGGATTGTCCCAGGACTATTGCCTCTGGACTTTGAATCTTAGCTTGCAAGTCTATGTAGCAAGCTACCACAGATGCCAGAGAGACCCTGGGGCAAACAACTGCTTGTTCAACTTTAGCACCAGTCTCATCTCCAGTAGCTTTTCTAGAGCTACCACCTTCACCATGAAGTTTCAGAGTACAAAATGTGTTCCATGGTGACAAAATGCAGACTACAACTGAAGCTCATGTTGATGTTAAGACTACTACTTATTATTTATTTTGTCCTTTTTTAAAAACTAAAAACCACAATAGTCAGATACTGAAGACTTCTTATGTTCAGTACCACGAGGCTTGCCAAATCCAGAAGATGATGGAAATCAAGACCTCAGAAGTGCAGACAAACGGCGTGAAGGAAGTGGTCAATAAATTGATTCCATACAACATGGGAAAGATATTAGCAGTCTATTTATCCTCTTCATGATATCTTCATTAGAAAAGTAAAAATGCTGAAGAAGCCCAAGTATGAATTAGGAAAACTCATGGGAAACTTCATGGTGAAGGTGGTCGCTCTAGAAAAGCTACTGGAGATGAGACTGGTGCTAAAATTGAACAAGCTGATGGAGTTGAACCACCAGTCCAAGAGTCTGTTTAAAATTCAGATTTTTAACACTGACAAAATCCTGTTTGCGAGGGGAAAAAAGAATGCAAATTAAACTAAAAAAAAATATCGCTGTCTATTAGCTAGAATGAGAAAGAAATAAAGATTGATAAAACCAGGTGTTTGGTGATGATGTAGAATAACTGAAATTTTTATACATTGCTGGCAAGAACAAATCAACTCTATTGAAATACAAGTTGCATATAATAATATAACACAGTACACTCCTTTTAAGTGTCTCACTGCATGAGTTCTGACAAATGTTTGTACCTTTGTAACCATTAACAAATCCCATCTGATCCAGGAAGCTCCTTTATGCTTTTTGCAGTCAACCCCAGGCAATCAAAATAATTTGCTTACTCTAACTATAATTAATTTTGCCTGTTCTAGAATTTCATATAAACAAAATCATACAGTAAGTAGTTCTTTGTGTCTGGCTTCTTTCTCCCCTTCCTCCTGCTTCCCCCTCCACACACCATGGCCTTTGCTCTTAAACTCCCAAATAAATTGTACATTACATTCTAAATGTACTTTTGATTTGTATTTCCCTCATGGCTAAATAGCTTGCACACTTTTTTGTATACTTTTTAGCCATTGTACTAATTTTGAGAAGTGACTATTCAATTCATTTGTCCATTTACTATTTGTATTATTCGTGTTTGGTGTTGTTTTTGAGGGTTTTTTAAATATATTCTGGACATTAATGTTCCTTTGGATGCATAACTGGCAAGATTGTCTCCCATTCTGTAAGCTGTCTCTTCACTTTGTTAATTGTCTCCTTTGTTGTGCAGCTCTAAATTTTAATGTAATCTTATTTATTGATTCTTGCTATTATTTCCTCTGCTAGTGGAGTTGTGTTGAGGAAGCCTTTGCCTATGCCTATGTGTTGAAGTGTTTCCCAACTCAGCAACATGCAGGGAGTCAGTTCTGTTCTATTGCAAAGGGCAAAGCTGTTCAGTACCTCAGTATGGGAAGAAGAAAAAGGACTCTCCCTTGCTGTCCTCTGATTCTTACTCAGTACCACTGTCCTATGCAATATTTTCTGATTTTGCCTGTGTTCATGTTGCATGCAAGTATGTTGTTCGGTTTTTTTCCACTAGAATATCAATCTCCATAAAGGCAAGAATTCTTATTTTATTTTAAAGAGAAAAAAGAAAGACACAAAAACAATAAAAATGATACAGAATTTCAAAACAAAGTGGTAGGAAATTAACAAGAATTCTTCATTTTTTAGGCATCTTCTAAGACTCTTTCTTTTTTAACTGCTACCTTCACTAGGAAATACAACCTACAAACATAATAGAAACAAGTTTCAGGGAGTCACTGTGGGCCCTAGGTGCATATTGCTCCTTAAAACACCAAGTTTGTGTGTGCTGCCACCACACATGCGCGCGCGCGCGCGCACACACACACACACACACACACACACACACAGTGGTAGGCTTTCTTAACATGTTGGCTTCTAAGAACAGAATGGATATGCTTGGTTAAATCCTGGCCGCCTTGACTTTCTCTTTTACTTGCCTTGAGACAAACAAGAAGTGCCTGATTCTCCACTTTTTCCAAACAGGGGCATGGTTTGGCTGCCCCTCCCCCTTGCTTCCCTTCCTCCCCCACTGGGCTCCAGAGAATGGACTGAGGCGGTTTTCCTCAGTGCCTCCCACCCCCACTAGGGTTACCTTATGGCTGCTCTCCGGGCTGTTGTGACAAGAAGTATGACTGGGCTGTCAGCTGCCATGCCCCTCCCATGCTCCAGGCCACTCCAAGCTGCCACTTCTCTGCCGAAAGAGCAAGGGAAATGTTCAGGGAGGAATCCAGGACATTATTAACACCCTCAGAAACCAATAAACTGTGATTAACACAGATAGCCCTCCTGAAGGTTTCCTGGTGAGGGTCCTGGCATTTTTTTGTAGACACAGCAACTCTCAGTCAAACCTATCTCCTAACAAGTCAACCTTGTCTCCTGACATTCTGCAGTACTGCCACCATGACAGCTGCACCTGAGCCAGACACTGTCTGCCCTGACCAAAACAGGCTTGAATTTGAACTAAGCAGTAGAGTTGAATTTGGACCGATCAGTAGGCTCAGTCTGGAAGACTTGAGTTTAGACCAATTTGGGCTAATCACCAGCTCAAATCTGGACCAATCTGCAGCCTACATCTATTATACAAGCAGGACTACCCTTACACTTCATGAGTTGCTCTAAGAGGGCTTCCTCTTGTACACTGATCCCCATTTATCCTGTAGCACAGGCCCCCTGTGGTCCTGTAAATCTACTTGTGACTTATTTCTCAGACAGTGTGGGCTCAGACGCTCTTATAAGTCTACTTGCGATTTTTATCCTGAGTGTTGTGGACAGAGCAGTTGCTATAAACTCTATGGGCTACTGGTCCTGAAAAGCTCTAGAGACAGTGAAGTGAAGGCAGCCAGTGAAGATCAGAGAGCAGCAGCAAATGGTAGAATGAACCAATGACTTTCAGCATTAGCTAGGGTCAACCAGTGGGGACCCAGAGCTGTAACATCAAGGGTTTATCGCAATTGTCACTGAAAGCCCAGGTCCACGAACAGAGCTGCACTTTGCCAATTCGTGATTTCTATCTCAATCAAGCAAAAGAACTCTCGACTGATTGGCAGCAACCTGATATATTCACCATCCTACATCAACCAGCATTTCCACCCTGTACTTCCTCATCTGCCTCTGGAAGTGGCTGGAAGGCCTCTAAACACGTGTGTGAGATAAGAAAGCTTTTTTTTTTTTTTTTTTTTTGATAAGCAAGCTTTGACCATAAATGAGTGAAAGAAGTTTGCTAGCTTGGAAAAAGTAGTTATAATCAGCTCATAAAGATGAAAACCCATGAACACAGAATTCATATAACAAAGTTGAATCTATGTAACTCAGAATCCTTAAAAGGATCTTCCAACTCCTAAAAAGATTTGTAATTATATCAGCTTTTCCCCATCTAATTCCACAGCTCATGAAAATCCAAAGCCCTCCTCAAGATTTCAGGTCTTTCCCAGCAGTCTTCTAGTACCCTGCAACCTGGTCTCTGAACTTAGCCCCCCACCTCTTCCTCTACGCTACAGTGCGGATCCAGATTCAAAACATAGCTCCTTCAATTTTCACCAAAAACCCATTCATGCAGAGCAGGTGTCAACTTAGTAGAATTTGTTGAGAGTCTGGGGAATAAAGGAGAAATTCAGGAAGAATCATGTCATAGCAAATGATTCCAAATGGAAAGATCACACCCATCACAGGAAGCTTCCCTGGTCCTATACCCTTCTCCATCATGTTGCTTCCTCTTTCTTTCTTCTTTGTTCTACTCCCCGAGTGGGCCTTTTTTCTCTGTGTCTGCCCAACATTCATTGAATTTATATGCCTCTTCACTGGCAATAAGCAACAGTTTTCCTTTGTCTTGTTTACCCTTTCTCTCAAGTGACCTAAGCAGGGCTGACTTTGTTTTTTTTTTCCTTTGGATTTTGTTTTTTTTTTTCCTTTGGCCAGACTGTTAAGTTTCTCTCATTTGAGGTTGTGAGAGTCCTGAGCAACACCTTCTTATTTCTCCTCCTTCTCAGCAACAGTAAACCAAATCTTCTCTTTGCTTTATGCAAAGCAGATTTCCCTCCTCTGAGCTGGGCATCTACTGACATCTGAGCCTGCTGGTCATTTCAAAGTGTTTTCACAAAGATAGTTCTCTTCTGATGATATGTATTGGTGCCAACCATTAAGATAAGCTCTTTGTCACTTTGTCCCCCAAAATGGTTTTATTTGTTCTGTTTTTGAGACAGGGTCTTGCTATATAGTCCAGGTTGGCCTCCAACTCACAGTGTTGCCTAGGCTGGCCTTGAAACTACAGGGATCCTCCTGCTTCAGCCTCCTATTACAGGTGTGTGCCACCACACCTGGATGCTGCTTTTTCAGTTTTTGATCAAGACATATTTATTTAGAAACTATAAGCCAGGCATCAGGCATACAGGAAGCTACAACACTCTGTTGATAATTTTCCTCAGTCATTACAAAGACTTTATAAATGTCTATTATTTTTAATCATCACAGAATATACACTCACACAGTTTTGAAACTAATCCCTCATAGTTGAACATTGAGTTTGTTGCCAAGTTTTATGAATAATGACAGACACATAATGCTCTCTGAATCTCTCATCATATCCTTAAAACAAGCTCTCAGAAGTAGAATTTCTGGAGGAACTTCATATTTTACCATTTTAAAAACGCACACAGAAATTTACCAATTATGGTCATAGTACCATCTATCCACTCTGACTCCACTTAGCTGAAAGAAATATGGCCTACAGACCCTTCAGATAGCGAAGAATCATAGCCATTCCTGTTCCCTCCGCCCTTCACTGCCCATAAGGAGCTGCTGCTGACCAACAGCTGCCTTACTCCACCACGCAGCTGCTGGTCAACCCCAGAGACCTAGCAAGGCCAGCACAGTGCATACAACTACAGGGATTGTTTGAAAAGAATGTATTTGGGTCAGGCATGGTGGTGCATCCCTGTAATCCCAGTACTCGGGAGGCTGAAGCAGGAGGATCACTATGAGTTCAAGGCCAGCGCAGGCTACATAGCAAGTTCAAGGACTGCCTGAACTATATGGTAAGACCCTGTCTCAAAAAAAAAAAAAAAAAGAAGAAAGAAAAAAGAAAAGAATATATTCAGGGTGAACTTGAAAGGGAGAGATGCCATGATAAGAAAGATAGGGCTAATCATAATCAAATTTTCTTTTTAAAGCTCTTTTCGTAACTTTGCCTTATTTTCCTTAATAAGTGTGTGTGATTTATAAAGGAAAAAGTTAACTTATTGGGAAAAATAGTAAAAACATGAATTTCTCAAATTTGGCAGAAGGCTGGAACTAATCCTCTGGTTCCTGGAAAAGCAGCTGTGAGTTATCTAGTTTGGTAATGCTTGCTACAAATCACTGGCTGATGAAGAAAGATGCATATGTACTTTAGTCAACAAGGAAAGGGAGATTCCTACTGGGGACACCATAAAAGGCAATCAATGACTGTCTTCCAGGTCAGGAAGGAAATTCTAAACTTCCAAGTGTGAAACCAAGGAGTGAGTCTGATATCACTCAGTGGGAGCCCACTGTCCAAGAGACAAGATTTTTGGCACATCACCAGAACTTCTTAGGGGTAGAATGGTCCAAGGATAAAGTCAGCTGCTCCAGGACGTGAGATCTACCCATCCCATGAAGTGTTAAAACACATGCTGCAAGCCAGTTGTCATACAGGGGATGGAGGGGATTCAAGACCAGATAGCAGTTCTCAAACTATTTGATCTCAGGACTCCTTTATACTAATAAAAATTATTATGAACCCCAAAGAACATTGTCTGCATAGCTTATGTCTATCAGTATTTGCCATATTAGAAATTAAAGCAAACAATGTCTGTAATCCCAGCTTCTCAGGGGGTTAATGTGGGAGGATTGAAAGTTGGAGGCCAGCCTGGGCAATTTAGCAAGACCTAGTCTCAAACAATAAAAACGGGCTGGAGATGTAACTCTGTGCAAGGCCTTGGGCTCAATCTCCAGTGTGTGTGTATGTGGGGGGGCTGATAAAATGGAAAAGTTTTAAGTATTATTGATTTATTTTATACTCATAAGCGAAATGAATCAGACTCACATATGTAAACATCATATTGTCTCCCTGGTGTGAGAAACTGAAAGAGTAAATAAGAAATAAAATGTACAATAGATATTGTGAAATGGGAAGAAACTGTTCAAAAGGAAAGAGGAACTAGGGTGGCAGAAAGGAGAAAGGAAGGAAGGAAAAAGGAAAAAAATACAAAATGGTTATACTACTAAATTCTCTTACTTCGTTGAAAAGAAAGGTTTGTGCTAATATCAGTTGGAGAATTTTTTATGCCCATATCTTGTACTCTGAGTAACTACTTTGAAGATAACAATACTCAATGTATTAGCTATGGTTATTCTTCTAGTATTTTGTTATGAAATTGTTTTATCTTTTCCATAAAATAAAAAATAACCTGAATAAATCTGTATCCATTAATATTAACATATTATAAAATATAAACAATTGCAAAATATAATATTGCAAAAAAAGTTACTGTGAAAAGTAACTTTAGTCATATTTTATAATCTTTTTTCCTAACTGGGTGAATAGAAGAAGGCCAGATTCTTATATGTGCTTCTACACTCAGTCTGCTACAATATGATCTTTGGGCTGAAGTATAATGAAAAAAAATCTATCCTGTTATGCACAGTTGGAAAAGGGAGAAGTATTTTAATTGCTTTTCAGATAAGAGTGGATATTTTTCTTTGGCACTTTACTAAAACTCTGAGCTTGAGTTTCTTACAGGTTGAATGCAAAAAGAAATCTGAAACCACATCAATGAACATTCCATGCTCTGTATGCTTGTGTGAGAACTTCTTGAGCCTTTTATTTATTTATTTATTTTATGTTTTTGGTACTGGGAATTGAACTTGGGACCTTGAACTTGCCAAGCAGGCATTTGTGCCGCTGAGCTATATCCCCGACCCTGTATGAGAACTTCTTAGTATTTTCATGAAAACAGATTTAACTCCATGGGCTTGCTAAGGAGAGTTTGGAGATCTCCATAGGTTCTTAGATCTCACTTAAGAATTGCTGAGGTTGGGCTTATCCACCCTCAGTTGTGAGCACCTACTGGATTAAGCACCTAGAGGACAATGACAATAGTACAGATTGTACTTCCAGGGAGGTCACAGTTTAATAATACTGAGAGAAAACATTCATAACTGTTTATCATTATCCAGCTTCTATATCAGGTATTCTACATACATTTCTTCACCTAGTTTTTAAACATCTTTAAGGAAATTTGTCTATTTTTACAGATGAAGAAATAGAAGCTTAGAGAACTTAGATTCTTTGTGCCAGGTCACATAGCCTGACAGCCTGGTAGAGCAGGATTAGAAGCACTAGGCTAGAACTGCTTGTTAATTCATATTTTAAATGTACTTTCATTGTAGTAAAATATACAAAATGTAAAATTAACCATTTTAAGTGTATTAGTCAGTGGCATTAAGTACATTCACAGTGTGGTACAATCATTGTTATTATCCATTTTCAGAACTTAATTTTATCTTCCCACATTGAATCGCTTCTCGGCCTTTTGGCTAAGATCAAGTGTATCTTCCCACATTGAAACTAGGTGTCTTGGTTACTTTTCTCTCATTGCTGGGACAAAATACCTGACGCCCAAAATTAAGAAAGGAAAGATTTATTTCGCTTACAGTTTGTGGAGGTTTCAGCTCATACTTGGCAGATTACAAGGCAGAGTGGCACATGGCAGAGAACTACAGCTCAGGGTGACAGAACACAGCTAAGCAACAAGACACACAAAAGCCAGGAATGGCCTCAAGCACCCTTTTCCTCTCCCTTACATATGCAAAGTATCCACCCCAGGGTGGTTGTAGCTCTCATACCCATAATCAATCAACTCTAAAAGCCTGCCCCATGGCCACATGAGGCTTTGGGGGGACACCCCAGACACAAACCATAACACTAGGTAACCATGAAACAAGAGCTCCCTGTTCTATTCTGCCTTCCCATGCCATAATAATCTCTGTTCTTTCCTTTTCTATGAATTTGCCTACCTAGAGCCTTATGTAAGTGGAATCCTATATTATTTGTCCTTTTGTGACTGGCTGGTTTCATGGAATATCCTCAAATTTCATCCATGTTATAGCATCCGTTGGAATTTCCCCCCTTTGGAGGCTGAATAACATTCTGTTGTATGTCCATGCTCCATTTTGTTTATTCATTCTACTGATGGGGCATCTGGGTATGTTTTAAAACAAGTAACCTGAAGTATGAAAAGTGATGTGATAGAAGTACAGGCTCTAAGGGAGCAGACCAGAGGAGGAAAAAGCAGCCCAAGAAGGAACAGGACCTTTGGGACTGAGAGCGGGTGAGAGGTGCCCTGGACAAAGGCAGCAGGACCAGAGCTCCAGCATCGCAACCGAGAGCGTGAGAGACAAGTGCGGCTAGTCCAGCAGGGCTCCACGCCAGGTGCGGGTGGAAAGGGGCACAAAGGCAGGTTACAGAAGCAAGGACAAGTTACGCTGAAGAACACTTATGACGGGTCAGGCCCTGTGCCAATCCCCATGCACATTTTAGCTCATTTAAACATGACAGCAACTCTTCAGGAGAGAAAACCCGGCCTTTCTAGAGTGTGTTCTGAAGGCCACACACTAGTGCTAGTGCTTTGCATGAAGTAACACAGTTAATCCCAGCCACAGCATGAAATTGGTACTACTGCTCCCATTTTATAGGTAGGAAAGTAAGGCATGGAAAGGATAAAAAATTTGCCCAAGCTCATGATAGAAAGTTGGGGCTTCACTTCAAATTTTAGTGGCTATGCTTGTCACTGCTATGCCTGAGAATTGAGGACAAGATGAGGAATTTCAACTTTTATGAGAAAGGACCATTAGCTAGATTTAGACAGAAAATAATTGGTTCTGGTTTGCATTTGTAATCGTGCTGGCTACTGTATGTACACAAAATGTATGACTACCTTTGGGGTGGACAGTGCCAACCTCTAAAGGATTCCACAGGAATTAGATGTGATCACGCCTAGCCATCCTATAAAATGAATGTTTACCGACTACCTAGCTTTGATTCAATGCCAAAACAATGTAGTCCTTACATAATCATTATCCCCTTTTTACAGCCTCTCTTGATGTACTGGAGGAGAGTGTGGGATGAAACAGTCACATGCTAATAAACATTTTCTCTGAGAAGAAAAATCCCGGATTGGTAGCATGTGTCAGTTCCTGTGGAATAAATACTTCCACTATAACTGACATCGAGCTATCAGTACTTTAACAACTGACACACAAAAATCCCTGAAAATTTAGCAGTGGACTGTCCAACATTGATTTTTTTTTTCCTTTTGTTTTTTTTCTGGTACCAGGAATCAAACTCATGACCTTGCACTTGCCAGGAAGGCACTGTGCTGCTGAGCTAAATCCCCAGCCCCATCCAACATTGATATGAACCACTTCCAGGACACCACAGAATGACCCATTCACAGGTCCTGAAACTCAGAGCAGCTAAGAATCTTGTTCACTGTCTCATACTTGGTAAATTGGGATTTTAGACCAGTCTTTTCTGATGCTAATTTCCTATGTTTTTCCCTCTCTGTAAAAGGTTCTTTAAAAATTACCTGCCATCTCCTAAAGGGACTGATTCTTACCTCAAACAGAATCCAAAATTAATAATTTTATAAACTTTCATTTTTCACTAGTTATCTACTATAACTGAATTATCCATTACTAAAATGTGATATTCATGAACAAACTGTTACTAGACTATTAATTTTTTTGTATCAGGAATCGAATTCAGGACCTTGCGCTTGCCAGGCAGGCGCTTGTGCTGCGGAGCTATATCCCCGGCCCTACTAGCCTATTAAAAACTGTCCATTTTCAATATTCTGCTAAGCAGTCTGGTCACCAGGTCAATGCTGGCAATTCTAATTTCCTTCCTCTTCCTTATGTCCTCTCACAGGCAGATAGAAAGACTTTAATTTGGAAAATGGACGGTGTCATTAGAGCATCAAATCCTTGGTGTTGTCTTGAGTTTGCTGTAAATTTCAATTGCTGATATTCTTCCCCTTTGGGGGTGTTTTTTTTTTTTTTTTTGGTTTTTCTCCGGTACTGGGAACCGAACTCACGACCTTGCGCTTGCCAGGCAGGCGCTTTTGCTGCTGAGCTAAATCCCCAGCCCCGATATTCTTCTCCTTTAATTTTAAATTATTCTTAGTTTGGCTTCCCTTGGTGGGGGACGAGGTTGTTAAGTGTTATCGTACATGTTGCGACATGTATTTGCACTAGCAGCATTTTTGTCCTATAATTTTCCAACAACTGGACTTTAAGACAAGTATATGCTGTGGTTCAGTTGTGACTCAGCCATATCCCCATTCTGAGGCCAATGTAAATATTATCTCCCTACATTTTATTTTTGTGGTCCCACTTCTTTGGTGATGTTTATGGCCACCTGAAAGGTAGTGCTGTTTAAACAACTTGCAACATTGTTTACAATTCAAAATCATATGAAAGTGCATGTTCTCCCACCATGAAATAATACTTGTAAATCTAATTTTACATACACTATAGTACACCTGTATCTTTATAGGTGGAACAAATGGGAACAAGAAAATTCCCACACACTATACCAAGAGGTAAGATGATGTAGTTGAAGACATATATTTAGGAATCAAAATTATTTTTTTACAACCTGTGTGACCTGCAGCAAGACATTTCTCTGTTTCAATTTTCTAATGTTAAATACACACCAACTGCAACATAGGTATTCTAAAGATTCAATAAAATAATGATATGCCTGAAACAAAGTAAAAGGTGTTTTTATTGTTTTTCCCTATGTGATCTATCAGATAAAATCATAGTCTTGTCTTCCTATGGTTTTTCCAACATTTCATCACATAACAGAAACATTATTTGATAACATAAACTTGCAAGCATCCAAGATCTACCTCTTTCTAGAAAGCCTGAGTAGAATTTGCTTTATCTTAATAACTACAGTCTTACAATTTCGTGTTATTTCTTTTTGGGGTTTGTTTTGTTTTTGTTTGCTTTTTTTGAGAAAGAGTCTCCCTGTGTAGTTCAGGCCAGCCTTAAACTCACTATGTGGCCCAGGCTGGCCTCACTCCTGTCTCAGCCTCCAAGTGCTGGGATTACAGGGCTGCACCACCACACCTGGCTCGTTTCATGTTATTTCTTTATCTTAAACCCAGAATGTAAAAGTTCAGGTTCTCACTTTCAGTTCTTTTGGGTTACTTCCAGAATTGGAATGGCTGGATTATATGATAATTCTATTTTTAGTTTTTTTGAGGAACTAGGATACTTTTTTCATAGTGGCTACACCATTTTACATTCCTATGAGCTGTACACAGAGTTCCAAGACTACTTATCTTTAACGTACTTTTAAAACTGTAGTAAGCAGTACCAATTTCAAAAGATAGTAAAAGATAAGCATTTATTTTTCTTCCCCTAGTGTTGGGGATTGAACCGAGGGCTTTCACACTGAGCTCCTACCCCAAACTTTATCTTCTTTTTTTTTTTTTTTTTTAATTTTGAGGCAAGGTATCACTAAGTCACTAAGTTGGCAACCCTCTAAGTTGCCTAGGCTGGTCTCAACTTGTGACCCTCCTGCCGTAGCCTCCCAGAGTGCTGGGATTACAGGCAGGAGCACCATACCCAGTTTATTATTAGTTTCTTGAAGATCCTTCAGAAATAGATGGTCTAGGCACACATATTCAATTCTGGAATTATTGGCATATAAACAGTATTCAAAACTATCACACTGGGTAAACTGCTAGGAAGAAAGGGTTCATGAAATACTGTGTAAGGCACTATCCTAAGGGATTTACAAGTACATATACTCTGCCATTTTATAAACCCATTGTAAGTAAAAATACCTGAAGTCAAAAATACATTTAAAGCTGGGCATGATGGGTCACACCTATAATTCCAGCACTCTGGGAGGCTGAGGCAGGAGGCTCACAAGTTTGGCCCCAGCCTGGTCAACTTAGTGACTTAGTGATACCATTTGTAAATAAAAAACTAAAAATGGGCTGAAAGTTTCAACCCTTTAATCATGTGTTTGATCCTTCTGATGACCAGCCCCAACTACTCAGGAACCCCACAATGAGTCACCTCATTAACATAAACTCAGGTTAGGTCAAAAGAGGCTCCTAAAGAACAACAAAAGTCCATTCTATTGCTTTAGAAATTTCCAAGAATTATAGAAGTTCTGTACTTAGCTTTTTGGCTCATTCCCCGGGTCATCTTTGCTTGCTGCAATACTTTGTTGTTGTTGTTAGGTTATCTTGTCATTTATGTGCTCCTTACGTGTCTGTCATCTTTGGTTGTTGACACATTTTTGAGAATGAGGGGAGAGTTCACTGTGATTTCTATATGGGAAGGGTGTGAGAGGTATGTTACTAAAAGTATTTTTTTCATAATGAACAGAGAGGGACTCAACCATTGTATGCAAAATCCTCAAAACCAAGCATAAAGGACCATCCTAACCCATTCAGTTTATTCAGTCTACACTTCTTGCCAGGGTCTGGTCTACCACCAGGAGGTGGTAGACCCTCTGCACACGGAGAGGGTGAAAAGGCTGATTGCTCAGGTTACAGCTGTGCTGCTCACCCCCGCCATGAGGATCGTGATGGCAAAACCATTGAGAACACCAGCATCAGCAACTTCCATAATTATCTCTCAAAGATCCATCACTTTTTAAGGTTATACTTCCAAGGGATCTATTTTGCCATCTTTCTTGCGGTGTGTAAAAGTAACTCTCCAAGGAAGTCCTGTCTCTGGAGTTCTCCTGTGGGCTGTCCAGTGCCCTCAGCTGCAACACCCTTCCTCTTCCATGCTCACAGCTCAGCAAACACTCCCGACCCTCATCGCATGAGCGTGTGAGCAAGGTGCAAAGATGTGACGAATAGCAATGCCACATTTTTAATTTTTAAAAACTGGGTCAGTCACAGATCTGAATAGCACTGAAACACAGCTGCTTTCGCTTTTTTTCTTCCTGACAACAAGGTCTAATTATAAGCTGCAAGAACAACTAAATCAGAAGTGTGCATCTAATTAAAATATGAACATCATCTTGGGCAGGTGGGTTTTGCTTGACTAAATGGTCCCAGGTCACAGTGGGGTTAGTCGCCAGTTGGATACAGAAACACAGTTTCAGACCCTTACAGTTTGCAGCTTGCAATATGCACAACAAGGCGTGGGTGTTCCTCCACCATCCCAACAGAAAGGCGAGGTCAAATGGTTCTACCCCGGCTCACCCTGGCAAGAAAGTAAAGATTTCCATTTGTGCACCAGAACCTCACCAGGAGGCCATACGGTCTCACCTTATGTTCTGGGGATTGTAAAGGTTAATGTTGCTAGCATGTGAAGGCTCCCCATCAAATGGGGACGCAAAGTTAGCCAAAGCCTCCTGGGTCAAAGAGCTGATTCTAAACCAGATGCTCAGGAGCAGTCAAATTTTGCAGGCAGTTGCTGGTCCACCCCAGAGAGTAACATGGGAGACAGCTGAGCCCTGAAGCAGTTCCACATTGTAGTTCCTCCTGTCTCCAATTTGCCTTCCCCTGCGCTCCCCACTTCAAGTTTCCCCACATCTTCCTCTTCAGCGGTCGGGCAAGTGGCACCCCCTCTGTGATCACTTATCTGGGCTATGTGTGCAGGAAAGCCGAAAAGTTTGCAAACCAAGCATTCTGTTTGGAACAGTGTTTCTAGCCTTTTTGGGTGGGTGCCTTGTGTCTATAGATAGGGGTGACATTAACAAGTACTCATAGAGCATGGTAAAGGGAGGAATAGTTGCTTTTCTTTTTAAAGATTCCCTGAACTATGGGCTGGGCATGAAAGTGGATGGTAAAGTGCTTGCCGACTATACACAACGCCCTGGAGTCAGTCCTCATACCACACACACACACACACACACACACACACACACACACACGGACACACATGGATACACATGGACACACACACACACACACACACACGCACATACATAAAAAGATTGCCTTTTATAATCAACTTTTCAATTCACACACACACACAAAATTCCCTCATATAACCAACTTTTCAACTAATTAACCAATCTCTATGTCATATAAGAAATCCATTATACTTTTTTTTTTTTAGTTTTTTTCCTGTACCGGGAATCGAACGCATGACCTCGTGCTTGCCAGGCAGGTGCTGTGCCTCTGAGCTAAATCCCCAGCCCCCCATTATACTTTTAGTAGCCATAATTCCTTGAGTACCTACCATGTGTCAGTACTGTCTTAAATGCTTTTCATTATGTCTGTTCCTTCTGTCCTTCTTGTAAGATGCACACATCTGTATCTGCATGATATAAAGCAAATGAGGTTCCTGGAGTTTGTTTCCTCACTCAAGATAAATATATAAATAATGGGATATGAGTTTGATTATTTCTACTAGAAGACTGAGAAAAGAGTATGTGCGGCGTCAGACGAAGAGGTTACTCAGACCAGTCTTTTTGATACTGGCACAAAGACAGCTTTGGGGAAGACCTGCTTGCAATTCCTTAGCTCATAGCCTGCCACTTTCCTACCTATATACACGTCCCCAGTGGGTGGCCAATATTTAGTAGGTCTTTACTACGTTCCAAATACCATACTGGACCCTTGACATTTTGTTTCATCTGCTCTTTATTACACTGTTATAAATTAGAATTGTTATCTCCATCTTTTGATGAAGAAACTGATGTCTCTGTGTAACTTCCCCAAAGTCAAACAGCCAGGGTAGAGTCATGATTGAACCCAGCTTGGAGAAATTCCAGAGCCCGCTCCAGGGGCCTCCGTGAGTCAGAAGCTGTTCCTCTTGAAGGTACTCCTGTGGCCTCTTCGAGCTTCAAGACAAATCTTTTGGGGACGAAGGATAAGAAAGTTGTCTCTGAAAAGGCTCTGTGCTTGAGCTGTTCTGGCCTTCAGGGTGAGTTAATCAAATGCTGAGAACTTGGATGACATAATGGTGTCAGTGTCTAAAAACATCTTTAAAAGTTTCCATTTCTATTTGTGAAAACCTGCTCCAGCTCACTTCAGAGCAAGTGGAGCTGAAAGTAGGCAGACAATCATGTGCTCGTCTACAGCTTCTTGGGGAACAGACTGTCTCATTCATCTGTTTCCAGCCCCTAACATAGCACCAAGAACACTGTAATTACTGCTATTTATTGAGTACCTACTAAGGCCCAGATAACTTCACAGTGAATCCTCATAATAATCCCGCAAGGTAAATAGTATTACCTCTGTTTCACAGAGACAGACTCTGCTCTCAGAGATTAAGCCACAGGTCACCAATGAGTGGCAGAATGTAAAATTCAGGCTATCAGAGATTCGAAAGGAAGATCACAGTTAAGTTGGATCTTGGAAGATGCATTTGAAGGAGGCAAACATGAGAAAAGGTCTTCTAGTTAGTAGCAACAGGCATGGAGGCGGGAAAGCATGGTCTTGCTCCTGCCTAATTCAACAACAATTTTTTAAAAACAAAGTACTAAATCTCACCGAAATCGTTCACCTTGATTTTCATAGATATGATAGGTCAACTTTTTATATACATATTTCACAGGTTTGCATTGCCTTTAATTAAGTTACATCATGTGTGCCTGAAAAAAAAATTGATTTGTTAGCAGACCTCACTGATTCCTGGTGAGCACACAACTCAGTAAGCTCTGCATTAATTTCCTTCCGCACCATTTTTAAAATGGTGCTGTTAGAAGGATAAATGATAAAGGTCTCAGTCAGCTTTCAATACATGATTGGGTTCAAGAGCACACAGATTTATATTATCTTAGCTGAAATCCTTTCTAGAAGCCATGGCAACAATCGTCCCCATGATTTTGTTACATGAAGAAACTTCAAGAGTTTCTCCTGCATTAGAAAGTGTTTTTCCAAACAAGAATGCCTCTTGTAGATCACAAAATGTGAATACTGCCATCTCACTCCTTGGTTTTCCTTTATCCTCAGGATACTCACTCATAACTTATCCAAATGCCTTATTCATAGGTCCACCTTAAAGCAGGAAGCAGCACAAAGCAAAGTCTCCTTCCACATTTGAATAACTGCCATAAAAATAAATAAATAATAACCTTTTTAAACTCCCAAAGGGATACTTAAAATGAGTTTCTTAACTTCTTTCCCACTGCAGCAATTTACTCTCAGGAGTATCAGTTGCAAGATACACACAAATTCCAAGAGCAATGCCCTGAGTTGAATATGCCATGCTTTCCCATGTTAGAGGATTTCATTTCCTAGTTACTGGCAGCCAATCAGAAGCAACCTAGATGTACTACAACTCTAGTGGAAAGCTGGAAGGGAAGACCCTCTGGAGTATGTGACAGAAAGAGCCACAGTGTTAGAAATAGGCATAACTAGATCCAAAGTCGGACTTTGCCAGTTGTTAGTTAGGTGACCTAAATAAGTCACTTAACCCTCAGAGCCTCTGCTTCTTCAAATATATAATGAATAATCTTTGCTGAATTAACTTCTTGAAAATATAAGCTATGTGAAGGTAGAGATGCACCTACTACAAGACTGGCCACACAGGACATATTCAGCAAATGGTAGCCATCATAATTTATTTATTAATTGAAAGCCAAGCTACCTGGGCTTGAATCCAAAATCATGTTTCTGAGCTAGGTAAACTTGGACAAGTTCTTTAACCTCTGAAACCCTGCTTCTTTATGGAACAGAACCCTTCTCAAAGAGATGCTGTATGAATTGAGTGAGTGTGTGTGAAATGTTTAGTATTGTCCTGGAACACATTGAGCACTGTACAGGCATCATCTGTTGTATAATTACTCTATGGTAATTGTCTCTTCAATTGCAAACTGCAAGACAAGGACTATATTTCCTTTCTGTATCTCCAAGGGCAGAAAAGTGACTGGAGCAGATGAATATATGGTAACTGAAGGATTGAAGCACCTCATGTGCCATGCTAGTGAAGACTTTCCCTAGAAGCAACACTATCCAATTCAAACTAACTAGAAAAAGAATAATTTATTGTTGCTCATATTTGAAAATCCGGTGAATCTTGCCTCAGGCACAGCTGTAAACAAGGGCTGAAGTACTTTGAGGAAGGCTCCTTCTCCCCAGTGTCTGCACTGTTTTTCCCTTTTCATAGCTCTCTGTCCACAGAGAGCAGCTAGCCACCCAAGCCACTTTTGAAAACCTATTAGGAAAAGAGTTTTTTCTCCAAAAGATCTGGCTGGGGGGAATTATGTTGTGTCAGCTTGAATCATGTGCCCACCCCATACTAATTTCCATGGTCTAGAAAATGAGGCAATGCAATTGGTGAGGTCTTCCTGCCTGTGTAGAAAGGAAAGAGCAGCCCTTTGCCAACAGAGATTTCCCCCAAGGTAGGGCCATTCTGTTAAAAAGAAAGGAAAGAGATGCTGAGCAGGCAAAAGCACCAGATGGCCTTACAAAGGCCAAACATGGTTATCAACACCATGAGTCCTAAGTCACTCCAGACAATAAGAATCTGCCTAGTTTTAGTAGGTCTTTTAAGAAAGATATCTTAATCTTTCCAAGTGATTATTCCACATTTCAAGAATCTTCATGTGAGGTTCTTTCTTAAATCCAGGCTAGCGTAAGTTTTTTGGGGAGTGTGTTGGGGGAGCTGGAGATTGAACCCACACCCTTGCACATGCAAAGTAAATTCTCTACCACGAGCTACATCCCCAGCCCCTGTGAGTTTCTGTTCAGGTTATTTTTCTTCTTGTTTGTTCCACGGTGTTAAAAAACAGCTAGGCAAGTTCTTTACTCTAAGTCAACCTGAGGATTCTTCAAGTAGAAAAGTCAAACAGATTTCATCAGTATGGTACAATGGGGAGTAGTGGCCGAAAGCAGAGTCCAGTGGAAAAAGAGGCTGTGATTAATTCATGATGTTTGCCTGCCCTAGGTTCTGGAAAGGAGGGTGGTAAGGTTCGTCCATGCACTTGGCTATATTTGTCATCTCTGATTTTCCTCATCCTTCATCTTAAAAAGAAGAAGTTTCACCCACTTATAGGAGTCAGAATTATCCCTCAGTTACTCAGCAAAGACATGGAGTGTGATTAGCATTGGGGGGAGACGCAGAAGAGCACTGCAAACTGCTCAGCACTCTGCGCGGCTTTGTAGAAGCGCCACCTCAGGTGTTAGCAAAAGTGAGATGAGAGTCTTGTAAAACCATCCCCCACCCTTCCTTCCACATGATCTCATCGCCCAGGCTGTGATCCCGACACCAGCTGTGCTTTTATGGCATAGTCGGAGCTGACAGCTACAGAATAGCCAGGTAGTCTGACCTGCAGAAACTTGTTGCATTTGTTCATTCCACCGATACACAGGGATCAGGCTGAACTGTCATCTGGAAGATTTCTGTATTTGCCTGTCTCCACTTTATAATGAAATTTTTAAGTAAACAAATTAAGAAAAAATAGTATAAAAATACCCATCATCCATTTCCAACAATCATCATGACTTTGCCACACTGGCTTCATTTTTCTCTCTCCTTTATCTATGTAAGGTATCTTAAAGCTAATCTCAAACCCCATGCTTTTTCCTACACAAATATTTTCTTACATAACTACACTGCCAGTAGCACAGCTAATAAAAGTAACAATTTCTTGGTATCATCTAATTCTCTAAGCTACTTTCTTCCCAGATATCTAAAGAAATGTCTTTGGAAGTGTTTTGTTTTATTTTGTTTTGTTTTGTTTGGTGGTGCTAGGGATTGAACCCAGGGCCTTCCCACTAAAACACACCCAGCCCTTTTTATGTTTTGAGAGAAGTTCTTTGTAAATCATTAAATTGCTCAGATGGGACTCCAATTTTCCATTCTTCTGCCTCAGCTTCCCTTAGTGCTTGGATTGCAAGTGTGTGCCACCATATGTGGCTCTAGAAATGTCTTTGTTTACAGTTCATTAGAGTCAAAACCAAAACAAGGCTCACCACACTGCATAAGAAATATCAGTACAAACTCATGATTTTTTTTGTTTTTCAGGAGTATGTGTATCCACTTTCTATACTTCTCAGAAATTTCTTAGAATATGTATGTAAAAACCGAATGAGTTCACGGAGTATCTGGTGGTCCCACTCGCAGTGAAGCCTGGGTAGCAGGTTCAAGTGGTGTCAGCCAGAACTCTCCATTTGTGCAGTTTCTTCTAGCAGTGTTTCCATCCTTTACTGGTCTCTGAAAAAATAGTGATGTTTCTAATTTTGACATTCCTTCTTCATTTATTAGCTATGGTTTACCTTTAAAGAACTTTTCTTCACAATTAGGGCTACTTCATCACCTTGAAATGCAGACTGTATTGGAAAGGCAGGGTGTCTTAGTCTGCTTTGTGTTGCTGTAACCAAATACCTGAGGCCGGATATTTTATAAAGGAAAGAGACTTATTTTGGCTCATAGCTTTGGAAGCCTAAAAGTGTAGTGCTAGTCAGCTTCTAGTGACAGCCTTGTGGCTGACGGGTGGCAGCAAATAGCAGGAATATATGCAAGAGATGGGGATTGGGGGGTTACCTGACTAGAGAACAAGCCAGACACCAGGGAAGGGTCAAGCATGCTCCTTTAGGTCAATCTGCTCTTGCAGGGCCTAATCCTTCAAGATCTACCTTAAGAGACCAGCAGTAATCCCTTCATGAAGGCACTCAGGGTCCAATCACTTCCCACCATGTCCCATCTCTTAAGGGTCCTGCCACCTTTCAGTATCATTTGTTTAGGGACCAGGCCTCTAGCATGTGAACCTTTGGGGGACAAACTATATCCAAACCATACTACAGGGTGATGCCTGACTGTTTCTCTTTCATGGCTGATTTCCAAGGAAAAGATTGGATACTATCAGTGATACCTCCATGAACTCATTCAGTTTTTACATACATATTCTAAGTATTTCAATCCAATTCAGTCACTCCCTTTTTTGATATAAATTATCTCATCTTGGGCCAACTGCAGCCTCTTCTTTTTGGCATTTGTGTCCCTTGATACAAGCCAGAAGTTTTGATAACTTCATCGTTTTTGGCTCAGCAAGACACTCCAGTCCCTTCTTATACATGCCCCAGCCATAGACTCTGCTACCCAACGCCTGATTTCTCTTCACAGGAAATCCCATTTAGGGATCACAGCCTGGGCTCTAGAGATTGCTTACTGCCTATGGGTTTTTAATGCTTCTGGACATTTCTGTACAGTTCCCAGAACACCCCCAGGGGGGTTACACTCTACATCCCTCAGCAGCATGTGCTGGTCTCCCAAGATGATGCAGGATGTAAGCCAGGACCATGCTGCATCCATCTCCTCACCACTGGAACCCGCTTCCGCTCTCATCGGCTCATTCTTCCAGCTGCCTCTTGTCACCTTCCCTGGGAAACCTTCGAATCACGCAGACACAGCAAGCTGCCCCTCTGCGGCATGCAGAGGGTTTTGGGAAGGAGAAGGACAGGTCCTATTTTTTCCACCAGACTCAGAGTACAGGGAGCAAAATCACAGTGTGTGGATTGGATGGGACTTGAGACTATAACACTGTGTGGAAGAAGCCAGATATAGAAAGATAAATACAGTCCAGTTTCTCTTACATGAGAAACCTAATGTGTAAATTAATAAAAGATGGTACCGGAGAAAAACCAAAAAAAAAAAAAAAATTAATAAAAGAGTAAAATAAAGAAGAGATGGCAGGAAACAAAAGGTGGCATTGTTGGACATGGGTTGGAGGTGAGGAGGAGAGGGAAAGGGAGGGGAGCACCAGGGTGGGAAATTATCAAAATATGCCCTATACGTGCACCAATCCCCCTAAATGAATACACAAGTAACTATGGTGCGGTGCAAACATATACAAATTTAAAGGAAAGAAAGAAACAAGGAAAGAAGGAGAGACAGACCTGGCCCTGGCCTCTAGAGGACCACCAGAGAGGTGAGGGTGACAGTCATAAAAAAAAAAGTCATGCACTTTTAAGTGAAATAAATTGGACACACCCGTGTAAACACCATGTTTTTTCTCTGATGTGAGAAACTGAAACTGGAAATAAGGACCAAAATGTATAACAGGTATAATGAAATAGGAAGAAAATTTCAAATGAGGAGGGGAGCAAGCGGGGGAGGGGAAAAGGAAAGAAGGGCAAAGTAAAAAATGAGAAAAGAAGGAAAACATAGAAGCAAAGCTTTTGTAAATGGGGAGCTGAGAAGGGGTTAAGGGAAGGGAGGAGAATGGGGAGAAAATCAAGTTATCTCATGCACAGGTACAAATTTTCTATGATGCATGTGATCATTATGTATATCTAAATTGTATCAATAAAATCTGGGGGAAAAAAAGGTCACAATGTGTGGCTTAAGGCCCGAGACATCTTAGAAGATCAAGGAATGAATCTTACTTTGTTGAATGAATGAATGAATGATTGTTGTAACACCCACAAGGGCAAGGATTTTATTATTTTATTATCCTTATCCTTAGCACCTAGGACATCACCTAACAAAATAAATATTTGTCAAAATAATTTAAATTACCTGCCAAACAAATGTAGTAAAACTATGTTAAGACTTATATCTAAAGTCATGGCCTACCTGTGGATTAGCAGCGCTTAAAAATTTAAAGACAAAAAATGAGGTTGAATACAATGAACTGTCTTCTGAATTTTACTGTTTATAACCTGGATTTAGAAGTATGAAATAACAGCCAGGGATATAGCTCAGCAGCACAGTGCCTGTCTGGCAAGCTCAAGGTCCTGAGTCTGATTCCTGGTTCCAAAAAAATTAATAAATAAATAAAAATTTAAAATTTAAAAAGTATGAAATAACAACTTCCCTCTAAATCCAAGAATGGTCATGACATTTACTAACCTAATTGTCTTTCCATGCCTTGTTTCAGATGTCACTAAACAAAATCTTGATTGTATTTCACACACACACACACACACACACACACACACACACACACCTTTTAGAACGTGAGTAGATCGTTATGTGGGGCAGATCATTTTGTGTGTCGTTATTGCCTATGGACCTAAAGAGAAATCCAACAAGGGGGAAGCACATGGTTTCTTCCATCTGGAACAGCCAGGACCCAAGCAAAGCCTTACATCATGAATGACATCAGTTTACTGATCTAATTCCTAACAGACAATGAATAATTTCTTCTGGTCCAAACCGCACAGTGCTTTGGCCCAGCAACTTCATAGTGGGGTGGCGGGAGGGCTCCAAAGACAAAGGGCAATTGTTGGCAGAGGGTGGTTTACAAAGTGATCTTTTTTCCAGGGTCTGCCTGGGACGGACTGTTCACCGCAGGACAGGTGCCCTCACATAAGTAAGGCGGAGCTAGACCGAATTCAAATTTATGTATTTTTCTTTTTGAAACCATCTTTCTCTGGAACCATCATCTCTAAAAGTCACTAGAACAACAGAAAGGCAAGTGAGACTGTGAACTCCCCAGGGAGGAGAGAAAGGCTGTCTTTCCCTTTTTTCACTCACCCACCTTTCAGGGCTATCATTCTGCCGTCCACTGGGGCCTCCTCTGAGAGGCGGTTTTATTCCCCTGCTTTCTTTCAGGATCCTGCCTCGTGTAATCTTCACTGGCTTCTCACAAAGAAAACTAGGACTCCCATTTATGTTATCCAACTCACTGCTACATTCAGCCTGAAAACAGCATGAAGCATATTATCTTCTAACAGACAAAAAGCAGGATGGGGCCTATTTTTCATGAGGCTGATTTTTGCTAATCAAATATCTATTCTCCAACACCCTTTCAGTGCCTGTTGAAAAACAGACGGTATCAGAAAAGATAGCACCTTTCAGTATGCAACTTAGAAATGTACAGAAAATAGAGAATATTGAGGTCTTAATGAAAAAAATCTCAGTAACTTAAGGGGCAGTAGAACCGTTTGAAATTTTATCAGAATAAACACTACATATACCCTTTGACCCAACAATTCTGCTGTTAGGATCCTAGTTCACAGAAATACAGCTGGAAGCAAAGGCATATGAATGATAGTAAAGCACGTTATACATCCACCAGAACAAGCAAATTGTAGAGCAATCTATGAGGTTTCTTTTTTTTTTTTTTTAAGGTGTTGGGGATTGAACCTAGGGCTCTACCACTGATTTACACCCCTAGCCTAGATATTCCATTTTTGTTACAAAATAAGATATGAATGAATGCATGTATTTGTATATATGTGTAGATGTTTAACTATTATTATTATTTTTTTTTTTTCTGAGACAGTGGTCTCATTATGCTGTTCAGGATGGCTTTGAACTTACTATGTTGCCCAGACTGGCCTCAGACTTTTGGCGATCTTCCTGCCTCAGCCTCCTGAGTGCCAGGATCACAGGTATGTACCACCACCTTGAGCTTTATTATTTTTTTAAAGATTGGAAGGATGCACACTAAACATTTTTGTGTGTGTGGTACTAGGGATAGAACCCAGGGCCTTCACACTCGGGTATATTCCTATATATTCAGCCCTTTAAAAATTTTTTTTAAATTTTTTTAAAATTTTGAGACAGAGTCTTGCTAAATTGCCCAGGCCAGACTCACATTTATGATACTTCTGTCTCAGCTTTCCAAACGGCTGGGATTGCAGGTGAGCACTCCCATGCCTGACTACTAACCGTTAACAGTGGGCTCATTTTTCTGGAGGAGATTGGGAAGTATGGGAAGAGGAAATTTCACTCTTTACTTAATATACTTTGACATTATGTAAACTTATTTCTAAAAATAACAAAGGAAATAATAGTTGGATTGGTATAAGAAATGAACAAACAAAACCCAAAACAAAGTATTTCCTAAGTGATGTTGTATCCTCCCCACTACTTCATATTAGGAGGCAACCAATACCTGGCTGTCCCATTTTTAATAATGCAAAAGTGGGAACAGTAGGTTCAGAGATTATCAGCCTGATCATCCATTAAAAAGCTCTCAGCCTAATAATCTTGGCACCCATTGATAATTTTTGCCCAGATGCATTATATGATTGAGCGTTAGGTTCAGTTTTAATCCTACAAGACAGGTATCTTTCCAATACCATCTTAATTAGTACTGTATCTTAGTTTGGGGGCAGGGTGTGTATATATTTAAAAACTTGTATTTCCCAGCATGGCTTTTTGCATGGAATAATGTTTTGGGCCTTATTTTCCCAAGACTGTCAGTCTTCTGGAGCCTCATAAGCCTGGTATGGAACTGTTTTGCTAATGGGGTTAATTTTTTTTTTTTAGCCAGTTACTTGGAATTTGGAATTTTTATTCATGCTACAATTTCTAAACAAACATAAAAAGGAAGAAAAGGAAGGAGATGGGTATCACCATTCTAATAAATGTTATTACTAAGCCTTTAAAAACCTTTGAATTTATTTTAATTCTATCCAGGTTACCCACATTTTGCATTAGAAAGGGAGTTACTGTCAGCGATTGTAAACCCATTCTTATTCATCCCACATTCTCTCTGGTTTCCATCCTGGGCCAGGTCCTGAAGCTAAACAGACCCAACACCCAGACCCTGTCCTCCAGGGGATGTTTAGCTGAATTTTGAGAGATGAGTGGAAAATAACTCCGAAGAGGGCCTTCCAGGAGAAGAGAAAACTCATACAAAGGCAGCAAAGAATAAGCCCTTTCAGGGCACTGCCCAGGGCTCTGTACCACTGGAGCAAGGTTTACAGGGAGGGTTGGCTGGGCTGGAGCTGGGCCAGGGCCAGGTCATGAGGAAGAAGTCCTGTCCGCCAGGGTGAAAAATTAAAGAGTATGGAGTTCCTCAAAAAGCTGGGGACAGCCCCCATTTGATCCAGCTCTCCCACTCCTTGGTCTATTCCTGAAAGTATTAATCAGCACACTGCAGTGATACCTGCACATCCATGTCTACTCCAGCACAGTTCACAAAAGCTAAGTTGCAAAACGGCCTAAGAGCCCGTCAACAGATGACAAATATGGCGTACGTTTTCCTCATGTGTGAAATCTAAAAAAAAAAAATTAGAGAAAAAAGTGTAAAAAGGGAGGTGACAGGAAAGCAGAAGGACGTCATTAGAGACAAAGAAAGGGACGGGAGACAGAGGGGCGAAGGGGAAGGGTAACCAGGAGGTGAAATTAATCCTAGTATATTATATGCGTGTCTGCCAAAATGCAATCCGTCATTCTATCTAACTAATACTAATACAAATTGCAAATGCCATAAAGATACCAATTAATAAACAAATTCAGTAAATTTGCAGGACACAAAATCAGTTGTATTTCTACACACTAACAACAAACTCTGTGTAAAGGAAATTAAGAAAACAATTTCATTTACAATAGCACCAAAAATAACAAAATACCTAGGAATACACTTACAGAGGTGAAAGAGCTGCACATGAAAATTCAAAACACCATTGAAACAAATTAAGCAAAATACAAATAGACATTCTGCGTTCATGGATTGGAACAATTAATATTATTAATGTCCGTACTACAAAAGTGATCTACCAATTCAAAACACTCCGTATCAAAATCTTAATGGCACTTCTTATGGAAATGGACAAAGCAGAAACAATTCTACCATTCATATAATACCACAAAAGACTCCAAATAGCCGAAGCTCAGCAGCGGAGCACGTGCTTGGCATAGATGAGGCCCCCAATTCAATCCTCAGCACCAGCAGGGAGGAAAGAAGACACAAAATGAATCATAAACTTACATATAAGACCTGAAACTGTAAAATTTATACATTTTTCCTGGAGAAAAATATAGGGAAAAGCTTCATGATATCAGAGTTAATAAGGATTTCACAGGTGTGACACTAAAAGCATATCAAACTAAAAAGCTTCTAGACAGGAATAGAAAGAATCAACAAAATGAAAAGGCAGCTTAGAGAATGGGAGAAAATATGTGCAAATCATATGCTCCATAAGGTCTTACTCTCCAAAATATATAAAGAACTCCTATAGTTCAATAATTTAAAAATTGTGGCAACCCAATTCAAAAATGAGTAAAGTACCTGTACAGGCATTTCTCCAAAGAACATGTACAAATAGCCAACAGGTATGTAAAAGACATTCAGCATCATTGATCATCAGGGAAAGGCAAATCAAAACCACAGTGAGACGCCATCTCACACTTTCAGGATGGCTATTATCAAGGAGACAAAACAAGTGTTGGTGAGAATGTGGATGAAAGAGAGCCCTTGTACAGTTCTGGTGGAAAGAAATGCAAAATGGTGCAGCTGCTATGGGAAACAGTATGGAGCTTCCTCATAAAATTAAAAGTGAAACTGCCATATTATTCAGTAATCTCACTTCTGCAAATTTGTCTTAAAGATTTTAAATCAGTGCTGCAAAACCTGGCTCTCCACATGCTGAAGACTAAAACTAGACCCATGTCTATCACCATGCACTAAAGGCAAAATGGTTCAAAGACCTAAATATTAAAACAGAAACACTAAATCTACTGGAAGAGAAAGTAGGTAGGAATCTTGAAGACAGGGGTAGGCAGAGAGTTCATGAATAAAAACCAAACTGCACAAGAAATACTTCACGGAATCAACAGGGATCTCATCTTATTGAAAAGTTTTTACATATCTAAAGAAATCACCAACAAAATAAAAAGGAAACCCATGAATTGGGAAAAAATTTTAGCCAACTGTCCCTCAGATAATTGGGGACATATAATTCCTTATGTCCCTCGAAAACATATGAAGAATTTAAAAAATCAGGCCCCCCAAATTTAAAGACCCAATCAAAAAATTGGGCATCTGAGATGAAGAAATACAAATGGCAATAAATATATGAAAAAATGTTCAAAATCATTGGTCACTTGAGAAATGCAAATTGAAACAACTCTGAGATTCCATCTCACCCCAGAAAAAATGGCTATCATCAAGAAAACAACCAATAACAAATGCTGGCAAGGCTGTGGGGAAAAGGGAACCTTTATCCTCTTGGTGGAAGTGTAGACTGGAACAACCACTGTGGAAATCAGTGTGGAGATTCATCAGAAAACTAGGATTAGAGGTCCCATTTGACCCAGCTATTTCCCTTCGGGGTATTTTCCCAGAAGAATTGAAAACATTAAAAAAAAGGGGGGGGGGCTGGGGATTTAGCTCAGCGGCAAAAGCGCCTGCCTGGCATGCGCAAGGTCGTGAGTTCGGTTCCCGGTACCGGGGAAAAAAAAAACAACAAAAAAAAGGGGGGGTTGCTGGGGATTTAGCTCAACGGCAAAAAGCGCCTGCCTGGCAAGCGCAAGGTCGTGAGTTCGGGTCCCGGTACCGGAGAAAAACCTAAAAAAAAAATAAATAAATAAAATAAAAGAGAATTGAAAACATCATACCACAGTGATATATGTGCACCCATGTTTATAGCAGCACAATTTATCATAGCTAAATCTTACAAACAGCCCAAATGCCAATCAACTGAGGAATGGATAAGAAAGATGTGGTATTTTATATAATGGAGTACTACTCAGCTATAAAGAAAGATACAAGGCTTTTATAGGTAAATGGACATAACTAGAGACCATACCTATAAGTGAAATAAATCAGACCCACATGTGTAAACACCGTATTGTCTCCCTAGTGTAAGAAACTGAAAGAGTAAATAATATCACACTGAAAGAGTAAAGAGAATAAATAATATCACACACTGAAAGAGTAAAGAGAATAAATAAATAATATCACACACACACACACACACACACGATAGTTAAGACAATGGTACTACTAATTTCTATTGCTTTATTTATTTAGTCTTTTTGAGACAAGGTTGCTCTGTACAGTTCAGGCTGGCCTTGAGCTCCCTTTGTAGCCCAGGCTGGTCTTGAACTCACAACGATCCTCCTGCCTGAACCTCCCTAGTGCTAGGATTACACCAAGCCCAGGCTTCTATTGGTTTATTGAAAGGAACAGTTAATGCTAATTTTTTGGACCAATTTTATATGCTTCTATCTGGTAATCTGAACAACTACTTTGAAGATAATGATATGCAATATAACAACCATTGTTGATTTCCTATCATCTTGTTTTGAAATTTTATATCATCTTTAATTTTTTTTCATATTTTTACTCTTTAAAATAAAAAAATCTAAAAAAAAAGTTTTAAATCAAGATTTATTTTAATTTATTTTATAGAGACAGGGTCTTGCTATGTAGTTCAGGCTGGCCTTGAAATCACTGTGTAGCCTCAAACTCACAACGATCCTCCTGCCTCAGCCTCCCAGTGCTGGGATTACGGGTGTGTGCCACTGCGCTTGGCATTAAATCAGGATTTTGAAGAGAAATGCTAACGCACTCCTCTGTTCACTGCAGTACCAGTCACAATACTGCGAATATGGAAATAAGTGTCCACCAGAAAGTGAATGGGTAAAGAAAATACGACATATATGTACAAGGATTGGTTAAACTAGATGGCAAATGTTTACATTTTTTAAAACGATTACAATAAAAGATACCCTGCCATTAATCCCCTTCAAAATACTCTCTCCTCCTTTTGCTCCATTTCTTTTGTTGTTGTTGTTACTGGGAATCAAACTTAGGACATTGCACTTGCCAGGCAGGCGCTGTGTCACTGAGCTATGTCCCTGGCTCCCCTCTCCTTTTGAACACAGTTATACCATCCTTCCTGCCACTTTCTGGAGCAGTTCCGAATGTCCTCTTTGACAAGTATCTTTACGAAGTGAGATTTAAAAACTTGCTGAGTATCATGCAACAGAAAAGCAGGCTCATAAAAACATGACAGTGAATCCTCATCCAGCTTACTCCTGTGATCCAGCACCGCGTAACTTCGGGCTCTCGTGCAAAGCCAACGTCACCACAACAGGTACATGTTGTGAATCAACTCAGGAGGTGGAGACAGCCTCAACAATGCAATTAAAGACACTGACAGACGAGCACTTGCAGAAACTGCTTCAGAAAGTGGCAAGAATGAGGGAATAAGTGGGTTTGAAGCAGACAGAGGTGGTATTTTGAGGGAATGAATGGCAATGTGTCTTTTACTGTAGTAAATTCTTCGGTGTTGTTTGTTTGATTATTTGTTTTTCAGACAGGGTCTGACTATGTAGTTCTTGCTGATCTTGAACTCACAAACTCCCAGCAATCTTCCCGCTTCAGCTTCCTGAGCGCTGGGATTACAGTATATGTGCCACCATACCTGGTTGTTATAATTTTTTTTTTAAAGTCACATTTCACCATACTTTTTGATCAGGTCTCATACAATGGAATTTTTTTCTTACAATGGAATATTATTCAGCCTTACAAAGGGAGTAATTCTACAATATATGGCAACATGCATGAACACCAAGGACATTACCCTAAGTGAAATACGCCAGCACCGAAAGATGACATGGCCATAACTCTCCTCATGTAAGCTTTGTAGTCCTCAAGGGACCAGCACAGGAGTGGTCCATAATAGCTTCTGTGGGTCTGGGAACACTGTCAAGTGCAAACCCTAGCGATAAGCAAAACCCTACAGTATTGGCCAGGGGGAAACTCCGACCTTGATCACGCCAGGTTGCTCACTGAAAGACGTGGCACTAAAAGAACAAGAAGTACTTACCAAGAAGGACCTGTGTCCGCAGAGCAAAGCCCTGACCAGCAGTGGCCTGAAGCCTGACAAGGTTTTCAGAAGTTGTGATTGAGGCTCTCAGTAAGCAGGAACAGCGGCAGGGCACGGAGGAGCGCAGAGGACATAAACACTAATTAAATGCATTGCCATCTGCTCAACACTAATATTGCAAATCTAATGTTGGCAAAAAGCCTCTAAACAAAATGGGAAATGCCCTGACTATTAGAAGAACGAGTTCTCTACCTTCTTGGCATTATAACATATTGAATGGACACTGTAAAGAGTTAAAACCATGCCCAAGCAGGTTGTTTAAATTATGAATTAAAGAGGAAGGAAAAGCATTCTTTGTCAGTAATCCCTGAACTTCATCTCCCAGGGCCTTACAATATGTAAAGTATAGGCTAGTAGGCAGCTATTAAACGGGATCATTAGGAAGGTGTGTTGGTCCGCTTCCTATTACTATGCCAAATATCTGAAACAATCAACGTATAAGACAAAATGTTTAGGGGCTGGGGATTTAGCTCAGCGGCAAAAGCGCCTGCCTGGCAAGCGCAAGGTCGTGAGTTTGGTTCCCGGTACCGGAGAAAAACCAAAAAAAAAAAAAAAGACAAAATGTTTATTTTGGCTCAAAGTTCTAGAGGTCTTGGTCTAGGATCAGTAGTCCCATTGCCTATGCTGGCGCCTCTTGAGGGGAACTGTTTACCTTGCAGCCAAGGAGAGACAAAAGTGAGGAAGAAGCCAGGTTTCCACAGTGTCCTTGCACAGTACAAGCCCAAGACCTAAAGCCCTGCGATGGCCACCTCCTCAAGGCTCTGCAGCTTCCCGACAGCACTGCGGATGAGGACACAGTCTTTCACATGGGACTTTCTAGATCTAGCTATTCTGGATCCAAAGCATGGCAGAAAGGTGCATAGAAATAGGAATAAATGACCTTAAAATATTGAGTGAAAAATAAAAAATATCAAACATTTAGAATTATAATAGCCTACATTTATTAAAATTTATAGCTGAAAAACGTATGTGTGGGTATGGATTTGAGATTTGGGATAATCTTTATTTTCTTGAAGATTTTCTTTGATACTCCTATCACAGCAACTGATCAACTAAGAAAGATATGATCAGATAACTAATTCAAGAGAGAAAATAATCAAATTGATGAATACCCATGTTACTGCTATGGATTTTCATGTGTTCTATCCTGGGGCCTAATTTATAATGGAAAAATATTGAGGAATTTGACTTTTACGGACAACAACATGTGAATTAACCTGGAAATGTCAATTTTTTAAAAAAACAGGAAATGTGGGATTTGAGTTTGAAAAGGAAATATTAGGGTAATATTTATGGGACACATGACCTTCAGCTGTCCAGGAGCCAGTGCAAGGCACAAAACTGTGTGCTCTATATGCTCTGACTTCACCACTTATGAACTGCAAGTCTCTGGGCAAGTTATTTAAGCTCTCTAATCCTCAGTTTCCCCATTTATAAAGTAGACATGCAGATAACCTATCTCATGAGATGCTCATAAGACTTAAATAATACCAGGCACGTAAAGTAAACGCCTCATAGGCAGTTCATATTCAGTAAGTGCTAGTTCCATCACCTCTATACTAGTCTCAGAAATTTCCAGGTAAAAGTGGACTGAACTGTGACTGAATTAATCATCAGCAAATGATCCCATTTGCCACTTACTGACTGCCCACTACACAGTTGGGGCCTGGCACGTACCAGACTCCCAGGAGAAGCATGGATGGATGGAAGAGTGCATGGATGGGTGGATGAACGAGTGGATGGCTTAAACTCTGTCTTCAGACCTCTAGAGGAAGAGACATTGAGTTTGTTCTATGTGCGTCTAAAGAATATAACTGGGACCAGGAAGTATGTTGGTATGATCTCTTTATTTTTTGATCAGGGAAAGAGAATTTCATTAAACAAAGACCAGGCTCCTGCGGAGGAGCCCTTGGGAAAGAGAAGTAGAAAGCAGTTTCTCTGAACAGTACACATACTCTGCAGGTCTTTGCACCCCTCTAGAAAGAGTCACCCTTCGCACGCCTGTGTCTGAGAAGACTGCACTCTGTCAGCAGTTCAGAATGTCACTCTCTTCCCCCCTTCCTTGGTCCTCTGAGGGTGGGCGATGCTACCTGAGCAAGATGAGCAGGAGAACGCAGAGCAGCGGGGCTCCCGCTGTGCCAAAAACACCCTGAGGTTGCCCGCGTGGAGGCCTCACTAAGCCACGGCCGACTTCGCACAGCCCAGGCTCAGGTGCACTTAAGTGATCATAGAGTGGGCGAAGTCGGTTTCACACAAAATCAAGCAACACTGTAATCAAGCTGTCCACATATGGAAGTGGTGTCTTAAAAGCAGTGGCTTCCTTGTCACTGGCCCCCGAGTTGGAGGGAATGCTGCTGATGGTTGTCGTGCTGAAGAGGAAATTCTACCTTTGGGTTGGTGGAGGGAAGAGACAAAAAATTCCAGCCTGAGATTTTGTGGCTGCCTTGGAGACTCTCACAGTAGGGTTACGGCTGACACCTAGAGGCTTACTTGTAGAAAAGAGGATATTACCACAAGCCCGAGCCCAGCAAAAGCTCCATTCTTCACAGCTCACATTTGCAATACCACTTAGGCCTGCAGCAGTTCTGCTTCTCTAGGTATTTTCAGTGGTGGGATCTTGCATAAAATGAAATATGATCTTGCAGTACCACTACCCCTTCTCACAGCTCCAGCACCAGTACAGAAATAGTCAGAGGAAATTCTTTCTTCCCCACCTCATGCAGAAGGGAGCAGGTCATACACATAACAAAATAAATCACCTTCTGAAACAGACCCTGCCACACAGCTAATGCAGGCGAGGAGTGCCATGAAAAGTGGAATCGATAGGCCAGGCGTGGTGACACACACCTGTAACCCCACCGCTCACTTGAGAGGCTAAGCAGGAAGACTGCTGCAAGCTCAAGGCCAAGCTGGGCTGTACGATCAGTTCAAGGCTAGCCTGAACTACAAAGTGAGAGCCTGTCTCAAAACAAACACTAGATTTAAAAAAAAAAAAAAAAAGAAAGGGTTAATAAATAGCCAAAAAAGAGATCTCTAGGATCTGGGACAGAAGACTCGGTAGGGAGGCAGTGAAGGTAGAGCTACTTGTTTTCATGCTGGGGATTGAGCTCAGGGCCTTGGCAATGCGAAGCACATGCTCTGACTGAGCTACGCTCCCAGCCGCTTCAGCTACCTCTTGATGGACAAAGAAGCCTGAGATGGGGAGGGAAGGACGGTACTGAGTAGCCCCAGAGTCCAATTTTATCCAGCATCAAACTCTGTGATCCCCTTGCTGGCTGTGACTTTAGCTAGTTTCAAAGTCTCGGAGCGGCAGCTTCATCTCCTTACAGTCAGACACCCAGAGCTTCCTTGAAAGTGTGCTGTGCGCATTAGAGACAATGCATGTCCTGTGGCTTGCTCGGTATTTGGCACAGAGATTCTGGACAACGTGGGAGACTGGCCCAGGGGTGTTTACTGTTTTGTCACCAATAGGAATGATTTCTGGAGCAACTTAGTCCTCATTTGGGGGCTCTTTGCTGTGGGACTTAGGCTGCCCAGGAACTTGAATGACATGGACACAATGGGACCTCAGGCAGGTATGTGGCCAGACAGACAAGCGAAAACCAAACCTTCCAAAAATAGCAAGTACAGTCTGTGACCATCACAAGGTATGCCCCAAAGGTAGCCGAAGCTTGATTCAGACGAGCACCTTCCTTGTTGCCTTTCCTGCTTGAACTCCATTCTCTGACTGGCAGTCAGCCTCAGCTAAAGTGTTACCTCTGTTCTGCAAAGGTTCTGTACAGAGTGTGTAAGTTTCTGCAGGGGGTGATCATTGCTCTTTTCCTAAAGATTATTAATTGTTTTAACAAATATTTGAAATAAAGACTATAAGCAAAGACAAAATTTTAAAAATTAAAAAAATAAAAATTCCAAGTTGGGGGTGGTGGTATATGCCTAAAATCCCAGCACCTTGGAGGCTGAGGCAGGAGGATCACTGCAAGATTAAGGCCTACCTGGGCTACATAGTGAGTTCAAGTTCAGCCTGGACTACATAGTAAGAGTTTGTCTCAAAAAAACAAACAAAATAATGTTCCAGGGACTATGTTTCACCTCAGATCAACTAAATTAGAACATCTGGGGCTGGGACCAAAGCCAGCAGACTTTTAAAAGCTAATTCTAAAGTGCATCCAGTGTTAAAAACCAGTAGACTGGATAATCTCTCAGATGCAGCACAGAGAAAAACTTCAACAGATAATTACATATCTCGGCAGGGGGTTGCTTTTGGTTTTTTGATCTTTTTGAGGCAGGGTTTCACTACACAGTTCAGGCTGGGCTTGAACTCACTTTCTAGCACAGGTGGGCCTCAAATCACAGTGATCCTTCTGCCTCAGCCTCCCAAGTGCTGGGATTACAGGCATGAACCACCATACCAGGCCTACAAATAATTATATAAACATTATATTCAGGGGCTGGGGATTTAGCTCAGTGGCACAGCACCTGCCTGGCAAGCACGAGGTTGTGAGTTCGATTCCCGGTAACGGAAAAAGAAAATTATATACAGTAATGGCTACCATTTATGGGGTGATAAGTGTCAGGCATTTTACCAAGAGCTCCCTGTATGCTATTTAATATTCATAGTAAATGTATAGGGTAAGAATTTTACAAAAGAAATCAGCTTAAAAAGATGGTCCTTTTTGAATACCTTTGCCAGGCACCATGTAGCCAGGTGTTGGAGCTACCTATACACAGATCTCTCTGATGCCCCCAATAGAAACTTAATCATTGCAGCTCCTCTTTTGCATAGTTCTGATATGGCACTAAAATTGTTTTTGTTTTTTTTTAATTTTTACTCCTTAGAGGCAAATGTGAAGAGTCTAATACCTACAAATGAGTGGAATATTTCTGTGAACTTAAGGGCTTTCACTCTATTTCCAGACAAGTATTTCTGGCTAAAATTGGTCAGTTCCTAAATATGGGTTATAACTCATACTTTTTTTTAGGAAATTAACAATGGTTAGTATATTGCATATTGTTATCTTCAAAGTAGTTGCTCAGATTACTAGATATCGGCATGTGAGATTGGCCAAACAATATAAGCACTAACTGTCCCTTTCAATGAACTAATGGAAATTAGTAGTACAGTTATCTTAGCTGTCTTGTGTATATACATATACATATTATTTCCCTTCCTTCTTTTCTTCTTTCCTCCATCCCAGTTGTTCTTTCCTTTTGAGCAGTTCCTTTCCCTTTCACGGTATCTGTTGTACCTATTGGATCTTATTTATTCCTTCAGTTGCTTACACTAGGGAGACAATACGATGTCTACACATACAAGTCTGATGTATTTCACTTATGAGTGTGTTTTCACATTTTTTTATTAAGCATTTTTATACTGAAAAAGTTAATCTTGGAGCATGAGTGGTCACGGAAGGAATAAGTATGAGATGCTGCCCTCTTGTGGTACATTTCATAAGACCAGGTGCCACTCCAGTCCTAGCCATGCCTGCCCCTCTGCATCCCCATCAATGATTTACGCCGCATGCTCCCCTTACTCTGCTCAGTCCACTGGTTTCTCTTTCGCTGCTTCCTTTCCTGAAAGGCTCCCCCAGATAATCACACAGTTAACTCCCTCACTTCTACCAATTTCTGTTCAAATACCTCCTTATCAGCAAAGCCTTCCTTGTTGCTCCACATTACTGCATTTAAATAGCATGAACACCCATAAGCCCACTTTCCACACCTGTTAGGCAGCTTTCGATTATTATAACAAATACCTGAGACACACAACCTAAAAGAAGAAAATGTTTATTCCGGCTCATAGTTTTGGAGATTTCTGTCTGAACAGGGTCCATAGATCATACAGATGGTATTTGTCCATTGTACAAACAGTGCCTGTGGAGACTTTTTGTCCTGTTCAGGTGCCATCCATTCCCAAGCCCAAGAATCATCTCTTTATAGTCTTTATTTTCAAATGCACCATTCCTAGTTAGCTTCATATCTCCTGCCCCTAAAAAAAAATCCCCAGCAATGCTGCTACAACCCTGTGGTTCTTTGGAACCTGCCTGTGTTGAAAGGATATAGTAAAACCTGGGTTCTGAGTGATTTGTTCTGCAAGTGTTCCATAAGATGAGCAAACATTTCTAATAAATTCAACCTGATAAACAAGTGATGTCTTGCAATACAATAGTATGTGACTCCAAACATCACATGATCACAACCGAGCCATGGTTTTTTTCCCTCTCTCTCCCTCTCCCTTTCCCTTGCTCTCACTCTCTGCAGGATTATGAGTCATCATCTCCCCAAAGCAGCATATCATGGAGGAGATCTCATCTGCAGAGCAGGAGGAGAAAAAGGTGGAGGAATCCCTTATTGCAATTAAGATTAGGGAAAGGTGTAAAATGTGGGAAACTGTACAAAATTTTGTAGAAAAGCACCACCTGAAAAAGGCTGTAGCAGTGGCAGTGATGAATCTGTTCGACAACAATACAATGTGACATTTCTGTGAAATCCTCAAAAGGATGCAAAAGCAAGTATCAGGGACAGGCTCCTTGTTAAAGCTGCCATTCCACTGAGTCAGCAGATAGCAGTGGTTCTGTCAGGGACAGTGAAAGTCGTCCTACACAGTAACTCTCCTCTTTCTCATCTCCCTCCCATCACGGAGGTTTTCAAAGGTAAGTGCAGGTTAATGTATTTTTCTTTATATTTTGTATTTTCTTATTTTGTATTATACTACAGCACTGTAATCATTTTTATATGAATATTTTTGCATTGTAGAACGCATCAATTGAGTTTCCATTATTTCCTATGGGAAATTCGCTTTGATATACAAGTGCTTTGGATTACAAGCATGTTTCTGGAGTTGCGGTTTTGCTGTATAGGCCTTGCCTCTGCTGGTCCTCCAAACCATCCATTCATGCCTCTGCTTCACACCTCACATCACCCAGCGCTGTCATGACTTTATCATAATGATTGTTACTGTGTTGCATTGACGGTGTGGATGGATGTGGATTTTACCCAGAATCTGCAAGGGAATCTGAATGATTATTTATTTTCTGCTAATTTACCATTTCAGATTTTATAGCATATATGTGCATAAACACCCTTTCCAACTACGTTTTTTTCTTAATTCTTCAGGCTGCAGTTACTGCATTCCTTGAATGCAAACTTTTCTAATGCTGATGGTATCCTTGCCTTCCACCAGGGGTAATCAGACTGCATAAGGAAGTTTGTTCATTGTCTGGCATGGTTTAACCCTACCTGGAAGAGGCAAGGAAGAACCAATCTGAGGGGCCTATTGGTGTTGCAGGACAATAGTTTCAAAGCTCCTAGAGAAGAAAGGTCCAACAATGCCCTGAGGATGGCCTGACATGTGCAGACCTCACGGAGTACCATCCTTGATGGCAGTGGTAGGGGATGTCTTGTGTAAAAGATGCCTGCCACTGCCACCGTCACTGGTGGGTACTGTACAGGAGGTTTCACTAAGGTCAGAGCATAGACAGACAAGGCCCCACACATGCAACCCCAAACCTCAGGTTAGTGGTAGAGTGGGAGCAGAAATTCCAAGATATATGAAAAGGAAGACTAAGTACTAAGGTGCCCAATGAGAATCATCCAAAATCTGCATGGGCACCATTCCAATGGCCCAATCTCATATGCTCTGTAAAAGCAATATTGCCTGGGACAGCAGGAGTGCTCTGCCCCACAGAATTTGAATTGGGGCCTGGCTACTGAGCTCTGAGACAACTCCAGAGACACAAGTTCTGGAGCTCCTCAGGACTTCCAGCCAATCTAATGTACTAGAAGGAAGATCTGGGAGCAGCTAAAGGGGAGAAAGTGGGTTTGGAGCAACCCACCTAGAGAACACTTCCAGTCCTGGCCTAATCTAGCCCAATGGGGTTGAGTTGAAAATTTCAAGGTAGGTGCTCCACATTAGCAAGAGAAATAGCCCTGTCTGCCCAGGCAAAGGGTGGTACTGCACTAGAGCAAAGATGAATACGTTGGTAGCTTCCCAAAGTGTTTATATCTTCGTATAAATAGAATCATGCTGTCAGACTTGCTTCTTTCCCTTTATCAATAAATATCTAAAATTCATCTATGCCTTGTTTACTTTGTTTAGTACCGCTCCCCCGCCTCTGGGTGTGTGTGTGTGCTGCTAAGGATTGAACCATGGTCCCACACATGGTAGGCCACATACCCCTGAGCCACACCACCAGCTTCATCCCTTTACAAAATAATAATTGTGATAAAATACAGATAACACAAAATTTACCCTCTTACCCACTGTATATCCACGCCAATCCGATGGCATCATATACATTAATATTGTTGTACAACCATTACCGCCAGCCATCTACAGAACCTTACAAAACTGACACTCATCATTTTGGGCTGCTTCTACTTTGACTATTGTGAATAATGCTGCTATGAAAATGGTGTACATGCATCCCTTAGAAACGCTGCTTTCAATTCTTTGTGGTGATACCCAAAAGTGAAATCACTCGAGCATACGGCAAGTGAAACAGCTTGATTGTAGGTTATTCTGTTTAACTTTTTTGAGGAACTTTTTTTTTTTTTTTTTTTTTTTTTTAGCTAACTGGAACTTCTATATTGTTTTTCATAGCAGCAGCACCATTTCTACATTCCCACCAAGAGGGCTCAAGGGATCCACCTTTGTCACTCCTTTGCCAAAAAAACCTTTTAACAGTAGCCATGTTTTGCTTTGGTTTTTTTTTTTTTTTTTTGTCTTTTTGGGACAGTGTCTCACTATGAAGTTCAGGCTGGCCTTGAACTTGCAGCGATCCTTCAGCCTCTCGAGTGCTAGAATTATAGGCGTGTACCACCATGCCAGGCTTTGTTTTGCATTTTTTAATGTTTTAATTTGTTTTGCTTTTGTTGAGCATCTTTCCTAGTGCTTACTGGCTATTTCTATATTTTCTTTGCCCAATATACATGCAAGCATTTTGTCCATTTTTTTTAGACACTTGGGTTGCTATTGCTTTTAGCTACTGTGGATAGCTCATACCTTTTAATCACCGAAGACTCTCCCACTGGATGATGTTTCTAATCAACTCTTAAGACAAAGATATAAATCCCTGGTGGAGGTGGCGGAGCTACAGAACAATCTCAGTAACACAGACCATGTTCTACCCCCATCACTTCTCCCTTCTGACTGGCTCACAATCCTAGAACAATGTTTGAGGACTCCATTTCCTCTTTCTCTATGGCTTCTTCCCTAAGATGCTTCAAGAGTCACATATAAGTACAGTCCTGAGTCCTGCTCTATAAGTCCTCTAGCAATGCCTACTAAGGAGATAGCACAGGCTCCTGCTGGTGTCCCTGCTAGGTAGAAAGAATGGAAGAATAAAGCAGGAGTCACTCAGTTGCAGAGCTGGGTTCTTATTTTATTTTATTTATTTATTTATTTATTTTTGAGACAGCATCTCACTTTGCAGCTCAGGCCGACTTCAGACTTGTGATCCTCCTGCCTCAGCCTCCTGGTGGGATTACAGACATATATCATAATGCCTGGCTCCTGGATCTAGTTTTCTTAAGGGTGCTTGTGAAGTTCTTTCACTGTGCACCCGTACCAACGTAGGCCTGAGTATGGTGAGAAAGAGCACCCTCCTCCCCTACGCACACACAAGTTACATGATTCAAGTAACATGATTACATGATTCAAGTTACATGATTTCAGGTGGGTGGCAATGACATGAAAAGTCTAGGGTTCCCTGTCAGACTGTCTTCTGAGGCTCAGGAAAGCTGTCCATGTGCACTGCCCTTTCAGGACACTGGAAAGAAAGCACCTGGTTTTATACCCTGGAGGTAACACGATCTACTCACCTAAAGCATTGAAAGGTGCATTGTTTCCAGGGGAGGCAGAACCAGAGCCTAGGCTGTTCCGACAGCTCCCAGCTACCTCAAGATAGTGCATCCCCAGCACATCATGCAGTTATTCTTGATCCTGTGAGAAATGGAGAGCTACAGAAGTCCAAGGCTGCCTACAGCACTGTCCTACAGTCCTGATTCCAATTTAAGAGTGCTTTCCCTCAGCAGTGTTTGTTTTCTTCTACCAACGACATATGAAAATACAGTCTTTTGGGGGCTGGGGATATAGCTCAGTGGCACAGTGCCTGCCTGGCAAACGCGAGGTCGTGAGTTTGATTCCCGGTACCAGAAAAAAAAAAAAAAAAATACAGTCTCTTACTTCTCCGACTTGATTATATAACAAGGGCATTTCAGCATTTACAAGTTACTGAATGTAAAGTTTGGTGAGTCCTCCCACCACATAATACTTAATCATTAGAAAAGGGAAAAGAACAACCTTACAGAAATCTGGCAGGTAGCACATTATTAGGGTGTCAGTAGCTAACATCCAAGAAGGGAAACCTGGTGGGGTGTGTGGGCACCTGCCTGCAACAACAATAAAAAGAGCACAGACCATCTTCATTGTCCTTTCACAGAAGCTCAGCCCACAGTGTCACTCTGAAGAGATTTTAATTAGTGATTTCTTGCCTCTGGAGCGCTACAGAAAGCAAAGGGAGCTACAGATAGGCAAAGATTGATTTATATGAGGTGAAATATACAATCTCAAGTAATTAATTGGGTGTATTTTGCTGTTGCTCTTTAAAATAATGTCTAAAGTCCTTTTAATGACAATGTATAATTTCTCACCAAAGTCCAAAGGACTAGCTTTTATTTATTTATTTATTTATTTATTTATTTTTGAGACAGGGTCTCACTATGCAGTTTAGGCTGGCCTTGAACTCACCATGTAGCCCAGGCTGGACCTGAACTCACAACGATCCTTCTGCCTCAGCCTCCTGAGTGCTGGGGTTACAGGCGTGCACCATCGTGCCTGGCAAGATTGCTTTTTCAGCAACCTTTTTAAACAGCAGTGACTAAAAAATAGTTTTAATTTATCATGAATTCTTCCTGATCAGGCATCAACACAGGAAAGAGAAAAGGACTTCATTTTCCTGCCTAATTCGTGTTTTGTTAAAAAAAATTTTTTTTAAATTCAGATAAATTATTTAAAATTTTCTGTGAGTCACAGAAATCTTAAAGTCAAAAAGGGAATTTTCATTTCATTATAAAACAACAGACTCTGAAACTAGGGAGACCCCATGAAAACCTGATTTCTCTCTCATTTTCCTTCTTTTCTCCAGCCCTGGGACACTGGGGGACAGCACAGCCTGCAGGAGGCAGCGCTGAGCCTGGGTAGAGCAGGAGGGGTTTGGATTGCCGCACTCCGCTTCTACACCATTTCATCAGCACAAACCTTTTCCAGGTGCAAGGGTCAGAGGAGTCCCAGCATTCTGTCCTCTCTCACACAGTGTGGGCCACCCCAAGCGGGGGAGTTAGGAGTGGGTGCGAGGGCAAAAGCCACTGACTGCGGAAACCTGCTGTTCCAGCTCTAAGCTACCACGCAACTAAACACTTCCTGTGTGCTAGCTCTGTGCTCAAGGGTCTTCAAGCTTTCAAAAGGAAATCAGAGGTAGGTCATATGACCCACTACTCTATGAGGCAGACCACTCCAGAGTTATGTTTTGTGTTCCCTTTTTACATAGAATGCAAAGTAGAGACAAGAAGACTGTAATTTTAAAATTGTCTTTTAAATAAAAATTGCAGCTTCAGAACACAAAAATTACTCAATGTTATAATGCGTTTTTCCCTTTCAGGGAACTCACTCCCAAAAAAATTCCTACGGGTCTTAAGGACATAATAAGTCTGAAAACTGGGCGCTAGCCCGTACTTTTCACCTATACACTGCTCTTCTTCCCACAGACCTCCCTCCTCAAGGAAGCAGAACTATTAGGTGCGCAGCAGATCTCAACTTCAGTGTAAATGGTTTGCATCCTAACAGCCCGCGGGATGAGTAATCGGACAGCAGGAATCACAGCCCACATCACGCATCTGGAAGACACGGGCAACACACGTACAGACCCAACTCCAGACCATAATGCATCTCACTCTTCAAACACCCACACTCTGACTGTGTACTTTTTCCCCCTGCTAAATATTTTCTGTACCTCTTAACACATCCTGAAAATTCTTTTTCTGTGACAGGAGTCAGCAAACTTATTCCGTGAGTGGGGTGAGTTGTGGTCCTCCATTTCCTCTTTGGGGAACGCCTCTGGTGACAGGTGGAGTGACAGCCATGGACTCTGGCATGCACGCTGGTGGATCCTGCTCTTTCACTTTAACCTGTGAGCCAGGCTCTGTGCTACAGTCTTCATGCTTTCCTAAACGAATCAGAGGCGGGCTATGTGACCCACTGCGCTACCAGGCGGCCCTCTCCAGAGTTGTGCTTTACGTTTCTTCTCCACAAGGGCCATGGTATAGGAAATGTCTCATATTATTACATTTAAATGATTTACGCCAAAGAGTGTACAGTATAAATTTTGAGAACGTTATTTCTAAAAATTACACTCAAATTCTGGTTAGTTGTTCAACAGGTGGATGTAGTTAATGTCACTTAATTATAGTTGCTTTATATACGTACATATGTGTATGCATATATTAACTATCATGGCAAAAAGGCACAATTACAAGAAAACTAGAGCTCAAAGACCCTGTGGTCAAACCTGGCTCCCAAGGCTCCTCCCACCAAAGCACGCCCGTCCCCCTGCCCTGCACCTGCCTTCTCAGTCTCGGTCGCCCCGTCAATAAAAACAGGCTGGTTGCAGAGATGACTTTAGGGGTCATTCCCCCCCGTGTATTAGTTTCGGGAGCGCAGAAAGAAAAAGTTCAAGCACCAGCTGCACAATCACCTCCCGCGCGCACGCGGCGCGCTCCCCCTTAGCGCCCCCAACACTCGCACCGGGCCGCAGCGCGCATGCGCAATGCCTTGCGGCGCCCGCCCGCCCCCTCCGCGTCCAGGCGCCGG
>NW_004955414.1:14255657-14260717 GCF_000276665.1 Chinchilla lanigera | reverse complement strand
CCGCCGGCGCCCGGGCGTGAGGAGGCGGGGCCGCGGACTTGGGACTCCGGTCCGTTCGGCGCTTCCCTGCGCGGGTGCGGGCGGCCGCACGCAGGAGCCATGTCCGCGCTGCCGCTGGCGGGGCTGCGGCCCGAGGTGCGCGACAGCGGCACCTCGCTGGGGCTGATGTTGGCGGTCGTGCTGTGCATGGGGCTGGCGCGCGCGATCGCGCGGAAGCAGCTGCACAGGCCCGCCGTCCACGCGTTTATCTTGGAGTTTCTAGCCACCTTCCAGCTCTGCTGCTGCACCCACGAGCTGATGCTGCTGAGCGAGCAGGACTCGGCGCACCCCACCTGGACGCTGACGCTCATCTACTTCTTCTCGTTGGTGCACGGTCTGACTCTGGTGGGCACCTCCAGCAACCCGTGCGGGCTGATGGTGCAGATGATGCTGGGGGGGATGGCCCCCGAGATGGGGGCGTTGAGGTTCTTGGCTCAGCTGGTGAGCGCCCTGTGCAGCAGGTACTGCATGCGCGCCCTGTGGAGCCTGGGTCTGACTCAGTATCACTTCAGCGAGAGGATCTTCGCTTGCCAGAATCCTATCCACTCCGACTTGCCCAAGGCGGTTATTACAGAGGCCATCTGCTCCTTTATCTTCCACAGCGCTCTGCTGCACTTCCAGGAGGTTCGAGCCAAGCTCCGCATCCACCTGCTGGCTGCACTCATCACCTTTTTGGCCTACGCAGGTTTGTCATTCCCGCAAAACACGTGGCACATCCGAACTGAACCTCTATGACCTGAAACTCTAAGTTCTTTATCAAGATACATTTGAAACCCCTGCACCGCTGTGATGTACATATTTCCCTGCCCCCGTATTTTAATCTGCACCCCGTTTTTAACCGATAAAGCCAACACATAAAGCCTTCATTCAGTGCTTTTTTTAAATGCCCCGGGAAGAGAGCCAGTTCTGTGCTGAAACTGAGATCCTGTTAGATAGTGCCAAAGGTTCAGATACCCTGCAGAGGCATTGTTTCAAAGGTAGCAAGGAAAGGCAACTTATCAGTTACCTTTTTTTCATGCCAAAGTGGTGCAGATCCTTTCTGACACCTTCACTGAAAAACTACCCTAGGGCTAAAAAGTTCCTTTCTACTTACACACAGGATTGGTTAGTAGTTAAGACTGGGAAGTAGGAAGTCTGAAATTCCATTTCCTAGTCTTTTTCTACAAATTGCTTGTCATTTATTTCCATAATAATTCATCTTGTTATAAATGCACTTTTAACACAGCCTATTAAGACGTATTTTAAAATTAAAAGTTGTTTGAAGTTGCAAATGCTTTTTATACACAACTCTTGAGAAATCAGTCGAAACCTATTGATTTCTGTTAAGCCATTTATTTACCTTGATGTACTTTAGATACAGCGGGTATGTATTCTAAATAGGCCAAAGAAATATAAGAAACAAATGAAGTGTATCATTTAAAATGACTGCAACAAAGTAACTTTACTGGGACTGTATCTGAATTATAAAATGTTTTGAGGCATGAATATAGCAAAGGAAATTTATAGTGATAGTCCATCTTCTGCCCATTCAAAGTCAAACTAAAGGGCTATGGGTGTGGCTCAGTGATGAGTGCTTGTCTAGCATGTGCAAGGCTCTGGGTTTGATCCCTGGTACCGGAAGTGGTGGAGGCTCTATATGCACATCTCAATCCATCTTTCCCTTCTTTAGATATAGTACCATTTTTTAAAAAAAGTTAAGACAGATGAAAATAAATGGTATAGAAGAAAAAGACTGAATAGTTCCTTATCAAAGTTTTAGGTTTTGACTAAAGCAGAGAAATTGACTGTATATGAACACAAAAGTTACGCCACAGTTTAGTTCTGCACTTGTAGAACTAAAAACAACAAATGACTACAGAGTGAGACCTGGTCTCCAAGAAAGGGCAGTAAACATTTACAAGTTTTTAAAATTAATAGAACACTAACTAGAGTTGGATCTTTATCTCTGTCCCTCCTCCTTCTGAAGTTGGTATTCTTATCTTTTTTTTATACTTTTTTTTTTCAGTACTGGGTATTGCCCAGAGCCTTCACCCAGCCCTTTTTATTTTTTATTTTGAAACAGGGTCTCATTAAGTTGCCCAAGTTGGGGTTGAATTTTCAATCCTCCTGCTTCAGCCTCCCAGTCATACTTTTAAAGCATAGTTATGACTTCACAAATAATACTGTCATCAGCTATTTTCTATTTTATAGTGACAGATTTTGAGAGAAGAGAATGTTTGAAGTTATAGGTAAACATAAGGAAAGTTATTGGAAGAAGTCAGTAAAATGTCAACGTAAGGGACACTGAACAGTACCTTTTTTTCTTGAAATGTGGCTACTATCTAATGGGGATGGGGTGGGAGCAAGCTAATTTCTGCAGTGGTTCTCATTATTTTCTTTGTATTGAATCACCTGGGGAGCTTTTAAAAATACCCATTTTAGTTGCAGAAATTAAAATTTAATTGCTCTTTGAAGGAGCCTAGGCAATGGTATATTTTAAAGTTCCCCAGGTGATCCCATTATGGAACCAAGGTTGAGAACCGCTGCTCTAGGAGTCTAGACCGGCACTGTCCAATTCAGTAGCTGTCAGCCCCATGTAACTCTTTAGGTTTAAATTAAGTAAAATTAAAGATTAATTCCTCATTCACAGTAGCCACATTTGAAATATTCAGGCATCACACGGTACTGTAGCTAGTGACTACAGTATTAGACAGTGCCAGAGAATATAGGGGCAGAATCAAAAGGTAATTGCTGGTTACTGCTAGTTACAGAAATTCATAATCTATTATGATCTTCATTTTAACTTTCTTTTCTGCTAATACAAGGGAGATTCACTGGGTGTATACTATAGATCAAAGCATTTTGCCAGGAAATTTATGAGTTATCGTAATCCTTACACAGCCCACTGATGAATACGTTATTCCCATTTTAAGTTAAATAAGTGAGACTCAGAAGTAGTGACTTGCCTGCATTTATACTGCTAGAATATACAGAACCATGGTTCAGACTGACACTAAAGCACCTGCTCACTTCATTATCAGTATTTCTAGAGTTACAAAAGCATACACGATCGAATATGACTTAGCTGTAAAATGGAACAAAGTGCTGACATACAACATGGATGAACTTTGAAAACAGTATGCAGACACACAAGGACAAATACCGTATGACGTCACTTTCATGAAATGTCTAGAACAGGTAAATTCACAGAGTCAAAAAGTACAACAGAGGTTATAAGGCCTGGGGAGGAGGAAAGAATGGGGTCTTATTAATGGATACAAAGTTTGCGTTTGGAATGACGGACAACTTTTAGAAAAACTTTTGGAGAAACAGGAAACTTTTGGGGAAAGTCTTGATGGTTGAGCGGCATTATGAATGTAAAGAACACCAAATGGCACATTTTATATATACTCTCCTACAATTAAAATTATTTTAAATTACAAAAGGATTCTGATGCCAAATCAGTGTGGTTTAAATAGGTTTTCTGGTTTAAGAGCTCCCAGAGCCTTTACAGTGCTACTCTGAAATGTACCACTCCAAGAGAAGGATATGGAACATACTTTGCAAACTTATGAGACCCTTTGTCCAGGAGTGTGCAGCAGAAGAGATCCTACTTTGGGAAGTGCTGCACTAAAACATATCACTCTCCGCTATTTTCTGTAGATTTAAGTCATTATTTCCAATTGAATGGACTGCCTCCGGCCTAGCTGAGGGTATTGTCAAGCAAAGGTGAGCTCTTACAGAAAGGACTTAGAATGTAAGGGGAGAAGGCAGAAGAACAGGCTAGGTCAGGCCGCATTACAAGTCACCTGGATATCCTTTTTAAACTTCTCACATAGTATGAGTACAGACTTGACAAAGTTGCATTGCTCTGAAATTTCTTTAATCACTTGGCTTTGAGCACTCAGGAATCACCATTGTAGGTCACATCAAAATAAATGGCTAATGATTTTGACTAAGATTCAGAATGTAACTGTCTAGCAGCATAGCCACAAGTTCCTAGGATCATGTATGTATTTACTGATTTTTAGCAGCCTGTTTTTTGTGGGACTGGAGTTCAACTCAGGGCCTTCCTTGTGTATGCTTAACATGTGTTCTAAAACTGAGCCAAGATCTCAAAATTTTATGTGCATTGGAGGCTACTGACATCATTATCACTCATGCATTTATTGGTCTAATAAAATTTTAAAAATAATTGTGGGACTTAACATATTAGAGCTACCTACTTTTTTTTTGAGGTGAAGTCTCTCTATGTTGCCCAGGCTGCTCTTGAATCCTCCAACCTCGGCCTCCTAAGTAGTTGGGATGACAGGTATGCCCCACCATGCCTGTCTCTTAGAGCTATAAAGTATTAATGAAGATGTCAGACAAATCTTCCTTAATTTGGGTTTTAAAGAACTTAGTTCAGTGAACAGGGTAAGAGAATTACATTCATTTTTATGCATAATTAGGTACTGAAACAAATGCTATGGTATACATGTAAGCTTTCTTTATTGCTGCACCATTTTTAATTTGTAGAATTATTTTTTGTTGGTACTGGAGATTTAACACAGAACCTTCACACTGGGCTGCAGATCCCACCAATGCCCTTTTAAAATGTTAAGGTGGGATCTCACTAAATTGTCATGTTGCCCAGGCTGGGTCTGGAACTTGTGATCCTCCTGCCTTAGCCTCCCAGAATGGTTGGATTACAGGCTTGTGCCACTGCACCTGGCTTGTAGACTTTGAAATTACACATCATTTTCTAACATAATGCCTGTCTTCTGCCAGCAGAAGATAAGCTTTCAGTACAGAGACCAAATGTGTTTATTCATCGTAATGTATAATCAGTACTTAGCATACTGTCACCTGGTACAAAAATAAGAAGTAATAGTTTTCAGAGTAAGTGAATAAACTGGCAGTTTGTTAATTTTTAAAAAACTGCACAGAAAGATAAAATACATATATGGTATTCTATGTTATATTTCCAAGGGCTTTCAATAGGTTGTGTTTGAAGTAACTGTAGTGTTTTTACTTCATTCCAGATTTTTGGTTATCTTTCT
>NW_004955414.1:14247898-14255207 GCF_000276665.1 Chinchilla lanigera | reverse complement strand
CCACCATGCCCAGCTCCCATACATCTTTTTTACTATAGCAATACAACATATTGGCTAAGGCACAGGTTTGGAGTTGGGCTGTTCCCCTGAGCTAGGTATGTACTTAATTTGGGCCTCAGTTTCAAAATGGAGAATAAAGCCAGGCTTGGTAGGATACACTTGGAGGATGAGGTAGGACTGGAAGTTTGAATTAGGCTAGGCAATTTAGCAAGATGTTATCTCAAAATAAAAAGGGCTGTGGATATAGCCCAGCAGTAGAGTACTTTCCTAGTATGCATAAGGGCCTGAGTTCAGTCACTAGTACCACCAAAAAAAGAGAATAACTTTGTCCTAAGAGCATGAGGAATAGTATTTCAAGTTCTTAGTATAGTATCTGGCACATACTAAGTGCTTGGGAAGTGTTACTGTTATTACTATTTCATCCTATTAATTTCTCATAGGCTTGTAGTATAACTTGATCATTTTTGTATAATTGATAATTTTGACATTCACAAGTTCTTTGGGGATAAGTTCAGGAATATTTAATTTACACCTTTACATAGAAATTTATCTTTGCAAATCATCCAGTTAACTGATTTTTGTACAAATTCCTGCTTGTTCCCCTAACCTCTGAGAAATGTTAGTGCCATTCTTCAAGTCTCTAAGAATAACTAGCCTAGCATCAGCTGGCTAGCTAGCTTAATTAGTAATGAGCGTATCAACAGGATGTCAACCAGCATAAAATGTGGAATGTTTGGGGATGCAATTAAGAGCCCTGTCCATGGGACAGAGATTGAATCTGGGGAAAACAGCCTTGTCATTTGAGAGACTTTCAGTTCTGGACAGTGGTTTTTTTCCAGACCTCATCATAGTGTTTGCTTTGATTATATGCTCAGCAGATCTATCATCTTCTGATGATAGACTGGCTTGCCAAGGGGTGCTTAACAGGAAATGGGTGCCCTGGAGATGGAAACAAATATTCCGGTTACTGAAAGAACTAGCTTCTACTATAAATTTGTAAATTGTCCTTCAGGTTTATACATGAGCCTCATGTGATTCTGACCAGTGTCTTTCTGACACACAGAATTTTATTCCCCTTAAAAATATTGAGAAATATTGGTGCCCTATAATTGCCAGACTTGGGACCTCATCTTTGGTGGTGGTAATTTCATTAAGTTCATTAAGCTGTCCTCTAAGACTAGGCAGTCAGCCAGGAAGATCTCCCCGGTGATACCTCTTCAATATGCACTATTATGAGGTCTTCTTTCAAAAGCCAGTAAGTAGTAACTTGTTTGCTGGAGCCACTTTCTACTAGTTTTGTGCCGGATTTTTTTTTGAATAATTCATGTTTAATTACACAATGCATGAATTTTTTCTTTTATAAAAAACAAAATTAAGTGCCTTCTGTCACCTTCCCTGCCTGTCCCCTTTTCTGCCTGCTCTTGCCATTAGTAATGTATATGTATTGTTCTATGTTCTTTAAATGTATTTGTTATATGTAGAGATAGTATTCAGTGAAACTATGTGTGATAATGTTTGTGTCGTTAACATACAAAGTATCATACCTAACGTTTTGATTTCGGTCTACAATGACCCCAAAGGCCGTGTGCTTGGTTACCAGATGATGGGCTCTTAGGAAGTGATGGGATCATGAGGGCTGTGACTCCATCAGTGGTTGAACCCATGAACGGACTCATAATTTGACGGCACTATTGAGCAGTGATGGAAATCCAGGAGGTGGGGCCTGGTTGAGGGAAGTGAGTCATGGACGTAGGCCCTTGGGGACCCTCTTGACGACAGCCCCTTTTTCTCTGGCTCTGCTTCCTAGCTTCAAGTCTAGTTTTCCTTTTATCAAGTCCTCTGCCATGTTTCTGCCTCATGAAAGGCCTAAAGGAATGGAGCTAGCTGACCATGGACTGCAACCTGTGCAACTGTGAACTAAAATAACTGTTTCCTGCTTCAAGTTGGTTTGCTCAGGTGTCTTGTCACAGTGGCAGAAAGCTGACATCTTACATTCTTTTTTTGGTGGTAGCTGTTCAGTGATTTATCTGTTAGTAGAAAGATTTGCTCATTATTTCAAAATACTTCATGATATTCCAAAGTAATAATAAACTTGTATAGCTATTTTTCTATGAATGAACTTGTACGTTTTCCCCAGTTATCACGATAATAAACAAATGTCTTACATACATGTACCAGTGTTTCTCCAGGACAGTGGTTCTCAACTAGGGAAAACTTTGCTGCCAGGGAACATTGTCAATGTCTGAAGACATTTTTGGCTGTTAAAGTGTGGGGAGAAGACTATGCATCTGGCATCTACTGGGTAGGGAACAGGGATGCCACTACACATTTTACAGGGCACAAGACAGTACTCCCCCTGCCCCCCAGCCATGTATCCAGTTAAAGAGCAAGGCCAATGCTTTAAAAACATGGAACCTGTGTCTGATGTGGATTTCATTTCAGTTTTATCTGTAACAAACCCTTCCAAAACTTAACAGTAATTTACTCCTTCACAATGCTGAGTTAGCTGGCAGATCCCCTGAGATCACTCAGGTTCGTGGATTCAGACGGACAGCAGTGGGGCTGGAAAGGCCAAGGTATCCTCACTCATTAGCATGCCGGCAGTTATTTGCTAGCTGTCACCTGAGTCTGTAGTTCTCCATGTGGCCTCTCCCACAGCCTACACCAGCTTATTCTATGGTTACAGCCTTATTCCAAAAGATCGAAAAAGTGGAAGCTGATGGTTTGTTGATACTTGAACCTGCAATTCAGTGTCACTTCTGCTGCATTCTGTGAAACCAAGTCACAAAGACAACCCATATTCAAAGGGGAAATTACATGTGATTGTGTACACGTGTAATCCTGGCTACTCTAAGGGCTGGGGCAAGAGGACTATAAATTTAAGCCCAGCCTGGGAAACTTAAGTGAGACCCTGTCTGAAAAAGGGCTGGGAATGTAGCTCAGTGGTAGAGTACTTGCCTGGCGTGTACAAGGCTCTGGTTTCACTTTCTAACACTGAAAAGAGATAAAAAGGACAGGGGACAGACTACTGCTTGTCGGAAGAGCAACTTCTGCCAAGTCACACTGAACACTCTCACGTGAGGATTAGAAGACAAGGAAAACTCAAGTTTTAGAATGGTATGAGTGACGTTCATCTTATACAAAAAGGCTTCAGTCTAATATGGCCCCCAGCACTGAGGTCAAGTAACTATAAGGGCAATGGTTTAGTCCATTTCTATTGATAAATGCCTTTTAAAAATCATAGTTCACTTGTATTATCATAGCTCATAAAAATTTGTGAGTCTTAATCTTTCTGCCCATGGAACTAGACCGAGGAACTCAATTTGTTGAGGACTCTGAATGACCAGCTGCCAACCAAACAATTCTGCTGACCCATGGCAGTTGCAGGTTTACAATCCAGGATTTGACTGTTCAGAGATGATTCTAAAGGTCCATAACACATCATTTGTAATTGCTGGGCCATGAATATGAATCACGCTGTCGGGCTGGTATGCTAGAAAAAACCCATCAAGTGAGCTGTTTTGTTCAGTATCTTTATCTCAACAGAGCTTCATTGTTCTCAGCCCAGCAAGTGTGAAATCTCATCAAGTACCAGGAAAGGGTTACTTAATTTCCAATTTCACTTTATGAAGACAGTTAATACGCTATAGTGTTGGCATGTCAACATAAAACTGTGCAGCTCTTGGAATCTATCTCTGTGCCTAAAGGAAGAGGCAGGTGTGCGCCCTCAGGCTTCCAACAGGGGGAAATCCCAGCCATGTCACTGTTTTAGGAGGCTTGTAGGGTGCACTGAGAAAAGCACAGCCGCAGCTCTGGTAGCACTGCACAGTCACCCCGCCTCCTCTGCCTTATCTTTCCTGCTGTATGGCCAGAACTAGGAACTCCTAGACCCTACATCAGAGCTGGACTATGGATGTACAGCTGAAACATAAGTCCTAAGAAGTCACAATGAAGACATGTGCTTATCCTTCATTATCACACACCGTTACTTCTCTTTTTATAAACTTTACTGAGATGTGCCGGTCAGAGCCACTTCTTTATTTCTTAAGTGCTGGGATTACAGGCATGCGCCACCATACCCAGCCTTAAGAGTCATTTCTGAAGGACTCTGTTAACAAGTAAAAAGCAGAACCAGTGAGCTGAGCATGGTGGTGCACTGTAATCCTAGCGTTCAGGAGGCTGAGGCAGGAGGATCCTTGCCGAGTTTGAGGCCAGCCTGGGCTACAAAGTGAGTTCATGGCCAGCCTCAACTGCATAGCGAGACCCTGTCTCAAAAAGACTGAAAAAAACAAAAACAAAACCAAAAACACCCCAGAAAAACAGAACCAATGATAATGCTTTGGTCCATTTTATTTTTTGTTTCCAATACAAAGGTATGCGTATGTCCTGGGCATCCCGAGATATTTTATCCATTTTAACTGTATTTTCACTTTATTTTTATCATCATTCATTCATTCATTGAAGCTGATGACTGTTAAGAGCAGCCAAAATGGCAGAAACAACAGAGCACATTAATTTCCAATGTGCATTTTACAGCACAAAGGGAAAGTGCTGAGTTTAAACTGTTAGAATCATTTGTCTTTTTTTTGTCTCTAGCCTTTTATAATTCATACACTTTAGGCTGGTGAGTCTGCAAAGGAGTATCACAGAATTAAGAATACTTAAATAACACAAAATAGCTGAATAACCCATTGACTTCTAGGTTCAAAAAAATGTAAAATGCATTGTTTGGAATCACGCTGCTTACACTGTGTTACAGGAGGAGGTCTGACGGGAGCTCTGTTCAATCCAACTTTGGCACTCTCACTTCACTTCATGTGTTTTGATGAAGCGTTCCCTCGGTTTTTTATAGTATACTGGCTGGCTCCTTCTTTAGGTAAGCATATTTTTATTTAGTATGTCTGGAAATCAGGGTATTTTAAATATGATATGGAATGTTACTGTCATATGTCAATTTCCACAGCAGAGCAGGCACAAAAAAGAAAAAGGTAGTTAACAGGCTCCAAGTAAGATTTTATTTTGTACAGTAGCCTTTAAAACTCCTTATCAGAGCTAGGGGTGTAGCCGAGTGGTACAGCACTTACCTAGCACTCAGGAGGCCCTGGGTTTCACTAGCACCATAAATAAGTAAATACACTAATTAATTAAAACCTTTTTACCTTTAAAGAAACAAAATCATCAAGTTAAGGTTAATCAGTTTCAGGTATGGTATCTCTTTAAGAAGCCCTGAGGGGTAGGAGAGATGCGCTTCCGTAAACCCAGCACTCTGGGAAGCTCAAATAGAAAAGTCCCAAATTTAAGCCCAGTCTGAGTGACTCAGTTGAGACCCTTTATAAAAATTTAGAAAGAGCTGCAGACATAGGCTAGAGTGTGAAGGCCCCAGGTTCAATCCCCAGTACCATAGATACACCCACCCCACACACACACCCCCTGAGAAGTTGGGGTGCAGCTCAGTGGCAGTGCTCGCTGCCTGGTTTTGACCCCTACCAAGCACACGTACATAGATTCAGGTGCAGTGGCCTGTGCCTGTGATTACAGCTACCAGGAGTCTGAAGGAGAAAAATAAAATCCCCTGAGCCTACGAGTTCAAGGCCAGCATGGACTCTTTAAAAAGAGAAAAAAGCATGGAGTGATCACTTAAGAAAAAATCTTTTTTGCTGAAATTTATCTTATCAAATTTGCGCTCCAAACAAATGTTATTTAACTCACCTGACTTGCAGAAGAGCATCTCGTGAATTACTAAATAACCTCAATTAAGTATAGTTTTTAGATTATTCACAAGTTCCATCCTTATTTTATTTGGATCAGATATGTAACCATTTTATACAGAGGGGTCAAATAACATGACAAAAATTACACAATAAGTATAATTGTAATGGGCTTTTTCTTTTCTTTTTTGGGGGGGCGTGATGAGGTGGCACTGGGCTTGAACCTAGGGCCTCAAGTATGTTATACAAGGGTTCTACCAGGAGCTGTATCTCCAGCCCAGTCAATATGCATTTCTTGAGCTCATTGTGGTGATGCCAGCCTGTAATTCCCACACTGTAATTTACTCTGTAATCCCTAAACAACATACAAAACCATCTCATAAAAAAATGCACTTCTTTATAGAAGTTGTCAGCACTTCTTGATTTTGTTCAATTATTTTTTTTTGGAGACTGTCTCACTATGTAGTGCACTATGTAACCTTGAACTCATTATGTAGTTCAGGCTGGCTTCAACTCCCTATGATCCTTCTGCCTCAGCCTCTGGAGTCCTGGGATTAGAGATACAGCATCACATCCACTTAGTTTCCTGTTTTAAACCTACTTATAATTAATAACTATAAATTAATAAGGATGCCTAGCCTCCACTAATTCTCCACCCTTGTTTTTGTCCAGTTAGCACTTTGTTTCATATTGCTTGTTTTCTGTTTAAAATGTCACATTATAAAGGAAAAAGAACTCTTTCCCTTTTACAGACCAGAGAGTGGGAGAGTGTAGTTCAAACAGGAAGATAACACCTTACTGTGGCCACTACCGACACATTTTAAAGACACATGAAAATACTTGAAATACCCAAATAAAAAATATTTTTATTCATTTATTTGTTGCCCATGGAAGGAGTCTCTTACAAGTAGAATCAGGGGCCAGGGATTTAGCGCAGTGTCACAAGCATGTGCCTGGCAAGCGCAAGGTCCTGAGTTCGATTCACAGTATAAAAAAAAAAAAAAAAGAACTATGGACAAGTAGAATCAGGATCAAGTTTATCAGTACTTATGGATGGCCCTATTTAGCTTGTTGAGAGTACATATTCACAGATTCCAATGGACCCAATTAAAAATTTCTGTTGTAGTTTTTGGTTTAAAGAGGCATGCTCTTACACTCTTTTATGAGGTCTATGAATGAAAAATAAAGTCATCCTTTAATATGTTGATAAAATACATGTCTGTGAATAAATGGCAGTTGTCAGAGCACTAAATTCTAGCTTGCTACTGAACTTTGTCATACAGTATATTGAAGTTACATTCCTGATGGAAAAAAAATGGCTCCAAATGAAATAAAGTCACAATTAAAGAATGGGAAAAATAGGGCCAGGGATATGGCTCCGTGGCACAGTGCCTGCCTGGCAAGCGCAAGGTGTGAGTTTGATTCCTGATACCACAAAAAAAAAAAAAAAAAAAAAAAAAACCCAAAAAACCCCCTTCCGTTTGCTTATTTTCTAACTCTCTTGTCAGAGTTACAGGGACAGAGAAAAAGAATGTAAAAATAAGCAAAAAATTCAACAGCAAAAGCTCTCACCGTAAGAGATCACTGTAATTCCTCTAATC
>NW_004955414.1:14228888-14247798 GCF_000276665.1 Chinchilla lanigera | reverse complement strand
AAATAATTCCTGTTTAAGATGGAAAAATCCAGCATAAGTTTGACAATTTTGAAAGCTTAGCATATTTCTAAAAAAAAAAAAAAAAAAAAAAAGAATGGGAAAAATAAGAAATTATAATTTACAAGAGTTGTTTGAAGAGTTACAGGGACAGAGAAAAAGAATGTAAAAATAAGCAAAAAATTCAACAGCAAAAGCTCTCACCGTAAGAGATCACTGTAATTCCTCTAATCATTGTAAGTGCCCTCTGTCACTTTTCCACATTAAAAATGCTAGAAATATGACTCTAAAAGTGTCACTAGGAAACCAGATGTGGTGGCGCACGCCTGTGATCTCAGCACTAGGGAGACTCAAGCAGAGGACTGCAAGTTCAAGGCTAGTCTGGGATACACAGGGAAGTCAAGACCAGCCTGGATTATGTAGTGAGACCCTGTCTCAAAAAAACAAAAAGAATACAGAATTATCTTAGTTTATATATTTCACACAATAAAATCCGGCAAATTCTGTGTACTTCAATGAAACAGCAATTCCATTTTTGGAAGGTTTTTAAAAATTTTTTTTTTGTCATATTGGGGACTGAATCCAGGGCTTTCACCCTCAGCTACATCCCCAGCAGTTTTTAATTCTGAGACAGGGTCTCAATAAATTACTCAGGCTGACCTTGTACTTGGGAGCCTCCTGCCAGCCTCCGACTGTTGGAATTATAGGCATGCCCCACTGTGCTGTCTTGTAAAGTTTTAAATATCGTGTCTTATTTTCTAGCTCTGACTCCAGAAAAGAAATGTACAAAACCTGGGGTCAGTTAACAAAGGGACTGTATCTGACTTCTTCATATACAGGCTGGTTATATATGTATCTTTCAAAAAACTATTAAGAGTATCAAAATGCTAATCAAATGCTGAGATTTTCTGTTGTTGCCAAAAAAGTAAAATGGTTTCAAGGCTGTATATAATAAAATCTCACTTTTACAACTTGAATGTAAACCCTAGAGCTTTAACCCTAACAAAGGTTATTTAAGGTTATTGCATAATTCCCTTTTGAGATAGCAATTTTTAGACTTTAGGTCGCCTTATTTCAAACTGAAAAATTAACCTCAAAAACAAAGATTTCGGACTGGAGGCATAGCTGTGTTAAGAGTCCTTGCCTACCATGTACAAAGCTCTGGGTTTAATCCCCAGCACCACAAAAGCAAAAAAATGAAGATTTACTAATATGTGAATTTAAGAAGTCTTTTTACTATATTTAAAATTGCAAAATGGGAAGAAGACCAAGAAATGGAGGAAGGGGAAAAGAAGGGCAAAGAGATGTAAAAATAATTAAGACGTGCTGTGTACATCCATCAACTCCACACAATGAGTGTAATCATTGTATAACTGAAAGTGTATCAATCAAAAAATTAAAAAAAATTAGCATTAGCTGAAATTGTTTAAAAGATTTTATTTGATACATCTAAAAGCTACTAATGGCTGAGTGCTAGTAAGAAAGAGAAAGCAATGTGCAGGACATTGTTCTTATTGAACTTCCGGATGAAAACCCACTGCTTTCAAGGGCTCCCGTCCTGGGTCCCAGCAGGGAAGGAGAGCTGTCACTTCACACAGGAGCACACGAATACCCACGACCAGGCTTTCTCCGCAGGTCAGAACTGGGACCAGAACTAAAACTCTTCATCTTGGAGTTTGCTTATCCTTTGAATTCATGTTTTAGATCCTACTGCGTTTACCAAGTACAAACTATATTTAAGGATTCATGATTGAAGAAAAATATGAGAATACTAATTTATACCCAAACAGTGATTATATCTTCCTTGTTTTGTTTTTAATTGTGTTTTGTCTTTCAGGTATACTGTTGATGATTTTGATGTTCAGCTTTTTCCTTCCATGGCTGCATAACAACCAAATAGTTAATAAAAAGGAATAACTATTCCAAAAGCTCAGACTGAGTTACAAGACAGTCACGCTGGATATGATAAAGATTTTATTACCTCATACTCAAAATACTAGCTGCACTGGATTCATCAATGTTTTAATTTCCACCGAGGAAGTTGTCTTAAAAGTTTTCATCATGGGACTTAGAAAATTACTATAAAAAAGAGGAATTCTGTATTTCTCAGTTAAAACTTGTTCTTCTGAGTGTTGTATTAAATGCTGCTTTTTTTTTTTTTGGTTTTTCTCCGGTACCGGGAACCGAACTCATGACCTTGCGCTTGCCAGGCAGGCGCTTTTGCCGCTGAGCTAAATCCCCGGCCCCTAAATGCTGCTTTAAAAAGGCCCAGTCATTAAACTTCACAGAAACCTGAAATAATTCTTAACTTTCATGATACTGTGTAAAATTGACCGTGGAAGGGAAGGTGAGAGCAGGACCAGAGAAACTGTGCACTGGGGTGACCTGAATGAACAAGATTTCTAACCAAAGTACAACTGGTTTTGTTTATAGAACTGGAGAGAAGATACTTTTCAGCCACTACCTCACACCATCAGTGGTGTCATCTTTCACTAAGAAAGGTGCTTTTGGAAGCAGACGATATAACTGCTGATCCTCAAGGGGTTTCCTAAATTTTAAATATAGTCTAATTTGATATCGATCTAATAAAATATTTTCTCTAAGTAGACAATCTCAGTCTTCAGGGAAGTTGATTCTTTAACACAACAGTACACCACAGAAATCAAGATTTAAGCTTTTCACACTCACATTTGCACCTTGTGCGGTAGACAGGACATAGTTTTTATTTCCATCTTATGGAAAAGGAAGTTAAGCCTAGAGGATTTGTAACTACTGCTCTGCCCAAGGTCACACAGAGCCAAATACTATCTTTAGATTTTTACTTCAATCCAAAACTTCTTAGTCATTATTCTGACTAAAGGAAAACTGAAGGTTCCGAAGAAATATTACAATTTTTTACTAATAATTAAATTTAAGAATTAATATTTTTTGAGGTTTAAAGAATCTTCAACTGTAATCGCAGCACTCTGGAGGCTGAGGCAGGAGGATCACTGTGAGTTCAAGACCAGCCAAGCCAGGTGTGGTGGCGCATGCCTGTGATCCCAGCAATTGGGAGGTCGAGGCAGGAGGATCGTTGCAAATTTGAGACCAGACCAGCAAGGCTACAAAGGGAGGCCAAAGTCAGCCTGAACTGCATAGCAAGACCCTGTCTCAAAAAGACAGAAAAGCGCCTGCCTGGCAAGCGCAAGGTCGTGAGTTCGGTTCCCGGTACCGGAGAAAAAAACCAAAAAAAAAAAAAAAAAAAAAAAAAGACCAGCCTAGGCTATATAGTGAGTTCAAGGCCAGTTTGACCTGCAGAGACCTTGTCTCAAAAAAAACTTCAGTTTTTCCTCTATCAGAAGCCTTTTATTTTATTTATTTTTAGCATAAACAGAATTATTTATTTACTAACGAAAGAGATGATCCTGGTGAAATCATCACTTTGAAATAGTTACATGTAGGGGCTGGGGATTTAGCTCAGTGGCACAGTGCCTGCCTGGCAAGTGTGAGGTCATGAGTTTGATTCCCAGTGTCAGGAAAAAAACAAAACAAAAACAAACAAACAAACAAAAAACAGAAATAGTTACATGTAAAATGCTTGAGATAAGGGTAACTGCCCAAAGTAATGACAAAAAAAATAAGTATGGAGATTTGCTCATTAAACTGAGCTTATTCATTCTCAAAGCTAATTCCTGTCCAAGTGATGATGGAATATTTATTCTAGTTTTTCACAGATCGAAGTATAGGTGACATTATTCATGACACAATCCACAACTAACTTCCCATCTTGCAATTTTCTGGTAATTGTGCTTGCCTTCCCACCTCGCTCCTGGTACTGAACCAACGCACCGTCGGTAAAGGTGCAGACCGTCTGAGGTTTCTGGCCATCAGCTGTCGTCTCTTCAAACTTCTCTCCCAGCTTACAAGAAAACTGTACTCTTTCAGAGTGCTCTCGTTTTTCATGGTGAGGTGGCTGCCGTCACAAGCCATGACAGAATCTGGCTTAGCCGTAGCAGCCATTTTTCGCATAGCTACTCCCACTCCTAACTCCTTCAGTAGTCCTCAAAGCCTCTGCTCTCCACCAGACGCCATCCTCCTACCAGCTGCTGAGCGGTGGCCCTAGCGGGTACGGGTGCACAGGCAGAGGGAACAGAGCTGTTGGTCGCAGGCAGCGTGCTGTGCCCTCTTTTTATTTTCTGAGGTCTAATTTTTATCAAAAGTTAACATCATAAAAGGTAAGTGTGTTTCTCTTCAAAGGCAATTCCATTATCAGAATTACATTTGAAGGTTGTTTCAAAAAAAGGAGGGTAGATATGATCTGCTTGAGTAACACTAATCAATTAACAAGTAACTGATAAGCTGCCAGGTAACTTAAGTGATGCTTAGAGATCAGCTTGTAGACAGTTGCTCTACTTACACCTGCAGACTGAACTAGGTACAGCTTATTGCTGAGCCTGCCTAAGAAGGCAGCCAGTCTGATAACCAGGGACTTTGTCTTTTTAACTTTTAAACAAAACATACCAGAGTAGAGTAGCATGTAAAATCAGAGGTCACAAAATTGTGGCTCAATAGTTAAATGCTATATAGATCAATGATATGTTTTACTGGGCTGACTCAGTATTTAAAATAAGAAGCCATGCTGGATGTGGTGGTGCATGTTTGTAATCCCAACACTCCAGCACTTGGGAGGCACAGCAGATGGACTACATGAATCTGCCGTAAGTGCAAGGCCTGCATGGGCTACACAGTGAGTTCAAGGCTAGCCTGAACTGCGTAATGAGGCCCTATCTATAAACAAACAAAACCACAATTTTAAGTTGTTTCCACACAAATATCCATAGGTCTAGATTCTTTTGCAAAAAAAAAAAACAAAAAACAAAAAACCCACAAAAACCCACCAAGATCTTGCAGTAATCCTAGGCCAGAACACAAAATAGTTACTCCCTTTAAATGGTCCTCTGACTTCTAAACTTGAAGCTGAATATCACTTACTACTTCATGGCTCCTTTTCCCATAATATTAAAATACTTCTTTCAAAATTTGGGCTGACACCAAGTTGTAATTTTATAAAACCTGCTGTGGTATCTTTATATTCAATGTTGTCACTATCTGTACTGTATGTTATATAGGCTTAGACTACTTACTTTGAGGGAGTATGTGTGTGGCTTTATAATGCTGTCAACTCTTCACTGCTGCTACTGATATGCTCTGACACAACCACTACTGTATCTTTTACTAACCTGTTGTATGTCTATAAACTACATTTTCCAGTGCCTTAATCCTCTTTACAGAATAAGAGACTTGGAGGGAAGGTCTGAAGGGGCCTATGGAAAAAAATGAATGGATTTCATGAAGTCTATTTTAATTGCTCAGTAGTTTTAAATTTCAAACTTTTCAGATGTATGCTTACGTGCTGGGTTAATGTTAAAGTTCTATTATGAAAATAAGTCATTACTATTATCGGTAATAACTGGCATCTTCTGAGCTAATTCTAGTTAGTTGTTGAAGTGCTTTATGTGTATTTTATGACTCACATAATCTGCAAAATAATCCTAAAAAATTTATTAGCTAGCCTGTATACACTTTTAGCTATTTAGCCTTATCTCTAAGTTATAGAGCTCTTATTTTGTTCTTTCTTTAGCAGTAGTGGGGATTGAACCTATGGCCTCACACATGCTTGGCAAATGTTCTACCACTGAGCTACGCCCCCACCCCTTTGAATTTTTTTTTTGGGGGGGGGAGGGTTCCGGTACCGGGAATCAAACTCACAACCTAACGCTTGCCGGGCAGGCGCTGTGCCACTGAGCTAAATCCCCAGCCCCGCCCTCTGAAATTTTGAGAAAAATTCTCTCTAAATTGTCCAGGCTGGCCTCAGATTTGTGATCCCCTGAATAGCTGGGATTACAGATATGTACCTGGCACCTGTCATTTTTCTCTCTTTAAAAATTAAGCTAAGGGGCTGGGGATTTAGCTCAGCGGCAAAAGCGCCTGCCTGGCAAGCGCAAGGTCGTGAGTTCAGTTCCCGGTACCGGAGAAAAACCAAAAAAAAAAAAAAATTAAGCTAAAAACAGAATCCTAACCCAGTTCACTTCTCTCAGAAGTTTTTCTGACTTCTCTTTTGAAATCAGAAAACCCCTCAAATTAGACATCAATTTATGTATATTGTATAGAATAAGATCTTAAAGATATTCCAGAGTTTTTATCAACGAAGGCAATAATCTATTAAAACTCATGTAAGCAATATTGCTTGGAATTAAATTACTTGCAGAAGAATCCATCCATTCTATAAATATTTTGGAAATACTCTGCATAAGATTAACGTGCTGGGCGTGGTGGCGCACGCCTGTAATCCCAGCACTCGCGAGGCTGAGGCAGGAGGATCACTGAGAGTTCGAGACTAGCCTGGGCTACAAAGTGAGCTCAGGGACAACCTGAACTCAAGAGCGAGGCCTTGTCTCAAAAAGAAAAAAAAAAAAAAAGAGAATTAGCTTAACTTGTAAGCCTACTGAAATCCTACAGATGAAGCCAATTTCAAATATTAAGTATTTCTGAACTATCATCAGTCACATCTATCTAAAGCAAAGGTCTACACATTATAATCATCTGTACAGAATCTCTTACTTTTACCAACACCAAGGAAGATACTAACAGAATCTCAAAACACCTAAGAATTTAAGCATGCCTGAAAAGTGTAAATATCTGACAAACTAATCTGAGGGAGCAGGAAATCCATATAGACCATATTTTTAAAATAAAAGAACCTAGAACAGAACCACTAACCCTAACTTTTAGGAATATTTTAGATGGTGCACATTTGGGAAGGAAGAGAAAGATGCCTATGCCTTTAAAATTTCTCTACAACAAGAACATGCAGGCCAGGCATGGTGGCACATGCCTGTAATCTCAGCACTCTGGGAGGCTAAGGCAGGAGGATTGTTGTGAGTTCAAGACCAGCCTGGGCTACAAACTGAGCTCAAGGCCGGCCTGAACTGCATAGTAAGACCCTGCCTCAAAAAAGACCAAAAAAAAAAAAAAAAGAAGAACATGCAAACTGAGTAATTCCAGTAACATTAAAATTAAGCTCAAACAGAATAAGTGTCAGCCTGCTTATAATTACGGATTTCATATTTAATAGTCTGGCCTAATCTTTTCCCCAAAGTCATGGACTTAACTATCTAGTATTACAGAATATTAAGAGTTAAATCTTTCAAAAGTTATTTAGTCTAATCCTCTCATTTCAGAGGAGGAAACAAGCCCAGAGGTTAAACATCATGTCTCCCAAACCGACACTAGAGGCTGGGTCTCCTATCTCTTTGTGTGCTGCCTTATCCACAATGGCTGACCCAGCAACACCCACAGGAAAATAGTGCACAGAATCACCTGTTCTGTCAAAAGTCATGATTATGAATATGTCCACTGACAAAGAAACTTAAATGGATTTTCTAAAATAGGTCCAAGAGAAAGTCCAGAGTCCTTACTGAAGCATGGATATTGTTCAGACGGGTAGCAAAGAAACTTGGGAAACTCCAATGCTGTCTACTGAAATTTGAAAATCAAAACCCTGTAGAGAAGGGAGAATTTGATTCCTTTCAACTGCCTTTAGGTCATAAGGCTATATGGTGTTTTGGAGCACAGGCTTAAAAACTACAGCTCAAAATGTATGTGACCGTAAGACATTTCACCTCTCTTCTGTGTTTCTTCATCTATAAATGGTATAATAAGTTATTAAATAAGTCTGTTACTAAGTATATCACAGTGCATAATATATGTAAAGAACCCAGGACAGTGGCCGATTCAGAGAAGTCTCAAAATTTTAGCTTTCATTTCCAAGTGGCTCTTTAACTTGCCTATTATAAGAGATGCAGAATTTCTGAGTCTGGGTAAAAAAGGAAAATGAGTTTTCTTTGGTCTCCCTGGCAAGATTAGGGAACCAAGTGAAAACGGGGAAATGACACTGGGCTGAGGGGTATCAAACTAGAATTTAACTAATAATTAGCCAAGCAACTCAGAGTAATTTATGTAACCTTGTGCCCCGCCCCACCTATTTTTAACACTACACACATAGTGGTGCCTTAAGTCCAGTCTGTCTATTAACAACAAATCAGCCTTATAACCCACATGTCTATAAGAACTAAAAAGAGCTAATATACAAAATTATTCCTGATCCAAGGAGAAGCAGCAGAAATTCCCCAAAATGTGTTAAATCCTTGCTTTACTAAATATTTGCCAGAAGTTCTAACTATACATTTTCTTATTTCATGTTCTTAATGAAAATGAACAAAAACGAGACCAACAAGATCTCATTTTTTTGCACTGCCTTAAAAAAAAAACCAAACTTCTTGCTATTGGTTTAGTCAAGAATGACAGCGCAATAATATAGAAAACCTAGATTTATTTGTTAAGCTATTACAAAGACAAAACAATTACCATCAGGGGTACTTTAAGGACCTCATCCCAGTTCACTTGTTCTGTTACAGAAAACTAACCTAAGAAGGTAGAAATTAAAGGATACAACCTACAAGTCTAGAACAAAGCAGACTGGAAAAATAGGGTGGAAGGACAGAAGCTACCCAGAAGCACTTAGTGGTAAGATTTGCAACTGGGATGTTTCCCAAGAGACCACCTAGAGAGGTCTGAATTAATCTCAGCTCCAAATTAGTGAGACTCTTGCCCTGTGGAGAACGACAAGACTGATCCTTCCGAGTTCTCTGCCTTTTCTTTTAGGGATAAGGATATCTCTAGACTCCAATGACCTGCACCCCCCTTCCCCCAAAAAATCTTAACTTCAGCCTATTTCCTGCTCAGTTCCTGCTAGTGTATGGACAACGCATACAAGAAAGGCAGGAATTGCAGCCTAGTCAGTGGGTACCTAGACACAAAGTTTGAGAGTAAAAGATAAACTACAAATACCCCCTTTGTTAAGCTAATTCACCTTTGTTAATAAAGGTCATAGTTTCTTCTGCTGGTGACAACTTGCTGTCTCAGTATAGTTTATCTTGAGGAAGAACTGGTTTAAGTGAGTTTTGGAGAAGGAAAAAGACTTTCATCAACCTCTCTTCAGAGGGAAGAGGCACCAAGTTCTCTCTACAGTTATGAGCAGAATCTGAAAAACAAAAGGTTGACAATGTCAATAGCAACTATCATTTATTGAATGCCTTGTTAGGAGTGTCAGGGGAGTAAATGTATCTCAGGCCTTACAATAACCTGCCAGGCAGTTATCATCCCCATTTTGCAGATGAGGAAATTGAGGATCAGACAAGTTATATGCCTCATCTGAAGGCACAGTCCAGTGTGTGGTAGAGCTACTATCCCACCATTCACATACCTTCCCTTCACTCCATCTCATGCATTTAGAGGTCCTAGTTCCATTATCCAGAAATTACTAATGGTTACATAAACACTAATTATTCCTTATTCATCCTTCAATGGCACACATAATTTTAGATGATTATAAATTTACAGACACTGTTTGGAATTCAGGTCAACTACCCAGACAAGGAACATAAAAAAACTTCATGAAAAGTATCTCTTTACCTCTGAACAGAGAACACAAAACAAACAAAAAATAGGCCACTAATTCATGGGAAAATTTATGGCTATTTTATGGTTATTTCACAATTACAAAGAATCCTAAGAATTCTTGCCAGGGATTATAGCAGCATCCCATTTGTATAACCATTAATGTCAGTCCAAATGCGTTTCTCATGATCATTATTAACAGAGTAGTTTATGTTCTCTAAAGAGTCTATTTTTTAAGGATAAATACTTGAAAGCAAAAAGATCAAAAATTCTGCCTTCCAGTTTCAATAAAAGTTACTAAACAACTTTAAGTGAAAAAGTCAACATGCTATAAAGAATGTAACAAGAAATAAGCAAAGATGACCGGCACTGGTACCAAAAGGTCTGCCAAGGAGAAGCTACAGACATGTGGAGCGAGAGCTGAGAATCAAAGCTTCCAGAGCACCAGTGGTGTGCACATAACTGCGGGGGAGGCATCACTGATTTCAGACCATAAGCAGCCACTGACATAGTGAATGCAGAAATAAAGAGTTAAGATTTATGCTACTTTAATCCCTGGCAAGAATTCTGCGGATGCTTTGTAATGGTGAAATAATCACAAAATAGCTACAAATTTTCTCATGAATTGGTGGCCTATTTCTTGTTTGTTTTGTCTTCTCTGCTCAGAGGCAAAGAGATACTTCTCATAAAGTTTATTCATGTTTCTTCTCCGGGTAGTTGACCTGAATTCCAAACAGAAATAACAGAACTCTATAAAGGTTACTTTCTGATAGTTCTACTGGCAGGACCTGGAAAGCAAGCACAGATATAGTATCACAATTCATGATTGGTATGAGAATTGTTTTATTTACAACGGCAATACTTTGAAAGGACTGGAACTTTAAAAGGCTGATTTCTGATATAAAATTAAACTGTACAGGAATTACAACTCAATAAAGTTAATGAATACTTAAGATTCAGAATTAAACGTATCAGAAGAAAACAAGGAATTTTGAAATATGTGACTTACCAGCAAATAATGAGAGCTTACAAACTACTGGAAGACTGATGGAGGCAGCAGTTAAGTCAAATATACAAATGTTGCTTAATAAAATAAAAGAACCTGGGAAGCAATGGCTCAAAAACAGTATGAATTCAAGAAGACAATGCCATTACAGGATAGAAAGTGGCATAATTTAACAATGGCAAAAATTTCACAGCTTATAAAGGAAAGACTATTATGAAGGTTACTAGTGCTAGCTCCATATGGTATAAATTAGCTACGTGACCTTTAGTTACTACCTAATACAGCTTATATACTCAAGCTGACAAAGGATAATATACTTTCCCCTAATAACAAAGAAGCAAACAAGGACAAACTTCAGGCAAAGCTCTGTATCACCAGAGAGGGAAAAAAAACTGGCCAAGAGCTCTTACATATGTCAGCCATGAAAAGCAGATAGGAAACAGCCTAGGAAAGGATAGCTTTTGGACAAAAGTACAGGGAGGAGTTGGGGATTTAGCTCAAAGGCACAGCGCCTGCCTGGCAAGCACAAGGTCCTGAGTTCGATTCTCAGTACCAGGGGAAAAAAAAAAAACAAAACAACAACAACAAAAAAGTACAGGGACCTAATACTAAGATCCCTAGGACCTCACTGATTTTCCATGGTCCCTCATTGTTTTTCCATGAGGGAGATAAATGCAAGATTATGATTAATGCCTTAGACTCTGTTTGGAACTACTTCTACTTCCTCCCTAAATTGAAAAGCAGTGGGAAGTAGCAAGTCACGAATGTGTTAAGGTTCAAGGATTGCAAGCAAGAAAAGGACTCAAGAGCAGACTAGGGCAGGTTCTACTACTCCCACGTGAGCCTACAGGGAGTCTCCGTTTCTGAACAAATGGCTAAGGTCAATGGTTAAACTCTTAAGTCCACTTATGTCTTTTTCTTCTACATAACAATTCCCACTGCAGTGCTTGGCACAGTAGGTGTATGATAGATGTTAAACTGAACAATACTATGTTTGCAGACTGACTTCTTAGGGGGAAAAAGCCATGTAGTTTTCAGGAACTTCAAAAATCACTGCTTATAGAGCTTTCTTAAGTTATGAAAATTAAAATTAATCATATCATATGACTTTCATGTTTAGTAAGAATAAACTACTCACCTTAAAGCAACATACATCATTTTTTTAGTGATCAACATCTGCATCCTCAAACTGTCCTGCAACTGTTGGTGTAGTATCTACTTCCATGCCATCTGAACAAAAAAATTATTTGCTGAGACATACTCTACTGAGCAGTTGAAAAAGGGAAAGATTCAATTTATAATTTCAGTTAGAACGAAGCTACTGCCCTCTGCTGGTTAGAGTTGCTATTTTTTTCTTTGAAAAAAAAAAAAAAAAAAAAAAAAAAAAACCAAACCTGAAGTACATATCCAAAAACAGACTGAGAAGGAAAATGCTACCAGTAGATTTAGCTTAGTTAAAATTACTACATACACTGAACATTTACTTTGTAAATTCTCAACCTTAACATTAAAAGGACTCCAGGCAGGAATTTTCTTTTTCATTTTGTGGTACTGGGATCAAACCCAGAGTTTCATGCATGCTAGGCAAGTGTTTTCTCTGCCACTGTGCTGCATCCCTAGTCCTAGGTAAGACCTTTCCAATGCAGTAGGTTTCAACTGTTCACTCTTCTCAGATCTGCACTGTTTGTGATAGGCTTTTTAAAAAGGTATGTAGCCCTGTCTCCACAGAACATGTAACAACATTCATGAAAAAGGACAAGATCAGCAGAATGAACTTCTTGCTCATCTGTTTTTCTCATCTCACCAGATTAAAAAGTTGGGCAGGAAACAGGGAAAGTAAGTCTGGAGACTTGTTTATAGCTGCTTTCTCTATTTCCTCACCCCAATTAGCACCTCAACTCTTCCCCCATCAAACTTCTGCCAAGAGCCCCTTGGCATCTCACTGCTGGCACATGCAAATGCCATGTATCTAAAGTAATTCATCACCTTTCCATGCAAAAATGCTTCTCCTTCCTATCTTGCTAACGGGTACTTCTTACCTACCCAAACCCAAAACTCAAGTCTGTTTCTAACTTCCGTTGGTTCTATCTCTTAAATCTCTCAAATCTGTCAAGTCTTTTGATATTCACTGCCTATACTTAATTTAGGTCACAACTCTCATCTAACTTAATATGTAAGTCACATAACGTAACTTCTTTTTTTTTTTGTTTTTTTGACTTTTTGAGACAGGGTCTCGCTATGCAGTTCAGGCTGGCCTTAAGCTCACTTTGTAGCCCAGGCTGGTCTCAAACTCACAAAGATCCTCTTGCCTCAGCCTCCCAAGTGCTGGGATTACAGGCGTGTGCTACCATGTCCGGCCACATAACATAACTTCTCCCAGTATCTTTCCTTTCCAATCAATTTCCCATATTACAACCAAGTCATCAAATTCTTCATGGGTTCCCACTGACACAAGAGTAATGTTCAACACCACCCCCCACCCCACCCCACCCCCGTGCTGGGGCCTGAACCCATGGCCTTCACACTGAGCCATCTCCTCAGCCCTTTTTTTTCCCTTTTTGTTGACAGAGGGTCTCCCTATACTTAAGCCACCACACCTACCTGTTTAATGAGACTTTCAAGTTCCTTTAAGACATAGCTTGATGCACTACTTCACCTTTCTATAATAACTACCCTCCAACTCCCAAGTTCCAGACATAACAAATTAGAGTTTCCCAGAAGTGACTGGTCTCTTCAACCCTTGCACACAGCTAATCGTTCTACCTCTCTCCCAATCAGTGGATATTCCCTCTTCACCTCAGTCACTTCTCTTCATTTTTCAGATTCTAGCATAGATACCACGGCTTCCTAAAGATCTCCTATATTTCAAGGCTGTGTCTCCATATACTGTTAACTTATTCTTCAGTAGAATTTCACTGACATGCGGACAGTAACCTCATCTTCCTAGAGCACTACTGTATTTGCTGCACCAAGTTTAGTGGTTTAGTAAATAGACTCTTACACTGGACAAGTGGTGCATGCCTGTGATCCCAGCACCCTGGGAAGGTGAAACAGGAGGACTGCAAGTTCAAGTACAGCCTGGGCAATTTAGTGACTTACCAAGACACTGTGTCTCAAAATAAAAAATAAAAAAAGCTCTGGAGATGTAGCTCAATGTGATGGGCCTGAGTTCAATCCTTAGTATGTAAATACAATAAATAACTTCTTATATAAACGAGTAATATGAAGCACTAAAATGCTACTACAGGTAGTGAGGGCTTATGGGGAGTAAGAATCCTGTGGTAGCAGGTGTACAGACCTATAATCCCAGCTACTTGGGAGGCTGCGGCAGGAGATCTGAGAGTTCCAGGTCAGCCTGGGGAATTTAGTGAGACCCTGTTTCAAAATAGGAGCTGGCGCTCAGGGGTGGAGCTCAGTGATGAAGCACTTCCCTGGCATGTGGAAGAGGCCCTGACTTGAATCTCCAGCACCATAAAGGAAAAAAACAAGATAGTGGTATTCAGTTCAGAAAATGGACCAATGGTGTAGTCAAAGAAGTTTTATACATAGGCAGTCCTAATATGTTAATGTGTTAAAGGACAAAATTATCACTTTAGCCAAAGTGTGTATGAGTTTAAAGCATGTGCTATAAATTACTAAATAAGGAATTTAAGGGCTAGGGGTGCAGCTCAGTTTGATCCCAGTAATACAAACCCACACCCACAAAGAAGGGTGTTAAGAGTTAATTTTGGGGCTGGGGATTTAGCTCAGCGGCACAGTGCCTGCCTGGCAAGCGTGACGTTGTGAGTTCGATTCCCAGTACCGGAAAAACAAAACAAAACAACAACAACAACAAAAAAGAATTAATTTTATGTGTCAACTTTGCGAGGCTGTGGTACCTAGTTTGCCAGACATTATTCTAGATGTTTCTTGGAGATATTTTTTAGCTGACATTAAACTACCATACTTTTAAGTGAAGCAGAAGGCCTAGGAGAAAAATGATTAATTTTCCCTAACAAGAAATTCTGTCAGCGGACCACCTTCGGACTCAAACTATAGTATTAGTCAACTCTTCCCTGGGTTTTCAGCCTGTCAGCTGACCCTGAAGATTTCAGACTTGCCAGCCTCCACTAGGATCTGTTTTTAAACCTCCCTCTTAGTACTTACTTATCTGTTATACTTTTAGATGTACGTCTATATACACAAAGACAGCACACACATGAAACATTCCTAGGGAGGATTATTCCATTTAATAGCAGATGTTAAATGGTAATAGCAGGTATAGTAGCAGCTAGGTGTAAAACATAGGGATGTTCCCCTGCTATGTATGTGTGTAACAGATACACACTCTTTATCTGTCTCTGGACAACCAGGACTCATGGAACAGGGAAATCCAGACAGAGATGTGGACAAAGGGGAGATGATGTGAAAACACAGGGTGAAGACAGCCATCTATAAGCCAAGGAAAGAGGCTTCATTCAGACCCTTCCCTCATGGCCTCAGAGAACCAATCCTACACTTGTAACTATGACACAGGAAATTTTTTATCATTTAAGCCCTGCAGTCTATGGTACTTTATTATCAAACTAACACAGATTTACAAAAGAAAATTAATAGCCAGTATGTCTCAGTCAAAATTGTTTTCATTTCTTTGAAAATGCTTTTCCATTTCTTTGCCTGTGAGCATTTTAAAAATATTTGGCGCTAGAAATGTGGCTCAGTGGTACAGCGCCTACTCAGCATAGTGAGCCCCTACGTTTGATCCTTAGCAAAAAGAAGGCTATGAACATAATGAACAAAGCTTAGTTTTGTAGCTGATATAGACACAGGGAGGGAGTTTACTAAAAAAGACAAAACAAAAAACATAAGAATTCCTATTTTGAAATTAATTCTGGTATTTTTCCTACAGTTTCCAAAAGAAAATATGTTTCTTTACAACTTCCATTATTTCCCAAGTGCCATCTTTTCACACTGATGAGAAAGGATACTCACCTTCATAATCTCTTACTGAATCTTCTGTCCGTACCCCCGCCATGTTATACTGGCTGCTCACGGACTGGGAAAGCATTCCTTCTAATCTCTCCAATGTGGCTTGCCCTTCTGCTGTTAAATGGGATAATCCTTCTTCATAGGTATAAAATGTGGGGATATCCCCCTGTCCTTGTTCTGAAAAAACAGAAAGAGTTTGAAGGTAGTTTCACAGATGAAAGCAAAATTAATTTGATATTAATTTGTATGGAAGGTATTTTTTCTGATTAATATAAAGCTCATTTAATTAATTAATTTATTTATTTATTTTTTTTGGTTTTTCTCCGGTACCGGGAACCGAACTCATGACCTTGCGCTTGCCAGGCAGGCGCTTCTGCCGCTGAGCTAAATCCCCAGCCCCATAAAGCTCATTTTAAAAAAAAAAGAAGTCTGGAAATACATAAAGGATTAAAAAATCAGTCAAAAATCTCAAAAAGGACATATTTAGGTATCAATTTCCCCCAAAATAAGACCTAATTGGAGAAATACGCCCTAGAATGATTTTTTAGGATGCTTGTAATATAAGCCCTATCCCCAAAATAACCTCTAGTTTAGACTGTCAGCTAGATGGATGCATTTACTGGTAGTACATGTGTTGCAACCCACAATGGATGTATTGCATTATAAAATAATAATATTAATATACAACCAAAAATAAATAATATTCCTGACATTAATACTTAAAATAAATGGTAACATAAACTATAATGAAGTATTTATGAATACCGAAGTGGGAGCCTTTGGCATCGAGGTAAACTCCTACGTAACAGATGAATTCAAGACTTAACTGCTGAATAACCAACTGGAGTACAGATACAACTTGTGCATAACATGCACGCCTGCTGATGAATGGGCATGGTTGTGCTCCAGTATGAATCTTCATAATTTAATACACCAAGTGTTGTAACAGATATACTTAACACACTCACATGAAATAAAATGTTTTCATTTCTTTGTCACTTTTGTGGGGACCATTATTCCTACTTGTCATCAGTTTTGTCGGTACTTCTGTCTTGTAAGTCTCCCATTAACCCTTGGACTAATGGAAACTCTGTGAAGCCTAGCCGGCAAGAGGTTGTGACTTGGGTGAAGAAGTCATGGGATAAAGTCACTGACAGCCTATCACGGCTTTCCTCACAATAGCCCTCCCTGTGTCCTCCAGGGTGTACTTTTATCTTGCTTTTTCCTCTTTTACTTGGCCCAAGTCAATCCACAGAGCCAGTTTCTCTCACTCTTCACTTTTACTTTTTCAAATAAATTCTATCACTGTTAAAAAAAAAAATCACTGACAGCTGTCTGTACCAATGTACAATGAGCAGGATACATGGACAAGAAGTACTCATTTAAGGACCGCTCTATTGCTGGGCATGTGATTGAGGCCACTATTTCTACAGGAAGTGGAGTCACAAGAAATTCAGGCGAGAATTTGGGGTTTGGAGAGTTTAGGATGATGTTTCAGAAGACAATGAAGACTGTGTTTAGATAAATATGGATTTTTATACATAAGATTAAATGAGTAAGTATAGACTACATGATATAAATGTAGATTGTTGTACTACATGAACAAAGAAGACATCTCCTGAAAATAAGCCCTATTGTATCTTCTGGAGCAAAAATTAATGTAAGAACTGGTCTTATTTTCAGGGAAATATAGTATGTGAAGGAGGAGAATTCTAGACATCAGTTTGTCTCAGGCTGAGAATTGGGTACACAAGGAAGAAAGGGGTTTGGGCACCCAGATTGGTGTAAGGAAAAGCACAGGGAACAGCAAATGCCTCAAGTTACAACTCTACCAGGCTGGTGAATGCATTCTGCTCTGGGAAGGCAACGGGAAACACTCTTAGATAAATGAAGTATGATTCTGAGAAAAAAAGAAATGACCTTGGCAGTGAGCTATTTCAAGAAATATGTTAAATAAGGCTGACCCAGCCTCTCAAGGGGTGGCTTGATCTCTGGGGGCAGAGGGCTCAGCCTAAGACTTTCCTGATTACCCTTTCTTTCTGCCATATGCTTTCTTTCCATTTGTCTCTGTATGTCCATTTTTCCCTCCAAACATTTTTTATTTCTACCCTCAAAAACCTAGAAAGCCCATACATTTTTCTAATTTGTCTGTTAAGTGCCTCTTTCTTTCTTTCTCTTTTTTTTCTCTTTCTCTCTCTCCTTCCTTCCTTTCTTTTTTCTTCTTTTTGAGACAAGTCTCACTATGTGGTTCAGGCTGGCCTTAACCTCACTGTATAGCCCAGGGTAGCCTCAAACTTGCAGCAATCCTCCTGCCTCAGCCTCTCAAGTGTTGGGATTACATGTTGGGATTACAGGCATGTGCCACCAAGCCCAGCTCACTTTTATTTATAACCATTATGCTGAATATTTGAAGGAGCTGTAAAGAACTATATAATGCCCAACCCCCCCCCAGTACAAATAAATGCCTGAAATGAGACATTAAAACAAGTACTTTAAGATCCATTTCACTAACCGTGTGCTTCCACATCATACTCTTCTCCATCATAATCATCTGAGTCTTCATCCTCAGGGTCTGGGTGCAAGGCCTGGCATTCACACATTGCAGTGAACATCGCCTCCACTGAACAAGGATATTAAGTTGTAACTCTTTAAATGTACAATAAAATTTTATAATAAAAACAACCATCACTGCAAGTAAATGTAATGAGTAGACAAAAAGTGTCCAGGGTAACAACGTAAAACCTTCAAAATCCCACGGAGGATGATCCAGCAAGCACTTGAGACAGTGGACAAGTCACAGAACAAGGGCTAGAGGCACCACTGAAATCTCCATGGCTGGCTGGATTTCTGAGGACAGCCATCAAATCCTTGGTCACAGTGCTGTGACCCCTCTGCCATCCATTTGCTGGATTCTCACAGTCAACAGCAACAAGCAATAAAATTAACTAGACTCCTTCACTCCCAAAATATACCAGGTAGCATAGTACCTACAGTACTCTCACTACAGTCATAATCTTTTCTATGAATAGGTACCTGGTCTTCATTATTACAGATGCAAAAATGAAGAAAAAGCAATAGAAGGTAATGGTTCTAAAGGTAAACAACAAGGTGTGTGTGTGTGTGTGTGTGTGTGTGTGTGTGTGTGAGAGAGAGAGAGAGAGAATGGGGGGGAATGCTTAGTACATAAAGGAAAAGAATGTTATAGAATACTCACATGCTGATTTATCACTAGGCACAAATCTAAATTCAGTAATAGGTTCAACATCATCATCACTATCTTCCTCTTCTTCATCAGCAAGAGATTCTTTTATTTCTTCTAGAAAGGGAATAAAAACACCTTTTAGGCCGGGCATGGAGGCGCATGCCTGTAATCCCAGCACTAGGGAGGCTGAGGCAGGAGGATCATTGCCAAGTTCAAGACCAGCCTGGGCTACAAAGTGA
>NW_004955414.1:14206295-14228788 GCF_000276665.1 Chinchilla lanigera | reverse complement strand
ACTTATTTAATTAGAAAAATAAGCTAGGAGAAATTCCTAAAGGAAGTTTATTGATATATCTGAATATTGCAATTCAATTCTTTTTTTTTTTTTTTGGTACTGGGGACTGAATCAAGGACTTGAGGGCTTTTATACTGAGTTATAGCCACACTCTTTTTTAAAAAAAAATTTTTTTTTTTGGATACAGGGTCTTGATAAGTTGCTGAGACTGGGCTCAAACCTGAAATCCATCTGTCTCAGCCTTCCAGAGAGCTGGGATTACACGCGTGCCCACACTTGGCTTCAGTTTTTACTTATGGTTATTTTAGAACTAAAAAAGCTTCTGGGTTTTGAGGGTCTGGCTCAGTTGTACAGCACTTGTCTACCATACTCAAGGCCCTGGATTTAATCACCAGTGCAGTAAAACCAAAACCAAACAAAACAAGAAAAGAATCATACCAGCATTTGGAACTCTCAGGGATACCCAAGTCTTCCATTGCTATGAATGAATGAATGAAGGCTTTAAAGTAAATACAACATATTGCTATGGTTTGAATCACGAACGGTACTCAAAGGCCCGCATGCATGTTAAAGGCCTAGTCCCCAGTCTGTGGTGCAAATAGGAGGTGGTAGAACTTTAGGAGGTGGGGCCTGGTGGAAAGAAGTCGAGTACGTGGAGGTTACCCTAAAAGGAAATCAGGACACCTGTCCCATCTTTCTTTGGCTCCTGGTCACGATAAGGTGAACAGGCCTTCTTCACCATGTGCTCCTACCACAATGTACTGCACTGTCACAGGCCCAAAGCATCAGGCCAAGTGACCACCAAGTGAAACCTTTGAAACTGTGAGGCAAAATAAAGCTTTCCCTTATTAAGTCGACCATTTCAGGTATTTTGTCACACTAACACAGTCCCAAAAGTACAGGTGCATTTACTAAGATGCTGAGCACATTTTCTGTCTAATATCTCATTAGGAAGACTTACTACAGCTCAAGGTCAACAGCTGTTTACTTTTCCTTATCCCTTTTCAAATTTCACTAGATTTTGTCTCTTTGAACCCTGCCCAATGGCAAGATTTTTAAATCTTACAACAAAAACTTTCAGGCAGCTGAATCAGATAGTACCACTTAATGAGGCAAGGCTTGCCAGAGTCCTAAAAACTAATAATTAGGGTCACAACTGAATATAAATTGTCACGTTATATCTTGAACCGTACGAAAATCCCAGTTTGAAAGAATAATAGCTTAAGAGGCAAACTCATGGGACTGTCTGTTACACAATATTGGAAAGAAAAGCAACTCATTATTTTAAAAACAAACGTTCTTCATTAGATTTTTATGAATCTTCATAACTACTTTCAATAGCAGAACTTGTAACCAGGTTTTCTAAACTTTGGCACTTTTGACATTTGGACTGGTAAACTTTTGTTGTGGTGGGCTGCCGTGTGCATTGTAGGATGGTTAGTAACATTTTTGACATCTAATTAAATGCCGTGCACACCTCCCTCCCTCTGATCAAAATACTGCCAAATGTGAGAGACAGAGGTTTGAGTAGAGGTGCATGAGAACTACCACTGTAAAAAAACAAAGATAATTCTATCCTACATTCTTGGAAGCACAAAATATACTGGTCCAAGACTCTATGGGTGCCTTTACAGAAAGACACAACAAACAGTTAAACTCAAGAAGGAAAAAGTGGAACTACATACCCACAATAATAGACCAATTCTAAGTGCAAAAATATAGAAAATAAGGCAGATACACATAAATGTTCATTATAAGAACTTCAAGTGTACAAATTATTTTACTGGGCTAAAACTCTGCTTAATACACTGTTATACAAAGTAGGTCAAATGGGCTGGGGATTTAGCTCAGCGGCAAAAGTGCCTGCCTGGCAAGCGCAAGGTCGTGAGTTCGGTTCCCGGTACTGGAGAAAAACCACACAAAAAAACAAAAAAACAAAAAAAACAAAGTAGGTCAATGGCTTGAATATGACATTACACCAAACACTCCAGTTTGGAAGGGCACACTGGCACACCCTATAGTTTCAGCTATTTGGGAGGCTGAGGCAGAACGATCAGTTGAGCTGAGGAGTTCAGGGCTAGCCTGGGCAACACAGACTCTGCCTCTAAAATAAGTAAATAAATAAAGATTGCTTTTTAAAACACAATAGCAAAGGAAGGACTAGATTAAATTATATCATACATACCTCCAAATTTAGCATTCACCATAACATACAAATGCTCTCGTGGATAGGCATTTAGGTCCCTGGACACAGCATGTAAACTAATGGTGGGGTATTCCAGTGAGAATCCTAATCCGGAACCATCTAACCAAGACAGGCGGCTGAAAAACATGTTTTAAGTAATTATTTTTAGAAATTAATCCTATTTTAATACCCCAAACTTTATAATGGTCCATGCTGGATGCTTTCATGCATGTGATAAATTAAAGCTTATGGTTTAGAAGTTTTCCTAAAACCAAATTTAGCAGCAGAAACCAAATTTGTTTATTTGATTATGATTTTTTCCTCTAGCTATAAATTCAAATCTGAAATCAAATTCTTCTAAGTTACCGGTGTATTTCTGTGGCTCTTATATACTCACCCCCTCTCCCACATACTAAGGATTGAACCCAGGGCTTTGTGCCAAGTGCTCTGCCACGGAACTATATACCCAGCCCTATGCTTATTCTTAGTTGGACCATCTAGAGGTTCAGGCCTCCTTTCAACTATTTTAGTCCCTAATTATCTCTTATTTCTAAACTGCACTTAAACTCGGTAAGTTAAGTTAGCACTTAACTTTATGTTAATGCTTGACAGCTGTATGTGACATCGTTTTATTTAACATTCTTCAAAAACATTAGCATAGTGATCAGCATGTAAGCACACAATAAATATCTGGTTATTACGAACTTTTCCACTAATCTTACAGTAAATGATATAGCCACAAAATGGCTGTACTGTTAATTACAATCACAAGTCAGAAAAGAATTACAGTATTCCCTTGAAAGACAAACTCTATGAAGATTTTCATTTACTCCTAGCTTTAAGCAAAAGCCACAGGTAAGCTAGATTTAGTTTTTCCTCAAAAGTGGTCAAACACAAATATTTTATTAGTATAACAAAGTAAACTACCACTAAAATTAGTGTGACTTTTGAATAGACTGCCTAATTTTTTGGTAATACTTCAAAAAACAGGAACGGCACTGTTTAGCCAGAAAAAAAAAAAAAAAAGGCAAAAAGATCCTGAAGAAACCACAAAAAACATTAATGTACCAAAGGTTAATGCAGTCCAGCAAGGTGGCACACATCTGCAATCCTGGCACTTCAGAGGCTGAGGCAGGAAGACTGCTGTGAGTTGGAGGCTAGCCTGGGCTACAGGGTGAGTCCAAGGCCAGTCTGGACTATTTGGCAAAACCTTGCCTCAAAAAAAAAAAAAAAAAAAAAGTTAATGAAAGTATAGTGGTTTTCTAGGGCTGGAAAGAAATATGGAATGATTGCTAATGGGCCCTGGTACCCTTTCGCGGCAATAAAACTATTCCAAAATGGACTGTGGTAATGATGGTAAAGCTCTGTAAATGGAATAAAAACCATTGTGTTGTACTTTTTAAATGGGTAAACTATGCTATGTGAGTTACTTCAATAAAGCTGTTATTTAAAAAAGAAGGATCTGGGGCTGGGGATTTAGCTCAGCGGCAAAGCGCCTGCCTGGCAAGCGCAAGGTCGTGAGTTCGGTTCCCGGTACAGGAGAAAAACCAAAAAAAACCCCAACAAATTAAAAAAAATAAAAAATAAAAAAGAAGGATCTGCTCAGTGGTAGAACACACTTAGTGCACATGAGGCCTGAGTTCAATTTCCAGCACCAAAAAATAAAATAAATAAAAAAGTTAGTAACACTTCTGTATTATTCTATTTTCTTTTTTTATTTTTTTTTTATTTTTTGGTTTTTTATTTTCCACAAGACTTTAACAAACCTGCTGTCTATTTTCTGTTTTTTTGTTTTGTTTTTTGTTTGTTTTTTTTTCCGGTACCGGGAACCAAACTCACGACCTTGCGCTTGCCAGGCAGGCGCTGTGCCGCTGAGCTAAATCCCCAGCCCCCTGCTGTCTATTTTCTAACCAAGAAAAAACGAAAGTATAATAAAAGAACCTGGGACTCTTTTGGCAAGGAACACAGAGGAGCAGTTTACAATCATTCCACATTCAGTGCATGGGGGTTGAACTTCATACCTCAGCCTCCCCTTGGAAATCAGGGTCCCTAATAAATCAATGTCCATGGTACAGTTCATGACCGGTTATCAAAAACATTTTATCAGAAGCCAAAGCAGAATTCAATCGTTAAATCATGGTGGTAACTGTACAACTCCATAAACATACTAAAACTTACTTAATCAATACTTTAAAAAATTTAAAAGCAAGAAAATACTGTCATTTGGAAAGATTTCCATCCAAAGGTTTATTTTAAAAAGACAATTGAAAATCAAAAGGTAAAGGGCTTTAAAACAAAAAATCCTAAAATGTATGAAGTGATAAAATGTCTAGAAATCATTTTCTAGACTGACTCCTCCCTACTGGTTCCAAAGAAACAGATTATGTAATTAAATTGTGTGCTGCGCTTGGCTTTCCAATCTGCTACTTGCCTTTTAATGTGGAGATGAAACACTGTTCACAGATCCCAAAATCATCCCACTAAAATAATCTCACTTTAAAGCAACTAGCTCCCTTTTAGTCTCCTCAAAAATCTCTTGGCATCATCAGAATATTTAAATTGTGGAATATTCCAGACTTCTATGTCCAAAATAATTTCAAATATCTAGAGCCACAAAATTTTTATGCCTCAGTTGGGAGGTGAAAAAAGAACACAGAACCAGTGCCTACCAAATTATGGCCTTTAGTTTAAAGGCCCATAATAACTGCTCTGAACGTCTTTACTGCAGACAGAATGCTGCCTCAGCATGGCATTCCTATGGTGCACTCACAATCCTACCGCTAGACATGGATTCCATAAATGCAATACTTACTTGATCATTAAGGTCTGCTTTCTTTAGCTTCTTTTCATATATTCTAAAAGAAAAGCCCTTAAAAACCAATATATGTGTATTTATACCCACTTCCAAAAAAAATACATCAAAAAAGGAAAAAACAAGAAGTAGAAAGCCAGTAAAGGTGGAGAGCAATGTTTTGCTAAACTTTAGCGGTTTCTTTATTCCTAGCATAGGGTAAAAAAGAGGACAATAAAATAAGAGAAGCCTTGAATGTGGGTTGGCTTATTTCATTTAAAATTAATCCTGGAATGAGATACCAAAAGGCCTTGTTTCTAAGTTTAAATTCTCTTTCTCTTTTTTTTTTTTTTTGGTGGTGGTGGTGGTGGTACTGATGATTGAACCCAGGGTCTCCTGTGTGCTAGGCAAATGCTCTATTAATGAGCTGAAACCCAGGTCTTTTTATTTTGAAACAGGATATTACTAAGTTGCCCAGACTGGCTTTGAACTTTTGATCCTCTTGCCTTAGCCTCCCACAACAGTCAGAAAAATGCACCATTATGCCAAGTTTAAATTATCTATTTTAAATTACCTTCTTGAGTAAAGTCAACTTCCTAAAAAACTAAGCACTGAGCAGGGCGTGGTGGGAGCCTGCAATCCCAGCATTTGGGAGGCTGAGGTAGGAGGACCATTGCACGTTTGAGACCAGCCTGGGCTACAAACTGAGCTCAAGGATAGCCTAATTGCATAGCAAGACCCTGTCTCAAAAAAGACACACACACAAAACCCTTCAAAAAACAACAACAAAAAAGCTCTGAATATAAACCTGAGAGTTCTACATCTCTAAATACAGATCCGAGAAGCTATGTACTTAAAACCAAATCTGACACTACTCCTCTTTGGCTGAAATCTTTAGCTTCTCCAAAGTTTTAAGTGTTACTATAGCCAAGCTCATTAAGCTCTTTCCTGCTCCACCTTTATTGCCTCTTTTCACTATTTCCCCTCACTGCCTCAGGCAAAAAACTGTTACACTAAGTATGTATGTACATGTACACGGTATGTGTCTATGTAAAATACACGTACGTATATTGGCACAGACTACTGGTTTTCATCCTTGCATCTGAGTGCCCTGTTCTGAACACTTCCCCCCAGTCCAATCCCATGAACCTGGCTGTTAATCATGTCATAATCTTCAGGAAGTCTTCCTAGTTTATTAAAATGCATGTTGGGTCGGGTGGCACACCCATCATTCTAGCACTTGAGAGGCTAAGGCAGGCGGATCACCATGAGTTCAAGGCCAGCCTGTATATACTATATAGGCCAGCCTATATAGTAAGCTCAAGTCTGAACTATATAGGGAGACCCATCTCAAAAAACCAAAACAAAACAACAAAAACTCATCATGATTGGAAATACTAGGTAGGAAAGAACAAAAAGGGAGAAGAGACCAATGAGGTGGGGCTAATAGTGAATAAAGAGGGACGACCAGAGATGTCAGGTACTGGTAAAATTATATTCTTAATCTGGAGGTTGGATATAGTTGGTTTAACTGTAATTCTTTAAACCACACATAAATAATGTGTATAATTTTTGCACATACATTTTACAAAAACTTTCCTCTTTTTGAGACAAGGCCCTGCTATGTAATTCAGGCTGGCCTTGAACTCACTGCATAACCAGGCTGGCCTACCACAGGAACTTGAAGCAACCCTACCTCAGCCTCCCAAGTGCTGGGATTACAGGCATGTACCACTATGCCCAACCCCAAAATTTTTTCTTAAAGAAACACATTGTTTCTTTAAGACATTTGTTAGGTTGTTGTGAGGGCTGCACTTGTCAACTTTTGGGGGGGGGGGTTCCTCAGTACTGGGAACCAAACTCATGACCTTGCGCTTGCCAGGCAGGCGCTGTGCCACTGAGCTAAATTCCCAGACCCTTGTACTTGTCAACTTGACTGGTTTGAAAGCTACCCAAGGGATTACTAAAGCACCCTATGGGTGTGTCTGGATGGAGACATAACCTTGAGGATTGTATCTGGTTGCTGGGTTCTGCCTCTCTGGCACTTTTCCCCTGAGCTTTGTTTCCCGGTCACCATGAGTGAGAAGCTTTGCTCCACCGTGTGCTTCTGCCACAGTGCTTCTGTCTTGAAGGCAGCCAACCACGGACTGAAACTTTTGAAACCACCAACCAAATAAACCATTTCCATCTTAAGTTGAGGATGCCAGAAAACTAACACAACTGCGCAAGGGCAAGGAATTATATCTGTGTGTCACCTGCACTACTATTCGCCCAAGATCTCTGAAGATCGTCTTATCAGTATTCAATGGATGGTTTTCAGATTTCAACTGCTCCTTCCTCTTCTTGAATCTCTTCTTTCACTACCCACCTCTTAAATCAGGTTATCTCCAAGGTTGTGTCCCTGGTCCTTTTGTATTGGGTTATCTAATCCACTCCCATGAGTATGTTAATACTCTAATGATTTCCAAATCTCTATCTTTAATGCTACCCCCCCCCCGAGATAAACACTCCTATGTGCAACCATTCCACACACTTCCAGAACAAATTCATTCATTACCTTTCCCTCCACCCTAAACTTGCTTTTGCTCCCATCAATATTTCCTATGTCAGTGACTAGCTAGGTGCCTAAGCTTTGCCCAGTGTCTAATCTTCCCTACACACCAAGGGGTCTTAACAATTTTTATGTTCTGGGCTCCGCAGTAGTTAGAATTTTGGCTCTGAACTATTAACTTCTTTGTGTCGTGCCTGTAAGTTATGTTGAAGATGGCAGAAGTCGGCTCTGTAAATTTAATAAGGTTACTACTTAGCTGACATTAAAATAGAGACCTTCTGGATTATCTGAGTGAACCCAACGTCATCACACGAGCTCTTAAAAGCTTGGGCTCGAACGCAGTAAATGAAGAAAATAGGCACTCTGAAGGACAAGGATAAATGTGTGATTGTTAGCCTGGAAGATGAAGAGAACTACGTGAAACGTAGGAATCTCTGTTCTCCAACGGCAGGATTACGGCATGCCTAACCGGCCGCGACAGTACCCAGTGCTCCACGCAGCCAACCAGGCAGGACCCCCCAACGCGGGTCAGGTCCCTGCGGACATGCTGCCTGTCTGCGTGGGGGCGCGAGTGCTCATTTCCGCACGTACACCTAAAGAAAAGCTACACTCCTAATCCAAACCTCGATCTCCTTCCACGATCTGCTCTAAATCTACATACCCCGCGCAGGCCAACACCTTCCTTCCAAATACACGATGAAGACTCACTCGGGATCTGAAACTCAAAATCTTAAAAGACGCTGGGGATGGAGCCCAGTGGCACAGCCCTTGCCCGGACCGCGCGAGGGTCTGGGTTCCATCCCCAGTACGCCAAACAAAACGAAGCGAAACTCTTGAAAACGTGACATCGATTGAAAGCAAAGCACGCGCCAGGCCTTCGTTAGACAGGCCAGTGGAAAGCTGAACCCGCGAGGGGAAACTGCGTCTGGAAAGGAGAAATAAAGGCTCCGAAGGAGGTGGCGCTGGAACACAGTCCTGCCCCCAGCAGAGGGGTCCTCGGAGCCACGCACAGCAGGCGCTCCCCCTGCCCAGCAGCCGCGAGTTCGTGTCTCGCCAGCTCTGCAGGACCGCGGGCACCGGCGAGGGAGGCGGGGCGCAGGCGGCCGGCGCCGCGGGGCAGGGACTCTACCTCTCGGAGATGTAAAGGGTGCCAGTCCCGAGGTCCTTCCCGTTCAGCACAGCCTCGGTATCTGGCTGCTGGTGCCGGAGCCCCTCGGCCGAACCCGGCGGCGGAAAACTTTTGAGGAAGCTCATTGCAGCTGGGAACCTCGAAACACAGGCTCGGAAGGAGCCGGGCCACACCAATCGCCGTTCGCTGCGGCCCGCCCCGGAAGCCGCGGCAAGCGCCCCGGAAGAACACCTTACTCTACGCAGGGAGTTGAACGCCGTCAACCATAGAGACGAGACACTCTAGGAAACCCGCTCGGAGGTTCCGGACGACCTAGCGACTTCGTCACGTGACAGTTCAGCTTCGCCCTCTTTCTGAGGCGAAAGGCAAGGCTAACGGAGGTTCGCGGGGTTGCCCCGGGCAAGGCTAACGGAGGTTCGCGGGGTTGCCCCAGGCGTCACAGCAAACCTGTGAAGGGGGAAGCACAAGAAATATTAGTGTCCCTTTTTCTACGAAAGCGGAAAAGGGCCTCAGACAACGAGTCCCTCGCCTGAGGATGCACCAGACGTAGAGGACCAGATTCATCTAGAGGTCAGAAGTCTCGCCTAGGTTCACGCTTCTCACCTGTTCCCGCCTCACGCGGCCAGTGCACAGGTCAGGTTCGCAAGCCACGCACCAGACAAGAGTCTAGGTCCTGACATCGGCCTAGGGCCCCAGCCACTTCTCCCCACCTGCCAGGCGGGCAGGAGCACAACGAGGTAACTAACGCGGGGCGGAGCGGGCAGGACAGTAAGGAAGGAGACAGGGCTCAAAGATTTGCAAAATAGTCGTGGTAGTAGCAGAAGTTAACCGAGTGTTATGTGCCACACACTGCGACACTCTTTACCAGGTTTTTGTTTTGTTTTGTTTTCTTTGCAGGGTCTCAATATGTAGTTCAGGCTCGCTTTCTTGCGATCCACCCGCCTCAGCCTCCCAAGTGCTGGGATTAGTGGCGTGCACCAACATGCCCCGCTTCTTCTCTATGACAAATAGTATATTCAAAAGTTTTCTGTTGCTACTATACACATGAGACGTGAGGCATTACAGCCAGTTTGGTCGTGAGAGATCTAGTAGAATTCAAGTTCCACTTGTTTGTAAGGTTATTTACAAGCGGTAGGTAGGACTGTTTGAGGCTGGATGGTGAGACATGTAAGGTAGTTTTATTTGTATTTTCTCAACAGTTTAGGGGAACATTAGATTTTTAGTTAACTTGGTTTACTTAATTTTATTTGTTTATTTATTTGGTATCAGGAGTCGAACTCAAGACCTTGCGTTTGCCAGGCAGGTGCTTGTGCTACTGAGCTATATCCCGGGCCCTAGCATTAGATTTTTAAACTGAATTAGTTTATTGATAGTGAGACTGTGGGAGGTTAAGAAGTTGTCCTAGGTCGGTGAGAAAGTGGCAGCTGAGAACAGAAAGATGGGGGAAAGATTCTAGAGCTATCTAAAACCCTTATAGTTTAGAGATAGGTTAAGAGGAATACGGTTTTGGAGATCAGGATAGGTGAAAAAGAGGTTAAGGATTCTTTCTGAAATTCCAGTTTAAGGGGCTGGGGATTTAGCTCAGCGGCACAGCGCCTGCCTGGCAAGCGCAAGGTCGTGAGTTCGGTTCCCGGTACCAGAAAAAAAACAAAATAAACAAATAAATGAAATTCCAGTTTAAGAGATTAAGTGGCTATCGCTCATTTCTCCAAGGTGGAGAACTCAGGAGGAAGGGGTTTTCAAAGTAGTTCACAAACCTAATTTAAGAAATGACCAGTTGGAGGCTTCCCATAAGACATTTATTTATGCGTGGCTTGCTGTGGCTAGTTTTACTCAGAAATGGAATCCCTCAATTACAGGGGAAAAACTGGCTAAAACCTGTCTAATAATTTCATATCAATCTGACTGAAGTTTTCAGTCATTGAAAAGTTTTCAAGTTTTTAGGATACTTTTTAAAAAGTGCCCAGTGGCTGTTAAATGCCCACTTTACAGATAAAATTGAAGATCAGAGAAATAAAATGGTTTGCTAAAGGCTACAAGTCAACAGCTAGAAATTAGATTCCTGCCTTTTTCTTCCAAGTCCAGCATTATCAGCCCGAGCTAGTTGGCAAAGTCCTGCCTTTTGGTAATGGTAAAAATTGTTTCCAATAAATCTATTCTTATCAGATTAGAGTGATTAGAATTAGTATTAGCACACATTCTAATAAGGTTCTATCATCATTAATCAAGTTCTTTCCCATTTGGACTCCAAATATAGAGCCAACATAGAGTAAAAGCTATTTAGTTGTTGAGGTCACAGTGCAATTACATCTCCCTAACAAGTAACAACACCAAAAAGCAGACAGACACTGAACAAAAAAACGTGAAACAATTGCAGGGAGAAGGGGAGGAGTAACTCCACTACTGCAAGTTTCTGGTTTCTTTAACAGTTATCCCTAATGATGGGGTTCAATTATTATGTTTCCAAGAAGCCTGCTGATTTCCTGGAGTGTCCCCTAGGGTTTGTGATATTTGAGTGAGAATTTTCAAATACAATTTAACATTTCTGTAGTCTGTTTAAATACTGGTAGTTAAGCAAGGAATCATTGGGAGACTGAACCAATGACAGTGCCAAACTTTTTATTTCATTGATGGGGAGAACTCTGTATTGGAAAAAGTGAATATAGAACAGATCAGAGACACGGACAATTGAAATGTGAAAGACCCAAAGGAGGCAATAGGAAAGCTACCAGATCAAGGGTACAGTCGGCCAGGTTGCTGTAAAAAGAGCAGATACCTTCTTGGAGACAGGCTAGGGAGAGGGATGGATGCTTGATACATGGATACAATGGCATGGAAATGGGCCAGAGTAATTGTATGAGAGTTACCAGCAACCTGTACCATGAACCAGTAGGTTCCTAACTTTTCACGGGGGTATGACTTTATGTGCTAAACTAATGTTACATATACATCACACCTAAGGGTGTTTCTCATGCCGAGTGTGGTGGCACACACCTGTAATCCCAGCACTTTGGGATGCTGAGCCAGGAAGATCACAAGTTTTAAGTCCAGCATGGGCAATTTAGAGACTTAAGAGACCCTGTCTCAAAATTAAGAATGGCCTGCAGATGTAGTTCACTGCAGAAACCCTGGTTCAATCCTACATTACAAGGGACAAAAAGTGTTCTCTTTGACTTTCATTTAGACTCTTTATGATCTTAACAAGCAGAATCGCTTGAGAATTAAAATTACACAAGCATTTGTCTCATCTAGAGGGTCCCAGCATTTAATTTCATTAGAATATTTTTATTATTTCTAGTTCCAGCTCTGCTAAATGATCACCATGTAGTTACACCAATTCTGTTTTTGAAAGAACTTGGTTCATCCTCTGGTCTCACTCTATGATACACAGGTTCACAACCATGTTCCAGGACCCACTGTCAACTCCAGAAATAGCTTTGAACTCTCTCTGGAGGCTGCTACGGTCCTCTTACCTTTGGCTTTCAGCACAACATGGTACCTCCATTTCACTGCTTCTTTTTAAGTGAAACTTTGAAATAAATTGAGAATCATTATAATTGGCCATTTTCCTGGTGGTGTAGACCAGCTTTTAGTCTATTAAATGAAATTTTTTTTTTTTTGGTTTTTTCTCCGGTACCGGGAACCGAACTCACGACCTTGCGCTTGCCAGGCAGGCGCTTTTGCCGCTGAGCTAAATCCCCAGCCCCTATTAAATGAAATTTTGATTGAAAGCTCTTAAAAAGTATTTTCAATCAGAATTGCAAATAGTGGTGAATTTTGCTAGTTGATAAACAATTGAGTCCAGTTTGAAAATTACTGTATTCCAAGAGTAAGGGAAAATGGTCAAGTTAGAATTTGTTGATGAGAATCATGTTCAGTGTTGGAAGGCCTATTACTCATCTGGTCTCATCCTTTTGAATGTGTTGATGTTATACACCTGCTGAATGGTATGCAGGTCAGGCTATATCCAAACATTCTCTACTTGGAAGAATTTAGAACCAAAGTTGCTTATTACAAGTTGTTTTTTAAGTAAGAGAATGTTATTTTTTCCCCTAGAAAGAACTGAACACTTTTACTCTATAGCTGCTGCCCTCTAGTCTAGTCTGTGCTCCCATAGGACCATGAAGAACAAGGCCATGGCCCTCTTAAATGTCAACTCTCCAGCATCTAATGATAGAAACCAAGAATAGTTTTCCTTTGTTTGTCTGCCTAGTGGGCAAAGAGTCTTAAACATTATTTTGGAGAAATTGATGCACTTCACTTTCTAGATAGTGAAAGAAGAATCTATACCTGAGTGGCATAAATATATTTTAACCTTTGTGAACCAGTTATAGAAAATTCTTAGCTTTCTACATGACACAAAAATTAAAATAAACTAAGCTTGCAAACACATGCTAAGTACATCAAATTATTTAAATTTTTTATTATGACAATTGACATATATTAAGTGAAAGAAATGACAGTATTATAATAAAACATTTTGAAAGAAAAAGTTACACAATTAGGCCAATAGCTATAAAATGGCCTTAGGCCTGGCATATAACACTAAAAATTCTGATCAGACTGTAGTGAGACATTGAACATTTCATTAACAAAAATATTGGCACCAGCCACAACATATTTTGGTTGTCACAAGTAATATTATCTTTAAACAACTATGCACTGCAATTCTAACACACTAGGTGTACTGCAATTTTAACACACTAGGTGTTCATACACTGCAATTTACTCCTGAAGCTTTAAGCAATCAGGAATTTCCATACTTTTTATGCACAAAATTTATGTTATCAGAATCATGTTTCCAGTTTTCAGTTATTTTCCCCCCTCACATGCAGTACATTATTATGTGACAGAGAGCACTCCAGCTTCTATTTGACTAACAGCATGGTCCTGATTACTTCCAAGTTAGTTTGATGCTACTCTTGGAGTTGCACTTTAGTTCTCAGCTAGAAACAAAATTCTGAGACCCTATTCCAGGAATAAGTTTTCTTATGCATAGGAAAATAAAGCATTTTGTTAAGCATGTCTAAAACTCCAAGAGGTGTTCTAATCAAATCCTTCATGGATCCCATTTATTACTTTCAAATCAAAGTGAAATTCTAAAATAGACAATTTACAAATTCTCATCTGGAATTTGTATTCTTCAAGTGGAAATTTATGGTCCTCAGGCTTCTGTATGGGTGAAGATAGCAAAGAAATTGACTTCCCATACTAGCAGACAGTAGATGAAGATAGCTTAGAAATTATGACACTTAGATGATTTTCTTTACAAGAACACACTTGTACTACAAAGAAATAAGAACGAGGAAATTATCAGATGGAAAAAATTACTGACATTTTAAAAAGGTGTAACATGGTAAAATGTGCCATGTGATAAAGGCTGCTAAAATCAGCAATTTCACGAGATTTCAAAAATACCTATCAAATAAGGAATTGGAATTTGAAACTGACTTCCCTTCTTGACATGTTTCATCAAATATTCATTCCTGTGGAATTAAATCTACTGAATAACCGAGTGAGCAGTTCTAGCTTTTCCTTCTTTTACACACAGAAAAGAAACCAGGCCCTGACCCACCCCTAACCCATCTTAGCACAGGATACCTTTCAAAGTGTACAGAAAATCTCCTGGCAGTTTTGGGTAAGCTACTATTCAAGAACTGTGATCAAGAAGCTACTCTGATAAGAGAACACCAGACCAACATTAAGAATACCCTAGTTAGGCATCACAAAAATCATGCACTGAAAGAATATGCTGTTAACTGTCAAATTTGGGCTACTATAGCTGTTCTGATCCTGAAAATCCACTTACACTAATACAAACTCAGTCTGTGTGTATAGGTATGTGTCTACATGAGTGTGTGGGTATAATTTTCATGCAATGATTTTAAAGCTTTGGAGACAGGTTTTAGTCTAATTTCAAGGCCTGTCCATATAACAATATTGTCATGCACCAAAACTCTACTAAAGTTCAGTAGAATGAAAAACCATGGCACAGATTGATAAACAATTTTAGGTTTAATTACATAATGCACCTGTAGATGTTCTAGCATAAACACAATTGTAAAAATCTACATCCTATTTTAGGGTATAGTCCCACCTCCCATCCCTTAAAAGCTGTACAGTTATAAAAAAATGTGACTCAAGCAAAATAAACTTTTTTTCTTTTCTTTTCTTTTTTTCAACATACAAAATAAGTTAAACTATTAAGAAGGTTTTGAGCCATTAAGTTCCCCAATGACCGTGTTCTGGCTGTCAGTAAGCACGTCATGCAGGCTCCTGGTCTATGACCAGAACTCAATAAATACAGATCAAACAAAACCTCAAAACACTTAAATTAGATCTTCAGAAACTGATGAAAGTCAAGAAAATATATAATTGGAGTTAACAATTCCACTCTTAACTTTACATAATCCAGTGGCAAAAAGAATAAAGCAGATTATTCAGTCCTAGGCATATTTTCTTGTCTGTTTTGGCAAAAAAATCACAAGTGTAATTCCTGTGAAAACGTTTTCTTCTCATAGTGTCTAAAGATTTTAATGAATTTCTCCCCATGTAATGATTTGTCATGCCCTCTCATGTGACTTATATATAAGATAGATACCTTAGAGTCATTAAGATAAAAATAACATCTTCATTAATTGAAACCTCTACAGTGTGCCACAATTGGATTTACAGCTTTTCCCAGAGCAAATTGGTATAAATATGAAATTTTTAAAATATTGACCTCACATTGCTAATACGAGAGGGGAAAAAATCCACTAAGGTGACCATGACATTATTCTAATAAACTTCTGAAAAGGTCTACATGAATAAAAAAGTTTAGTGTACAATCTGAAGTGGTTGTAAGACAAACTATTTTAGAATGTATGTTTACTTGGGAATGATTCTTCAGTGTTACAATTACTGAGCAATTCTTGGCACTCAAAAAACATTAAATTATTGGAGTGAAATATTATGAAAATGTATGTGCCATAAGCAAACAAATAACACAACCCAGTTTAAACATATTGACAGCAAAAGGCCTTGTCTTTCAGAATTAGTAGGAAAATAATGAAGAAAAAAAAAATCAGTTCACTTGCTTCTTCCAAGTAGGTTTACAGATACACACTGGAAATGGTGGATAAAACAGGAATGGACTGTATCCTATGAGTTTAATAATTAATCATATTAAACAGAATGAGGACCAGATAGGTTACAGCAGTTATGTAGTTTTGGCATTCTCTGCATCTTGGAGAACCAGGAATATATTTTGAGAATGTCAAACCAACAAGAAAAACTATTTTACTCTAGATTTTCTGTAATTAAATGATATTCATAATTTCTTATCAGTTGCAATTATTTGCCTTATTTCTTTTTATAAGAAATTACTGAAGGATTATTTCTAATTTCTAATATATATACACATATATATGTATACACACACACACACACACACACACACATATTCCATTTGCAAAAAGATTTGGGTTTTGGAATATTTGTCCAAAAGCTGTGAGGCAACATCATGAATTAAAGACCTATTCCACTGTGTTGGTAAAGAATGGAGTTCACAACTTTTTCTGAGTATTAAAGTTGTACATTCATTAGGTTCTTTAAAGTTGTATGGAGAACAAACTAAGTGAATGGTTAATATCTCTGATGCCCATCAACAGGAAGATAAATACGAATTCCTTTTTATAAATGAAATTCCCACTTAAAAAATAACTTACATTTTATTTTAAACCTTGATTTAAACAAGTAATGTCCACATTTTTCTTAATATATGCACTTTGCTTAAGTATAGGATGGATTGTAGCAACCAAAGTGAAACTTGGATAGTAATATTCTTTACTTTTTTAATTTTTAAAGTAATATTCTTTGAAATTAATTTGTTAAAAAAAGTCTTTTATTTCCAACAACTTCATTAGCATTCAAAATCTTTGGTTCTTCGGCAGATTTCTTTTTTAAAAAAGATTACCAGTAGACATGAGTTTATTCTAAATGAAACTCTTTATTTATTGAATCTTTAACTTTGACCAATTAGAAAAGGATGCCAAAGAAAACCAACCTCAGTATTCTTGAAAATGTCTGGTGTTACTTTGCAGAGTAATGTAGTAACAACGAAAAATGTTTTACACTAAACACTATCATCAACACAAATGTACAGAACCAGTCTGAGTCCTTCTCATGTAATATTTCAATTCAAAGCTTTTTGAATCGTGAAAGTTTGGCTAATTATCAGATCTCTGAGAAACTGCAGACTAAACTCTCTGAATACTAAACTACATCTCCCCTTAATATATTTGCTGTAGACTAGAGTTTGATATTGGGAGCCCACCTTTATTTTTAAAAAAAGCTTATATTATTAAAGGGATCTATTCTATAGAAACTATTGTGAATCTGAATCCATACTAGTGCCTTAACAAGGATCCAAGATGGTCTATATTCTACATAATTACTGCTTTCCTTTATTCTTCTAATGAATGTATTTTGTCTTTGGGTATAGAACATTTTTTCTAATTTTTTAATTTAACATTAACAAACTTCTTCAGAATAGCTATATCTGAGGGATTATAGACTCTGTGGAACTGAATCTAACCACTAACCAGGTCTGGGGACTTAGCTTATTGGTAGAGTGCTTGCCTAGCATGCATGTTTCCCACCACCACCACCACAAAAAAAAAAAAAAAAAAAAAAAAAAGAGGCAGCAGAACTGTATCTATCTGCATAGTGCGTTAATTAGCTTCCTGAATTAGATTCTTGGTAGGTGAACCATAGTTGATAAAACACTTAAGGTTTGGTAAGTTTCAGGCAGCACGAGTGGTTTCATAACCCATGTCAGTGGACATTTGCCAAATGGAATACTCAGTCTTTACTATAAAAATTACCTGGAACTTTCTAGAGCAGAAGGGTAAAAAGAACTCCTTACATCATGTTAAGCATCCTGTTAAATTACCTACTCATTTAATATTAGTGATCACCTGCTTAACTAAGGAGAATTAATAGGTAGAAGCAGGAGCTGATGTGTCCAGAGGTAGAGACAGGGCACAGAGTTTCTACATCATAGTGGCTTTACCCGGTTGCAGGGCTAAAACAGTAGAGGCAGACTGTGGGGCAGGAAAGGCCACTCGTACATTCAAACCACTTACCTTACGCTGTGTAGTAGGAATCCTTTTGCCTGCCTGTTTTAGATACTTTAAAAGGTTTAAAATTCTTAGCTGACTTTCAAATAAATAAAACAAACCAAGCTAGAAAGGACTATTCGTAAGTGAATATGGCTGCACTTTAGCCCTGCTTCACCGTCTTTAAATGTAAGCACTTCCCTCCCGTCCAGTGGAATATTGTCTCAAAATAAAAATCACAAGTTACTTGGAACCACATGCTATTATTGCATCCTATTTTAGGTTGCTTTCATTATTTTATTTTTTTATACAGATACATAAACAGCTAGAATCAAAGCAAAAATGTTAATGGGCAGGTGCTACAGAACTAAAGTGAAATGAAAAACAACAGCTATAAACTTTCAAGGCCAACAGGTAAGACTTAAGGGTAACACTTGCTGAGGATGAAAAAGTAGGGACACAGACTTTGGAGAGGTATATGCAAGTCTAATGCCAGCTTTACAATAATAAGAGAAGTGCCTTAGTATACATTGACTAGCACATACAATGCTTAATTTGGAAAGAAAAACGAATAAAATTCCTTGGGCCAGCAGCAGATACAGTGTGTCCATTGCCGGCAACAGACACAACACTGGGACAGAAAAACCCAAATCCCAGCACAATAGTACTCACAGAAGTCATGGGTGAAGGTTTCAGAATGTGACAGGAAAGGATTAACCACAAGTGCTATACTCTATACAACGTTATGGCTCTGCTTGAAATTTTACAGCTGTAACAGAAACTAAAAGTTCATATTTTAGTGTCCATCATGTTAAATATTTAGTTACAAACCACCTTTTCTTGAAAGGGCTTACCTTTCTTTAAAGTGTTGAGATGTTTAAAATGGATGTCATGCTTAATTAAGTATACTGGTGGTTCTCATTCAACTCTATGTTGCTTGTGTGATTATTAATGAATTTTAATAGAAGACTAATGACCTAAGGCCAAAACTACATTCGGACCCTGCTAATATATCCAGGCAGATAGGAAATTCAACACACATACACACACGCAGGCACGCATACACATACACACATGCTAAAACTCAAACTAAAAACCTCCCAAAGGAACTGCTTTGTTTGTAGACTTCAATTTGAAGTAGATACTAAGGGCAAGAATAGACCAGTTAAAATTCACCTGAAAATCCCTTCCCAGTCTTCAAATGTGCTAAAATACCACTGACAGCTTAGCATCTCTTCATGTATGTTACATATAGATATAATTCTTGAAAGTGAATTTCAGATATTTAAAAACAAGTGGCCAGAAGACAAGAGTTATACTATTGGCAATGTTGATAGTCCATGTAGGTATTAAGAAAGACCACATTTATTTCACTAATTCCTCATCAGACATAGTATATAAAGGCCACATTTTACCACTTCATAAAGCTATTTTTAAAAACTTCGTTGCTAGCACAATCTGGTTGTCAAAGCTTCATTATTGATTTTACTGTTCAAATGCTTTTCATATGATTTTGTGAACAAGAAACTCCACTATAACAGAAACCTAGGTTGAAGTTTTTTTATGATGGTAGGTTCACGGTCTCTTCCTTTTATTTAAAGTGTGGTAACTCCAATAGTAAAACAAGTTGATTTCACCAAGGCTATTACTAAGTGACTTATGTAGGATGTTATCTACAATTCTCAAGGAGGCAACAGTTCAGACTTGAGCTTTTAAATGGTCTGTTAATCATCATCTATGCCATGACTGTTTAAATATAATATATATTTAATATGAAAAGCTACAGCACAAGTGCTTTCTCCCACCCCTAAATTCTGTTTTTGGCCCTCACATATATGGAATGCATTCTTATCCACCCTTTTCACAAAGTCAGGAGAGCTCAGGAAATATAAAGTCAAAAATATACAAATCTTTGTTGTTATTATAATAAGATTTTTTTCCATGAATGAAATTACTAAGGACCATGAACTTGGAAAAAGAAAATCAAAAGGAATTTACAATTATTTATCTTCAAAGTTCAAAACTGGTCACTTCACAGAAAGACTTCAGGGCTTGTTGAATTTTTTCTTCTAAAAAGTCATTCTGCAGTGGAGTTTTCTAGGAAAAATTAAACAGCTTTTAATAACTGGCCCGCTGGTGTGAGAGCTACCGTGGAATAAATTAGCACAAAAATGGAAAAAAAAAGTCTTATAACTGTTCACTGTTACAGACATAATCAACAAGGTCAGTTACTCTCAAAAGCTCATCTTCTTCCTCTTCTGGTGCCCCTGCCTCCTGCCCACTTGTCCCATTGGAGGCAAGGCTTGCACTGGCTGTGCTGTTGTCCTTAGGGGTCTGAGGCTTCTCAGGTGGCTTGCCAATCAAGTTCTCAATGGCTTTGCCAGGGCTCTGTCCGTTAGTAGAAGGTAAATCCACTAAGCTGTAGTCCAAAGGGCTCCCCACTTTGCCAACATTTTCAAAGTCCTCTTCCTCATCACTTTCTATCCGATAGGGCTTCTTGGTGCTCTCTTGCTCAGAGGGCAAGACCCTGGGCTGGCTGTCATGGGTATGCTGATCTGCATCTCCATGAGTATTGTCACAGCTCTCCTCGTCTGTTTCAATTCGGTGCAGCCGTTTTCGGGATGGTTTGCCTTCTTCTTCCTCCTCGTCTGCTTCTGAATATTCATCTGAGCTTCGGCCTCGCTTTCGAACTGACCGCTTCGATTCTTTAGCTAGCTCATCATCTTCAGAGTTCTTCGATGCGTAGCTCTCTAGAATAAACAGCACATTTAAGCTACTGGCACAGTTAACCACAAATAGATTTAAAGACTCCTTTCTTACCTCTTTTCATTGCATGTCCTGCTTTTATCTTATGTCTCTCATATTTAAATATTTCCCTTTAATAACTGGACTGATTCCTCTCAGTAACATAATAATAGCTAATTTGATTTATAGTGTACTTTACCTGTGCTTTTTGGAACAAGCAGATTTTCTGGGGAAGAAATCTGATGACCCCTGAATTAAATGAAGATAAGGTGATCACACAAACTAGGAAACTACTATCAGGGCAATATAAACTAGGCTTACAATCACGGAATCACATAAACATACTTATAAGGAAAGATTTGTACTGGGCACACGACTCTGCACATCTAAAACACCGTGGAACTCATGTTATTGAATGCCCGTGGAACTCTTGTGAATATCTTCTCTCCTTTATCTATACTTAGATCATAAGTGATCCCACCTGGTCTCATGCCTTTGCAAACCCATTTATTACTAATGACTCTTACTTATTTTAGGCAATCACTAAATTCTAGACTCCATATAAAACTTCCTCCTCAACATCTATATTTAAATAGAGTAACAGGCATCTCAAACCTAATGTGAGTAAAACTGAGCTCCAAAACTTCTCCCTTAAGCCTGAGGTATTATGGTCTCCACCATCTTAGTTTTGGACTATTCTATTATTACAAGTATTCATTAAATTATGATTTCTTTCTCTTCTAACCCATACATAAATCCTTTTGGACTGCCTTTAAAATACCTATAATTTGTCAACTTTTCACCCCTCTACTGCTACTGCCTAAGTCTTGCTCAGTATCATCTCTCACCTGGACCAGTTCAGTTCCTAACTGGTCTCTAAGCTTCAGCCCCCTTCAATTTATTCATAAAACAAGTTTCACAACAAATTAAAACCTAACTTGGATTATTTCACTCATTTGTTCATGATCCTCTAATTAGTGCACCTCTCACTCAGAATAAAATCCAGCCTATGCAGTGTTTTACTCTGCGCTATCCAGTACGATAGACACTAGTCACATAATTATCTTAAATTTAAAGCAAACAAATACTCAGTTCATAGTCACACTAGCCATACTTCAAATGATCAATAGCCACATGAGACTAATGCTTATGTATTGATCAGCATAGATACAGAATGTTCCCATCATTGCAAAAATTCAATTAGACTGTGCTGCTCTTCATCAGAAGTTACAAATTTCTTTTTTCTGTAAAAAGTAGGCTCTATGATCTGTGACAGATTTTCTCCACTTAAGATGGTCATGGCCATCTTTCAAAAAAATTTGATTTGTAAAAGGTTTGTGCAAACAAGAGGGCTGTAGTTTGCTGACTTGTTCTCTACTGTTGGGCACCAAGTGATCTCTGCTGCTGCTTCCCCTCATTTAGCTCTAACAACCTTGGATCCTCTTCTGTTCCCTAAAAGTGCCAGCCACAAAATTGCCTCAAGACCTTCACATTTATTTTATCTGTCATTATCACTTGGGGGAATGAACTAAGGCCTTCACACTAAACTGCATCCTTAGCCCTTTTAAAAAATTTTTCCGACAGAGTATTTCTCAGTAGGTCACTAACCTGCCCAAGTGAGACTCAAACTCTCAATTCTGCCTCAGCCTTCCAGAGTGCTGGGATTATATCTGTATACGAGTATGCCCAGCCAGTATTACTCAATTACTCTCTTCTTCCCCTACTAAAAAGTAAGTTACATGAAGCTTAGTTTTGTCCTCTATTAAATTCTTAGTGCTATTAAGGCCTGCTTCAATAAAGACTGTATTGGGAGGGAGGGCCCCCAGCGCACGGGGAGCCTCGAGCGGGGAGCGCCGGTCTTTGGACCGGCGGCTCACTCCCGGCCTCATAGTTCCCCGGAAGGAGGGCTTCCGGCGCACAGGGAGCCTCGGGCAGGGAGCGCTGGTCTTCCGGCTGGCTAGCTTCCTGCCTCACAGGCTCCCAGAGGGAGG
>NW_004955414.1:14100025-14205070 GCF_000276665.1 Chinchilla lanigera | reverse complement strand
TTATTATGTTATCCTTCTTTTACTCTTTAAAATAAAAAAAAAAAGACTGTATTGAATGACTGAATTAATGGCTGAACATTTGTCTTTATAACACATGAAAGTAAGGAAATGTAAAAAAGGCATTCACTTTCCTTTTATAGCCTCACACATACAAATATTTAGCTCCCTTTCTTTCCTGCCCTGCACTCAAACTCTTATTTCATGAAAACAAATAATCTTTAAAACATCATATACAATGATGAAGTAATTATATAAGAAAGAAAGATGGGAAGACAAGGGTTGGGATACAATGCCCCATGATGAACGAAATAATTATGTATTGCAAACATGTACTAATAAAAAATTAAAATTTGAAAAAAAATTTAAAAATCAAATAAACTTAAAAGACTAAATGGGTATCACAAGTTCATAGTTTATAGCTTGCCCTATACTTCTGGTATGTGGCACAGCCCTAACTATTACGTGAGACAGTTAATGACCAGCAAGGAGAGAGGGATGGTAGATACTTTGGCTTGAAACTAACTATTGAGCTGCTCAGAGCATTAGAGGTTATTTCTTTTCTTTTTTTTTTTTTAGTCTTTTGGAGACAGGGCCTCACTAGTTCAGATAGGCCTTGTGCTCACTTTGTAGCCCAGGCTGGTCTCGAACTCACTATGATCCTCCTGCCTCAGCCTCCCTAGTACTGGGATTACAGGCATGCGCCACCATGCCCAGCCAGAGGTTATTTCAAAATAAGGACCATGAATAGGCAGCAAAGAAAAGGAACAGAATAAACCACAAAGCAGATCACAATTTGCTAAGATTCTTAGTTTCAATGAAAAATTTAAAGCTACATGTGGTGGAGCATGTCTGTCCTCCCAGTACTCAGGAAGCAGAGGCGTGAGTTTTGCCCATGGTGGCTCACGCCTGTGAGTGAGGAGGACTGCTGTGAGTTCAAGGCCAGCCTAAACTGCACAGTGAAACCCGGTCTCAAAAATACCAAAAAAAAAAAAAAGGAGGAGCACCATAGATTTGAGGCCAGTTTGGCCTACTCAGTGACTCAAAGCCAGCATGAACTACATAGTAAGATGCTGTCTCAAAAAAAGTAATAATAATAAAAATTTTAAAATGAATAGTTACATTGAAGTTCTTAAAAATCAAAATCTTACCAAGTGACATTTATTTAAACTGTTACCAATAATCAGGAACAAAATGGGATTTATCTCAAAGATACTCTGATTTTATGTATGAAGTTTTTAAAAAGTACATAATCACAACCCTGATTTTATGACGTCTATTGCTGCCTTGTCCATATTTCTGTAAATAAGTGGTCTATTGCTTACCTTCACTCTCCGAACTGGAAAGTCTGCGCTTGTGAACTCGCCTTATGTCTTTGCCACGTCGTAAACTCTTCTGGGAACCATCACTTTCAGAATCTTCTTTGTAATTAATTTGTCTTTTCTGGTTCCTCCTTGACCGCCTTCGCCGAGTTTCTACAAAATCATCACTAAAATCATCGCTAAAGTCACTTTCTATTAAAAAAGAAAAAGACAAAAAAGAAGTATAAAATTTAAGTCCATTAAGTAGAATTACAACTAGCTTAGGCTATAAAAAAAGTAAAACTACAAAGCATAGTTGCGATAAAATTTTAGATGAGGAATAGCTGGGGCTTTTTTTGTCATATTGAGGACTGAACCCAGGGTCCCCTATATGGTTAGGCAAGCCCTCTAAAACTGAGCTGTAACCCCAACTCTTACTTTTTTTATTTTGAGGTAGGGTCTCACAGAAATCGCTCAGCCTGGCCTTGAATTTATGATCCTCCTACTCCAGCCTTCTAAGTAACTGGGATTATAGGCATGTACCATTGCACTCAACTATACAAAAACTTAAAAATCTTGTTTTCTTTTTAACAGTTCAACCTGTGGGGGCCTTTAACGCCAACCTTTACAAATAAATACTATTACCAGTTAATTCCCAAAATAAGAAAATGTTTCAAGGGGGAACTAGTGTGTAGCTCCATGATATAACTCTTCCCTAGCATGTACCTTTGGCTTGATCCCTAGCAACACACACAAAAGTTTTTAATATATTTTAAAAAATCTTTATTTACCCTAGAGCTACTGAGGCAGATGTATACCTGACACAACACTTATTGGTAGACAGTCACCAAAATCTTCCTCCAGGTAATCTGCTGTTCCTATTTGGGCTATTTTCCTAATAATACAACCCTCTAACCAACGGAAACTCATAAGCCTATGTATGCCAAAGAAGTACAAAATTAGAGTGACAATGTTTACTCTTCTCCATGTGGAATGAAAATCTGTTAAGTAAAGCACACAAGTCTACTTACCTCTCAAAGTATTGGTAAATAGTATTGTCACCTTGATCAATAAAACAGAATGTGACTATGGCTTTATCTAAGAGCTGTTTTTCACAAGTGTTTACAAATTATACACAGAATTATCACACTCTACCTTCTTATTCTCTAATGAATTAAGAGCTAGCTATTAGTCTGAAGTGGTTTTACAGGCCAAATCTTGGATAAACCAAATCCAAATGGTAATATAGTTATTATGCACTAAAAAAATATGAACCGCAAGTATACACTAATATAAAGTAAGAGAAAGAAAAAACTCCTTACAGAACAATGAGTAATAAATATAAAAAGTATGACAGAGTTGAAAAATTCAAGGTATAATCAAAATATAGTGATTATTTAAATTTAAAAATTATTACAGTAAAAGCACATGAACTCCTCTCAAAATACTCTCACTTGCTTCAAACAGCCCATTCTTGCCATGCTGCAAAGCAGTTCTGGAGGTTTTCTTTAAGGACGTGAACAAAAATATAAGAAATACTGTTGCCATGTGCCATCCAAAGGAAAGGCAGGCTCACAATAACATTCTGGGGTATCCTCACCCACCTATTCACTGAATCTGGCACAGTACAACTTTTTTCTTCCCTAAAGTCAAAATGACCATAGAAAGTAAACATTTTGAATCACTTCAGGACACTGAGTTAGCCATAGCAGCACAATTAAAGATACCAGTATTTTTGATATGTCCAGAATATGGGATGCCTGGGCACGTGGCTTAAAATAAAAAATAAAAAGGGGTAAGGAATATAGTTCAGTGGAAGAGCACTTGCCTCACATGTGTAAAGCCTTGGGTTCAATCCCCAGTGCTCTCCATAAAAAGTCAAGATTAGTAAAACAAAATTTGAGAGACATTCCAATTAAAGGAGACTAAAGAGACATGAATAAGCGGAATGTGTAATTCTAGGTTAGATTCTAGATTAGGAAAAAAATAAATATAAAAGACAATATAGGAGTGTTAGATGCAATCTGAGCAACGTTAAGTTTTTGACTTACGCAACAATACTGTGCGTTATATAAGAAAATGTTATTTTTTGAAAGAATCATTGATAAAGAGGAATGATTTCACCATTTACTCAGAGGATTTAGAAAAATACAAAAGAACAAAACCCAGAGTATGGCCAGAGTTAGAGATACAATACTCATGTTTATAGCACTTCTTAAGTAAGATGACAGCTATCTACCAATTACATAAGGCACATCTATCTAATTCCACTATTGAATGCTTCTCACTATTCAGTTTCACTGTGAAGATAAAGGGTAGGCACAGGAACAGTATCAAAGGGATTCACCACAACTGTAAATGAGTACTATATAAAGTTAACATCAACTAGTATGTATTTTTTCAATGCACTCTATAAAAAAAAATAATCATAAGGTCTCAAAATTTTATCAAAATGCTTATTACAATTGATAGAATTTATAAACTCTTAATTCTAGAAATCATACAAATTTCTTGGCTTGGGTTAAAATGGACACAAATTATTTTTACCAGAGTCTCTACTGTTCTCCTCAGATTCCTCCTCTTCATCATCATCAGAGTACTTTTTCTTTGGGGTCTTTCTGCGCAAACGTCTGCTTTGCCTCATTGGCCGGGAGGGGTGTCGCCTTAGTCTGCGACTACAGAAATCAGTGTCACTGTCATCATTAGATGGTGGATCTTCTTCACTTTCATCTAGGTTTTCATCAGATACAACAAATTCATCTTGAGATCTGTCCAAGGTAAAAAGATAAATTATGATGATACATTTAGAACCAAAAACATATTTTTGAACAGTTGAGTTCAAATTTCAGTGAGTTCAGTGAAAAGTTAAGAACTGTTTAGTGTAATGTATTGGAATAATGTTATCAGTATCGCTTTACAAAATGGAGAAGTGTTTTGCTGCCTGTCTCTCTCAGGTATAACTGTGAAGATCAACTGATGACTTTTTTCTTTTTGGAGACAAGATCTTGCTGTTTGGTCTAGGCTGGCCTCAAACTTGTGATCTTCCCTGGCTAAACCTCCTGGGTGTGATATCTGGCTGATACTGATTTTTTTTTTTTCCTTTTGGTACCGAGAATCAAACTCATGACCTCAGGCTTGCAAGGCAAGCACTTAAGCTGCTGAGCTATACCCCTGGCTTTTTTTTACATAAATTACATTCGTCTCTTACAGTGTCCCCCATGAACTAAAATTCAGCCAAGTTCAAAACCAAACTCATTATTTCCCAACTTAGTACTCTTCTATTTCAGTTTGGTATCTGATATCACCACCATCCACTAACTAAAAGCACACACTTGATACTCCATTTAACCTCACTCTTCCCTTTACGTTTCTTATATCTAAACTCTTCAGTGGCTTTTCATCATTTTCAGGAAAAAGGCAGAACTGTTAAACATGACAAAGCACTCTGTAATCTGGTTTGTTTTTATATTCAGGCCACATCTCCAACAGGACATTTTCTACTTCATCCCCATACTCTTGCTATCCTGAGTCATCAGGACTTTCCCAGTTAGTGCACGACATTTGATGGCATGCTGCCTGTATCTTCTCTGCTTAGAAGCCCTTCCTTCCTTGTCCTGCTTCTAATCTCAAACTCAGTGATCTGCCCTAACATTCAAAGCTTTACATCTATGGTGAAGCTTCCACAAACCTCTTGGGTTGAGCCAATTATATTCTTAGTTTCCCTTCATTTACGTTTTACCTGTACTTAATTAGCAGAATGACTTTTCTGTGGTTTATATGCTTATTAACTGCATTAATAATCTGAAAGGTTTAACTTTGCAGTACTGTTTCAGTACCTACTCTGTACAGAAGCCTTCCCTGACCTTCCACACTGGTTTACTTGCCTAACTCCACAATCTGTATAGGTCACCAGATGATAACAACTAATTGTATATTTCTCACATTTAAGTGGGAACCGCATCAACTCAATAGCTCAAGGTAGCACAGATAGAGAGAACGCTCTCAAAAAACGAAAGTTCAGTTGTTGTTAATCGAACTTAATTATGTGTTCCTGAATATTGAACCCACAACCTTCATACTCAGCTACATCGCTAGCCCTTTTTTATTTTTCACTTTGTGACAGGATCTTGCCACGTTACTAAACTGCCCAGGATGGGCACAAACTTGTAATGTTCCTGCCTTAGTCGTCCAGGGTACAGGGATTATAGGCATCATGCATGGATATTACTTTTGAATTTTTTCTTTTGGTGGTACTGGGAAATGAACCCAGGGCCTTCACACTGTGCTCCATCCCCAGCCCTTTTTATTATGGGACAGGGTCTGGCTAACGCATAGAAATTCCCCAGTGAACTTGCAGTTTTCCGGCCTCAGCCACACAGAGTGTTGGGATTACAGGTGTGTGCCACCAGGCCCGGCTATGACTTTGAATACTTTATCAACAATAGCCTAGTTTTTATTCTGCTCAAAAAGAGAACCAGAATCAGCATTCTGAAGCTGCTTTAAACACACTAAAAATCAAGGGATTGTCTATGTACACCAAAAGCAAAAGACCTACTGCAGTATGGCCAAGCCTTTCTACCTCCTCAGCTCCACTGAAGCTGGGATCTAGAAAACAGGATCAAGATAGGCATTGTGGTGCACACCTGTAATCCTAGCACTTAGGAGTCTGAGGCAGGAGGATTCCCATGAGTTAGAGGTCAGACTAAACTATATAGCAAGACCCTAGCTCAAAGAAGAAAAAAGAGAGGGCCAATGGCAGACCACACACCCATCACTGATCTTGAATTCATCTTCACTCTCTTCTTCATCCAAGTTGCTATCACTGTCCAGATCATTCAGACGCCGGCGTTTCTTCCGTCGAGCAGCAGCTGCCCTCTGAGGTCGTTTATTTTCTTTTCTCTCTTCATCTAAGATAGTAGAGATGTCTTTCCCACGGTGACCTGTGATGGTGGAGATGTCTTTTCCTCGGCCAACTCCTGAGGGGAAGAAATAACTGCTTATTAAATCTTCCCCTTAATTTATAGACTTTCTTCAGTTCCTCCTGCAAATATGCTGACTTCCCAGAACAAGACAAGTATGTTCACTGTCACCACTCTTATTCAATATAGTTCTGGGAACTTTAGCCAGAGTAATCAGACAAGAGAAAGAAATAAAAGGAATAATGATAGGAAAGGAAGAAGTTAAATTACCATTATTTGAGGATGACATGATAGCCTATATAAAAGACCCCAAACACTCCACCAAAAAACTTCTAGATTTCATAACCAAATTCAGTAGCATAACAGGATACAAAGTCAACACTCAAAAATCAGTAGCCTTCCTGCACACAAATAACAAACTCACTGAGGGAAAAATTAGGGAAACAATACCTTTCACAATAGCATCTAAAAAACCAAAATACCTAGATATCAATCTAACGAAGTAAAAGACATCTACATTGAAAACTACAATACTGTGAAATGGAAGACTGAAGAGAATATCAGAAGAAACAATATAGTGAGAATGACCATACTTCCAAAATTCTTACATAGATTTAATGCAATTCCAATCAAAATTCGAACAGCATATCTCACAGAAGTAGAACAATGCTAAAATTCATTTGGAACCAGAAGAGACCTAGAATAGAAAAAGCGATTCTGGGCAACAAGGCAAGGCAGGGGGCATCACAATCTCTGACTTGAAATTATACTTCAAAGCTTCTGTGATTAAAAACAGCATGGTACTGACAAAAAAAAAAAAAGAAAGAAAGAAAAGAAAAAAGAGAAGAGAAGAGAAGAGAAGAGAAGAGAAGAGAAGAGAAGAGAAGAGAAGAGAAGAGAAGAAAAAAGAAAAGAAAAGAAAAACAACCCAGGGATCAGTGAAACAGATCAGAAGATGCAAAAACAATTCCAGACATACTCAGCCACTTTATCTTTGACAAAGAAGCCAGACACCTTAAATGGAAAAAACATAGCCTCTCCAATAAATGGTACTGGAAAAACTGGCTATCCACATGCCAAAGATTAAAACTAGACCCATATCTTTCACCGTGCACTAAACTACAATAAAAAATGGATCAAAGATCTAAATATTATAACAGAAACATTAAATCTTCTGCAGGATGGAATAAGTAAAACTCTCGAAGACACTGATATAGGCAAAGACTTAGTAAATAAAACCCTGTTTGCACAGGAGGTATCACAAAGAATCAACAACTGGGATTTCTTCTCATTAAAAAACCTTTGCTCAACAAGAGAAACCACCAATACAGTGCAGAGACAACCCACAGAGTAGGAAAACTTTTGCCAGCTGTTCCTGACCAATGATGTTGAATTGGACCCCCCAAATTTAAAGACCCAACTCAGAAATGGGCATCTGAGAAGTATACATTAATTCTCAGATGAAGACATACAAATGGCAAATAAATACATGAGAAAATGTTCAACATCATCAGTCATTTGAGATGCAAATTAAAACAATGGTGAGATTCCATCTCACTCCAGAAAGAATGGCTATTATCCAGAAATCAACCAATAACAAATGCTGGCAGGGCTGTGGGGAAAAGGAACCCTTTTCCTCTGTTGGTGTGAGTGTAGACTGGTGTGACCACTGTGGAAATCAGTGTGGAGATTCCTCAAGAAACTAGGACTAGAGGTCCCATTTGACCCAACTATTCCCCTTCTTAGTATCTTCCTAAAAGAATTAAGAGCATTGGGGCCGGGGATTTAGCTCAGTGGCGCAGCAGCTGCCTAGTAGTAGGCATGAGGTCCTGAGTTTGATTACTGGTACCAAAAAAAAAAAAAAAAGACATCATATCACCATGATATACACCCATGTTTACAGCACCAAGTTTGTACTAGCCAAATCTTGGCAACAGCCCAAATGCCTATCAACTGATGAAGAGATAGAGAAGATGTTGTTTTTTATACAATGAAGTACTACACTGCTATAAAGAAGGATAAGCTCAAAACATTTCTAGGTAATGGATGTACCTTGGGACCACACTCAAGTGAAATAAATCAGAAATACATGTAAATACCACATTATTTCTCTGCTATGAGAAACAGAAAGTGTAAATAAGGACCAAAATGTGTAAGAGGTATCGTGAAATAGGAACAAAATGTTCAAATGGAGAGAGAAACAAGGGATGGGGGAGGGGGAAAGAGGGAAAGTTAAAAAAAATGAGAAAAGTAAAAAATGGAAACAAAGCTTTTGTGAATGGGGAGGGAAGGACGGGTTGAAAGGAGGGTAGAGGAATGGGATAAAAAAAGTTATATCATGCACAGTTACAAATTCTCTATGATGAATGTGATTGTTATGTGTATCTAAAATGTACCAATAAAATCTGATAAAACCAAATATACAGACTTCTCACAATTTCAGGTGACAGAATTAGGATTTGTTTATACTACTGAATTGAACTCACAATGTAGATAACCTCTTGTTTTTTTGTACTAATTCATGTAACACAGTCCATCTTGTTGGGTGGCACTGTGGAAATACGTAATTCAGACATTTTTAGTAGAGTCACAGTTGTGCAACCATCACCAGTAAGCAATTCCTGAATACTTTTATCACCCCAAAGAGAAACCTAGAACCTATCTGCAGTCACTAAAAAAAAAAATCTCTAGAAAGAAAAATGATTTTTTTTTCACTCTAAACTGTTTTTAGGACAGAAAAAGTGGGCAAGGAGATTTAAGTGACATTTCTGGAAAATAGGTGACATCCATCATAAAAATCTTATTTAAGCTTCTCCAGAGTTTTTACAATAACCAAATGGAAAACAGAATGTTCCCACTTCAGAGCACTGGTACTCAACTGTACAGTACTTTAAATCAAGAAAGTCCTTCAAATACTTCTGCTTTAATGCCATCTTTGAAGAGTATGAAATTAGTAAATGAAGTTTTAATAGGCTATTTTAAATAAGCCCTTCAGATTCTGATTATCCAGAAATTTTGAGACTTTGTAATCTCAAAAGACCACAGAAAAGTTTCATTAGTATTCTATTTGGCACCAGAGTAAATAATTTGGAAATCTGAAATAATTTGTCAGTTATATAATAAAGAATGATTAAACACATACCTCCTCCATCAGCCTCTTTGATATCATCTTCTATAGCTTCGTCAATTGCTTCATCAAACTCATCAAATCTGAAACACACATAATGATCACATTAAAGCTGGTCTGGCATGTACGTATATATGTATTTACTTACCTACTTGGTGCTACTGTGGAGTGAACATAGGACCTTCACACTGAGCTATCCCAAGACTTCTTTTCTGAAATAGTCTTGCTCAGTCTCTGAAACTGCCCAGGACTCAAAACTCACAATCCTCCTTTTGTGCTGGGATGACAAATGTGTTATACCACACCCTGCACTGGGTCTTGGCTTTTGTATGTTTGTTTGTTTGAGACAGGGTCTCACTATGTAGTGCAGGCTGGCCGTGAACTCACTATGTAGCTCAGGCTGTCCTCAAACTCATGGAGATCCTCCTATGTCATATAAATTATATAAGCGATCCTCCTATCTCATATAAAATACAAGTTCTGGGATTATAGGTGTGCACCACTACACCTGGCTGGTTTTTTATTTTTAAAAATCAGCAAAATTCAAATCTTGAAACCTAACTACCAAAGCAATGGTATTAGGAAGTGGGGCCCTCAAGAATTAATGCTCTCATAAAAAGAGGGCAAAGAGAGACCTCATTTACTATGTGATGTTACAGTGACACGAGCCATACTGAGGAAAGGTACCAGAGCTGCCCTAGAGAGTCTCAATGCCTTTTCTACCCTGTGAACACAAAGCTGGAAGCACAATCTATAAATTTTTTCTGTTTATAAGCTATCCAGTTTGTGGTATTTTATGATAACCAAAATGGACTAAGTAGACTCAGAAGTTTTTTTTTTACACTGCTGGGGATTGAGCCCCGGGTCTCACATAAGTGAGGCTACTCTACCACTAAGTTATATCCCCAGCCCATCCAAAAACTTTTTAAAGGGACAGATTAAATATTTTTGGTTTTATAGATTATACAGTCTTTGCTGTAACTTTTGAGTAGGCCACTGTAATGGAGAAGCAGGCACAGACAGTATATAAAAATATGAGTATTGCTGTATTCCAATTTGAATTACACACAATTTTCATAAAATACTCTTTTCATTCTCTCTCTCACTTTCCCTCTTTGTGGTACTGGGGAATGGACCCAGGGCCTTTATATTGAGCTACAATCCCTGGCACCCCTCTTCCCTTTAGAGAGAGGGTCTGCCTAATCACTAAGTTGTCCGGCCTGTTATGGAATCTGCAATCTTCCTGTCACAGCCTCCCAAAATGGTGGGGATTACAGGAGTGTGTTGTTATGCCTGGTTATCATTATTATTTTGATTCTTTTTTCAATCACTTATAAATGTAAAACCCATTCTTAGGTCCCAGGTTGTACAAAACTAGCACTGAACTGGATTTGGTGTATGGCCCACCTCTACCTATACAAATCACATGGCAACATAAAATGAACAAACTTATGGTTCTATGAACAATACCGTTAGGATTAATTATTACTGCAATTCAAATATGTATTTTTGTTATTACTGAAGTTCATATACCAATGATCAAAACTGTACAACTAGTTAAATTTACTTCAAAGACTCGTTCTTCTGATTTAAAGGACAGGAACAAGACTAAATAATCCCTAAGATTTTCTTATACATAAGCTCCTTTCAGCTAGGCATGGTGGCACACACCTGTAATCTCAGCTACTCATATAACAGAGGCAGGAAGATTGCAAGTTCAAGGCCAGCATAGGCAATTTAGGGAGACCCCCATCTCAAAAAATAAATTTTAAAAAAGAAGAGGTCTGCAAGCTGTTCTACTAACAAGCTTAAAGTGATTTTAACAATCTTTTTTATTCCTACTTTGAGAAAACAGTTTTCCTGTCCTTTTAACTTTGATTACTAAGTAGAGCTAAGTATTATTTATTGCTCATTTTTCCCTTTTCTTTTATAGAGTACCAGTGTCCTTTGCTCAGTTTTTAAGCTACTGTGTTCATCTTTATTTACAAATATATAAAATTTTTCTATATTAAAGACTGTAACATCTTGGCCTTCACAAATTGTTTTGTTCTAAGAAAGGAAAACTGATATCTTGTCCTGCTACCTTTATAAGTGTGCTACCACATCACTGGTGGAGCCCCTTTACTACCCTCTAGTGAACAAAAGCTGTGTCTGGTTCTAGTCTTTAAAATAAATGAAAACGTACTTTGGCTTAACATATTTGCTTAATAGATTCCATAACAACTACAACAGAGCTATCCTTATCCTCAGCAATAGTATTGCCTGAATATATGCAAGAAGTCCTTCCAGTCATTATATGACAAAAAGAGATTATATTTCACCATGGAAAAAAACTACATTCACTGCATTTTATTAAGTTGAAAAGTCATTCCTGGGGGCTGGGGATTTAGCTCAGCAGCACAGCACAGCACCTGCCTGGCCAGCACAAGGTCGTGAGTTCGATTCTCGGTACCGGGAAAAAAAGAAAGAAAAAAGAAAAGCCATTCCCTTGAAATTCTAAATACTCTCTACACATTTTCCTTTGTAAATGCTCTTGTTTTGAGTCTTTTTTAGTTTTTAACTTTTATGTAATCAAGTATTTTTTTCCATGACTGTTTCTGATTTTGGTATTATGCATCAAGTTACTCCTTATGTAAGGTTATATGCCTTCCTTAAATCTTTTTGAGTAGTAGGTAGAGTATGAAAAATGCACTACAAAATACACTTTATGCTTAAAAGTTTTTACTGTAGCTTCCTATGTTAACATTATATAACTTCAGAGCTGAAAGGAATTGTCTGATAATCCATCATCACACACGAGGCAACCAAGAAAGGAAACATGAATCACTACTCAGAGACACATGCCAGTAAGTGTACAGTGAAGATTATTCTCTTCATCTTTTGATCCTCAATCTAATGCTCCTGCTAGTTAAGAATCAGATAAACAATTACTAACCAATAGTGACGAGCTTCTTAATAAAATCTGTGCTTTTCTATCCACAATTACATCAGGCCTGCAGGACAACATAATCATTTCTGCTATAATGCTTGTTTTGAAAATGCAAATTTGTTCAGTGTGACTGATATAAAACAATTCAAGCATAATGTGTTCTATTACAGTAGCTAATGTACTGTCTGATTTGTGAGAAACAGTAGGTGAATACAAAAAACTGCACCTAGCAGAACAGCGCTGCAGAGGAATACACAAAATACATACACTTACAACATTTCTGCTTGATTTCGGACAATACTTCTTTTGCCCCATCATAATTTATGAAGTATAACCCTCCAGTTCTACAAACTTTTTGCAAAGCTAAATGACACATTTATTGTAGTATTTATGTATCTCAATTAATTTATATGACAAATATCACTCTCATTTTTATTAGGTTCATACCCTTTTAAAATTTTTATCCACTTTGTTTTTTTATTTGTTTGCTTGTTTGTTTTTAAGAAAAGGTCTCATGATATACTTTAGGCTGGTCTTGAACTTACTATGTAGCCCAGGCTGGCCTCCAACTCACAGTGATCCTCATGCCTCAGCCTCCTGAGTGCTGGGATTACAGATGTGTACCAATTGTCTTCCTTTTTTAATAATAAGCAGTTTATCATTTGAGTGAGACAGTGTGATTTAGTGGAAAGAACATTACATGAAACAATCAAATGACAGGCTAAGCTACTAGCAGAGTGATAATGGAAAAAGTATCTCCTTTTGGTATCTGTGGCAGCGAAAGGAAACCAGATTACATTTGTTAATTCTTTTACTATGTATTTAAGCACTTATTATTTGTCAATACTATGCTAGGCATAAGGTATACAAGGATGTGTAATACAGACATGGTCTTTACCTTTTATACTAACAGTCTATGGGGGAGAGAAACAATAATGAAATCATTTTAATCACATGAGATAAATGCAAGTGCTTACAGAGAGAAGAACTGGTTGGTATGAGGGTACATATAAGTGAGATTTGATCTAACAAAGGTTATAAAGTAAAAATGAGATGAAAATTGCAGACAAAGCAAACAACACATGCAGAGACTACAAGATGACAGTGTAGTGAATATACAAGGGTGAGGAAATAGGTGGATGAGACGGAGCTGGAAAATACGTAGAGACCAGACAACGCAGTGCATTGCAGACCTTTTCTTCTCTCTGGGACAAGATCTCTCTATCTAGTTCAGGCTGGCCTTGGACTAGCCTCAAGCTTGTGGCAGTCCTCTCTCGCCCTGGCCTGACGATATTTATGTTTGGAAAAGACAACTGCTCCAAAACTCTGTGACTCTAAAGATGAAAGGTAATAAATATATAGATGGTCCTTTTTTTTTTTTTTGGTTTTTCTCCGGTACCGCGAATAGATGGTCCTTTTACCCAAATGTTCTGCATCTATGGATTGTACTAACTGCTGACTGAAAATACCAGGGAGAAATTTGTACCTATAGTGAATACACATTTTTTCCCTGTCATCATTCCTTAAACAATACAGTAAAACAACCACCTAACACATTTACATTGCACTAGGTATTATAAGTGATCTAGAGGCAGTTAAAATAGAAGATGTGATGGTTGTATGTGGGTACTCTATTTTTATACAAGGGATTCGAGTGTCTGCACATTTTGGTGTCCTTGGGAATCTTGGGTTGTTTTCTTCTTTGCAGTGCTAAGGATCAAATACATGCTCTACCACTGAATTACATTCTCAACCCCTGGTCCTAGAATCAATTCCCTGCAGATACCAAGGGACAGCATACATACAACTACTAATAATCACTGTGAAGGGATAACAGAATTCTTTTGGGTCATGCTAACTGCAAAAATATTTTACACTCTTTGATTACAGCCATTTCCATATATTTCATACCTGTAGCTTATACATTTCCGTGTTCTTGTTGACCTTCTTTCAAGCAAGTTTGCTTTAGATTTTTTTGAATCTTTTTTCTTTTCTTCTTGATCTTCAGAAAAATCTGGTTCCTTTAAAAATATAGTAAGTGTATAGATATGACAGAATAAAGTTTCTTGGAATTAATAGTCCTGTAATCTCTATCTAGCCATCAATGTTAAAGGTTTAAAAAAGTTTGAGATTACCCTCCCCAAACTGAATACATATGGGAATAGTCATTATTATACGGACTACAAAAGGGATACTTGTGATCAAAGGAATAAACACATCTGTATTCAAATTCTTATATTACTATGAGATTATAATTGCCTCTTTAAAAGTGACCATAATGAATTTTTCTCACTGATAAAACTTTTTAACCAATAACTAAACATGATACACGTAAGATATTCAATATGTATACTTAGTGAATGAAATAACTAATTTGAAAGAAAGGTAATTATGCTGAAGGAAATAACATAATAAGCTATTTAAGCCTGTGATTTAACTGATTAAATAAGCCTGAACAAAACTTTATGAAGAAAACATCTTCACTTTAAGCGAGAAACTATGATCCATGTATTTTCACTCACAAGTACCCTTCTTAATTATAGACTCAAAAATGCAAAACAACAGTAATCCTTCAAACTATGAGTAGGAATACAAATTAAAATTTCAATTACTCCTAAAGCAGAAAATTAAAAAGTCAGATCTTCCTCAACTATTCTTTAATCATTTTATATAAACTGCCAGGCATGGTGGTACACACCAGCCTGGCCTACACAATGAGTTTAAGGCCAGCCTGAACTATAAAATGAGACTTGGTCTCAAACAAACAAACAAACGAACTAATTTTACATACATAACATACAAAAGCTAAACACGAGACTACCCAAATTAGGCTAAAAAGTAATGGAACATATACTCCAAAGGAATGAGCTATAAATTTAGTTTGGATGTAGTATCGCACTTTTAGGTGATCTGTATACACACAATATCAATCCTGAAGGACTACGGCAAGCTCACTAAGGTCTTAAACCTTCAATTTTAATAAAACAGGTATACATTTAAAACTAATCACACTACATAAGGTAAGCTAAATCTTAGAATAATCATAGCAGTCTTTATAAATACCATAAACCAGAAACTTACTTGTGGAGGAATGATGTTTTCAATACTGATACCCACATATACCAAGCGTTCTTTCCTTTAAGTAAAAGAATAAAGACACACAGAGTAAGATTTGTTAAAAATAAAATTGCTACAAAAATATCAGTAATGCATAAAATAATCAAATTCAATTTCATGGTACTCAAAGACTAAGTCATAAAAATATTAGCTATTATTTATAAAACATACAGTATTAGTATTTGTGGAAAGTACTAAATTTTCTAAAGAAATGGACACGAATTTTTTTAAACTGACTTATACCAGTGAAATAAAACCTTCAACCAACAGACAAGGAAGCTTTATGTAAAGTCCATGTTGTAAATTTTTTTTTCAGTACTGGGGACTGAACCTAGGGTATCTTAGTTATTTTTCTTGTTGCTGAGACAAAATACCCTACACTCAAAAGTTAAAGAAGGAAATGTTTATTGTGTCTCAGTATGTAGAGGTTTCAGCTCATAATCGGCTGGCTCCAGGGCAGGGTGGCATCACAAAGGAGAAACAGTTGATGGCAGGCATAAAACAGCAAGCAGCAAGGTAGCAAAGCAGCAAACAATCACACCAGCCCTCTTTCTGTCCCTTACATTCTATCCACTCACACCCAGAATGGACATTTCCATTATCCACACCCAGAACTATGCCAAACCAATCAGAGGACTAATTCAGTAATCACACACACAACCCCAGCATCACACTCTAGATTCAGCCACCTCTAAAGAGCACCACCTGTGACTGTGTAAGCCTTTGGGAGTATCTTTAGATACAAGCCATAACATAGGGCTATATCTCCTATCCTTTTCTAATTTTTTATTTTTGAAATAGGGTCTTGCTAAGTTGTTAAACTGAACAGGCTATGCTTGAACTGATAATTGATCCTCCCACCTCAGCCACCCAGAGTGCTAGGAATACAAGCATGTGCCACCACATGTAACTGTCCTGATGTAATTTGATTATATTACTAGATGGAAAACCAGCTTTGATTGAATACACTAGTTTTTTTTAAATGTTAGAATACCTTTTAATAGTGTGTATATATAAACACAATCATAATCTTAATCTTATAATAAATACCACCATAGAAAAGAATTGTGCATAACAAAACCTGTTCAAGGTCCCAGTAAATGACAAAAAGACCACTCATTTCTTGATATAAAGATAAGCAATTCAGAGATATGGCTCTACATTCTACGACAATGAAGGAATCTTTAAAGCTAGAAAGTGAGGATCTGAAGAACCAATGACACTTCCATGGATTCATTTCCAAAAAACCGACCTTTATGATTTTAGTTCGACAAATCTTACATAATGCTACATACTGCAAGAGCTTTCTCTCACTTTTGCAAGATTAATCCAATACAATAAAGACAGCTGAATTCTGACATGCAGGATATGTTAAAATGAAATAACATAGTAACAACTATTCTTCCCTTTACTTGTAATATCCTTCTGGAGGGAAATTAATGCATCTACTTGTCTTAAATCCTTTTAGACCACAGCCTTTACTCCCCTAATGTGTTAGCATTCCAGAACAGTGACAAAATGCCTGGGAGAAACAATTTAAAGGGAAGGTTTACTTTGTGCAGTTTCAGAAGTGTGAGTCCATGGTTCATTCCACTGCTTTTGGGTCTATGATGAGGAAGAAACACCTTGGTGAAAAAGCAAGGCAGAAAAGAACTGCTGACCTCAATGGGCTGTGAATTCATGAGTGGATTAATAACCTCGAATGAGCTATTAGGAGTTGGGGGCGAGGTGCAGCACACAGGTTACTGGAGTTGTACCTTTGAAGAGTCTATCTTGCCCCTTCTTCTCTGGCTTTTTCTCTTTCTTGGATTCTAAGCTGCCATGAGGTAAAGCGCTTTGCTCTACCACACCCTTCCACCATAATGCTCAGACTTATCTCAGGCCCAGTGGACCATGGACTGAAACCTCTGAAATCTAACACACCTATAAATCACTGACTTAACAAGAATGCCATAGATAGCCTGGTTATAAAACTATTAAAGAAAAACTGTCATGTATGAAAGTGATAAATTAAATTTAATAAAAACTTAATGAAAAGTAGGAAACTACTTGGAAGAACTAGTCCAAGGAAGCCTTCATGGCTTGAACTACTTCTTATTAACTATGTGTGATACATATAATTAAAAATGTGTTTGAAAAATATGCTGAATGTTTAAATTAAAACACACACACTGCCATAAATCCCTCTCAAAATACTCCTTGTCCCTAAGAGCACATTTATCCTAACATTCTTGCCACTTTCTCAAAGTCTTCTTTTGTAAATGTCTTTAATTGTACTGTTGTGATTGACTGGATGTCCTAAATGGACTCAAACCATGTACCTTTCAAGGTCACTTTGATTTCAAGAAATAGCCGTAAGTTTCATGGTACCACATCCAGTGGATAAGGTGGATGAGGACATACCTTAATGTTTTTACAAGCCTGCCTTTTCCATTGGATGTGGCAGAACGCAGCAGCATTCACCCGTTTTCATCACACTTCTTAAAGACACTTAGAAAAAAGAACTTCCAGGGGCTGAGGATATAGCTCAGTGGCATATGCACCTGCCTGGCAAGCGCAAGGTCTTGAGTTTGATACCCGGTACCGCAAAAAAAAAAGAAAAAAGAACTTCCAGAACTGCTTCAGAAAGGTGGGGAAACAATGGGTTAAGTGTGTTTGAGAAGACTGGAATATTTTTAAAGGGATTAATGGCAATGTGTCTTTTACTGTAATGCATTTTTAAAAATTTAAACATTCACTATATATTTTGTTTACTCCCAGTACCTGTCCTTAAAATAACTATATTTACTGAGATAGCAACTTTTTTCTTTATATCTTTAAATCTCTATTTTCATTTGGCAAATATTTCTTTCCTCAGTTTAACTGAAAAACACTTTTCACATGTACCACATTAGGCCAAGATGAGGAATTCATAGGTAAATATGATACAGCTGCTTCCCTCACAATCATTTAACAAGTGACTACAGACCATTACGAACAAGGACAATGGAAACATGGAACAGATATAGATTAATTTTGTCTGAAGAGCTGAGAAAGCTTTAAGCAGGTGGTGACAGTTGAGCAGGATCTTGAAGGTGTTTCTCTTCATATGATTCTGTTGTTCAGTAATGTCAGGGAAAGATAGGTCTTCTATTCAATCTCACTACCTAGGTAAATTATCATATTTGAACCAGACATTATCATTACCAATAACCACATTCTTTCCAAAATTTTAATTGCAGGCATCCTGTTCACTGATTTCTACAAGCTCAATTTCCAGTTCATTCTACTTTGTACTGATTCCAACAATCCCTTGACTCCGGCAGGACGTCTATTCCCTGGCACTACCTTCTCCTGAACACTATCCATCACTCTCCTCATGTGCTTCTTTCCCCTTCCCTGGCTTACACTCCATGGCCATTATTATAAAAACTCTTTTTGCACACACTTTCAAATTCCTTGTGCTTCTCTTTCCCTTTGTTAAATTATCTGGAAAATTTCAAGCCTGATTAAATCCAACTCTCTGCCAGTAAAGTACTACTAGTACTAGATCCATCTGGAGCTATTTGAATTCCCAAACAATCCCTGGTACCATGCTCTGGAGAGGATGTTTATAAATCATTGAGTAGAATTCTAAAACATTAGATTTCACACAGTATTGCAACTCCCGATCTGCATATAGTTGCTGGCTAGTCATAAAATACTCTGACACATTCCTCTTCCCACTGGACTGTACAGCTCTTTGAGGTGATCACTGTTATAGTTTGTGTCTAGATGTCCCCTCAAAGCCTCATGCAGTCATGGAGCAGGCTTCTACAGTTTTTGATTAATTTGTGGTTCAATGCTGGGATTATGGGTGTGAGTGCTACTGGGGCAGGTAGCTTGCACATAAGGGAGGGAAAGAGGCTTGCTCTGCTGCTCCTCCCTTTTTGCTCTTGTTGTTGCTTTTACTGTCTTCTGCCATCATGAACTGCCCTCTACCATGTGCCATTCTGCCTTAGAGCCAGCTGGGTATGGACTGAAACCTCCACAAACTATGAGCTAAACAAACCTTTCCTTCCTTAATTTTCAGCATCACAAACTATGAGCTAAATAAACCTTTCCTTCCTTAATTTTCACCATCTTGTCTCAGCAATGAGAGAAAAGTAACCGAGATCATCACATTATATATGCCCTCATCTTGAATGCACTGCTTTTCACCTAAAAGAGCTCTACAGTCTCGTGCAGTGATGGCCAACCTTTTAGAACTTTCAATGATAAGAAACAACCAGCTGCGGCATGCATGCCATATGTATACCACCTCTGGTATAGTGGGAAAGAAACCTAATAAAAACTAAATGCAAAAAAAGGAAAAAAACTGAAAATAAGGGGAAAGATGTTCTTGTATTATGAACATAAAGTAAAGTTCCAAGCTGCTAGGATGAGTAGTAGTGAAGTTATTTCACAGATTTTTAAAAGAATGAATGACAATACACATGTAAAAAATACATGAAACCACTTATAGTTAATATATATTTATTTTAGAAACACCTATTTTACTATTTGGCAATCCTGAAATTCATTACCTATACCTATACCCATACCCATACCCATACCCATACCCGTCACTGCCCCTGCCCATGCTCCTGCCCATGCCCATACCCATACCTATCTCTTAGGAGCTATAGTAACCAGAGCTTTGTTAACCAGATTGAGAACGGCAAACACCAGAGAGACAGTTAAATCTTGTTCACATGGGTCTTCATACAATAGTAACTTTGTTCTCCATTCTGTGACACAATCTCAGCTCAGTACGTGATCTAAAACCACGATTACACATCTCTTTTTAGAAAGGATGACACTGGCCAGGCATGGTGGCTCACACCTGTAATCCCAGCATTTGGGAGGCTGAGGCAGGAGGATCCTTGTGGGTTTGAAGCCAGCCTGGGCTACAAAGTGAGCTCAAGATCAGCCTGAACTGCATAGCAAGACCATCTCAAAAAGACCAAAAAAAAAAGACATTTGAATAAAAAAGATTACCAATACTTTTGCAACATCCCAGCTCTAATTTCTTCTCTCCTACTAGAGAAAGCAGAAGAATACTTCTCAATTTCTAAGGATTGAAAGATTTAAAAAGAAAAAGATGGAGGCAAAGGAAAAATCAAATGATTATTTCAGATTAATTTGAAGCATCTTTGTTAGATATTTTTATTTTATCAAAAATAAAAATGGGAGAAACCCAGCACATCATAATAGTTCTAATAAGCAGGGTGTGGCTGTGCATGCCTGTAATCCCAGCATTTGGGAGGTGGAGGCAGAAGGATCAGTGAGTTTAAGGCCAGCCTGGGCTACACAGTGAATTCAAGGCCAGCCTGAACTGCACAGCAACACCCTGCTTCAAAAAACAAAACAAACAAGTTCTGGAGGTGGCAATTACTAAAGATCACTTTTGCATGGGGCAAAATGAGTACAGAATTAGCTTAATTCTTAAAGACAAACTAAATTTTGGGATGCACACCCTGAGTCAAAGGATACAAGTCAAAAGAGTAGCAAATGAAGGCAATAAAACCAATCAGGAGGCATCACTTAAAGATTTTCTCATACTAGAGTACATATGGATATTAGCACCATTAATCCCAATACTTTGGGAGGCTGAGGCAGGAGGATCCAAGTTAAAGCCCAGTTTGGGTAACTGAACAAGACTGTCTCAAAATAAAAAAATGGCTGGAAATGTCGCTCAGCATGAAGGTCCTATGTTCAATTTACAGTACTTTAAAAACACACACCCACGCACACACACAAAACCACTCAAAAAACAAAACAAAACAAATGTTAAGTCCTACAGATTAATCCCCTGAAAATCATCTCTAACACATCCACCTTACTATAATGAAGACTGCCCTAGTGCAGGTCTCACACTGGGTCTTACACGGTATATTGCCAGCATCCCAACTGTAACTCCTTTTTCTATTAATAAAGCTTTTTTAATAAAATAAATATAATCCCTCCTTTGATGGCTCCCTAAGTGCTTATAGAGAATAACTCAAATTTCATAGTCAGGCGTGCAAAGCTACCTGCAATTTAGACTTGCTCAGCTTTTATAGAGGTTTAAACTGTACTATTTTCCTATCCTCAATTTTACACTCTGCCTTTGCTTGTGTCTGTGCTCACTGCCTGAAGTATCTCTTCTCTACATGTCCACAGGCCCTAACTTTATCTTCCAGTTTCCTGAAAACCCCAGCTCCTAGGAATACTTATATGGTCCTCTACAATGTCCTTGTATTGTTTTGAACATACTTTAATTTTTCTTTTTTACCATATCATTGGTTCATGCATCTGGATTTTTTCATACAAGTTTCATATAAGCAAGAGCTTTGTCTTTTTCATCTTTTCAATTTGGTATAGTACGTGTAAATAATATGTAGAAATAGACTAAATATTAGCTGGGTGTAATGGCACATGCCTGTAGTCCCAGCACTTCGAAGGTTGAGGCAGGAGGATTGCTGTAAGTTCAAAGCCAGTCAGGGCTACACAGTGAGACCTGTCTCAGGGGAAGAAAGGAAGGGAGAGAGGCAGGTTTGTCGGGAGGGAAGGAGGGAGGAAGATAAATTTACCATCTTGACTCTGAACTCTTTTTTAAATTTGACTAAAGTTCAGTCTTGCCTCCTGTAAGAAGCCTTATTCAACTGCTGCAGGCCACACTGTAGTGGCATAATGAAATGGCAGCATCTCACATAGCCACTGGACACAGTTCAGCAATTAAATAGTCTTTGTTTACCAGTGTTAACATTGCCCATGCAAAGAGATGACCTAAGTAACTTTGAGACTGATTCTTACAGTTTTCTTATGCTCATTATGGCAGTTAAGTACAAAATCTCTACAATACTTGGGCTACCATTTATACACAGTAGGTAATGAAAATTACTCACAGACTGACAAACTCAAGCTACCACTCACGATATACAAACACATGGACAAAACTGTGTTCTAATAAAACTTTAGTTTGAGCAATGAAATCCGAATATCAATTCTCAACGTGTCATGAAACATGATTGTAACAGTTTGATTTTTCCCAACCATTTAATATCACAAAACCATTCTCAGTAGGCAGTATAAAAACAAGAAGCAGGCCAGATTTGCTCCTCACTCTGCATTTTGCCAATTCCTGCTTCAGACAGACACATTCATCTATATTGCAAGACAATTCTACCGAATTCCTAAGCAAAACATTAGCACACACACAAATACCTGCGTTCAGCACGCTCCTTTTTCTTTAAGGCAACATCCAAATCTTGCAACTGTTCCTCTAATTTTTCACACAGCAGCTTCTGAAGGAACAAAATGCATGTCATTTTACATACTTTTTCACAGTAATTTATCACATACATACTAAGCTTGTAGATACTGTATTGTAAGAGCTGACAAAGGGCCACATAATGAATGAGTGTTGAAGCCTGTGTTTAAAGAGGTGCTTTGGTGAAGAGAAAATGAGCATAGAGAAACACACATTAGAGAAATGCATATAGCATTCAGGGGGCATATTCTGTGCCTATCCCACTAGTAATAGTCTATATTTAAAACAGCATTTGTAACCATACACGGTGGCGCACACCTGTAATCCCAGCACTCTGGGAGGCGGAGGCAGAAAGATCACAGTTTAAGCACAGTCTATGCAACTTAGCAAAACCCTGTCTCAAAATTTAAAAAAGGAGTTGGGGATGTAGCTCAGTGTAAAGACCTTGGGTTCAATCCTCAGTATCAAAATAAACTTGTAAAAATAGCATTTGATTCAACCATACACAAAATAATGTTTATAATTAAAAAGATTCAAGACATTTGAAGGAAGAATATTATGTATATAATATACAGAAGTGTCAATAACTAGATTTTTAAAAAATAGATTGTGAAAAATGTACAAAACAATGCCATGATTACTGCATCAAAACAGACCTTGAAAAATATATTTAGCAAAGCTATGTGAAGCCTCAGAAGTACGTACAGGTCACTGAGAAATGTAACACCCATCACTTTAAAAGTACAGTGAGTGTGGGCTGGGCAGACAAAGTACCTAAACGCACAGAAATACCCTATTCTTCCATCTCAAAAGAAATTCATCTGAATCATAAAGAAGCAAACCATGTTTCTTCTAATCCTGATGCTATCAATAAAGCTGACAAAAAGGTAGACAGAAATGAAAAAGAGGGTGAGAGAACAAAGAAACTACAGACATTTATTTCCTCTCCTGTATGTATCTACATTTAGTGCTTGGCATGCACATGACAAATGTGAGAACGAAATTCATGACAATTTTACAAAAGTTGGAAGACTTCTGAGAATTGCTTTGGAAAAAGCAAAAAGAAGACCTAAACGATATTAATGAAAGATATTAATGAAAGGTGGACATCTAAACAAGAGGCAACACTTTGAAAACAGAAGATATTTAGTGGCTATCAAAAAGTATTAGTAATTCAGACATGAAACCAAGGGCTGGGCTGGGTCATACATGTTGGCAAGGGGGGCAAAACCATTCTCCATCAGGGATGATCATCAGAGGAGGGCGGAGGCAGGCGGTATGGTATCCACTGTCACAAGAATCACACAGAAGAATCTGAAATAAACCACATTAAGGTCAACCTAACTCTATGACTAAATCACATGACTCTTATTTTAAGAGAGTGACATTTCAGTATTTCTTAATACTCTACTCCAAAGTATTCTTTATGTGCATAAAGGTAGTCAATAAAAAAGCTCCGATAATTAAGGGTCTGACATGACAATTTTAAAAAAATTTAAAAACACCCCCTACCCTCCAAAAACTAAGGACATGTAAAGGTACAAAATTGAGTGAAAAATTGCAAGTCCTTTCTGAACAAGACTTAGAATCACTTTAGTGTGTGTCATAAGGGTGATAACAGCACAATTGATATAACGAAGTTTTAAAGTTCCAGTATCAGAAACTAATCCACATATAGAATTTTAAAAATACAAAAATACTAATAGCATTTCAAATACCTATCTATAAGAAACCTTCATAGTTCCTTTTAGCATACAAATTCAAGTGAAGGACTGAGATATAGAAAAGAACTGGCACTAATATTCAGATCCGTACATTCAAATATAATGACTACTATTAGTAACAATTGGTCTTACAGTTGATCTTTTATTGCTGCTTGAGTTTTAAGATGACCAACTCTCTAAAACTTAACATGGTACATTCATAAATATTTAACTGAAAAACCATTTAATTTTTAAACAATTTGAGATTTATACAACAGTTGCAGTTCCCATATACCCTTCCCTCAGCTTTCACCAAGGTTAAAACCTTATAAACCACAAAAGAGCCACCAAAACAAATTAAAATCAGTATAACAGCAGATTTTACAGGTTTTCCCACTAGTTGTGCTTTTTCTGATTCTGAATCTGGGATTCCTACACTGGATTTAGTCATTTCTCCCGCCTCTCCTATCTGTAAAGTCTTTCCCTCTGTTTGCCATGCTTTTGATAGTCGGAAGAATGCTAATCCAGTATCTTATAGGCTGTCACTGAATTTGCGTTTGTTTAAAGTTTTCTCAGGATTAGACTGGAGTTATAGGCTTTGGACATAATTAAATCACTATAGTAATTAGTAAAGTATTATACAAATATTTTGGAGGAAGGCATGATAAGCTATGCAAACATCCTGTCTCTATTTAATTTGTTGTTGGAATTGTACAACCATGGGTACAAAGGACGCTCCTTCATATTGGTTCTGTATAATCTTCCAAGGAGGATTTATCTGTTTGCTTCCTTATATGTGTTTGTTTACTTTAAAGTACTTCCTTTCTGGCACTACAGAATGTTCCAGGCACATCTTATATTTTCCCTGTCCAAGCCTTAGAATGTTCCAAAATGCTCTGGTTCTTTTATTGGAAAAATACTATTTAGAAACCAAGGTCTGGGTGGTCTGAATGTTCACCATTATTAGATATCACTAACGTTAAGCTCTTTCAAGAGGACAGGTTCACGAATGTTTTTATTTTGTAAAACACCAAAGTGTTTGGCAAAATTTTGCTTCCATTTGCAAACTCAACAGGTGACAAACACAACCATGGCCATCTTCCCCACACAAACACAAACACAGGCATCTTCCCCCAAATCATAAAAGAAATTAAGTTTACAAACCAAGGTACCAGTGTGTGTGTGTGTGTGTGCATGCATGCGTGTGTTCTATGTACATATTAAAATATGCATGAGCTCATCCTAATACTTCCAGCTCTAATACATTCTACTGTTAGTTTTGCTAAAAATGAGGACTCTTGTCTATTAGGTACATTTTATTTGCTTAACCTTAGTATACATGTAGTTTCTAAAATTCTAACTCAAGCCATAGGGGAGAAAAGGTTAAAAGTGGAAAACTACCTTCTTCCCTCTCCATACAATGCACTACCATTTGATCACTATGTTCAAAATTTAGTAGCAAGTTCTATTAGTGTTGTACATTAATTATATGATTGGTTCCACAGGCATATGTTAGATAGGCACCCAATTCCATTTATCACATTGTTTTTATAGTAAAACGTATGCTAAATTTTAAAATAATATAAATTACAAATCACCTCATTTCTAAAATACTGTCCCTACTCCACAACACAATAAAGACAAATCGTCCCTAAATAACTACCATGTAAGATATTTAGGCCTAAGACATAGATCTACTTATTCTGACTAAAGCATCTGACAAGTGCTGTAGAGTTTTACATTACTTAGGAATTTACTGCTTTTCAGCTATAAGCTCATAAGGACAAGGACCATTTATTTCTGGCTCAGCATCTTATCCCTACCACTTAGCACGTACCAGCTGCTTCTTACTTTGTTTTGCAGATTATCCTTAAGCACCTGACATGAGAAATCTATCACATTTGGAGATCTTCAGTTTCTCTTTTTTTCAAATTTTTTATTTTCATTAGTACATGTTTGCCATACAGAGATCTTCAGCATCTAATGTCTTCTCCTTGACAAAGTAAGCAATAATAGGATTTTCCACATGGTAATTAAGTAAATACAAATCCTGTGTTTGCTCTCAGAAGGGGACAACTCTGTCCCCCTTATTCCTTCTCACTCCATTTAACTTTTGTCCTTTGTCCTTTCACACTCTGTCACAGACAGCTATTTCTACCTTAGGTAAAAAGAACACTTTTTGCTTACAAGCATATTAGAACATGTAAGTAAAGAAAACAAAAGCATTGCTTATTCTCCGATTTAGAAGGTAGAAAAGGCTATCTCAAACTTTCTCTTGATCTTGCTGCATAGAAATTTGAACGTTCACTGCTCTGATGATCAAAAAATGCTCAGAACTGTCTTATGAGCATAATTTCAGTATCTGCTCTTCAGAGCTAAAGTCATTTCCAACTTATATCTATCACTTGAAACTTCACAATCTACAGGGCTATGATAAAATTCACTGATTAGTTTCTAGAAATGTCACAGTAAACCAGAATTAACTTTTAACCCAGCATATAAGAGATTTAGGAATTTTGCTAGGTAACTTTACATAAATTTTTTAAAAATATCACTCTCAAACATGTGGTACCAGTTTGATTTTACAATAAAGACATCAAAATACAGAGAAGATAGCACCTGCTAAGTGGTGGAAGGAGGATCTGAACCAGGTTGTCTGGCCCCATGCTGTTCCCATCATATCACACTGCTTTCCAGGAAAATAGAGCGTAGAGGACTCTCTCTTGTCTGTGTTTAAAACTTCAGATCAGTGATTGGAACCTTTTAGCACTTTCAATGATAACAAACAGTCTGCTGTGGCACACATGCCACAGGTTTTCTATCACTGCTTTAGAAGATCCCACAACACTTCTGCTCCACATATTCCATGCAGCAGAATCACTCTTTACTTGTTTCTATTTAATAGTGGCAGCTTGTCTTTAAACTTAAATATATTCAAAAGAATAGCAGAGTTACACAGAATCAGAAACAGTAACAGTGAACAGACTTACTAAGAACTGTACAAAGTACACATAGGTTAGGACCTCGTTCTCCGAATGTAGGCCACCTTTGAAGAGCTTACTCACTGGGTAAGAAAACACCATATAAATCTGGTGCTATTCTGAATATATCTGGTTTACAAGTTATTTTTTGAAAGTTTTTTTACAACCATCCATTTAAAAAAAATTAAAGTCCTCCTAGGTTACCACTTGATTTATGTTTTTATAGGAAAGCAATAAAGCCTTCAACTCTAACTTACTTAAAACTGGTATTTCAAAAATATAACTTAAAAGGAAAGAAAAAAAATTCAAAGAAAAAGGACACGTTTTTTGTTCTGTTGTTCTTCTTTCTCCTTAACAGTACTAGGGACTGGGCCCAGGGGCATTATACTCCTGAGCTACATCTCCAGCCCTTCTTTATTTTTCCCTTTGAGACAGGGTGCTAAATTGCCCAAGCTGGCTTCAAACTTGTGATTCTTCTGCATCACCTTCTAGACTAGCTAGGATTATAGGCATGTGCCACTGTGCCCGGCCAGGATAGAAATATCTGAATAAACTCACTGAAATATGAGATGAGATCAGAGATGCAATGCTATTAAGTAGAGAAAATACCAATATATATGCCAGTAGAATGAAAGTGAGAGTCTGATCCTTGTCCTTCATCAAACTGGGTTGTTATTTGAGAAAAAGAAATAAGGTTACTTTGTAGAATACAAGCTCAGTAATATTTTTTAAAAATTTTTTCCTAACAAATTATGCTAAAACTCAGAAGAATTGGGCTGCACCAATTAACCGCAACATACTTGTAATACAAATATTGCTCATTTAGATCCAGTACGTACTAGTTCAGGATGGTTTGGAAGGCCACATTTTTTGCAGGGTTCATCATCATCTGCTAAGATGGCATCTTCACTTTCCTTTTCTTCTTCTTCTTCTGAAGCTGCAGATGACTTTTCACTGTCAGAGACTTCACTTTCATCATTGCTGGAATATTTCCATTTGCCACGTGTTCGAGAACCAGTCCATCGAACTTTGCCTTTGGGTTTTACCTTGTAAAAAATAAAATTAAGATAATTTGATATGATAAAATTTTCTTAAAAACCTCTGATTAATTCACTTGTGAACTACTCAGTTAATATACAAAGAAAAAATTATTATCATTCTCATTGGCAGATACACCTACTATTATATTATGGTATACATTTCCATTATTTTGGGGGTTTTCAAAAATGGAACTAAAATGACTACTATCTTATAAACAAATATTTTTCCTCTTCAGAAAATATTTTCCTAACATCATTATAAGTGACTGTATAATATGCTATCAGGTGACTGTATTAATCTAATCCCCTCTTAGACATTTAGGTAGTTGTTTCCCATTTTTTCACTTTCATAAACAATGTATACTTGTAAATATAAATTTTTACAAATACTTTTGTGGTTAGGATAAATTCCTCGAAGAGGATTCTGGGTCAAAGGCCATGCACATCTTAAAGGCTATATCAATAACAAATAGATGACTACATATTCACTGTTTAATTTAAAGCCTATATGAGAAATGAACCTAAAAATTTTAAGTGGGTCAGAGCAGGATATAAAAATCTTGACAAACTTGAATAAGTCTGCAATGCTGTGAATAGCTTTTTATTACCTACTTTTGCAATCTTTTAACTTGTATTTCATGTCAGTCTCTCACTATAGTCTATAGTTTTCCAGCTAACAAGAAAATAATTCTAAGAGGAAAGAAAAAATTTCTTTAAGTACACAATTAAAAGTGTAGTACTTCAGGGAACAAAGGATCACTTAACAATGAAGAAAAATCCGATCATTTAAAGAAATTAAAAGCAAAAGTAGCATTCCTATTTATAATGAAATCCAACAGACTAGTCAATGACTTTCTCTTTGGTGTCTTAAAACGGGTCTAGTTTAGCAGTGCAGGCTGGCCTTGAACTCACTATGTAGTCTATAGCCAACAACTTTAAAAAAAAATTTTTTTTAAATAAGAGTATCACATAAAAAGAGGATTCTGGCTTTTATGAGTAACAATTACAACGGGGGAAAACAAGGCGTCCTCATATAGTGAGATGAGATGGTACATTTACAGGGCCTTTTTGGAGGGCAATGTGGCAACAGTTATCAGAAATTATCCTACACAGGCCCCTTGACCCAGCAATTCCAATTCTAGGAGTCTATTCTAAAGAAATACTCACTCATGTCCAAAAGGATCTTCAATGCAGCATTGCCTGTAATAGTGAAAAATTGGAAACAACCTAAATGTCAATTAATAAGGTTAAAAAACTGAGGTATAGCCACACTATGAAATACTATGTGTTCATTAATAAACAAATGGTGGACTATATATTAAGGGAGCTAACAGAAAAATGAACTGATTGGATCCAATTTACTTTTTATATGATTAAAATGTTTGTAAGAATACACATAAAAACATGGAAAAAGGATTGAAATAATATGTACCCCAAACTACTAATAATGGTTGTAAAGAATTTTCATTTTATAATCCTACAAAGTAGGTATTACTTAGTAGTTTATAATCATGGGAAAAAAAGAAAACAAGAGTATATAGTTTGAAATTTATTAGCTGGGAATAATTACTGAAAATAGACAGAGCAATGAAGTTTTTTCCCCCCTTAGTTGTCTTTGAATGACTGTTTTAGTCAAAAGCAAAAAGCTATAAACACAGAGACATCAATATTTCTAACTAAAATTTAATACTCAGAGTAGAAGTTTTACCTTGCTTACTTTGGAATTCGTATCCTTCTCTGTTTTTTTCAAATTTTCTTTTTTGTCTGTTTTTTGTAAAGCTGCTGACTCTTCTTCTATTTCATCTTCTCCTTCACCTCTTTTTTTATCAGCTTTCTGATCCCTGATTTCAGCTGCTTTTGCTGTAGGTCTAGATATTCTTGGAGACCTCCTTAAAGTACGTCCCACATTTGTTTTTTCTTCTTCCTTTTCTGTCTTCTCTTGCTTGCTTTCTGGTTCTAGAATTTGAGGGGGACAATCCGGCTTCTTCTTCCGACTAGAGATCCTTATTGTTAATTTGATACCTTCTTTCTGCCTTTCTGATGTTATCTCTGTATTTGATGTTATCTCTGAGGCAATAGTTTCTTCTTCAGGAACCAACTTATATTTAAATTTGCTTTTTTGTACTGACTCCTTTGTCTCTGAAGGATCAGCTAACCCAGAGGTCTGAGTATTGTCTAGATTATCCATTTCCACCTTTATGGACTCACAATCTTCTTTTAGAATTTCTAGGTCTGTTCTTTCCAGACCTTCAAAAGAGCTTACACTCTGACATTCAACCCCTTCTGTTTCTAAGGCTAGTTTCTCACAATGGCCAGTCATTTGAGATGGTGGGGAATTTTCAGCTGCCTCAGGAGAGCCTGGCTTTTCTGATTCTATAGTACTCTTTGGAACTTCTTCTGGTATTGGACTCAATCTTTGTGCGTCCTTATCCAGAAACGTCTTTTTACACTTCTCTAATTTTTCAAGACATTCTAGTGTTGGTGGACTATTATCCTTCTTACTTTTGGGGGGCTTCTCTTCTATTTTTAGAGTGCAGGATTCAGTGGCAGATACAGCAGTTTTAAAAGAGAGATCCTTTGCTACTTTAGAAGACTCGAAAGAAGTTTCCTTTTCTGGAAGACCAAGTTCCTCTAACAGCCCTTTTTGACTGTGAGTCTGTAAGACTGACACTGAACCATCTGCAACTTTCCCTAAAGGGACCATGTCTTTCTCGAGCTCATGAACTTTAGTACTGGTTATGACAGAATTTAAGCACTCTGCTCCATTTCCTTCCATGATGACACTTCTGTCCTTAGAAAGGTTGCTATAGAGGTCTTCCTTTGTATCATAAAACTTTGTCTCTATGTGTTCTGCTCTAACATTTGAAGCTATCTTTTCATCACTGACTTCTCCATTTACCAGTTGTTTTCCATCATGACTCAAAGTAGTGATTGTAGAGATCCTTTTACAGGTCTCTTCCTCTTGTTTAATTTCATCTTTCAAAAATTCTTTAGTTGGAGTAACTGATTTACACAAAGGTCCTTTGACTGGACTATCAAAATCATCACTCAGTTTAATTTCTCGTTTTTTAAGAGGTATCTTTGCCTGCTGGTCATTTTTAAGTTTCTCGGTTTCTTCAGGCGATTTTTCTGTAACGTCCTGAGAAGATCTGACATTGCCACCAAAGTCCAGCCTCTCAGGCTCCTGTGCCCCTACCTTCTCCATGCCGCCTTTGACATCTCTGGGATCTGTTCTACATTCTTTCACTTCAACTTTAATGGGTTTGATATTTTCCTTGAAAGAATCATTTTCTTCTTTGATAATCTTTTTTTCCTCACTTTCTGGCAAAGATTTTTCTAGCTTTAAAATGATAGGAAGTTTTGTGAGTTCCTTTTCATCATCTTTTTCAGTTTTTACAGTAGTCTCTTCTAAAACACTGGCTGTGCAGTGGTTTACTGAATCCACTGGCCTTTCCCCTTTCGTCTTTTCAGTTTCCTTCTGTTCCTCTAAAAACCAGAAGAAGTTTAATTACATTAATAGAAACATTCGAGATTATAAAATACAAAAGATTTAATATAACATGTTTCCATGTGAAGATTCTTTTTCAAAAGAGGTGGCTTTGTCACTAGATATCGACAATGAAGAAAATGACAAAATTATGAAACATCTTCTAGATATAAACAACTGCTATTTGAAAATGTTCAGGTTTCTGTTATTTATTTTTAGCTTCAGATTTCTCAAAAGAATCCAGATATTTATACAACTCCACGAATTTATTCAATAATTGAATAAAAATGGCTCAAAAATATGAAACTGAAAATGCTACATAAAACATTTCTTACTATGTTTCATAAACTGACAACTATTCCCACAAGGCATAGAGCACTTAACTTCACTGAAGTAACATGAGCATAGTAGTGGGAAAATAAAAAAAGAGGAAAGAAAATGCCCATAACCCTACTACCCAGAGGCAACTACTAGTAACATTTTAGGTTGAATCACCTTCTGGATGTTTTTCACCAATCTAGGGCCACGCTGCCTTAATGTTTTCATTAAGATACTAATGCTTGATCATGTTAAACACCCTTCTCAAAAATCAGCCAGGTACAGTGGTACACACCTCTAATCCCAGCATTCAGGATGCTGAGGCAGGACGATTGCTCTGAATTCAAGGCCACCATGTGCTACATACTGAATTCAAGGCCAGCCTGAACTACATAGCAAAACCCTGTCTCAAAAAACAAAAAACTAAATCAAACTTTATGATTAAATGAGGGTCTTCAATGTGATTGTGCTACAAATTTACCTTATCAAATGCCATTATTCACCACTTAAGAAGTTAATATTTTATAAAAAAGAATTTAGGTTCACCTGTCATTTCCTCTTTTTACTAACTATATAGTTCAACTACGGAGCACCTAATAGAGCAGATTTACACATAACAAATGTCACATCCAGGTAAATAGCCTAACTTCTGAAACAGCGTAGATTGCACTGCTAAACTCGGCAGTGTTTTTGAATCAATTACTATGAACTTTCTACATATTTCAGCCCTTTGAATCACCTTTGCAAATGAAAAACCTTAGTTTGAAGCCAAGTTTTACCAAGATACTAATTTCTTTTCAAAGTGTTGCACAGATGTTACTGAAAAACCTGAGTAACCGTGTATTTCGTGGGGATGTAATAAATGGAATAGAGAGAATTTCATGGGGATATAATAAATGCAATAGAGAGAAAAATAAGACAAGTATGGTATGCTTTTTAAAACTAAGTATTTAGGTCTGGGGATATAGCTCAGAGGCATAAGCACCTGCCTGGCAAGTGCAAGGTCCTGAGTTCGATTCCCGGTATCAAAAAAAAAAATTAATACTTCATTAAAAGTGAATGTTTTCACTACAAAGCTCCACTTTCTAAAAATGTCTACTTGTGTAGCAAATAAAAAACTCAAAAACCATTTAGAACCATTTAGAGCTTGAGTTTAGAGTGTCAGTATTACTTTACACCACTGGTGCTTTAACATATGGTGCTAAAAATTTAGAGATGACTGATTAATTTATAAATCTTCCTTTTTTATCATTGCTGAATAAATTTAGTAAATTCTCATTAAGCTTGCTTAGTGTATCAGGAACACTAAATAAACATTTTAACAGTTTGCTAACAGTTTTAAAATACAGACTGCTACTTTCAAAATGAACTTCAAACTAGTTCTAAGCGTTCAGCGGGGAACGGCGGGAATCAAACTCAGGACCTCACACTTGCCAAGCAGGTGCTGTGCCACTGAGCTAAATCCCCAGCCCCTGAACACAATTTAATACGTTTCCTATATGTTTATGGTTCAGGAAGCATCCCAGAACCACATCATGGCTCTACCCCCAAAGTAAAACAACACTGTTTTTATTTGAGGTAAAATGATTTTGATTCGAGTAACAACACATAGAACAAACTGAGAAATGACATGAGATTCAGGACTCTCAGATTCATGAATCCTAACTGAGCTACTTGGTGCCTCTGAGAGGACCATAAACTCTCTGATTCTCATTTGTTCATTTATAAATAAAGCAGATGGACTAAACAAGCTCAACTATTATTCTTCACTGGTATTAAATTTCTCTTATCCCAAATATGGTAAAATGTTGGAAATTTTGTATTTGGCTCAGTTCTTTAACAACAACGAAAAAACTGACAACAATTATTACTCTAGGTAAGTCTATATTACACAGGTAAGTCTCTGTACTTATATTACACAGGTAGATTACACAGGTAAGTCTCTGTAATGGTACAGAAAGCAGAAGAAACATGAGTGAACGGGAATGTACGCATAATAAATGATGAAAAGGTCAGCAAATCCTATGAGCATTCTTTCAAGGTTTGTCAAAAAGTGACTGTAAAAAAGCATGTGAATGAGTTTTACAGGGATGAAATTTGAAGCAACAAAGCGAAAGGAAAATTTATTTGAAAAATCAAAATGAACAACATTTCTAGCCACATTGAAGGTGACTCAAGGGAAGTAGTATTTACTGTGGGTTTCTAAAGGTGAAGCATTTGTTGACTCAACGAGTATTTAGGGATTACCTGGTATATGCTTTCTGAACTATCAAAAGCAAAATCACTAACACTGAATATTCCACATAAATTAACAGTGGGGGACACTGATCAGGACCTACACAGTATTTAACCACCTCCTCTTTGTTATTAAGAGAACCCTAATTTTGTTTAGGAAGGTGCTTGCCTTCTCAGACACCTTACAGCCATCGGTCATATGGTTTAGTTACAATCAAGGAAATGTATGAGGAAGTCTGGTGAGGATAGGACTCAACCGACTTGAGTTTTCTGACCTTTTCCTATGTCCAGATTCTGCATACAACACCCGGAGAAAGAGCAATCAAAGCCACATGATAAAAACAGCAGACTAAGCAAGCTTCTTTTTTGTGGTCTTTTTGAGACGCGGTCTTCACTATGCAGTTCAGGCTGGCCTTGAACTCACTTTATAGCTCAGGCTGGTCTTTTTTGTTTTTTGTCTTTTTTGAGGCAGGGTCTCAATATGCAGTTCAGGCTGACCTTGAGTTCACTTTGCAGCTCAGTCTGGTCTCGAACTTGCAAGGATCCTCCTGCCTTAGCATCCCAAGTGCAGCCTCCCGAGTGCATTGTAGGTGTGCACCACCACGGCCGGCTATAAAAGCTACTTGATGATTTCATGAAGCTACTATCTAAGACCTAGACTTACCACTTGACTTTTTATTGTAAAAAAAAATGTTAAAATCCAAGTACAATACTTTTAAAATATAATTATCTTTCACTTTTGCTTCCTCCTTTCCCATACTCACAAAAATTTACTCATCCACTTAATATATTTTGGAATTGTCATCTTTTTGGGCTATAAAGGAGAAACTAATACCCAGTAAGGTTTTAGTCTCTGTAATGATTCTCTTTTAAGAGAAGTGAGAAGTAAATTGATACAAACACAGCAAACAGCAACTTGGAATATCTTTTTTTAAAACATGAGGAAATATATATCACTCAGCATTCTATTTCTACAGTACACTTACAACTACACACATATAAATATAAACATATTTCATCCATGAGTATTTGTTGTAGCATTGCTATGAAGTGAAAAACTAGAAATAACCTAAATATCTAACAAGTAGGGGAATGAATAAACACCATGTGCTCATTAAAATGCAAATCATGAATTTACATGGTTCTGATGGATAGATGTCAAAGCCAGAATGAGCAGAAAAAGCAAGCTGCAAAAGAATAGATACAACATGACACTATTTGTAAAAGAGCTATAAAATATGTGAACTACAATGTATTGGAGTGTTTATACAAATGTATAAACAAAATGTGGGACCAGTTCACAGGATTGCAGCAGTTCCTGGAAAAAGGAGAGACAGGCTTGGTGGTACAGGTCTGTAACTCGAGCACTTGGGAGGCTGAGGCAGGAGGAGCTCAGTGAGTTCAAGGCCAGCCCGGGCTATGTAATGTGTTTAAAGCCAGCCTGAGCGACATGACAAGACCCTGTCATTAAGTAAGTAAGTAAGTAAGTAAATAAATAAATAGCAATGGAAAGAAAAAAGTTGTAACTGTAATTTTTAAAAAACAAATGCAAAATCTGGCAAAACATTGGGTGTACAGGTAATTGTTATCTCCTATTTATTTGAACTAATTCATTAAAAATTTAAAAGTTCAAGGTCAGATAAATCTTAATACTTTGATGTTATCTCTACTCTAGACAGGTACAAGACCTTGGAGAAATTACTTGAACCTTTCTAAGTCTCTTTAGACTCTAAATTCTAAAACTAAAATATAAATTCCCATACCACAGGCAGTGGTTGTGAGGGTTTTTGTATTTTTAAATTAAGAACATGAAGCACTTCTACAGTACTTAGGTGCTACTATTATGTAGTCCCCTCCTTTTGCCACGCACTTTAGCCACATTAAAAAAGGTCAGGATTTCCTAAAGCCACCACTGGCAGCTTTCCTCTGTTAACTTCGCCTAAAGACGAATATGAGGTACTAAGATTAAACCTTGGGAGGTACTAAGATTATATTAATATGAGGTACTAAGATTAAACCATGGGAGTGCTAAGCTATATTCCCAGCTCCTCTAGCTACCTAGTTATCTTTATTCTGAGACAAGTCTTGCTAAGTTGCCCAGGCGGGCCTTGAACTTGTGTTCCTCTTGTCTCAACCACCTGAGTAGCTAGGATTATAGGTACAGCTGTGCTAGCCCAGCTGTGCCTAACCTTCCATTGCTATTCTTTAGCTTCTACCATTCTTCCAACTTTTACCATTAGTAACTATCTCCTAAGGCTATATTAATGGTTGCATGTAATATGGCATACAAAGCCTTACCATGAGTGGCATACACCAAGTACTCAATACTGACTAATATGATAATTATATTATGGACAAAATCTTACATTCAAGCACAGTTAAAATGTCTATTTTATAGTTTCATAACTCATTATTTACCTATAAAGAATTAGCAATATCTCCTGGTTGTAGACCGCTTTACATAGATTTTTATTAAAGCACTTATTACTCAGAATTATAATTATTCATTAATTCTACCTGCCCCACGAAAGAATTACTCCTGAATTACTATCATGAATTATTTACCTGTGGGACACTCAAAACCTGTTGACTAAAATGAATAAATTGAAATGACAACAAACACTATCCTAAATGTTGACAAATAACATCAGTACTTTTTAGGACATATGCTTAATAACAAGAAATCCTTTTACAGAGGTTATACACCAGTATTTGATCTAAAATTCTTCGGATTGCATCTGACCAACTTATGAAGTAAGATTTGGGCAAGGATAAGACACAGTACACAGATACAAAGGTATACTGTATTGAAGAAAACTTAATAAATACCTTTACTTAAGAGGCCACTTAAAGATAAAGCTAAAGATCTCAAAAGATGAGAAACTCAAAGAATAAAAGAGCAAAATAAAAGATAGGTTAATAGGAGACAGGGAGATAGATGTTCCGCAAAAGCAAAGGGCACCAAGAGATGGGGAGGCAGAGGGGAGAAGAACTCTCTCCCTTAACGTGCAGTGCAATTCTCAGGGTAGAATGTCAAGTGCAAGTAGGCTACAAAACTCTATTCATCATGTAATTTCAATTCTAATAAACAAATCAGTAACCTTGTCTAAAATAGACTACATAGAATCAGATACAAAATTAAGAGGATCCTTCATCACAGGATAATGATTAATTTTTTTTGCTTTATGCTTTCTCAAGTTTTCTACAGTGAACATATAATTAAATTTTTATAATCAGATTAATAATAGGTTTTAATAATTTATTAAACTTGGATAAATTATAAATAACACAATTCAGTGTGCTAAAAACCCTGGTTTGTCCAGGACTCAGTGGTTTTCTTAGCACACAGGGTTTTTAGTACTTTTAGTACTGAAACCATGACAATTCCAGACAAACCAGGATATATGGTCACAACATTCCCATTCATACTGACCAAATCCTAGTAAGTTAGTTTTAGAACGGCACTGCTACATTTACTTGGAACCATGTCTCATTGAATACATCAGCTGAGTAAACTACGTTGAACATGTGGAGGACGACCAACTGAAGCATAAGGAGCAAATTACAGCAGAGAAATGCAAATCTAATCAGGTCCAAAAGCGTCCCTTCAAAGCCAGTGTTTGTGAATTCAATTAAATTTGCATTTATCTTGTCAACCTATATTCAAAATCGATTACTAATAAACATGTACATACTATGTATTTACCATGAGCACAGCTCTATATTAGGTATTGACATATATAAGTATGAAAAGAAACAAAATTGGTATTATAAAAAACTCATGGCTACCAGCTATCCCACAGCCACTGACAATGTCTGGTAACCTTACCATCTTCTCTAGCAACAACTGTTCAAATCTTCTTCCTTTACCTTCACAGAGAAAAATAAAAGCCAGAAAGTAGCTGATCCTTCTTATCACCAGATCTATCAATCTGCTCCTGTTAAGACAGAGATATCTATTTCAAGCTATGGCAAGTTCTTCCACCCATGCTTTGGATCTTGTCGCCCCCAGACTAGTCAGAAAGAATTTTAAACACAGTACCACTATTTCACTTGTTCTAATGAGATCTCACTGGCTGCAGTACTGCAAATAGATTAAAGGAGAAGAAAACAGAATAAGAATAGTCAAGACACTGCTGCAAGAGAATTAATGATAAAAGCGCTCCAAAGTCATCCTATTTTATTCAGATTAAAAACTAAAATTCTCGATGAATTTAAAGCATCTGTAAACCTCTATACAGTCTGCACATCCCTCTCCCCTACCTCGAGACTGAGCTCTGCAACATCTCCTTTTGTGTTATATACAATATCCCCACTTATTCTGCCCCCACTTATTCTGCTTCGATACTGCTCAAAGGGATTGAAAAACTTAATTCTATAAAGGGTCAGACAACAAATATTTTAGGCTTTGCCAGCTATAATGTCTGCTGCAACCACTAAACTCTACTACCATAGCACAGTAACAGCCACTGACAATTAAATATTAGATCAATAAATAAAATTTAATTAATGAGCCAGGCAAGGTGTCAATCACATGTAGTTCCCACTGCTCAGGAGAGTGAAGAGGCAGGATTATTAAAGCCTGAGAGTTCAAGCCCAGACTGGGCAACAGAGTAAGACATTGCCTCAAATTTTTTAAACATTAATTAACAAAACAGCAGGCCATGCTTGGCCTATTTAACACAGCATCGTTGCTTTAACGTATTACAGAAACTTGTTCCCACTTAAAAATGTTGCATTTGTTTTGTTTACTTTTGGTCTTTTCTCTAGTGTCACATTTTCAGTAAGTCCTTCTTGAAGGCCCCAATTTAAGATTATACTTACTCCTTTCCCAAACTTATTTGCCCTCTATAGCCCCTTACTACCATCTACACTATACATATTTTTTCATTCTTGTTTACTCTCTGAATCATAGTGATACAGAGCAAGCAAACAATTTTTGTTCACAGCTATTTTTCCAGCACCAAGAATATATGGTATGTATTAAAGATTTGTTGACTGAAATGAAACACTACATATAAAATAACATATGCCAGACAGGAATATATCCCTGCAGTTAAAAGTTTTGCTGCTGAAAACACTTTTTACCATTTTGAAATGGTGACAGACTTTGAAGTTTACAAAAGTGGCTCAAAATATTTGACGTCTTGTCCCATTTGTTGTCAGGAACATATTTACTATGCGCAAGTGTTTCCAACTGTACTTATGTACATGCAAATGCTCATTCTACTTTCATGCAAATACTGTACTTCGCTGTGCTAAACATAAAGGAGTATGATAGCACATGTGATATTTTCCACTTAAGAACATATAGCTGCACATCACAGCACTTAAAAAATCCCACTTAAGCATAAGCAATCATTACTTGGCTACAGTTTATTAGAGTTCCTAGTTACCAACTCTTCTAATTTTAAACTTAAGATGCTGATGGCAATTTCAAATTAAAAAAAGAAAATCACACATTTGAGTGTGTTTAGCATGTGTAAGGCTCTCTGCTGGATCCCAACCACACTAAAAGGAAGGAAAGAAGGGAAAGAGAGTGGAAGGAAGATGTATTCCCATAAAAATCTGAATATGAATGTTCACAACTGCATTATTCATGCAGCCCCCCAAAATGCAAAAAACCCAAGTGTCCATCCAAGTGATAAATGGATAAACAAAATGTTCATATATACAAAGAAATACTATACACCCATTAAAGGAAAGGCATACTAATACATGCTATAACATGAATGAAAATTGAAAATATTAAGTGAAAGAAGTCAGAAACAAGGAGCCACATACAGTGGTACATCGGTTCACAAACACTTTTGTTTCCAAACAATTTGGTCCCCAAGCAGAAAACACAAGTATTTGACAAACACAACCATGGTTATCTTTTCCAAAACTGTATAACAAAGTAAGTTTGTGAAATGAGGTACCACTGTACAGTATTATTCCATTTAATGTAATATTCCTAAGAGGCTGATTCATACAGACAGAAAAGCAGATTAATGGTTCCAAGGACTTGGGAGGAGGGAGAAACGGTGAGTGACTACTAAATGGGTAGAATGTCTTAGTGGGTTGACAGAAATGTTCTGCAGCTAGGTTGAGGACATAAAAGTACAACACCATGAATAAACTAAAGGCCACCAAATTGAACACTTTAAAAAGGTAAATTTTATCTTAAACCTCTTTAAAAACAAAGCAGTATTGCCAGGTGTGGTGGCACACACCTGTAATTCCAGCACTGGGGTGCTGAGGCAGGAGGACTGTCATGAGTTCAAGACCAACTTGGGCCACACAGTGAGTTCAAGGCCAGACTGAACTATATAGCAAGACTGTGTCTCAAAACAACAAAATAAGGAAAAAAAATTTTTTAAAAAAATTTTTAAAGCAGTACTATAGAGACCAAAATAAACATATTTGGGGGCCTGATGAGGTCTACTAGAGTCTCAAATGATACTTCTTCGTCCTCTTATACAGCCGTAAGTATATGACTGCAAGACTTTTTAAAAACAGTTTTTCCTAACTAGTAGGGGAGAATCCCAAATTAAAGGTTAGCTGAGCTTCCTTCAACTTTGATTTTCCCCAAGAATGCTCCTTTATATATTTCTGACACCTTCTAAAGTAGACTAGAGAATCTACCATAGATTAAAAATATATACTAAATATCATGGTGTCTATAACCACAATAACATCTGAAATGGCACAGACTCTTCAACAGCCTTATCCAAGAGTTTAAACAGCATCTAACCTTCACTTCCCCATCTACCAAAGCGGGAGAGTAACACTTCAAGTATTTCATAGTTTTACGCCTGGTGGTGGTATTATTAGCCCTAATAAAAGTGAGACAAAGTAGTGTAAATGAAGTTCTAAAAAGAGCTGAAAAAAGGGATCAAAAGGACTTCCCATGTGGAGAGTAGGGATAAGCATGATGAAGTCACAGAGAAATGGTCAACACATACATATAAAGTAAAAAAAAAAAAAAATCTAGATAACCTGGAACCAGTAATCATGCAAGGAAGCACTACGAGATAACAGCAGAAAGAGATGGCTCTGTTGTGAGATTCCAAACACCAGTCTAAGAAAACCAGAAATTTTCAAAAGGCAATTCAAATTATCTTTGAAACAAAAGCCAACATAATTACTCAGTTGGTACATTTTCTTAGGCCACTTGCTGCCATCATTTTTTAAAATTTTTTGCCCAAGTTTACTGGCTGATACATTTCATCTTGGCACCTAAACAGAAAGAAATTGTAAAAATTCATCTTATTAAGATTAATACAAAGCCTGGCAATTTTACTCATGACTATGTAGAGTCTATTTTAGTTGTAAGAGTAGCTATATTATTCTCTCCACTTTCTATTTTTTTCTTTTAAAAATATTCAACCACACTTAATTTTAAAATTGTCACATGCTACCTCACCACTCTAACCACATTAGATATTCCTTAACATTGTTCCCAGCTTTTAACCTATTCTTCCCACCACCTACCACTCCCCCCAACTCCATCTGGGGAACAATGTTTGTTCATATGAGAGGGTAATAAATGACAAACCAGAAACCCATTTCTCTCCTCTTACCATGGAACACACCACAGTAACTACACTTGTGAGGATGGGGTAAGAAACAATGCTTTGGGCTCAGAACGAAAGCATTTCTGCAAAATTCATGTAAGTACAACTATCAAAAGTAGACGGCGAGCTGAGCGTGAAGGTGCACACCTATAATCGCAGTAACTGAAGAGGCTGGGGCAGGAGAATCACAAGTTCAAGCCCAGCCCAGGCAACTTACCGAGACTTTGTTTCTAAAAAATAAAAAGGACTGAGGGTATAGATGAGCAGCATAATGCTTGCATAGCATATGAGGGATCTGGGACTATAGGCATGTACCACCAGCTAAACATTTGTTGAACAAATGAATAAGAAACACTGTATTGTTAGAAGAAGAGAAACAGAAAGGTACTATTTATTTATCTTATTTTTCTGGTGCTGGGGATCAAATTCAGAACTCCTTGCATGCTAAACAGGTGTTATACCCTGACTTACACACTGCACCACCGGCCTGGGGAAAACACTATTTGGAAGAGAACAGAGAACAAAAATGAAGCCTAAATGTCCTGTACCTCCTTCACTGTCTCTTCAAAGTGCTACCCTCTGTCTAACAACATAAGCACCACATAGGTCCCTGTTAAAATAGACAATCAGCAGCCTACTCAAGACCTAGTCCATTAGCCTTATGTATTTGAAAACAGATGCACAGGTCAGGCCAGGCGTGGTGTTATATTCCTGTAATCCTAGCACTCAGGATGCTGAGACTGGAGAATCTCCAGTTTAAGGGCAGCAAGTTCAAAGCCAGCTTTGACAACACAGCAAAACCCTGTCTCAAAAAACCAAACAAATATAAACACATTTCCAGGTGAACAACATGCACATTGAAGTTTGAGAAGTATTACTGTAGCTCTTTCTATTTAAAGAACATAAGCTTTAAAAGGGTCAAGATTCAAATGTAAGGTCTGACAATATAATATTTATGAACTGGGCAAATGTATGTCTCTCTCAACTTCCTCAGCTTTAAAACTGAAATGAAAATCCAAATGTAGGGCTGGAGATTTAGCTCAGCGGCAAAGCGCCTGCCTGGCAAGCGCAAGGTCGTGAGTTTGGTTCCCGGTACCGGAGAAAAACCCCAAAAAAAAAAGAAAATCCAAATGTAGCATTTAGTAGACTATAAAGAAAATAGGATGTATCTAGTGTTAGCTGCTTTTATTGTTGAAATCCCCTCTGCTCTACTATTAACACCTTACAGAGTAATTGTGGAATTAAATATCAAGAACAACTTAATGAAGAAATTTTTTTTTGCTCTTCTTTCTACTTTACGTGAGTCTCTCATTAAGATTAGCATCAAAAATAAGGTCTCCTAAGAGGAATAACTGCTTCTTAAATTTCCATTATCCTGACTCTTGTTTCCAATAAATATTCTTTATTTTAATTGTGTATAAGAATAAGCAATAACCAACCTGAATAACCAATAATATGAACTTTAAGTCAGGGACTTATAGAGAGCCCTTCCCAATCCTCCTCACAGCCAGGAAGCTTATATTTGTAATCCCATGAAAAGGTATTGGAATTCTAGAGAGTTAATTCCAATCTACAACTTCCAGTGCAACCCATGGCAAGAATAAAGGCACTCAAGCATCTCTGTAGTTACAGAGAGCCAAGGGGTCCTAGTCTGGCCATGATGATGGCCATCAGGAACAAAGGCCTATAGCCAGGACCCAACCCAGATTTTACTCATTTGTGAAGAAGGGAGTGACTTGAGGATGAGTGACTGTGAGAATGGCAGGAAATACGTGAGTGCCATGTGCTGGACTAGGTAGGAGGCCTGAAATCACCTCTGCCAGATGCAGAAAGAGTAATCCGCACAACTCAATTGAGATAGTATCTAAGGTGGGGTTGGTGCTTCTGCTCCGATGTATAATCTTTGAAGCCCCAGGAAGTCATAGCCTCTATGCCCGATCACAGCCACAGCGTGGAGCATTGGCTCAAACATCCTGCCTCATCCCAGCTCACTCATTGGAACAAGGGGGGGTCTGGGGAAAGACAGAAACTAGGTGCCAGGGGTTAGGAGGAGGGGAAAATAGGGAGTTAGTGATTAACAGAGATAGAGTTTCATTTGAGGAAGAAAAATACTGTTCTGGACATAAATGGTAGTAATGGTGATAATCACTGTGGATGTATTTAACTGTATATGTAAAAATCATTAAAATGGTCAATTATGTTTTGTGTACTTCTCAACAAAAAATTACACTAGCACAGAACTCTTAAATTAGTAAAACATGATAAACTGAACACACACACACACATAATTTTTTTTTTAATTATCTTTTTGAGAGAGGGTTTCACTATGCAGTTCAGGCTGGCCTTGAACTCATTTTGTAGCCCAGATTGGCCTTGAACTCATAGCAATCCTCCTGCCTCAGCCTCCCTCAAGTGGTGGGATTACAGGTGTGTGCCACTACACCCAGCCAATCTGAACACAGTTGACTTAGATTTTTTAAATGTTTTTATGTAAAAGAGGAAATGCAGTCTTTTGCTCTTTGTCTTTGAATAAAGAGACTATGGAAAACTCTCAACTTTTCAATCAAAATTCAAAATTATACAGCTGGTTAAAATAATAAAAGAAGCAGCGATTCAAAACAAAGCAAAATAAAACACACAAAAAAAAACCTTGTTTAGGTGTTTCTTCCTCTTTTTTAGTCTCCTCATCCTCTAAGTTGGGACTTTCCCGAGAAGAGTTGTCCTGCTGGCTAGAGTTTTTCAATAGTACAGGATCAATTTGTGCTTTCAGGAGTGCAAGCGTCTCAGCCAACTCGTTTCGATTTCTGAACAAGGGAAAAAACAAGACAACATAAAAATCTTTCTTCTCTGAAGAATTTTCTGATTTAGAAATTAAAATTTAAAAAAACATAAAAACGTCCAAATTAATAATTAACCCTGAATTCTAAAAATAAATACTAAGAAAGAGCACACATTAAAACATATACTATTCACCAAAGAGAACAGATTAGAGCTCTTAAATTATTGCCATAGCCATTCAGATCTCTCTGGCTGAAAATAAAAGTAGGAACGATGCTAAATAAAATTCAAAGTTTAATCACTTTAAAGTATAATGTCATCCCTAATGAGATAAATTCAATGTATAACTTGACTGAAGTATTTTTAACAAAATAATCCAAGTTCTTAATTCATTTGGAAGTAACTTTTCTATCTTCAGAAATGGCAGCATTTGATATTGTTAAAATTATAACAATGAATGATTACAAAAAGTCAACTCTAATGACACAGCTTAAAAGCAGTAACAATTTATTTAGTTGCTCATTTTGTTTTGCCAATTATAGTTTACAATTACAACATGGGAATTCCGTTTGGTTTAGTAACAGAAAATACCTAAGATTTTAATCTATAAATTCTTTAGTTTTATTAGCAAACAGAAGATGCAATATGGTTAGTTTAAATTCTCACTTGGAAATTTTTTCTGCTACTAAATTAATCAACACCATGACTTCTTCCCTTCTTCTGTGTTTCCAAAGAACTAGTTATGCATTAATCACATTAATACGATTAATGAATGCTAAGATGAAATTGTTGGTCTTCTTTCCTGTCCCATTCCTTTCCAGATCCATGCTAGCTAGCTACACGCACAGCTTGAGTGCGAGGACTCTTGTCTGACAAAATAGGCTCTAAAGCACTGTTTAATGAAGGAATGAAATCACTGCTCCTAAACTAGATGGCTATATACCCAGAGACAAGTAACAATGCAATGTTGAATATCTCACATGTGAAATGCTCAGGATAAGAAATGTTTTGGATTTCCAATATTTTCAGATTTGAGGGGAAGTATTTACATATACATAATGAGAAATACTGGGAATGAGACAAAAGTATACACATAAATTCAGTTATGTTTCATATATACCTTCAAGCTTACAATGCCTGAAGTATTTCAGCCACCCATGGAGATGTCTGTGGTTGTTGGCATCACCCTCCTGTATATGTCTTAGTTTATATGCTACCAGTAAACAATTTCTCGTACTTATTCACATGTAAGTACTTAAAAGGAAAAAATATGACATGCTATTAACACAATGAAAAAAACCCTGGTGTTCAGAATGCCCACCCAGTAGCTAAACAGCAACAGCAAACAACAGCAGGCTTTCACTCTCCACCTGTGGTGCTGTGTTTTGATTAAGAGGTTACTGACCTTTTTTTTTTAATAAGCATCAGAAGCACCAGTGATCAGGAAGTTAGCTGTCTAGGGATGAGGAGGCATTCTGCTTTGATGGCTTGTTAATATTTCCTACTGTCATCTACTTCATGAACAGTTTTGTCTTAGCATTCTCTTTGATTTTATAAACTGACAAAATTTCTTGTTTGTTGCACATACTACTCTGGGCCAGTAAACACACTGTATGTTTACATGATGTCATTTATAGGAATCTTTTATGCAATGTTAGTAATATGAACTTCATCATCAATATTTTCAGGATTGCCCCGATTCAAAAATAATTTGGTTATTTCTTCATCGATCAATAAATGAACTAGATTCTCATTACTGATGTAAAAAACTTTGATATCTATTTCTTTCAGCTTACTGGAAGATATATTTTTTGGCAAATATATGAAGGTTAAGTGCTGGGCATGGTTAGGCATGCTTATAATCCTAGAGCTCTGGGAGACTGAGGCAGGAGGATCAAAAGTTGGAGCCCAGCTTTGCATACCTTAGAGACACAGACTCTGTTACATATATACCTACATACATACATACATACATAATGGGCTTGGGATATAGCTCAGTGAGAAGGCCCTGGGTTCAATCCCCAATGTGGGGAGGGAACTAAGAAATCATTTCTCACTTGCCATGTGGAGTCCTTTAAAGTCACCACTGTTCACTCCCATCACTAAATCTAGTCTCAAGACACAGGTTGTACCAGGCAGGCACAATTCTGTCCTTAGCTACTGTGTTTCAAACATTCACAATAGCATAAAAAGAACCAGTCAGGCTGTCCTACCTTTCCGCAGCAGGCCATGCTGTGTTTCCCAGATGCAGCATTGCTTGTATTTTTGGTTTTACTCTCTTTTTCTCTTTACTCAGCCCAAGCTTGCTCTACAAAACTAGTTTCTCCCCAGCTCTTCTCTTGTACTTTTTCCAATAAATTTTATCACTATTTTCTTTACACACACATATACACAAAGATCTTTGCAAACTTTTCATATCCACAACTATTAATGTTCTATCACGCTGTTCAAGAAAATGCTATTCAGGGCTGGGGATTTAGCTCAGCGGCAAAGCGCCTGCCTGGCAAGCACAAGGTCGTGAGTTCGGTTCCCGGTACCAGAGAAAAACCAAAAAACCAAAAAAAAAAAAAAAAAAATGCTATTCATTCATTCATTCATTCATTATTGACGGGTTAAACTGCAGGGCAAAGGCAAAGGCTCTGTGAGAAATGAACGGTTAAACAACACGAAGTTTAGATTAGCAAAGCATATTGTATCTGGCATTGTCCTTCCCCTTTCTCCACGAAAACTGCCTAGCTTTGAGACAATTCTTTCCCCAAACTGCTTTTCTTCTTTTTCTTCTCTCACACTGTTACTCCAAATAAAAGCCTGACAGTTCTTAGCTTCGGTGCCACTCCTGGGACTTTCCCTTACTCTGGATTCTCTCCATTGAGCAGACCTTCTGGGCTTCTCGGTGATTAAACTAAGCCTCATCTCGAAGTAATCTTTCACTCTGTATGCCACCATGGTTGCTCACCGTGACGCTGACCTACAGTCACATGACTGGCCACATCTGAGTAAAAGTACAAGGTATACACATTGTTTTTAAAAGAACTTCAGCTGGAGAACAAGCAGAATAGCTTCTGAAGAATAATAAAATCATACAATCATCCTTCCAGTTTCCCCATCGTGAGCATGAGCTGCTGGACAGTGTTTATGAAACCAATTGGAAAGGACATCCCTGGTGACTCATGCCTTTCGTTAGCATAACAATGTATCAGTAAGAAATTCATTTATATAAAACAGGTGAACACAAGCTTTTGCCAGCAAGAGCAAGTTTATATTTCCAGGTACCTGCACGTTGCACACATCCAACCACATTTACTCTATCCTTAGCATCCTTCAATTCCCATTGGGCTGTCTCATCAGCTGTGAACAGTGGCTTTCTGGGGCAATAAAGCCCAACAGTGATATTTCACTAGCACTTCAGGCTTATTCTGGTGTGAGATTTCTATTAGTGATGACCTTGGCAAACTCATCAATAAATTTCTCTGATACTCCTTGATCAGCAATTGCTTTAATTACTACAAATGCTTAAAAGTATGCCATGTTGTTTCTTAAATGTATGCAACCAGCCTGCTGAATATTCAGAATTTCCTTCCGCTTTCAGTTACCCATGAGATTTTTGCTTGTTTCATGACCAGCATATCATTAAGCAGCATGTGTTCACTGTGATGCTGACAGATCCACTTTCAACACAACTGAACTCATTTTTAGCTGTACACAGTGTTTTCCTATTTTTCATTAATGCCTGTATATAACTTTCAGCACAAAGCTTCAACAATTAATCCTTCCCTTTCTTCAGGTCATATATGATTGTCAGTTCAACACCATGCTGTTTTGGAAGATGTTTTACTCGTATATCACGCTTCAACTTCACCAACAGCTTGATTTTCTATGCTAGAGACACTTACAAATGCTGCTTCTTTTTCATATCCCTGTTACTTATAGAGGCATCTGAAGGACTTTGACATTTTCTGTATCTTTAAACCACAGAGCAGGAAGAATTAAAAAAAAACTAGTAACATATGCAGGCCTTGAGCTCACGTGGGACATCATGGGGAACCTTCCCAAGGTACATCTGGCATACGGTGCATGCCACTTTTTTACTCCTTAGTGGGCAGACCTGTGTGAGGGAACCTGGTGTATTTGTACATGGCAGTATTATTCAGCCAAAAAAAGCCAGGGAAAGGGGATATAGCTTAATGGTGGAACGCTTAACTAGCACGCTCAAGATCTGAATTCAATCTCTAGCATCAATAAATAAACAAAGAAAGAAGAAAAAAATGAACCAAAAACACAATCAAATAAGGGAAGAAGTCAGGCATGCCGGTGTATGCCTGTCATCCTGTGTACTCCAGGGTGGAGGTAGGGAGACCTCAAATTTGCGGCCAGATTGTACAATTTACCAAGACTCTTTCTCAAAGTAAAAAGTAAAAAGATCTAAGAACGTTGGTAGTATTAGAACTTCCCTAGGTTCAACCCTCAGTACTATATTACCCCCCCCAAAAAGAAAAAAAAAAAACAGTTCTGATTTGTACTACATAGATGAACCTTGTAAACATGCTATGTAAAAGAAGCCAAGCACAAAAGATCACATATATATGCTATGTCTAAAAGAGGGAAATTTTAAAAACAGGAAGATTAGTAACGCAAGAAGGGTGAACAGAGAACAACTGCTAAAGGGCTTAGAGTTTCATTCTGGGGTGAAGAAATTGTCCTGGAGATAGACAGCAGCACTGGCTGTACCATTTGGGAATAAATTAAAGCAACAACAAGCTGAACTGTGTACATGAAAAAGAAGAGCAGGGAAGAGGGAAGAGGGAAGAGGAAAGGGTCAGGAAGAGGGAAGAGGAAAGGGTCAGGAAGACTGGAGAAGGAAGGTGTTATGATTTGTGTCTACAGTCCTCCCAAAGCCTCGGGCAGACATGGGGGGGCCTCTAGAGTTTGTGATTGATTCTTGGTCCAATGCTGGGATTATGGGTTTGAGTGCTACACCAGCTTCAGGGCAGGGGACCCGCATACAACATAAGAGAGGGAAAGAGGCTTGCTCTGCTGCTATTACCTTTTTTGCTCTTGCTGCTTTTGCTGTGTTCCACCGCCATGTGCCCTCTGCCATGTGCCACAATGCCTTGGAATCAACTAATTATGGACTGAAACCTCCACAAACTGTGAACTAAATAAACCTTTCCACCCTTAACTCTGGGTGTCAGGTATTTTATCTCAGCACAGAGAGAAAAGTAACCAAGACAGAAGGAGCATGACATGAGAGAGGAAGGAGGAGAAAAGTATTTTTCTTTTTTCTTTGGGCCCAAATGTAAGCTATTCAGGAAATGAAAAATGCTTAAATTCTAGATACATTCTCCATGGAAAGCTGATTAGACCTGCTGCTAAAGTGGATTTGGAGTAAGAAAAAAGGTCCGGGACCTAAGCAACTGAAATGATGCGGTTGCTATTAACTGAGATGAGGGAAATGTACTGGTGGAAAGGCTGGAGGTTCAGTTTGGGGCAGACTGATGCCAACTGAGGTAATCTTGTATTTTCCTATCTGTACCTTAATTTCATTTCATTCTAGTGAAATGAAGGATATTTTCTAGCAATTATATTGTGGGATATGATTTCTTCCACTAAAGAGCTGCTCAGTTTGTATTAGTGAGAGGAGAACCAAATGAAGTAGAAGTCCAAATCAAACAAAATAAAAATAAGTACAGGGATCATCTTCTGCTAAGGTCCTAACTAAATATTTGGTTCTGTCTTAGTACAGAACCAAATATGATTCTGGTATGATGTCCATCACAGGTCACAGGATAGATACGATATAATAGTTTATTCTCTGTATCTTTTTCCAACAAAGAAAACTTCTTAAGAAATGGGACAAAATTCAGCATGACAGAACACATTTGTAATCCCAGTACTCAGGGAAGCAGAGGCAGGAGGAAAGTAAGTTTGATCTCAGGCTGGGCAATTTAGTGATACCGGTCCCAAAATAAAAAAATAAAAAGGACTGGAGATGTACCTCAGTGCAAAGGCCCTGTATTGAACCCCCACTACCACACACATGTATGTGCGCTCACACACACACACACACACACACACTATTGAACCCCCCACTACCACACACATGTACATGCACTCACACACTCACACACACACACACATACAGTCTGGAGTTTGCAGAAGGGTATACAGCATTTGCAAGTAGGGTGCCTATAAGCTGTATACATTATTTAAAGTTTAAATTTTTAAAAATAATTATAAAACCATTCCCAATTTTAAAATATTTTTACCGAGGTGTAATTTATATATTACGAAATTAACATATCCTCAACATTCAGTTCAACATCTTTCACAAATGCATATACCATGTAATCAACTTTGCTACCAAATAAAAGAATACTATCACTATCACAGAAAATTCCCCCTGTCCATCCCTACTGAATCCCTCTAGCTAACAAAGCAAAGCAACTTTTATTAAATAAAGAACTTAAAATAAATGTAACCAAACAGTATCCACTTTTTGGCTTCCTTTGTGCACAAATATTTTGAGAGAAATCAATATAATATGAGGTCATTCCTTTTTACTACTTAGTAGTATTACACTATATGAGTATTATTTACAATAAAGATGCTAAGAATGTTCTCATACAAGACTTTTGTAAATGTATTTTCATTTCTCTAACATTAATACACACGAGTAAAATTGGAGGGGCACAGGATAACAGTTCATTAATATTGAAAGAAATTATCGAACAGTTTCACAAAGTCCTTATACCATTCTGCATTACATTAGCAGGGCTCCACATCCTTGCTAACATTTAGTGTTGCAGAGAGGTCAGTTTCATTCTCGTAGAGGAAATGTAGAACGTCGTTGTTTTCACTGAGAACTTTCTTGTGAATAATGATAAACAAAATATTAATGATAATACCGTTTTTCATATGAATATTAATCATTTTTTTCTTTATAAAGCAACTGCTCAACAGTCTGCTTAGAACTTTGTCTTCCTTAGTAGACTGGTGTCTGAGCACTTTATATAGTATTCTCTGAACGTGAAACACCTAATCAAGTCCTTTTTCATGTACTTTTATATTCTCTTTCGAATATTAACTGGAAAAAGTAAGACACTGGCTAGAGTTTAAATATTTTTGTTATTGACACCTGTTATTACTCTTTGATTAAAACATTACCATTTTTGTAGCTCAAAATGTCCAAATGCTGACAATTTTATATGGTTCAAACTTGTTAAAATTTAACAAGTTTTTATTCCTCTGTAAATCTCATACTAAATCTTTTTTCAACTTAAAATTCTACAAACATGAATGAACTGCTTCTAATGTAACTCATACTCATTAATTTTTCAAAAGTAGAAACAGAAGTTGCTATTTAACAGAAGTTTATAAATGTGGTTATGATATTAAATTTTTAGTAGAAGATCAAATATTACAACTATACCTTTTTTGGGTGGGTTTTCACTCTTATAAACTATACATTCGTTTGTTCATTTATTCATTCATTCATTCATTTAGCTAGCAGTACTGAAGAATGAACCCAGGGACTTTTCACGGAGCTACAGTCCCAGCCCTTTTCTAAAAATTTATTTTGAGACAGGGGCTTACTAAGTTGTTAAATTGACCAGGCTATGCCTGAACTTTCTGTCTTCCTGCCTCCACATTTTAGAAGGGTAGGATTACAGGCATGGGATACATGCCTATATCCCATGCATAAATTGCAATGCTCAGTTATATTTCTAAATATATCAATTGATATTAGAAATATATCAATTTCCAAATATATCAAAAAAGTTAACTTATTAGGTTTAAAAACAAGAATGGTAAACTGTGTACATGGCAATACAGAAAGCTACAAAAGAAGGACTGCAAGTTCAAGCCTATCTTGGGCAACTTGGTGGAGTCCAAATCTCAACAAATAAAAAGGGGTGAAGAGATAGCTCCATGAAAAGACCCTGGATCCAATCCCTAGTACCACAAAAACAGAATTCTAAAACATAAGAAAAAAAAATACCCCACATTTAAAAGACTATGTAATTTTTGTTATATAATAATCTAAGAATTAGGCAGAAACATATTTCCAATACCAGCTGATCTCCAAGCAAATAACAGTATTATATTTTTAAAATACTTTTAAGAACAAGAAGCAAGCTTTTCATTTCGCTAGTAAAATATAGTATTTAGTAAGTTAAGACAAATATCTACATGCAATCTAAATGAAAAGCTAAAATTCTGCTTGCTTTATTTCCCTTTTATTTGGGAGGGGGGTTCTGTTCCCTCTGCTGCACTTTTATTTGAATGTTAATTTTTTGGGACTTGCTTTTTTCCTATCGAGTTTCTGAAGGATTTCTCATTAAAAGCAATTTCGTAATTTTGTGTAATCATAATGGACATCCACTGATCACATCTAAGTCCTCGAGAAAGTCTTCTACAAGTTAGTCCTTTAAATCTTTGGTAAAGCTGTGCATTGCTAAATTGCTGCTAGATCAAGCATTTCATTTCATTCAATCATCTCCTTTGGGTTCTCTATGTTAACATTTTTCCTAAAGTCTAGATTACGAATCTAAATATTGTATGTCAGCTACGACCTCAGTGGGGTCACACATTATTTTGAGTACCAAATAAGTACCATCTTTTGTGCGTTGTGCTGGGGAACAAACACAGGGCCTCCAGCCTGTTAAGGAAGTGTTCAGCAGAGCCACATCCCTAACCCAGATGTTTTAGAGGAATGGAAAATAATACATTGCTTTTAATACTTAACCTTCCCAAAATGAGAGCCAAGGCAGCTCACAATTTTTGTCAATAGTACTTCCATGTGTTAATGAATTAAAGCTAACTGAAATGCCGTATCACAAGACTTCTCAATTATAATAAGCATAAATGCACCCCAATGAGAATCTGAAAACTACTCTCCTTCTAGAGGAAACACATAACGTACAGCAAGTTCTTTACCATACAATGGACCTGACAAATGCTTAAAAGCCAGGTAGAGGCCCCAGAGCTGTACTATTCACTGCCACATTCCTCCCACTGCTTAGCACAATGCTATTACAGAAGTTGATATGCAATATAAATTTATTCATTTAATGAAATAAATACTAATGTGTTCATTAAGTGTTGAAAATTGGATTTAAAAGGGACAATCAGAGTCAGTAAAGCCAATGGTTTCTTAATGGTACTGAATATTTCTACTGTATTTGGGTAACGTTCCCTGATAAATTTGCAGATAGAAATAATATTCACAGGTGTTCCAAATGATGAAAAGTAACCTGGTACCACTTCACTAAAGAAATCTGTGGTTGTTAATGTGAGAAAGTTGTGTTTGGGTATTTTGTATAAGCATATGGTTATTTTATGTTTATCATAAACAGATATTTACACATAGAAAGGTTTGTTTGTTTTTAAATGCAGAAGCATGAAGAATAAAACCTGAGGGAAAAGTAAAGGGTGAAAAAGAGGTGAAAGTAACATCAATGTAATTCTGATATTTCTGCTGATAAATATTTCTTCAATGAAGAAACTAAGTTTCAAGCTTTGAGGTTATAAATGTGAGAAAATTTAATATTTAAAGAGATGGGAAGAAAAGAACAAACGTGAGGGCTGGGGATACAGCTCAACGGCACAGTGCCTGCCTAGCAAGTGTGAGGTCATGAGTTCAATTCCCGGTACAAAAAAAAAAAAAAAGAATAAATGTTTACTGAGTGTGTACTATGGTCTCAGCATATGTGATACATGTCTTACAATGTTATGGGAAAGTATCATACTCATTTTAGTGTACACGAAAATACCTCTAAGGGAAATGAAGTAATACTAATATGCCTACAGATGGCAAATAGATGAACCCAGATTTAAGCATAATCATTAATTCAAAAACCTCACACCATGCATTAAGATATAATCTCCTTAAAATAGTGAACTTTACAAAATGTATTAAGCATGACTGATAACAATAATCATGATTATTTTTCTCTGTCATGTTTTTTTACCTACAAATCATGAGAGAATACTCTTAAACAACTATGCAGGGTTGATGTGGGCAATGGAAGACCCCACAGTAAAACGATATCATGAACACAACCCCTTAGGTATTGGCATCCATAGGGAAAGACATGAGTAAATTTTCCTTCAGAAGTACATTGGTACCATTAAGGAAATTAAGTACAAGGAGAATCATGTAGTTATACTTGCTTGTAAAACAATCCCCACTGATTTCATTCAATAAACATTTATTCTCAAGAGAGTAAAACTTGAGCATTTGTGACCTAAACAAATATTGTTAGTTCTTAAGTAATCACAAAAAAATCCAAAAAATCAAAAAAGGTAAGGCTTAATGAAACAAAAAAGGTAAGGCTTAATGTCAAAGGAGCAGAAGTCAGTAGTTAAGATATCCATGAATTCTCTTTACTTTGTAGAAGCCCTGGTTTTTTCAAAATTAATATACACTATGGGTACTTGTAGGACATTTTTTAAACAATAAAGCTGCAAAGATAGAAAAATTAAAGACACAAACATTTTGAATAAAGATCCCAGTATCACTATTAAAAAATTTAAAAAGTTGTGTCTCAAGGCCATGCATTAAATGGTTCTCTTCAAATATACTTGTCAACACAAAAAATTTTTTTAATTTAAATGAATAATGAAAACCACAATGTTTGATGTTTGTCAGAACTCCAATAATTCATGCACATCAAACAAAGATGAATTGTGTCAAGATAAACAGATCAAATTAAAAGTTAGAAATAAATAAGCAACGTGTAATAGGACACAACTAAATAAAAAACCAAACACTATCTTTTATCTAAAAATGTGTTCTTCTGTATGTATAAGGTTTATATCCTAAAAGTTCTGAATTTGTAAATATTTCAATTTTACTTGATGAATAAGTGCCTACTATGGATACTGTGCTGGGTACGAGGATAGGCCCTGTCAACTCACTAACTCCATGAAAAAGGTCCATGCTCCTCTCACAGATCAGGCTAGTAGAGATCAAAGTAAGGAAAATATAAATAAATGTCAAGAAATTGCAATAAAAGATACCTGACAATGCATTTCCATGAAGAGCCATCTTGGTCATCTTGTTCTTCTATGTACATTCTGACATTGTGATCTTGATCCAACTGGTACCAATACATGAGGCCATCCTTGTCTCGCCCAATTGGCTGGAGACGCATAGTATCAGCATCCTCCTCATTAATAATATTCTTAAACTTAAGATTGTCATCAAACTGACACTCGCAGAGATACTGAAAAATAATTACAAAATACTTCACAAATATTTCCCATCATGATAAATGATACAACCACAGAGCTGATTCAGGGACAAAGCAAGTAGAATACACGCAGTTTATCCATTTTTCACCATCCTTTCCCCTTAATGTAGAATCTGTTTAAAATAGTCAACTTAACGAGCCAGGCATGATGGTGCACACATGTAATCCCAGCGCTCAGGAGGTTGAGGCAGAAGAATTGTTGCGAGTTCAAGACCAGCCTACATGACATAGTGAGACCCTATCTTCCAAAATCAACTTAAAAAGATGGTTTTAACATTTTAAATACTTTTTACATCATTGGTTAGATTTAACACAACCAATGACACACAAATCAAATTATATTTATAAACAATGAGTGTACCTGTACTAAAACTGTCGAATTATCTCATGCAAGAAAATTTCATTTTTAAAAGATTAATTAGGTTAGTAAAGAGTATACACATTTATGGTATGCACTATGTTTTAGTATACACAAACCATGCACTATTTACCAAAATAGTTAAACAAAGTTTGTGAACCAAGGTACCATTTTACATCCCAACTGGCAGCTGGCCAGTTACTCTCAGTGGTGCAGACTGCAGAAGGTCTTCTCTCCTCAGTGATGTATTCTGTTTCTTCTGTGTCACTTAACCCTGTTTTCTTCTCCTTTGTCAGGTCCCTCCTGGTTCCGAAGTAACCCCTTCTCACTTTGATTCCTCTCCAAGCTACTGCTTTCAGAACTCTGGACACTTTGACCTCAAGAAGATTACTGCTGACACTCATAGCTCTGCCATTTTTTTTTTCTCCCTTCCTGTCAAATACTTTTTCTGCATGTAATGATGTGGTCATATGCATTTTGTACTTCACTCTTTAATGTGGTCTATCACATTTACTGAAATGTTGAATGATACTTACAACTCCAGACCCCAGGATAAATCCCACTTGATCACGGTAAAGATCCTTTTAATATGCTGTTGAATTCAGTTTGCTAGTATACTGTTAAAGATGTTTACATCTATGTACTGCATGTGCACTGGTCTTTAATTTTATTTTCTTATAAAGGTCTTCCTCTAGTTTTGGTAACATGGTATGTGTACTACCCATGAGGAAAAATAAGAGCATTTAGCAAGATATACGTGAGATGCTCTTTTGCATTGCTAAGACTCTTTTCAATAAAAGGGACACTATAAATAGAGATCCAAAGCACCCACCTGAATATGAGTGCATACGAAATGAAACAAACTGGGCTTATCTGAGGAAACTACTCTTTTGCACACAAGCTAAGTCACCTGTTACTTAATGTATAAAACCTATCTCTGGTAAATGGTGTATACAACAAGGAACTATAGAGAGAGTAAGTGATAACCAGTCACGACTGCTGTCACCAGACACTCTTGAGTACTTTCTGGTAAATAGCTGTCTAGAACAACACAACTGGTTCTCCACAGAGGTAGCATGCTATCTAACCCTTGTTGAATTTGCTGAGCATCACTGCTGTTGAGTATGCACCCCTTAACAATTTACTGAGCACTGGGGGCTGGGGATTTAGCTCAGTGGCACAGAGCCTGCCTGGCAAGCGCAAGGTTGTGAGTTTGATTCCCGGTACCGGAAAAAAACAAACAAACAATTTACTGAGCACCACTCTTACAAGGTATGTCCCTCTTGTGGGCCTTCCCAGTAGCGCTATTGGAATACTAAGCGGCTCTTCCCTATTAGTTAAGTATCTATTAATGGTTTCTTTCTGTGAGTCTTAGTAACCCTCTTTCACAACTGACTCCGGGTATTTTCTTAACTAAGGAACCTATTCCACTTGCCTAACCCAGCTGGGCTGTGGATAAGACAGTACTGCTACTCTCAAAATGAGTTTCAGAGTATCCTCTCCTCTGCAGTTACTTGGAAGATTTTGAAAATTGGTACTATTTATTCTTTACATGTTTTCTACAGTTTGCCTGTGAAGCTACCAGGTCCTGGGCTTTTTTTTTTTTTGGTGTGGGGGGGTGTTCATTACTGATTTAATCTCCATGATCATTCCTGTCTGTTCAGATATTCTATTTCATCATAAATCAGAATTGGTTTAAAACAGACTCCATGTTTCTAGAAGTCAGCCATTTCATTTAGGTTTTATTGCTGGTGTATACTTGGTTATAGAGATCTCTTATGATGGTTTTGACTTTTGTGACATCAGTTGTAATGTCTTTTTTCTTTTCTGACTTTGAGCCCCCTTTTTCTATTTGAGCAGTAAATTTATTAATTTTATCTTTTCTAAACAACACATTTTAAAAACTGTACGATTGTGTTTACATGACAACTTGAGGTGATTAATGTTTTGGAAACAACAGATGTGTGCATTCTGGAAGTAATGGAGAGTGGGTTGGGTGAAGGGAGGTAGTGGGCATCAGAGGCCAACACAAAGCTTCTATGCTTTTGGGATTCTGTACCTGTTTTTCTCTCAGATTTTTTTTTGGTAGTACATGTTTGCAGTACATAACTGTGTATATTCTTCATGGGAGGATGGTACATGTATATAATACATCTTAATTCTTTTTTTAATCCCCTTCCAATCTTCTACTTCCCCCCTCTCCATCTTGTGGTCTTTTTCCCATTAAAAATATATCCATCTGCCAACTTCTATAATCAACCTTTGGCTATTTATATTTTGGGTTTCTCACATAAGAAATACATTAAGATATTTAACGCTGTGTGTTTACTTTTTTCACTTACTATTATGGTCTCAAGGTGAATCTATTTTCCTATAAATGACTCAAGTTTTCCCTTCTTTACACCAGAGGAGTACTCAGCTGTGTATAAATTTGACACTTTATCCATTCATCTCTTGATGGACATATAAGCTGCTTCCAAGATTCTGCAAGATTCTGCTGTTATGATGAATATGGATTATGCTGCTATAAACATGGGTATGCATACATCACTGTAATATGAAATGCATTTAACTCTTCTACCTAGAATACCTGATTCAAATGGAATTTCCAGTTTTCATTTTTTGAGAAAGCTCCAGAACACCTATACTACTTTTACATGCCACTAACAATGCACAAAGGTCCTTTTCCCCCTGTAGTCTCACCAAGATTTGTCATTATTTGATTTTCTGAAGACAGCCATTCTTTTTGGAGTAAGGTAGACTCTTACTGTTTTAATTTGCATTTCTTGAATGGCCAGCAAAGAACATTTTTCATGTATTTATTGGCAATTTGTACTTCTTCTAAGCATGGTCTATTCCTTGTAGTTGCTCATTTTTTAACTGGGTCTTTTAATTTGTGGGGAAGGTTTAATTTTTGAGATCTTTATACATTCCAGGTATTTGACCTCTGGTCTCACGAATAGCTGGTAAAGTTTTCTGCTCATTCTATCAGTTGTCTCTTCACTCGCATTTCCTCTACTACACAGAAGCTTTTTTATTTTGATAGGATCCCATTTGTTGGGGTTCAGTTCAGGAAGTTCTTACCTATATGCCTATGTCTTTAAAGATTTTATATATTTTACCTTCAAGCAGATTAAGTGAACAGTTAGTTCTTTGATCCATTTTGATTTTAGTTCAGTACATAGTGACAGACATGCGTCTAGATTCCATCATTTACAAGCAAGTTTTCCCAGCATCATTTCTAACTACTTATCAGTCCAATTATTTAAATACATGATGATCTACAATTGCGTATTTTTGGTTAACTTTTAAAAGATGATATAACAATATAAAAACAACAATTTTATCAAATTTATTCAACACAATAGCTGACTGGTTGAAATGACATATGCCCGAGGGATACTCCAGATAGTATGCACTGCCCCAGTACTGGGGGGGTAAACTGTTAAGTGGTTAAAGACGCTACATTTCCTTTTCATTCAGTGTGTTTTTGGATGCTTTGTAAAAGATCAGATAGCTAAATGTGCCTGGGGTTATTTGTGCATTCTCTATTTTGTCTCACTGATCCATATGCAGTTTTTATGCCAGTACAATGCTGTTTTTAATCAATGTAGGTAGGTTTGTAATGTAACTTGAAGTCTCTGTTTTTAATCAATGTAGGTAGGTTTGTAATGTAACTTGAAGTCTCCCACTCTGCTGTGGTGACTCAGGATTGCTTTTAGTATTTGGGGTATCTTCTGGTTCCATATGTATTTTAAGGGCAGTTTTCTCTAGTTTTATGAGGAATGTTGTTAGTATTTTGATCGGAATCACACTATATAGTAGTGTTGGTATTATGGCCATTTTGACTATCTTGGTCCCGCCTACCCAGGAACAGAGGCTGTCTTTCCATTTTCAGATGTCTTGTTAGATCTCCTTTTTCAGAGTACAGCAGTTTATTTATTGTAGAGGTCTTTTGCTTCCTTGGTTAGACTAGTTCTATATATTTAATTTTTCTTGGTGCTACTGTGAATAGTATTATTTTCCTAATTTTTCAGTGAGTTTTCAGGGCACATGAACCTTATTGATTTTTGTGTTGATTTCATATCCTGGTACACAACTAAATTTGGTTATTCTAAGACATTTCTGGTGCAACTTTTTTGATCTTCTATGTAGAGCATCATGTCATCTACAAATAATGATAATCTGTCTTCTTCCTTTCTATACATATCCTGTTCATTTCTTGCTCTAGCCTAAGTTCATGTTTCCACTGAACGTGAGTGCTGATAATCAATATCCTCATCAGAATCTAGATTTTACAGAAGAAGCTTTGTTTTTCCCCCATTTAATATGATGTTGGCAGTAGACTGCCATAAATGATTTACCCAGGTTGAAATAAGATCATTCTATACCTACTTTACTCAGGTTTTTACCATCAATGGATGTTGGATTTGTTAAAAGCTTCATCTGCATCTATTGAGATGTTCATGTTATTTCTGACCTGAGGAACTTTAATTTGTTTTATGATTTGGGTGAAGATGGCTGCATTTGTGTTTGTGTGGGGAAGATGGCTGCGGTTGTGTTTGTTACTCAATACAAATTTTGTGAATGAAAGCAACATTTTGTCAAATGCTGTGTTCCAGAACAGAATTGTTTGCAAACAGAAGGACTCATGAATCAAGGCACTGCTGTATCTATGTGCTATATTACATTTACTGATGTGCATATGTTGAACCATCTTTGCATCCCTGGGATGAAGTCTACTTAGTCAAGATGTACGATCTTTTTGATGATCTTCTGCATTGTTTGCCATTATCTTGTTGAGGCTATGTGCTTCCATGTGCATTAAAGAATGTGGCCTGTAGTCCTTTTTTATGGCTGGGTCCTTGTCTGGTATGAATCAGGGCAATGCTACTTTCCAGGAATGACCACAGGAGTACTCCTTCCCTTCCAATTTCATTAAAGAGTCTGAAGAGCATTGATGTTACATCTTCCATGAAGTTCTTGTACAATGCTATGAGTCCACTGAGTCCTAGGCTTTGCTTAGTTGGTAGTTTCTTTATTATAGCTTTAATTTCATTGCCTGTTACTAGGTTATTCAGGGTTTTTATATCTTCTGACTCTGTTTTTGTAATTCCCATGTATCTAGGAATCTATCCATTTCTTCTGGATCCTTCAATTAATTTAAGAACAGGTCATTGCTAGCAATCTGGACTATGGCACTGTACAATGTGATTTTGCCCTTTTTGTGTCTCTCTGCATTGATTTGGAACTTTTCTTTCCTTTTTTTTTTTGTAAGATTGACTGAGGGTTTGTCCATTCTGTCTATTCTTTCAAAGAAAGAGCTCTTCCATTCACTGATGCATTTTACTTTTTTTTTTTTAAATTTTAAAAATAAAAGGAGGAAAACATTAACAGACAGACAGACAATACAGAGCTACAAACAAAGTGAGAGGAAATTAACAATGTTTGTTGTATTACATATTGATATCTTCAAAGTGGTTTGTCATGAAAACAGATAGAGACATGCAATATTGATCAATCAAGGACTCATTGACAGTTTCTTTCAGGAAAGAAATAGAAGATAGTAGAACAACTATGTTAACTATCCTGTATACACACATACAAAAGTCTCATTTTAATTGCTGGTCTGAATTTGGATTTGGATTGTTCTTGTATATCTACGACTTTCAGGTGCATCTTTAGGTTTTTATTTGGGCTCGCTATTTTTCTGATGCAGGCATTCATACTTCCCTCCTAGAACTTGTTTTGTAAGTTCTCCTATGTTGTACTGGTATTACTGTTTGATTCTAGTTTCTGTCTGATTTCTTTAATTTTTTCTGTGAGCAACTGATTACTGAAGAAGTTACTGTTTAATTTCCCTGCATCTGCATAATTTGTGTTGTTAATTTTGCCATTGATTTCTACTTTTGCTGAGGTATCATCCGATAAGATGAATAAGGTAATTTTGATTCTTTGTATTTACTTACTATGCTTTATGAGCTAGTGTGTGGGCTACTTTGGAGAAAGATACATGTGCTACTGAGAATTTTTTTGGGGCGGGTACTGGGAATCAAACTCAGGCTTGCAAGGCAGGCGCTTGTGCCACTGAGCTATATCCTCAGCCCCCTACTGAGAATGTTTATTCTGTTGTTGGGTGCAACACTGAGGATACCTATTAAGTCCACCTGAATAAATGTTTGGTTCAACTCTGGTATTTTGCTCATTTATGTGTGACAGTAGAGTACTGAAGTCCCCCACTACACTTGTGTTGATGTTTACCTTATCTTTTATGTCCAGCTGGGTGTGCTGGTGTCCAGTGAATGCATGTTTATACTTGTGAACCAAGCTGTTGAACTGTTCCCTTAACCAATAGGTAGTGAACTTCTTTGCCTCTTCTGCTCAGCTCTGGGTTGAAGTCCACATTATCTGAAAATAGGACTCCTGCTTGTTTAGGGGTTCCTGTTGCATGAAATATTTTTTTCCACCCTTTGATTTTTAGTCTATGAGGGTTTTGGGGGGTTAAATGTAGTTTTTTGTATACAGCATACCATTTGATTCTGTTTCTTGATCCATTCTGCCAATTTGTGTCTTTTGATTGGAGAACTGAGACCATGCACATTTTTTTTTGGTGGTACCAGAATCAAACTCATGACCTTGTGCTTGCAAGGCAGGCACTGTGCCACTGAGCTATATCCCTGGCCCTAAGACCATGCACATTAGGAGTTATTACTTAAAGATACTGACTTATTCTTCTCATTGTGCTGTTTTCCTATTGCTGATACCCCCCCCACCATCCCCCCGCTGCTGCCACACCGGTTTTTTTTCTCTTTTGGTTAAGTGCTCACCCTGTCCAGTGTGAATTCATTCTCTTTGATCTTTTGGCATTGTTGGTTTCATTCTATGACATCCTGAGAATGTTTTTCGGAATGCTGGTTTGGTTGTCATGAATTTCTCAGGGTGTTCTTTGCCATGGAAAGACCTAATTTTTCCATCAATTTTCAGAGATAGTTTTTCAGGATATATTAGTCTGATTAGATGTTGTTTTCTTTTAGGGCCTCAATCACTTAAAGCTCTTTTGTCCTGTAAAGTTTGTATTGAGAAGTTTCCTGTAATTCTAATGAGTTTACCTCTACAGTAAGTCCCTGACTTAACTAACATGGAACACTCAAGTTACAAACTTTCAGATACAAACACATCACAGAAGTAGCTCACCTGTCTGCCAGACATTATCACAGCTGTACCGCTGTGTGCTTACTGTACATTTCAAGGTAACTGTAAAAGGTTTATTTACATTATGTTTGTGTTTGGTTTTTTATGCTTTACACTGTGTATTTGTGTCAAAGGTATATACGACTCACTCTACTGGACTTATGAACAAATACAACTTACAAACGTTCTCCCGGAAAAGAACTCTTCATATGTCAGGGATTTATTGCATAAGTGATTTGTTACTTTTCTCTAATACCTATTAAGATTCTCTTCTTGTGTTAGACTTTCTGGATTTTAAAAATGATGTGCTGTGGAGAGGTTCTTTCCTGACTGTATCTATCTGGGGTTTCTATATGTTTCACTTATCAGAATGTTGAATTCTCTCCCCATACTAGGAAAGTTTTCTGCTATTAGTTCCTTAAGTAGGTGTTTTCTTTTTTTTTTTTTTAAGTAGGTGTTTTCATGCCATTTGCACTATCTTCTAATTTTCCATACCCAATTAATGTCAGATTAGATTTCTTTGTATCATCTAGCATCCCTTGCATCCATTTTTCATGTTCTATTGTTTTCAGGTATTATTCCATAACTTGTCACTGAGAGCCTTACCTTCCAGTTCTGACATTCTGTCCTTGCAGTCCTCACTTCTGCTACCCATACTTTTTTTTTGTGGTGGCGGGGGCACGGGGTGTTTTACCAGGAACTGAACTCAGGACCTTGCGCTTGCCAGGCAGGTGCTTGTGCCACTGAGCTATATCCCCAGCCCCATACTTCCAAAATAATGTTTATCCCCTGAATTTCTGTTTGGTACTTTTTCATGGTCTCAAATTATTTGCTGAAATGGTCATTCATGTTTGGTGTCCTTTTATTTAGCTCATTTAGCATTTTATTAGTGGCTTCTGTAAACTTGCTGATCATTTTCCTTATTATGTCCATTATCTATCTAGTTAAATCTTCTCTGAGCTCACTGAACACCTTATTTTTTTATTTTAATTTTTTTGGCCTTTTATCATTTGAAAAATTTAGCTGTGTGATTTTTTTATTTCTTCTCTTTCGATGTGTTGTGGATTAGTTTTGGAGTCTGGGCATGGCTAAGTAGGTCATTCCCAAAATCCAACCTCTTCTGTTAATTTAGGAGAGGAGACTGTAGTATAGTTAATCCAAGACACGTTTCTCCAGGAATGGGCCACAGTACTGTCAATGCCACAATGGCAATCCAGATAATGGCATACAGTGGGAACCAATTAATATCAGCAACTATGTCACCGTGGCAACAGCAATAAAATGAAGCAACAAGAAGAGAATCAAAGACAAACTAGACACTGACATGCCCTAAGAACCAGTAATGTAGCACCTTTAATCAAAGAAAAGTATAAACACTAAAACAAAGTAATAACATAAAGATTTACTAAATACAAGTATCCCTTCACAACAATAGAAAAGTATTTAACAGTAATATTACAGAGTCAACTATCTGAAGATTAATAAAGCTTAATGGTTGTACTAGTAAGGACGGAGGAGGAAGGGAAAGCAAAATGAAAGAAGTACAATTTCAAAAATTACTCAATACAAGATAAGACAGATGACAAAAAAGTGATCTAAAGGATACTATTAAGGAGCAAAAGGAAATTGACAACATTAGATAAAAGTAACAAATGAATGAACAAAAAGAAAAAACAAAACAAAGGGAAAAAAGCTGGGAATGGTGACGCATGCCTGTCATCCCAGCACTCAGGAGGCTGAGGCAAGAGGATTGTTCCAGTCCAAAGCCAGCCTGAACTACATAGTAAGACCCTACCACAAAAAAAAAAGGGGGAAAAGAGAAAGAGAAAAAATTGAGTGAGAAACAAAAAGGGAAAAAAAACCAAACCCAATAAAAGCAATGAATGAAGAAGTTTTTTAAAAAGTCCTCTGTATTTTTAAATGAGTGTATTGTAAATGATGCTTTCCAGATCTGCTCACATGGCAGAGGGGAAAGCAATGAGACCAATGGTCTCTGCTGGATGTAGGCAACAGGACAGGAGTTCAAAGCAGGACTTCAGGCCTATACTTTCAGATCCAGCTGCTTTTGAGACTCACGTTTCCAAGACTCGGCTTCTTGCAACACCTGTGTCTTTCCCATCCTTAGTTTGAACTTCTCCCTGGGTCTAAGTCCATCCCACATAGACTCTGCAGTCATTTCTTGTGGCTGCTGCTCATTTAGTCACTGTGGTAGAGTAATACTAGAGACCCTAAACTTAAATTGTTCCACAATGGTACCCAAAGTAGCTCTGGATTAAACGCTCCCCAATATGGCAGGCACTGTACTGGATTTCTTCGCCAACTCTAGCCTGCTGTGAAGGACTCACATTTTTTTTTCTTTTTTGAGGCCGGGTCTCACTGCGTGGCCCAGGCTGGCCTTGAACTCACAGCAATCCTCCTGTCCCAGCCTCCCAAATGCTGAGATTACAGGCATGCACTACCACACCCAGCAGCAGTCACTTTTGAAGCAAAATCCCATGCTGGTTACAATAGCCTTGGGGCTTCCTTGGGGCTAGCACTGTTTTTCCTGGTCTATTATTTCTCCCAGCAGCAGTGGAGTTCCCCAGGCCTACCTTTTTTCCTGGGGCATTGGCCTCATTCACAAACAGGCTGTTCAGTGACTTTACTGCCCCAAGCCAAAGTGAAACAAAACACTTTGGTTAAAGTTGGTGGACAGCTATAGCCAGGATGTGGAATCTACAAATGCAGAGTTGGCTGGGAACAAAGGCAGCTCTGTTCAATGCTTCTGCCCAATACCTCATTTTTTCAATTTATTATTTCATTAATTTCTGCTCTAACCTTTGTATTTTTCTTGCTTCTGCTAACTTTGGGTTTACTGCTTTCTTTTTCTACTTTCGTGACATGTAAAGGGAGGTGGTTTGAGGTCTTTCTCCATTTTTAACATAGGTATTACCAATGATTAGTATTATCTTGGTATTGTTCTTCTGTATCCCATATGTATATTGCTTTCATTTTCATTTATCTTGAGCTATTTTCTAATTTACATTCTCTTTTTGTAGACAGGGTCTCAGTATGTTGCCCAGGCTTGCCTGAACTTTCCGCAATCCCCCTGCCTCAGTTTCCCAAATGCTGGGGATTACAGGCATGCACCACCACGGCCAGCTAATTTGCTTTTTGAATTATTTCTTTTTTGACCAACCTTTGACCAATTGGTTGTTCAGGAGTCATAGTAATAAACTGCAGTACTTCTTTATATCCATTAGCTTTTAAATGAGCACTGTTCTCAAAAGGATTGTTTTACAAAACTGAACATATTCAAGTATTTAAGAAAGTCTTTCAATAATAGCTGGAAAATTCTCCAAAAAATGCACATCTCTAAAATCAAAATACTGTGTTGTACATTTAATATAGGATTAGGTAATACAGCCAGACTTCTTGAGTATCTGTGTCCAGCAGACAATACATGGAATTCCTTTGTAACACATTTGCTTATGCTTATGTCAGCTATCCCACTAGCCCATGAACTTTGCTCCTCCACTCTTTTCCTGGTGGCAATGGAGATCAAACCCAGGGCCTTGCACACATGAAGCAAGCATTTTCTATAAACTTTTTTCATCAAGTGTCCAAATCACTGAAAATTTTGTAACATATCCTCAATAATTAAATGTGTATCATATACCAATATATGCACTTACATATTTATTATATACCTACTTCTTTATCAATGATTACAGTATATATGTTACAGAAATGTGTAAGAACTTCTATCAAAACTTCTTATAAACAAAGTTATATTCTTGTAAATTTTCAGAAGTTTGGAGTAAAACTTCTCATTTTGTCTTGATATACTAACAATAAACACACTCCTTTAGGAGTGCAAACTGGTCTGGGGACAGAGGAATTTGCATGGTAATACACTCTGAAATATAAGTTCACCATGATGTTTGGTTTTCTTATAAATACATCGTGTGCATTTGCTAACTTTCATGTAGGCTATAGGAACAAATAACAACTAACAGCAAAATAATACCTACTCTTAAAAAACAATAGTAATACCTACTCTATAGACATATCCTATGTCCTCAAAAAAATACATACACTAACATTACATTTTAGTAATCTTCATAAGATTTTAGGGTTCTCTGGATAAGCCTACTTAGGAAGAATTGTGAATTTTTTATTTGTTTTGTTTTATTTTGTATGGGACATGGTCTTATAATGTAGTTCAGGTTGAATCTGAAATACCTTCTGTAGCTCAAGCTGGCCTCGAACTCTCAGCGACCCTTCCACCTCAGCCTCCCAAGTGCTGGGATTAGTCATGTACCACCACACCTGGCTAAAATTTGTATTTTTAGAAGTACTGAAGACTTCATTAATTTTTTTCACAAAGTGTGTTTTTTTCCCTCTGTATTATGCTGACCACATTGCTATTAATTATTAAGTAGATAGAGAAAAACAGAGAATCTCAAACTTGAAAATAAACATATTGAGATGACATTTTAAAAACCAAGTACTTCTCATTATGCAAGCATGCAATGGTGTACCCTCAGTCATCTGGAAAACAGTATCAAATTACTAATTCAGAAAATCAGTAGGTCACCCATAGTTTACAACAATAACTGTGAAAACTGAAACAATGAATAATCATAACTGAAGGCAATTGCTTATCCGTTCTATTAATGCCCCTATACATAAAATTAAATACTGGTAAGCTTTAAAGATAATTTTTAAAAAATACAGACTTTTTGTCAGGGAAAAATAACAGGAAAGAATACATTGTCCTCTTCTCACAATAAAAATATCTACTTTACATTTACTTTCTAATTTGATCAGGAATCAAAAGTAAAATTTTAAAGTAAAATAATCGCAACAGATGACACATTCATTACCTTTAAGAGGGCTAGTTTGCACTCAACACTCATTTCAAGATAGCCCTTCTTCTCCATCTCCCAGGCCCAGGTGCTATTAAACTCTTGGCATATCTGTTAGAGAAAATTAATATCTTAATGTATGAGAGCAGTTTGATGGACACTGGCAGTCTCTTATGATTATGTTAAGTACTTCTGTTAGTATACACATATAAAAGGAACAGTTTACACTAAATCCAATCCAGTTCCACCCTGAAAGCTATGCTACTGAAATCCATCAGGTGTTCTCTGATAACTGAATTTAAAGTAAGACATAATCTCTATAATACTGTCTTTGTCCACAACAACTTTATACAAGCATTTGAACACATTTTTCTACATGGTGATAATTGTTTGATCCTATCTCCGCAAATGGCTGACATTCCCTGTGGGCAACGACTAGTTTGTTCATCTTTATGCTTGGAACAGAAGTATGCCCACTTATATTTTTTGTCGGGGAGGGGTGCAGTGCTGAAGATCAAATCTAGGCAAGCACTGTACCACTGATCTACATCACCTCCAACTCATACAACACACTAATGTCCTACTTTTTTAGTATGAGTACACTAAAAATTTCACTGCTGAGCACTTGCTACCTTAGATAATAATATGCTTTAATGTAAATCTCTCAGGATTCTCTCCCTACCTAAGCACTGCAACCAAATCAGAGACACTGTAGAAGTAAAATAGTAAATAAATGCTACAGTCAAAAGTCAGTATAAGGGTCAGGCATGGTGGTTTATGCCTATACCAGCATGGAAGAGTCTGAGGCAGGAGGATCTCTGTGAATTCAAAGCCAGCCTAGACTATATAGTGAATTCAAGGCCAGCCTGAGCTATAGAGTGAGACTCTGTCTCAAAAAAAAAAAAAAAAAAAAAGGTCAGTATAAAAGAATAATATACTGATCTCAGAAGCTGTTGAATGGGAATAACAAATGACTCAAATGAAGAGAGGTGACAGGGAAAGTTAGGCCATTAGGACACAGGTCCTGAACAGTTAACCTAAAGTAAACTCAAAGTCAGGACTTAAATGAGTTAGCATACCACAGGACCTGAATAATTAAAGAAACTGACTATCAGGGCCTAGCAGAATGTAAAGGACTAAAAACAGGTCCTCAACTAAATGAGAGAGACCTTGGAGGAAGAAAACTGTAAACAAAGTAGCTCCCATTCCAAACAAAGGCCTACTTGCGCCTGGAAGCATTCCTAAACAGCTACGATTTTTCCACTTTATGAAAACCCCTCCCCAACAAGCAGGGAGAACCTTTCTTCCTTGTGCCATTGAGCTATATCCCCAGCCCTTATTTTTTCTAATAAACACAAATTTGGCCATTCCCTACTGCTTGCTGCTTTGTGGGCTTCAATCTTCTTTGCCCCACAACAAGGACCCAAGAGCTAGAGGGAGCTGGTTACACAAAGATGCCTGCAATTTCACGCTACTTTTGTAACTGAAGGAGCAAAGAGAAAAATGAAAGCAAAGGGAGATAAACAGGTTAAGAGATTATCCTGAGGCATGAACAACTGGCTAGGAAGGCAGGGAGGTGAAAAAAGAAGGAGGAAAGAAGAATCGCTGAGATGACCAATCTGAACCAGAGGTTACCCTTTGCCTCACCCGCCCTAGTTTCACTACTAACATCTTTTTACAACTGGTACCAAAAAATGAATAAATGAATGATTCAGGCAATTAATCACAGGTCAGTATTAGGAAGAAAAAGAATACAGGACAAGCAGTATAGATAAAAATTATACAGTGGACGCTCTTCTAAGGCTTACAGAACAATGAATTCCCCGTTCCCTGGAAAGCCACCGTACTTACTCTCATTGACACTACTGTAGTTTAGAGAATTAAAAAGAAAATGAGACATACAAAGGGAGAGGAAATTTTCAGAGTATTACTGTGTACACTTTCACCCTAAGAAACCATACCAAATATTAAAAGGTCAGGATCTGAAGAGACATTTCACCCCAATGTTATAGGCAGCTGAGTTAAATAGAAATATTATAGGCAGTCAGACATGCTCTCGAAGGAGCCAAATGAAAGACAAGTTAAGATACCTATGGGCCAGACCTCAAGATAAAAGGACTAAACAAATGCACCCATGAACCTCCTAGGTGCGAGCATCAGGAATTGGTATTCTAAATAGGTAACAACCACCTTCAAAAAGTCAGAGAGAGTCACTAGCCCAACCCCCTACAGGAAAAGCCCCTGTTCTGTATTATGCCCGCTTGCTATGTGACTCGCTTCCTCCTTTGATCCCAGTTTACTCAATTTTACCTGAACTATTACACTTGTAATCTTACTGGCACTGTAATCTTACATGGTTTTGTCCCACCTCATGCCTATCTTGTAATTCCCATTTTCCTCCTATCTTGGATCCACCTCATCTTGGGGTTTTGCTCTATAAAGTCCCTGGAGGGGCAAGGTCCTTGGCAACCCACTGGGGTCCTTTATAGAAATAATTTATTATCACTTAATAATTATACCCCAGGTCTGTATTATATCAGGTATTATATAAACTGAGATGACTTGTTCTACAGCCATTCTACAGAGAGGGGTGGAGGAACCCCTCTCTTGGACAGAAGTTTTTTTTCCCTCAATAAATATATTCTGCTCTTAACCTCCGTTGTTCCTAAAATTCATTCTGATTTTACAGAACACAAACTCGTCCTAGATATCACTCAGGTTTGGACTTTTTATTCTCCTGTATCACCAATGAGAAAATAATGTTGGTGATTATAGGGGGAAACGTGAAACACTCATAGACTGCCAGGGGAAAAGGTAAAATACTAAAGCTGCTATGGGAAAAGAGTTCCACAAACTCTTAAATTCATGCTGTTTCAACATGATTTAGCAATTCCATCCTAGGTATTACACAAGAAAAATGAAAACATAAAAACAGTAACAGTATTAATCACCATAGGCAAAGGGTAGAAACAATCCCAATGTCCACTAATAGATGAGTAGATACACAAACCATACAGCCATATAATGGAATTTATGTCCCCAAAACAGAGAATGAAGTGGGGCTAGAGATACAGCTCAGGGGCAGATGCCTGTCTAGCCAGTTTGAGGAATGGAGTTCTCCCCCAGCACTAGAGGAACAGAGGGCAGAGTAACGATATACACTGTAACAAGCAAGAACCTCGGGAACATGTTAGCAGAGGAAACCAGACACAGGAGGTCACATACTGCATGATTCTAATATGCGGAATTGTGGGTGATCATCTCCCAACAGAAGAGGCTATGGAGGAGATCTCTGTCCTCAGGAGAAAAAGGTGGAGGAACCCCTCACTTCAAATGAGATTAGGGAGATGTGAAATGTGGGAAACAGTACAAAATTTCATAGACAAGCACAACCTGATAAGGCTGTAGCAGTGTGAGTAATGAATCTGTTTAAATGACACTGCATTACCACATTTCCACAAAATCCTCAAAAGGAGGCAAAAAGCAAGTGTCACTGGATAGGTTCCTTGTTAAAGCTGCACGAAAAGAGAAAGATTCCACTGAGGCAATAGACAGCAGTAATTCCACTAATAACGCTGACAGTCACCCTACACAGTAACCCTCTACTCTCTTGTCTCCTTCACACCAGTCATGAAGCTTTTCAAAGGAAAGTACAGGTTAATTTGTTTTTCTTTACATTTTATACTCTTTATTATTTTGCATTATATTACAGCGCTGTAATAATTTTAAATGAATATTTGAGGGCTGTAGAACAAGTCATCTCAGTTTATATAATACCTGATATAATACAGACCTGGGGTATAATTATTAAATGATAATGAATTATTTCTATAAATTTATTAGTCAGTCAGATTTTCTAGTAAGAATTTAAAAGTCTCTACAAATTTTACTTACACTTGCCCAGGCTATATAATGAATTCTCCTTTAGCCATTCTGATCTCTGCATTATGAAAAGCACTACCGATATCAGCACCTTCACAATCTAATCACCCCCTGCCTTCTACAACTTATGAACCAACAGAACTACCATAAAAGATAATAAACCAGACCAAGGCAGTTCTAGCCCTGTTCATCCTTTTTCTTTCTGGCCATTCAGCTAACGAACACTATTTTGGTCAGTTGCTTTCCAGGGTTTCAAATTTCATAAAGGATACAACTAAGAGAAATAAATAGTGTATGTGCCCTATGGACCAGATACCAATAAACTTTTTCTGGAGAGGACCCAAGTTAAATATTTTGGGCATTAAGAGTCATATATTCTCTGCTAAAACTACTCAAGCTGGCACTGTAACATGAAAGCAGGTATCTGCAAACAAACAGACTTCCGTTGTGTTCCAACAAACTTATTTTTTAAAAAAGCAGGATCCAGGCCTGGACCTCCCAGAACTTGGAAAGCTAAGGCAGGAAGATGGACTTGAGTTTGGGGGCTGCCAGCCTGAACTACAAAGTAAGACCCTGTCTCAAAAAAGCAAAACAGGAACAGGCCTGTTGCTGGATGTGATTGTAGTTTGCAGATTCCTGCTCTGGAACATCAGTATAAACTGCCCACTGTTGGTGATTTAGAGAGGAAAATGGTATTTAATATGTGAATAATTATAATTGCCCCTTTTTAAACAGCCTACAATATTCCTTTAAACAACTCCTCTTGTTATCATGAAGAAAACTTCGCTGCTTTTCAAGCTACAAAATCAGAAAGATGTGAGCTGCTAACTTGGCTTTGTGTATCTTTTCCAAAATTACTTAGTAATAATTACTCATTCAAAAATAATTACCAAGTCCCTACATGCTAAGCACGGTGCCAGGCATGGTAATACTTGGGGTCAGTAAACATTTTCTAAAAGGGTCAGTAAAAAAAAGGGCCAGTAAACGTTTTCTGAAAGGGACAGTAAAAAACCTTTCAGTGTCAACAGATGAAATCAAGGTCATTATATAAGTACTTACATAAGAAAGAACATATTTCCACAACTGGTATTGTGTATTTATTTTGTGTTTGTTTTGTTTTGAGACAGGATCTTACTCTGCCTCCTAAGGTCTGGGATTACTGATAGTGATTTTTTTTGTTTTGTTTTTGTTTGTAGACATTTGCACCAAGTTGTCTAAGTTGGTCTGGAACTCGAGGGCTCAAGCAATCCTCCTTCAGCCTCCAAGTAGCTGGGATATAGGAATCTGCAACCACACTCCACATTCCACACTTTACTACTGAGGAAGTTTAAATATGTAATATGTTCTGTAATATGCGAACAGCTGGTTAACATATCGTGTGGATGATATGCTGTATAGTAACTGAGTACATTTTTGTTACTATGTGTGCTAATAAAACAATGGAATTTGTTTAGGGGGTACATAACAGTTCATTTAATTAGAATTCAATGTGCCCTATTAATAAAGAGACTGTAAATGAGCATCTGTTAAAACAATTTCTTTTGGTACCAGGAATCACTCAGGATCTTACGCTTACCAGGCAGGCGCTGTGCTGGTGACCTATATCCCCAGCCCGTAAAAATATTCTTCTCTATAAGCCTTATAAAATAGGTGGCAGGTCATTAATTTGAGGACCTCTGATGCATATAATAGTGAATAAGACAGAGAAGGTCCAGCTCTCATGAATTTTTGTTAAAGAGGAGAAATTTTCAAACAGTCGGTCAGTTTGCTACCTGCAAAATGGCGATATCAACGTAAGGGTCTGTCCTACCAGGTGTATCTGAGAACTGTACACAGGAGGCACTTTCCTCCTCCACTTCCTCAAGGACTACCAGTGTATATTCAAGAGCATGAAGTGGCCCAATACACCTTTGATTCTCTGCAGTCAAAGAACAGACCCTTCCAATGCTGAGTGTATCTTGATTTTCTACACACTTCATATAAAGTCATCTATTTTACCTTCATAATTTAATAACAACCTAGCATCCTAGGAAATATGTAGTTTTTATGGCATAGTAGCTTCTACAAATTAAGTTACCTTAATAGTGTCTTTCATATACTTAACCATTAGGTAACAATTCAATAGAATCTTCAGTATATAACATTATCTTCAATAGTAAATTATACTTTAGGTCAATATGTCAGGTAACATTCTAAGTGTATTTTATATTATTCCATTTAATTTTGGTATCTATGAAAGGTAACTAGCAGTTTCTCAGATGAAGCATTTCAGATTCAGACAAGGTAAACTTTGCTGAGATCACCTGTGGTAAGGAGCCAGCAACACAGCTCAGACTTTCCAAGACCCAAACTTTCTTTCCAGCTAACCACATTCTAAACACTTGATTTGGGTCCAATAAATAAATTTTTTAAATATCAGACTTGGTTTAAAGTAAATAATTAAATGCACTAATTAACAATTTCATGATTTTATTTCATTTTTACAGGAAAAGAACACACTTGATGAAAATGAAAGGGGACTTTTTTGTAAGAAATCTTCATAAACTTCCAACCACTGGTTCTTTTCCCATCAGATTATAAGCTCCTTATTAATAATAAATCTGTATTTATCTGCTATTAAATTATCACAAATATAGTTTCTTAAAATGACACCGGTTTAAGCTGGATACAGTGGTGTGTGCCTGCAGACACAGCTTCTTGAGAGGTGAGAAGATAGCCTGAGGCCAGGAGTTCAGGGCCAGACTGGGCACCCCACATCAAAACAAACAAAAACTCATTTTTAAATCTCATCAATCCTGTGTGTCAGCATCCAGACAGGGAAAGGGACTAGAGTCCCACAAATCCCTTTAAGGGCCTGCTCCTAATGAACTTAAGGCTGTCCCATTAGGCTCCACCTCTTTAGTTTCCAACACTTTCCCATAGTGCAAAAGTAGACAGCAGGCCTTTAACACATGGGCCTTTGGGGGACATTCCAGATGGAAACTATAGGACCATGTAATATATTCATGAATGAAACACCACGGTGTGAAGCCCTCAACAGTCAAAATTCATCTACCATACAACTCACATTTACTGACCTACATGCCTACTATAAGAATCGTACTAATCAGCCATCCCATCACTGGGACACAACACCCAGTGGGACACCACAACTTTACGAAGGAAGAGTTTAATTTGGCTCACGGTTTCAGAGAATTCAGTCTGTGACTGGCTGGCTCAAAGGCAGAAATATCATGGCGGAAATGCATGGCAAAGCAGAGCTGCTTAGTTCACAGTGCCACAAAGAGGCCAGGGACCACATACAGAACCCAAGGTCAGGCCACCATGATCCATCCAGACACACAAAGCGTGCTTTACTAATCCCCCAGGCAGCTCCCAAACCAAGCAAGTTAACAATTAACCTTAAATGTCACAATGAGTAACCACTCCAAAACACTACTGTATTCTTTTATCCTGAACACTTCCTACATTACCAACTTGGGTCACTTAGCCACATTATTTTTTAAGCACTATTTTTTAGAAGGAAAGAAAGAAACCAATTCTTATTTTTTTTACTAGTCATAATTTTTAAAGCAAACATTGAAGAGACAAAAACAATTTTAGTACATTTGCATACTCCCAAACTACTTTATTCCCAATACCATACTATGGCAATTACATTCTTTCTGGTATTATATTTATTTATGTACCTGTTTTGTTTTTCTTGTTTACTAAATAAACTGCTGACTCAAGAATATCACTGTCCTAACCAGGTGTGGTGCTGCATGCCTATAATCTCAGCACTCTGAGGCTGGAGGACTGCCATGAATTCAAGGCCAGCATGGGCTACATAGTGAGTTCAAAAACAGCCTACATTACATAGCAAGACCCTGTCTCAAAAAACTAAAAAAAAAATATAGCCTTATGAAAATCCTTATGGAGTAGGCCATCCAAAAATGTTTGCTGACTGGGTGGATGAAACTCTGTTAGCTTTGGTAGTTGTGGTTCCTTAACTAACCCACATGTATGATATATGGTTGAATACTGTGTTTAAAGGAATAATTTTTGCAATATCTTCCAGAGTTTCTCATAGATTTTTCTGCTTTTGTTTGTTACACAGAAGAGCTAGCAAATGCAAATATAAAAGCACAACACAGAGGTAGGAAGCAAGGAAGCTGAGGGAGACGCAGTAAAGTCCAAGTCTGTGGATTATGTTTAGTAAACAAGTACTGAAAAGTATTTACTGCATTTGACAAAATGCACATTAGGTGGGATCTAAGCAAGGGCAACCTTGGGACACAGTGGGACAAAAACCCAATGGAGAAGATTCAACAGGAAGTGAAAAAAGCAAGCTGATACTGTGGGCAATTTCTGAGGAGCATGACTATCATGTAATAAAGTTCCGTTTTTGATTTAGTATTGTTACCTTTAAACAATATGTTAGAAGTTTTTAAATAGACATTCTTTAAATTCTAATTGATTTTAAAGAATAATTTCAACTGGGAATGGTGACAGAGCCCTATAATCCCAGAACTCTGGGAAGGCTGAGGCAGGAAGATGGCAAATTTAAAATAAGAGCACAGCCTAGAAAGCTTAGCAACTTAGCTAGACTGTCTCTAACTCATAAATAAATAAATAAATAAATAAATAAATAAATAAATAGGGCTGGAGACATAGTTCAGTGTGAAGGCCTTGGGTTCAATCCTCAGTAAAGAGAAAAAAGTAGATGTTATTATCTGAACAATTATTGATGAAGTGGACTCTCCCCATGTGATAGAGTCTGTTATTCCATCAATTTGGAATGAGAAAAATCATGGCAAACTTCTCTTGACATTTTTATTTTGGAACTAACCACTTACTAAAAAACTGGGCAATCACCTAAGTAAACATCATTTTTCCTTCAAGGGTGTTTTAACATATATCCAAAATAAAACAAAACTTTTATTTACTTGAGAAAAATTCAAGAAAAATACTGGTGAAATGGGCAATATGCATTTCTATAAATTTTCTTTTTCAAAATGGCTTTACAACTAGCATTACTATTTGGTAATTCCCAAAAATGAAAACTGAATGGAATAAAATATTCTTCTCCACCCCCCATTTCAGACAAGGTTTCACCATGCTGACCAGGCTGGCCTTGACCTCCTGGGCTAAAAAATGTCATTTCTCCCTTAGCCTCCTAAAATACCAGGGACTACAGTGATCCCAATATTCTTTTATGTTCTAATTGGAAGAAAGTGCCAAGAACAAAAATGTGACAGTTACTTAGAATCAAAAATTTACAGCACGATTAAAGCTCTTGATTCTTAACTCAACTTTTCATCGTTAGCCTGGAAACCACTACAATGAGATTCCACAGTAATTTATAGAATCATACTATAATATAAACAAAGTTTAAATGATCCCCAGGAATCCTCATGCTAATGGTAGTGTTTGAAACATTTGTATCACTTAAGTAAGATACTATAAATTTAGATTAGTAAGAAATTGAGAACTATAATCCAAAGAAAGTTTAGAGGGCAAGTGTCCATTTCACAAAATAAATGAGTTTCTAAATGTTGCATGTAAATGCAATTTTATGACATTCTTATACGGAAGAAGCTATGTAATTTATGAAGAGTACTAACTGTCAACACATCTTTTTTACTTTTGTAGAACATTATTTTTTTCCAACAAAATCTTTCGTAGGTTATTAGGGACTGAATTATGTGTCTTTAAAATTCATATGTTGAAACCTCAACCCTCTATTCAAATGACTATATTTGGAAATAGGGTCTTTAAGAGATAATTAAGGTTAAATGAGGTCATACAGTGGGCCATAATCCAAAATAACTGATGCATTATAAGAGGAAGACAGATCAGAAATATTGTTCTCTCCCATTCCCACGCACAGAAAAAATTCCACGTGAAGCTACAGTAAGGCAACAGCTGTGTGTAAGCCAAGAGCAGCCTCACCAGGACCAAACCTGTGGGCACCCTGATTTGGGACTTCCAGACCCCAGACCTATCAGAACGTGAATTTCTGTTGTTTAACTTATCCACTCTGAGACATTTTGTTATAGAAGCCCTAGCTGAGTAACAATATGGGTCCAAAAGCATTTCTGGGGAAACTTCAGGGCTTCATGAAAAACAATTTGAAAATTGCTATATTAAAGACATTTCTTCTACTGCAAACAAACAAGGACAAATGCAATTCTCGAAGCAAGTTAACATGAAAAGCGTCTGTATATTTTGTTCCTTGATCGATTTCTATAGTAAAGCTAATTTTTCAGTCAATTCATCACAAGTACAATAAAATGCAAAATGAGAGCTATCTCAATGGTTAAATAAATACCTAACAAATACATCTGATGATGTTTATCATATATACAATAGATCTATAAAAGCTAACGACTAGTGTTGAAAAATAAGTGGCTTTTAGGCACATACATGAAAGTGTTAATGAATTAAAACATTATACACATAGTAGATTTTAAGCTTTATATCTAGCTGTCCCCACAAAACCTCATGGATTCAGAGGGGAGTTTTCAAAAGGTGACTGAATCACAGATGTGGGATAGCGCAATGAGATGTCTGGAGTGGGTGCCTGGGGGCATGACCTGACATGATGCATATCCCCTGCCCATTTCCTCCCTCCTGGCTGCCATTAAGCCAGCAGTTTCCCTCCACGCAGGACCATCCACCATGCAGGACTAAAACTTCTAAAACACGAACCAAAGCAAACCTTTCCTCCTTTAAATTTCACATTTCAGGTACTGCATCCCACTGACAAAGAAACGACTAAGACAGAAGACATGCTTAGCATGTGCAATAAAGACAAGCACAAACAAAAAGACAAAGAAAACCAGGTGTGGTGGCTCAAGCCTATAATCCCAGTACTCTGGAAGGCTAAAACAGGAGGATCACAAATTCAAGCTCAGCCTAAACAATTCAGTAACTGGGTGAGACCCTGTCTCAAAATAAAAACTGAAAACGGGCTGAGGCTGTACTTGGTACAAAAACTCTGGGTTCACTCCCCAGTAGCAAAAACAAACAAACAAACCCCACAAACTAAATAAACAGGACTAAACATATGTTCACTGTTATGATTAAAATCAGGAATATATTTTAAAAAATGGAGTGTCCCTTAACATTTCATGAAAAGCTGCCCCAAAATGAAGTTAAAATAAATTTGAAAAAAAAAACTAACAAAACAGAACAGCATTAACTGAGTAGCAAGAATTGTATTATTTATCTATGTACTTTACAAACCTTTTAACAGCTCTGAGAAACATGCCCCAACCTCATTCCTTTAGTAAGGAAATATGAGACCTGTCTAGCTCTCAAAAATAAGTTAATCCAAGAAAATGTGTAACACCTAATTATAAGTCACATTATGTCTTTCCCACTTTACCTTTTCTAACCTCAAATATACGGATATCTAAATTGGAAGCAATGAGATTCTTTAAAATAAATGTTTTAAAATTTTACAGGGAACTTAGCTACTAAGGGTGGTAGTGCATTCTTCCACTTTGGAGGCTAAGGCAGGTGTAAGTTCAAGGCCAGCCAAAATTACCTAGCAAGACCCTGTGTCTCAAAAAACCAGAAAAAGAACAATAAAATAACAATAAAATTTCACAGGCAACAAAGAAAGCTACGAAATTATTCTTAAAAGACCAAAAGTAATAATGAGTACTAGAAATTGACATCTGATAAAAAGTATAAATTTAACATGTTTGAACATCTACTATCAATTAGGCATGGTATTAGATGGCAAAACTTTGAAGAGTATATGTTATGTCCCTAATCTCAGAGAACTTGTAATTCAGTGTGGGGCTGGGAGAAGACAGTAGAAAACAACTACAAAATTGTGTATGTTATTTTTTACGTTGTACCTGGCACGAAAGACTTTTGCAAAGAAAATATTCTCCATTTATTCATCTTTTTATACTCAGTAAATACTGACTGAGTGACAACTTGTGTGAGGCACTGGTTTGGGTGCTAAAGGTATTACGCAGAGTGAAAAAATCCTGGTTCTTACAAAAATTTGGTTCAACTGGTGGAGACAAACATAAAAAGTAAACATGATTTCAGAGTGAAAAATAGTATGAAAGAAATAACACAATGTGACAATCAGAGAGAGAGAGATGAAAAATTCAAGGGCAAGTACTACTTTAGATACTTGTGTACAAAGAACCACGGAGCTAAAAACAGTTTGCCCATTGTGAGAACCAGAAATAGTGTGGTGTGGTAGAATACAGTATATACTGGTGAAGGAGTAACAAGCAGGGAACGTAAAAGAGAAAAAAGCAGACCATCACACCAACAATTAAGGAGAGCTGAACCCAGTCTTGTCCATCTCAACGAAGCAGACTCTATCAACTAAGCTACATCCCAATCCCATATTAAGAAATTTGTTTCCCAGTTGGAGGAAAAGAGGAACCCACACATCAAGAACAAAAGAAAAGAAAAAAATCATTCTTTTACTTTATCACTGTAATTGTAGTAACTAAAGGAAAGGAAACCAATCTAGAGGTTCTTACAATAATGGTCTGAACTGAGAGCAAGACGGAGTATGTGGAGATGAGAGGAAGCTGACTCAATCAGGGACAGGTGATATACTGTTTGTAACATTAATATTGGTAACATGGGAAGGAAAAGAGAAGTCTAGAATAACCAACATGTTCCATTTTAATGACTGATTATATGATAGTACCATTTACCAATCCAAAAAATAATGAACCCCCGGTCACAAAAAAATACTAGAAAAGTAATGACAGGTCTATTCCAGGTTTAGCTATACCAACTTTGGTATGGGTCTAAATAGCTCTTCTTTATGTCAATATCTTTATCGGCTAAATGAAGGTCAGAGAAAAATAAAGAACATGTTTTAGTTTGGGAAATGAAAAAGAATTTAAAGGTGATACTTGTATTTTTGGCTCGGGCAAGTGAGGGAGTGTTAATTCTATTTAACCAGCAGTATTATTCAGGATAGTCTGAGTTATAGATTTTAATGATCCATAGACTGACTGCTTCTTTTTGTAAGTTCATGTATTTAGCTATCGTCTGTAGCTGCTTTCACATAGTGGCAGCAATGTTGAGCAGTTGTGTCAGGGACTCTAAGGCCCATACTAAAGAATTTCCTCTAATTCTTTAGAGAAAAACTTACCAATCTCTAGTTTATAGCATCAAGTATTTATGTCTCACCACATTATATGCTGATGACAAGTTAGAAGTGGCTGTACTCTATGTCATCTTCAACCCAAGAGGAACAGCCTTTGCCTACAGAAGTAGCGGTCACTGTAGTAAAGGGAATAGAGAATGTGGAGGATTTGCACTGCTCTGAAAGCTTCTACACCACAGTTTTTAACATGGCAACTTCCCATATATTTCACTGGCCAAAAACAAGTTACATGGTGATGCCTAAATTCACCATCGGTATTCTATGTTCCTCCCATATGCAGAGTAACCAAATCTCCTGCAGTTCTCCCTTTCACATCCATTTCCTGAGCTTATGATCATTCACCTAAAGGGGACATTTTTCCAAACCCCTTTAAAAATAGAGGCTGGGGATATAGCCCCAGTGGCACAATGCCTGCCTGGCAAGATCAAGGTCATGAGTTCAATTCCCCAAAAATAAAAATTTAAAAAAATTTACAACCATGTGATTCGTTCTTCCCAAAGAAACAGTCAAAAACACCTCTACTTTATTAAAAGGAAATTACACAGGGGTGTAGTGGTACATGCCTGTAATGCCAGTCCTCTGGAAAGGTAAGGCAGGATGACTGTAAGTTCGAGCCCAGCCCAGGCACTTTAGCAACTTAGTGAGAGCCTGTCTCAAAAGTATGAAAAACAGAAGGAGGCTTAGGGGATGTAGCTCAATGCAAAAGCCCTGGATTCAATCCCCAGTACCTCAATTAATCAATGGCAATTGCTTTACCTGGACTTTGTTTCCCCAGCCTGCAGCACATTCTACCATTCAGAAAATGTCCTAGAGTGGAATAATAAAAGAGGAAGAATTTGGATCCCAGAATAACCTCATTTAACACCTCATAGAACCTTAAAAGTCTAGACCAATCATATTATTTTGGCAGAAAGTAATAAATTTATTGATTATTTAAGCAACTATATTTTAGGGTCCCTTTGTTATAGTGGTTTCAGCTCTCGTCTTGATTCATGCTCATGTTTTTCACGAAAGATGCACAGTATGTAACGGATTAAGTACTAACAGTATTCAAGATGAAAATATGAGTCATTTTCATCCAGGGTAAAGAGGTTGAGTAAACCAAGACTTCCAGCAAAGAAAAGCCCAACTCCAGACGGCCTCATGGCTAAATTTTAAAGTAGTATCTTAAAAATCAACATTAATATAGTACTTAATAAACACTATTAAAGAATTAAATTCTATTAAGAATTAAAGAGAAGGGCTGGAAATGTGGTTCAGTGGTAGAGATCTTGCCTTGCATGCACCAGACCCTGGGTTCGATACCCAGGCACCACACACACAAAATAAATAAATGAAAAGGAATTAAAGAGAAAATATTTTCCAATTTATTCTATGATGATAGTATTACCCGAATACCAAAACCAAACAAAGACATCACAAAAAAAACTGTAAAACAGTATAGCTTATGAATATAGAAACAAATTCTTAAAAACAAATTTAAAAAATAAATCTAGAAAGGTATACAAAGAAATATATATATATTGAGACTACATTGGGGCTTTTTAGAGGACTACAAGGTTGATTCAGCATATAAAAAAATTAATCAATGTAATACACCATATTAATGGAGCAAAAGACAAAAATTAGTTATCTCAACAGAAATAGAACCACTATAGGACAAAAATACAACAGGTTGTCATGATTAAATAAAAAACAAGGGCTGGGGATTTAGCTCAGTGGCAAAAGCGCCTGCCTGGCAAGCACAAGGTCGTGAGTTCGGTTCCCGGTACCGGAGAAAAACAAAAACAAAAACAAAAAAAACAAAAAAACAATAAATGTACACATACATACAAACTAAAAATTTGTGCTTTAAAAAAAAAAAAAAAAAAAAAAATTTGTGCTTTAAAGAGCACTAGCGAAGTGTAAAAAGATTATAGACCTGGCAGCACGTGACTAAATTCCCAGGTATTTGGGAGACTGAGGTTGGGGGACTACAAAATCAAGGCCCACCAGGGCAACTTAGTAAAACACAGTTTCAAAAACTAAAAATTGTGATGACGTAGTTCAGGGTCCCCTGTATTCAATCTCCAGTACCTCAAAAGTCAATTCATCAAATGAAAAGACAACATAAAGAATGGGAGAAAGTGTTAGCAAATCATATATGTAGTAAGGGTCTAGTATACGAAGACATCTACCCACATACAAAAATACTCTTACAACTCAAAAACAAACAACTCAAAAACAAAAATACCAACAACCAAGTACAACATATGGAAAGACAAAAAAAGATAAACAAAATAAGCCATGAGAAGAATGCTCAACATAGTCATTAGACAATTCAAATCAAAACTACACTTTACACCCACTAAGATGGTTATAAGAAAATAACACAAACATACTGGTGAGGAGGTATATGGAAATGGAATCCTTACATATTCCTGGTAGAAATGTGAAACAGTCTAACAAGTCCTCACAAAGTTAAGTATGGAATTACTGTATGATGCAGCACTTCCATTTTGGGTACATATTCAAATGAAATATAATCACATGTATACCCCAAAATTTGTACACAGATATTCAAGTATCAATACTATTCGAAACAAATACCCAAAAGTAGCCAAACGATGGAAGCAAATCAAATACTATAAACTTATATGGGTAAGTAAAATCTGGTGCCTCCACAGAAATGGAGTACAATCAGATATAAAAGGGAACCAAGTACCCAAACTTTCCATAACGTGGATGAAATTTGAAAACATCATGTCAAGGGAAAGAAGCCAGACACAAAAGACCACATATTACATAATTCTATTTATATTAGAAATCCAAAATATGGAAATCTATGGAGATAGAAAATAGATTAGGGGTAGAGAGCATAAGGTGCTTAATGGATATAGAATTTCCTTTCAGTGATGAAAATATTCTGGAATTAGATAGTGGTACTGCCTACAGAACATTGTGAACAGACTAAATATCTTTAATGGTAAATGTTAAATAGAAAGAGTGCTAGGGATACAGCTCAGTGGTAGAACACACACCTAGCACACATGAGGACGTGAGGTCAATCCCAGCACCATTAAAAAAAAGGCAAATAGACAAAGAGGACCACATATTATATGACTTTATATAAAACACACACAAGAGGCCAATTCATGGAACCATAAAATACCTTAGTGGTTGCCAGGGGCTCAGGGATGGGAGACTGCTGAGTATGAAGTTTCCTTTGGATGATAAAAATCTCATCGACTAGTGATGATGGCAGAGCAACTTTGTAAATATACTAAAAGCCTGAATTTATGGTATGTGACTGTATCTCAATTTTTAAACAAACTAGGACCAAAACCAGCTATCATCTCAATTCTGAGATCTTACAAAGGAACTAAATCTAAACAGGATAAAATAAATTATATATGACCCTAAAGTCTGTTAATAGTAGAATGAGGATTATTAAACGAGATATTTTAGTTCTTAGAATATTTTTAAAAAATAAAATACCTTTAACAAGCAAATTTATTCACAAGAGATTACATTCTTTATAATATTTTTAAATGTGATGGTAAAACCAACATTCTGAAATTCTAGTATCTTTTTTTTGGATTCCAAAACCTTGATTCATTAATAATCATTCTGTTACAGGAAAACTTCACTAGTACTTCAAAAGCATTCTTAATAATTAAAGATTTAATCACTTATCATTCACAATTTAGAATATTACAGTCTTAAACATTAATCAGGCTTTTAGAAAACATCAAATTTGTGAAATACTGAGTTAACTTTGCAGTGCTTCAAACTTGTGCAAAAATACTGTAATATACTCTATATTGGGTTTTTGAAAAATTTGACAGTCTTACCATTTAGAGCTGGGAGCCTATGTTCCCTCCACTTGACTCTGGGCAGAGCTGTGACTGCTTCAACCAATACAGTATGGTGGAATGACCTTTCTAAATTCCTGACCTAAAGAATCATTGAGCTGATTAAAATGATTATTGTTTTACATCACTTAACGTGAAGTGGTGTATTATACAGCAGAGTTAACTGAACTAGCACATATGATATTCATAATACAAACAAGGAACTCTTGTCCCTGATGGTTCCCTTTTCATAGTACTCTAAAATCATATACTTTCTCAAGAAAAAAAAAAGGCCAGACATGAAAATGTATGTATATGTAAACATATCCATTTTTTAAAGTAGACACAAAAATCATTTTTCAATCAGCTAAAAATATAGGCTAATATTTTAGTATTAATATTTTAGCATGTTACAAGAGTCAAAATATCCCCAAAGGATATCTTATAAATATATCATGTACGTTACCTTAGGCTTCTAAAAATTATGTGGTTCTTCACACTGAGATGTAATTGAGACAATTTATACTGAATAAACAGTCTTCCTTTTAACAAGGCCCTTTCTAAAACTGATTTCTATTAGATTATCCTAATTAACAAAAGGTTTGGCCTTGTGAATTACTTTAAAAAGATTCTCATACTGGCCTAACCGGCTTTAGACGTTTTATCTTTCAAGTTAGGACAAATTTTACCTTTCAAGTTAGGACTCTGCCTATCCATACTGGGTAAACAAAAATGATAATCCCTGGACCTGTATCTGTATCTTACTTAAAATGACCCAGATGATTTTAAGGATTTAATGAGAGAAGATACAAAAAACTCTGAGCACTGTTTTAGGTACAAAAGAGATATAATAACTCTGAAATCTAATTTTAGGACTCGAGGCTACTTAGTAGCACTAAGAGGAGACTCATACACTCACAGATAATATACAGATTTTAGAGTTGCATATTGAATTTTATAAACTACAATAAAAGTTAAGCATATGATAAAATGTAAACATTTTTTACTCAATAGAGCATTTCAGTAATGGAAAAGGTCATTTACAAATAGTTACCTTGATCAAGTATTTTTCCCATCTGTCTGCTGTAACCGATTTGCCAATCTTCCTCATCAACTTCAAATGGAGCTCCACCAATTCTTTTGGTACTTAAAAGAAAGGTAAAAAATACTGTTAACCTTTTGTAAATAAAAACAATTTTTCTCATGAATATTTTCTCAAAACAGATGACAATGATTCTACTTTTTACATTTATGAATCAAAACCACCTAAACTAGAACAAGAATGCTTCAAAATTAACAATGAGCAGGAATGTATTCTTCCAAACTGCTACCAGGGAACAATGAAATCTAATATAAACTACAGACTTAAGGTGATAATTACTGTAGATTCACTGGTTTTAACAAATATACCACTGTAGTGGAGGAGGTCACGCACATGTGGGGACAGGAATACATGTGAATGCTCTGAACTTGCTTAATTTTTTGTGAATGAAAATCTGCTCCAAAAAGTAAAGTTAAAAAAAAAAAAAAAAAAAACCTTTCATAACTATCATTATAGCTCATTGGAGAGCCTTTGTCTAGCATGCATAAGGCCCTGGATTCAATCTCCAGTACCACACAAAAAAAGAAAAGAAAAACTACCATTAGGCTAGAGATGGCCTGACAGAGCACTTGCCTACTATGTGAGAGGCCCTGAGTTCAATCCCCAGCATTGCAAGTTAAGAAATACTATACTGTCATGTAAAAGCACTGAAACTACACAACAAAAATTTCTAATCCACTTGTTTCCCATAGCACATATTTGGTATCTTTACTGAGAATCCAGGCCAAAATATAAATTCACCAAATCAAAAAATGAGTCAAGAAATATAATTCCAAATTAGTAGATAACTCAGAAATCGGGTCCAATGGTTTTCAAGCCAATTCAAAAAGCTTCTTTCACTCTATCCCTCATCTAACGTATGAAGCTCCTCTACCGTATTCCCATGGATCTTTGCCTGACAACTCACAGACAAAAAAATTCACTGATCTTCCAAATACTAGTTCCATTTTCTAGATAGTTTTAACTATTAGAAAATTACCCTGCAGCCCTACAACTTCTTCCTCTGGGGCTGGCTCTCTCTAGTTTAAAAAACAAAACTTTTAATTCCTCTTCTATTGGAGCTTTCAAATATTTGTAGATTAGTTTTCTAATCTAACTATAAATAACCAGACTTCCTCCAAATACCCCTTGGGCAAGATCTAAGTTTTAAAATTATATTAATTAGGCCCAATGAATATAAAAGAAGCACATGCCTGCCAAATTTTGTATTTCCTAAATGCCAACAGTGACATAAGAGAAATGACAGGTATCCTGCCTAAAAAGTTTTCATAATCTAATATATTAGAAAAATACTAGTTAAAAGAAAAAAACCCAGAGCAGAACTTCAGGAAACCATTTGACTCCTTTTATGGTGTATTATGAATATCCAACATAGAAGTATGATCTTCAGTGTTCTCTAATAGACTTGATCTAATATTTTATACTATGTAAATTCTTCAAGGCACACTCTGACATTGGAAATTGATGGCGCAATTTTTTTTCAGGCATTCTTTCCAGCTCTTTATTCTTCACTAAAGATATTTCTAATTTGAAACAACTTTGAAATAGTAAGACATTCACTCATCCAACAATTTTTTTTTTCTGTTTTTTTTTCTGGTACTGGGAATCAAACTCACGACCCTATGGTTGCCAGGCAGGTGCTGTGCCGCTGAGCTAAATCCCCAGCCCCTTCATTCAACAAATTGCTATGGCTTTACTATCAGCAAGTAATAATACTGCCTGTCCTTAATGAACCTACATAAATAAAACTTCAGTGGAGTAGAGAACAATGGGTTATGGGAAAGAGAAAGAAGGTATCACAAACAAGTAAACAAACAACTACCACAGACTTACAGTACAAAGCTGAGATCACACAGTATAGAAAAGAGCAAGAAGGACACTACTTGTAGAAACAAAGGCAGGTGTAAATGGCTGAAAAACCCGAAGTGACTATGGAACTAGAGGCACGGAACTGAACAAAAAAGAGTTTTATAAGGCCAGGCTAAGAAATTTAGATTTTATTTAAGAGTTTAAGCAGGAGATTGCTGTGTATTTTATAAAGATGTTAATAACGAATGGGAGGATGACACACTGTTAAATAAAATCTGTTACTTGCTTATTTTAGGAGTAGGGGTACAGGGCAAATATTAGATATAAATTGAAGAAAACATTAATCAAAAAAACATAGGAGAAGCGTGAACTAAGGTGGGGTGGTACCTAGAGAAGTGGGCAGATCTGAAAAATGTTACAGAAACAAAATTAATAAAACTTAGTGACTGGTTATGCAGTTACAGAGAAAGAGTCAAGAAAGCCAGAGGCATTGCTTAGGTAGCTGAGTAGATGCCCACAACAATACAGTAGATAAAAAGTAAGAATGCAGGCTCAATGCTCAGTGCTACCATACATACAAGTAGCTGAGTACTCTCAGCTCTGATCCTCAGTTTCACCACCTGTAATAAAAAGCTGTGCTGACTACCTCACCATTTTAAAATTGCCAATCATTATATAAAACTAAAACATACTCATTTTTACTTTTGCAGTAATTTTCTGGAAACCACGGTCACTTTCAATTTCTCCTTCTGCCCAAACATAGCAATCCTGACAGCTTTCTGTTTCTACATCTCAAACATGCTCTCAATTTACCCTGTTTTTCTAAGACGTCACTATACCTTCTCATTTGACAAAAATAACTACAGTCAGTAAGCAAACCAATTTTCCAAAAGATACTGCCTTCATGTCACTTCCCAGCTGCTTTTTTTTTTCTTTCCAGGTGTGGTGGCAAACCCCTATAATCCCAGCACTCAAAAGGTTGAGGCAGGAGGATTGCAGTGAGTTCAAGGTAAGCCAGGGCTACATAGTAAGTTCAAGGCCAGCCTAAACTATGCAGTAAAACCCTGTCTGGAAGGAAAGAAGGAAGGGAGGAGAGAGGGAGAGAGGGAGAGAGGGAGAGAGGGAGAGAGGGAGAGAGAGAGGGAGAGAGAGAGGAGAAAGCAAGAAAAAGAAAGCAAGAAAAAGAAAGCAAGAAAGAAAAAGAAAGCAAGAAAGAAAAAGAAAGCAAGAAAGCAAGAAAGAAAGAAAGAAAGAAAGGCAGGCAGGCAACATTCCTCAGGTTGGCAAACTTGCAATCTTCCTGCCTTCACCCTCCCACATAGAAGGGTTGCTCCCGGGAAGATGGTATAGTGATGTGCAGCAGAGAAAGAGCCTCTCCCAGATTTAATGTCCAGACACTGGAATATAGCAACATGAGTACGAGAAGGAGTGAAGTGGGTCCCAAGGACCCAGGAAGGATGTGAAGTGAGAACTGAGGCCCACAGCGAGAGCAAAGAGAGAAACTTCAAAGAGGAGGAAGAACAGGCAGGTGGTGCTCTCTCCCTGAGCCCAGACTCACTGCCTAGGAGAGAAGGCCTGAACCTGCAGACCCACAGTGTCAGCTGGCAACCCCAAAGGCCTCCATGGAGAAGTGCACCACTGGAATGGAACAGTGGACACAGCGGACTGCAATGGCTTGTGAGCTGTTCCCATTCAGACAGCCTGCAAGAGAAGACAACTGGCCAGGAGTCATCTTGGAAAGAAGCCAACTGAGCTCAGGATTCTGGAGTGGCTGCTGGCTCCACCTAGTGGCTCCCAGACAAGTTCAAACCCACAGAGGGCACAAAGACTGCTGTAGGCTGGGTGGGTCTGGTTCCCAATCAGCAGGCAGAGGCCAGCCCAAACTTCAGTGGAAATAGGGGTACAGTCTTGCTGAGATTATCCACTGCCCTGCTGTGAAGCTGCTGCTGGCTTGCTAGAATTAAGTGACATGGATCTGGACTCTGTCTGCCCACACTGTCTACCAGAAACACACCATGAAGTGGACAGTTTATTTTCCTTTTCTTTTTTTTCTCTCTCTTTTCCTTTATTTTCTTTCTCTTTTTTGTTTCTTCTTTTTTGTTCAGTGTGAACAAGGTTTCTAGTTTTTTGTTGCTCTCTTCTGTTGTTGTTCTTGTTTTTATTTCTGCTTTCTCTCTTGCCCTCCTGTCTTCTGCATGTTTCTACAAGTTTGTAAGAACCTTTGTCTTCTGCTCTTGCTTCTAATCTCTCTTCTATTTCTCTATCTTTCCTCCTAACCTCTTTTAAATTTTCTCTTCTGAGGGTAAAATTGCCATTTTCAGGGCTTATTTACTGCATACAATGTTCTGGTTCCCTTTAGATTTTGTTATATAACCACAAGTCTAGCTCATATGGTAAAAAGTGCCAAATCAATAGTTACCTCTATTTGTCATTTGCTAGGCTGTGTTTGATGCTAATATTATTGCTCATTGTATCACTTTAGCCAAAATGACTAAATTGTTCTAACCATTTGTTCTTCCTGGTACACGAAACTGAAACTGCCTAAAGGTCATAAAAAATACTATAAAGTCAGTGCCAAACAACCTGGAGCAGGGCCAAGTAAGCAGCAACTTCTCATCCCCAATAAATAGAAGGGGTAGGATCTTGCAACAGACTCAAAACCAAAAGCAAGCTACATCTGGAAGACACCTCTGAGAAGTAATTATTTCCTAAAGGAAATAAAGCTGTTCACCCTAGGCAATTTACAAACATCAACCCAGGAATTAAACTAAAAACAAACAAAAAGCCTAAATGAGAAGACATGTAAACAAGATGCAACCCCAGACATCCAGCTCACCAAAAGCAAACCCATGGTGCAATGAGGTGAAACAATCTGAAAGCTATCCACCTGGACTCTCTGAAGGGAGAAAGCAAATGAACAAGGCTCTAGAAAAAAATCAAATCAGAAATAATGTCTCAGATAACTACAAAGATGGTGACCATAATGAAAGGATGCTTAGTGACTCTAGAGCAGATAAAGATTAAAAAATAGAAGAGTTTCGCAAAATGTGTAAACCATGAACATCCAACATAGGAAAGAAACGGAATCCATTAAACAGAGTCAAACAGATATCTAGGGGATTAAAAATTCTGCTGAAAGTATACACAGCAGAACAAGCCAATGTGAGGACAGAATCTCAGATATAGAAGACAGGATTGTGGCTAGCGATCATGCAAAGAAAGATTTCTTAAAAGTAGCAAGAGAAAGCCAGACATGGTGGCACACACCTGTAATCCTAGCACTCAGAGGCTGAGGCAGGGGATCACTGCAAGTTCAGGACCAGCCTGGGCTACAAAGTGAGCTCAAAGCCAGCCTGAACAGTGAGACCATATCTCAAAAAGAAGGAAATAACAAAGAAAAAGAAAAAATATCAATATTAAAAAAAATAGCAAGGGACCACAAGAAATCAACCCAGCAGCTGCTAGGTGCTACAAAGAATATCATATGATTGATCAGCGTAAATAAAAAAGTAGAAGATAGTGCAAATGACCTTACAAAGCTGTTCACAGATGTCATGGCAGAAAAACTTCCTAAGCAGGGAAAAAGAATTTGACATACAGAAAAGTGAGGCAGGCATACAAAAATCAAATTGCCATGATCAAAAAAAAAAAAAAAAAAATTCTACTATGTAATATTCAATATTCCTGAAATTTAACACAAGAACAGAGTATTAAAAGCTGTTAAAGAAAAGAAACAAATCACCTATAAAGGAAGGCCCATCAGAATCATGGCAGACTTCTCAACACAAACCCTCACGTCAAGGAGAGCTTGAAGTGAAGTATTTCAAGCCCTAAAAGAAAACAACCCCCAATCCAGATTCATGTACCCCACAAAACTATGTTTAAAAATTAATAGAGAAATAAGATACTTCCATGACAAAGAACACCTGAGGAAATCCATTAACACCAAACCAGCACTCCAAAAGGTTCTGAAGAACCTTCTAGAAAGAGATAACAAGGATTACAACTCTATGAACCCCAACAGAATGAATCCACCAGGCAGGGCAAATAATTAAAACAGAGGGGGAACAAAGGGAGCCAACAACAGGAAAATAACATGACAAGAATAAGTCAACATAGGGGGCTGGGGATTTAGCTCAGCGGCAAAGCGCCTGCCTGGCAAGTGCAAGGTCGCGAGTTCGGTTCCCGGTACCAGAGGAAAACCAAAAAAAAAAAAAAAAAAAAAAAGAATAAGTCAACATACAGCACTTATAACCATCAATGTTAATGGTCTCACTTCACCAATCAAAAGAAACAGAGTGGCAGAATGGATCAAGAAGCAAGATCCAATAATACAATGCATACAAGAAACATATTTAATTCAAAAAGAAATTCACAGACAAAGAAATCAAAGAATGGAAGACAACACTGCACGTGATAGGAACCCAGCAAAAAGCAGACGAAATTTTTTGCAGGCGAAATGGATTTCAGTCCAAAACTGATTGAGAGACAAAGGTCACTACATTCATGTAAAGGGAATAATCCAAGATGAAGAGATAACAATCATAAATAAATATGCACCAAATATCAGTGCACCTAACTATATAAAACAAATTTTAATGAACATGAAAAATCAAATAAGCACTAATACAATTGTACTGGGGAACCTCAATACCCTACTGTCACAAATGAATCAAGTAGATAAAAATGCAACAATGAAATACTAGAACAAAACCAAACTTTTGAGCAAGTAGATAGGTTATAAGTGTTCACCACAATACCTAGCCCCCAGGTATTTATATAAATATCTATATGTATAAATCCATCCAGATTCATTCACAACCTAACTCTCAAATCCTTTTCTGTCACTTCTACACTGAAATCCCTGATAGAAATCACACTGGTCTGTATGCTGTCTACAAAACCTACCCAGATTATTACCTATATAGGTTTTACTAGAAGCCTTTCAGCTTACCATCTTATGAAAATAATTTTCAACTTTTAGTGTTTGGGCAGTAGAAGCCCCAGTACCTATGATGGCTTCCCAATACCAGCAATCCCTTTGTTCTTAGAATGCCCACTCTATTCATATGATCTATATCACTCACTATATACATTTCTATATCACACAGACATCGATGTCTTATGCACAATTCCCCCATCACACAGAAATCATGAAACATTATGACTGTACATCACTACTGGTTACTACTGGTACTACCTCTTAAAATTCAGTATAAGGAAAAGTAAAACATTTAATAAATGTTTCATTCTACTTTACAAATGTAGTCATTGGTCATTCAGGAATGTAAAAATAATTATGTATTACTGATTTACCACATTATTAGCTTTTGTACAGCATGGTCCAATGGAAATAGAACATAAGTCATATTATTTTCTGGTAGCATATTTATAAAAGTAAAAAGGATAAAAATGTTTACTTTTGGTTTTTTGTTTGTTGTTTGCAGCACTGCTGTGGATCAAGCCCAGGCCTTGGCCATGCTAGACAAGCACTCTATCACTACTGATTTATACCCTCAGTCTAAAAATTTTAGTAGCATCATTTACTTAACATAATATAACCAAAATGTTATTGTTTCAACATGTTATCAGTATTTTTAAATTGAGACAGCCTCTGTCTTTTATTGTATTAAGTATTTAAAATTTATTATGTATTTTACACTTGTAGTACACCTAAACTCACACTAATCACTTGTAGCTAGTACCTAATGTATTAGTGCTGGAGGATACAACTAGCATATTTAAAATTAAAATTTACTGCTGGGTGCAGCAGCATGTCTATAATCCCAGCACTAAGGAGGTCGAGGCAGAAGGATCACTGCGAGTTCACAGCCAGCCTGGGCTACATAGAGAGTTCTTATGGGTTTATCTTTATAAGCAACTTAGTGTTTCTCTTTTGCAGCTTTCAATGTCCTTTCCTTGTTTGCTACTCTTGCCATTTTAAATACAGTCTGATGTAGGGAGGTTCTTTTCTGGTCATGCCTATTAGAGGTTTAAATGTCTCCTAAACATAAGGTACATGGTTAAACTTCTCCCAAGAGTTGATAAGCTTTCTGGCATTATTTCATTAAACAGATTTTCTATACTATTAGTCTGCACCCTTCTGAGCTATTCATTCAACTGATCATTCTAGGATGTTGGAAATGTTCTATATCTGCAATTCCCAGTGTAGCAGCCATTCACCCACATGTGACCGTTGACCATTTGATTATGTGGCTAATGAAAATGAGGAACTAAACTTGTGATTTTATTTATCCCTGATTAATTTAAACAGACATATATGGCAAGTGGCTATAGTTTTGAACAGAGCAGGTACAAAGTATCAATCATATTTTTATTTACTCCCAATTATTTTGAAAATATTGACAAGCTCTAAATTCACTCATTTATAAGCTGGAACATTTTACAGTCTCATTTACAGATCATTAAATTTTAACTTCTTTCCAAAGGTTTATTTATTAACCAACTTCCAGCTACTCTGAAAAGTACAGGTTTTTGTCCCAACTGAGCTGGGATCTCTACTTTTTCAAGTGACAAACTCAAATAATAAATTTTAATAGACTCTTCCCTCACGACCTCAGGACGTGAAAGAGTTCAAAACAGAAAAGATCAGAGGTTTTGTGAATTCACAAAGAGCCTACCAACAGAAAACAGAAAATGCAGAAGCAGAAATTGGTAGAATCCCAGCCTGTTTATTGATCTAATTATCCAAACATGTTTTATATTTTGATATTTTTTTAAAGCACCTTTTTAGCATGAAATCTAGAAAATGTTGCTGCACTGGGCACGGCAGCACATACCTGTAGTCCCAGTACAGGGAGGCTGAGACAGGACGGTCACAAGTTCTGAACCCATTCTGGGCAACTTACCAAAATCCAGGCAAAAAAAAGATGCTAGGCATATGATACATGGGGCAAAAGACTGCCGCTTCTGCCATTCCAGTCTGTTTCTGGTCTGTTACCTTTCTTTTTTGGTGTTAGGAATCAAACTCAGGACCTTGTGCTTGCCAGTCAGGCGCTGTGCCATTGAGCATAAAAATCCCTGGGTCCTCTCAGCTGTTACTGACAACAACTTTGCTTTTTGTTTTATTTTGAGATAAGGTCTCACTATGTAATTCAGGATGGCTCCCTGAGCTCATTATGGAGCCAAATCTTGCCTCAAACTTACCAGATTCTCCTGCCTCAGCCTCCTGAAAGCTGTGATGACAGTTGTGTGCCACCATGACTGGCACAATTTTGCTTTTCAAGTGGTAGAAATCTAGCTCATAGTAACTAAATATATCCTTTTCAAATCTCAGTATTTCATTTAAATGTCTAAGTTTATGAACACAGAATTTGAAAACAGCTGATTGAATATAAGTCATCAATAAAACACTGATTTCTGACAGTGACTGAAAGAGAAGCTACGATAAGCTTTACCTATTGTATAATTTCTGGAGACTGCTGGGCGAACACAGTTACAGAATACATGACACTGGCCCCACAGGCTACTGATCCTTGAAATCAGTATCAGGTATTTATATATACCTTATCTTCAATGAGTTCATTTAATCAATCATCCTAGCTTTCTTAAAAGCAAAGAAGTGGCTCAAGACATATAAACCCAAGATACCATTTGAAAAAGCACAACACAGAGATTCCAGGTAAGTGTAACATAAATGACTGCATTCATTTCAATACTATTAGAGAGAAAAGAAGTTCAAGAATAGCGATCAGCCAGGCACACTGAACCAACGGTACCACTGCACCACTTTAGGTTTCTGAGTACCATCTAGAATCATATTACTGTCCTCACATATATCAAGAAATTGACCAAATATTATTTGGGAACTAAAACTAGGAAACATTTGCTACCAAGAAAATAATCAGGGTAGTACAACTGGTAAAAATATCAGTATGGTTAGAAGTCATGATAACAGCCAACAGAAGAAGAACAGATTTAAGAGACAGGGTATCCTGTAAAACTCCAGCACTGTAGGAATACACCCTTCATAAAGAAACCCGTACTTCCTCGTTCAGGAAGTGGAAAGACCTCTAAGGAGATAATGGGAACCATTCACGTCAGTCATTCTTTAAAGCCTTGCTTACATTATGAACAGCATCCTGGCAATGAGAATATGAGGTATTCAAGGCAATGGCTTCTAGTACCATGTGCCTCCAGCTCTAATCAGATGATTCTATTTCTCTTTTCTCTCTGCCCTACTGAATTTGATAATCAGGGTGGGGGACTCGAAACAAAATGAATGATGAAACAGTATTTATGGGGAAAGGATTTCCCTAACTTTTTTTTTTAATAGTTTCAAATATTCTATAGTAAAAATATTAAAGATTAGTTAGTATATCCTTTACTTAGATGCACCAATTGCTAATATTTTCTCCAATGAATGGAAAATATTTTACAAACATTAGGTTCAAACATTCAGGGGACTACCTCGCTAACAAAATTGAGACCAAAAAATATAAAGCTCCAACTAAGCCAAGGATGGGAGAAACATGCCATGCAAAAGGAAAGGCAAGAATAGAAGCCCTGAGGCAGTTAAAAACTTCTAATGTGCTCACAAAGAGTAAAAGACACTGGTGGATGCTTGCTTACCATGTGTAACGTCCCACAACAAAAACAAAAAAAAAGCTGCTGAAGAAGTAATCAAGGATCAAAGCTCATAAAGCCTCTGAGCAACACAGTTGAGATTTTATTCTAAATGTAATGAGAATCCACAGGAGGAATGTAGGAAAGTTTCATATTCAAGTTTGTAAGAGACTGCTCTACAGAAATGTAAATGAAAATAGTTAACTAAGATTCCACCTTACTCCAGAAAGAATGCCTATCATCAAAGGCTCAAAAAACAATAAATGCTGGCAAGATTATAGACAAAACAACACCCTTCTACATTGCTGTTGGGAATGTAAACTAGTACAACCACTATAAGAATCACTATGGAGATTTGTAAAAAAAAAAACACCTAAAACTAGAAATGCCATTTAACCCAGCTATACCTCCCCCAGATACCTTCCTGAAGGAGTCAAAGTCATCACACTGCAATGATACATGCATATCTATGTTTACACTACCACAATTCATAAAATTTAAATTATGGAAACAACCTAGATCCCCATCAACAGATGTGTGGCTAAAAGAATATGTGGTGTATATATACACAACGGAGTATCACACATCCATAAAGAAAGATGTTTAAATCATTTGTGGGAAAATGGTTTCTGTTATATGAGAAACCCAAAATATGAATAATTTAAAAGGCAAAATAAAGGAGAGATGGTAGAAAATAGAATTTTTGAAGATGGGAAAAGGGATCTTAAAAAAATTCAAGAGGGAAGAATTAAAAAATGACCAAATGATAAATATATATAAACCTGCTTACTGCAATAATAGCAAAAATCTTTTTTTTTTGGTAAGAAATAAAGCACTAGTAAGAATAAAGCATTTAACACATGGGTAAGTAAGGCATATAGAACCCAAAATAGCTATGATCAGAAAAGAATCTCTCCACATCATACGCAAAATTCTAGAAGTCCAACACCAGAACAGAATCTTAAAAGCAGTTAGCAAAAGCAATAACTCACTTACAAAGGTAACCTCATTGGATTAACAGCGGACTTCCCAGTACAAACCTTAAAGTTCAGGGAGCTTGTAGTGAAGTGTTTTAAGCCCTAAAAGAAAACAATTTCCAAGCCAGGCTGATATACCTAGGGAAATTATTTTTCAAAACTGACGGAAAAATAGCCAGACATGTTGGCACATGCCTATAATCCCAGAAGTCCAACTCGGGAAGTTAAGACAGGAGGATCACCATGAGTTTGAGGCCAGCCTGGGCTATGTAGTGAGTTTAGGACCAGCCTGAACTACACAGTGAGACCCTGTCTGAAAAAACAAAAAAAAAGAAAAAAAAAATGGAGATGATAAAGAGCACCTAAATTTATGACCACTGAACCAGTACTCTAAAATATTTTCAAGGATATCCTAAAGATGACAAAGTTAACAACAACAAAGGTCTAGAAGAATGAATTTAAGTAAGATGACCAGTTAAGTACAAAAAACAGGGAATCTGCAACATGAAAAAAAGGAAACACAGAAATAAATCAATACCTTTCAGTAGTAACTCAATGTGAATGGTCTCAAGTGGCCAATCAAAAGATACACGCTAGGAGAATAGATCAAGAACAAAATTTTAAAAGAAAGAAAAAAGAAACAAAATCAAGCCAGGCATTGTGGCACATGCCTATAACCCCACAACTTGGGAGGCTCAGGTAGGAGGATCGCCACAAGTTTAAGGCCAGCATGGGCTACATAGTGAGTTCAAAGCTAGCCTACACTACATAACAAGATCCTCTCTCAAAAAAAAAGAAAACAAAACAAAAGAAATCAAGCAGTGTGCTGTATATCAGAAACACATTTAAACCAAAAAGAAACACACAGACTAAAAATCAAAGGATGGAACACAGTATTTCATGAAATAGGAACCTGAAAAGGTGTAGCTACCCTATATCCAGACAAAACAGACTTCAACCAAGTGATCCAAAAAGGCAAAGAAGGTCATACATATTGGTTAAGGGGAACAATCTGACAAAAAATGAGAACAATTATTAACATATATGCAGTAAACAACAACACACCAAACTGGATAAGACCAATACTACTGTAGGACATAAAAGAGCAAAAAAAGAAACACAATTGGGGGACCTCAATATCACAGTATCACATATAGGTCAAGTAGACAAAAAAAATAAATAAATAAATCAGAGTTGAACAAAACCTTCAAACAAATGGACCTGAAAGACATCTACTAGGTGGTCTACCCAACAACATAATACACATTCTTCTCAATAGTATATGGAACTTTCTTAAAAGTAGACCACATATTAGTCAATAAAGCAAGCTTAATATAAAAGAACTGAAAGTATACCATGCATATTATCAGATCACAGTGCAATGATACTAGAAACTATCAGCAAAAGAAAACACAAATGATGCAAATGCATGGAAACTAAACAAGACACTCAAAGTTACAGAAGAAGTCATGGAAGAAGAATTAAGATAGCTTCTAGGATTAAATAATAATCCCAGTGCAATATACCAAAACTTATGGGACACAATGAAAGCAATCCTAAGAGTAAAGTTTATAGCTGTGACTGCCCACATTACAAAAGCAGTGAGCCCAAATAAATAATCTAATGGTGCACCTCAAGGTCCTAGAAAAACAAAAGCAATTCAAACCCAAAGCTAATACAAAGAAGTAAATTATAAAGATTAAAACAGAAGTCAATGAAATTGAGATTCCCCCCAAAAAAACAATAGGAAGAATCAATGAATCAAAGACTTGGTTCTTCAAAAGAATATACAATATAGACAAATCTTTAGTCAATATAACTCAAAAAAACAGAAAAAAGCCAAGTCAATGCAATTAGAAATGAAAAAGGTCAACCATAATGAACACTGAAATCAAAAAGATTAACAAGTATCACAAATCTGTATGCCCCTTAGCCACCTTATATTTGACAAGGGTGCCAAACACATTCACTGAGTTGCCTCTTTAATAAACAGTGCTAGAAAAACTGGCTACCCACACACATGCAGAAGATTAAAACTAGACCCATATCTTTCACTCTGCACTAAATGAAAACCAAAATGGATCAAAGATCTAAATATTAAAACAGAAACACTAAATCTGCTGGAAGACAGAATAGGTACAAATCTTGAAGACACTGGTGTACGCAAAGACTTTATGAACAAAACCCCAACCTCACAGAACTATCACAAAGAATCAACAACCATAATCTCATCTTATTAAAAAGTTTTTGCATGGCAAGAGAAACAACCAACAGAGTGAACAGACAGCCCACAGTGTGGGAAAAGATTCTTGCCAGCTGTTTCTCAAAGGACTACTATCTAGAATATATAAAGAACTCAAAAAAAAAAAAAAAAATCAGACTGTAAATTTAAAGATCATATCCAAAACTGGGCATCCGAGATGGAAGATACTTCTCAGATGAAAAAATAGAAAGGACAAATAAGTATATGAAAAAATGTTCAACATCACTGGTTATTTGAGAAATGCAAATTAAAACAATACTGAGATTCCATTCCACACCAGAAAGTATGGTTATCATCAAGAAATTAACCAATAACGGGGCTGGGGATTTAGCTCAGCGGCAAAAGCGCCTGCCTGGCAAGCGCAAGGTCGTGAGTTCGGTTCCTGGTACCGGAGAAAGAAATTAACCAATAACAAATGCTGGCAAGGGTGTGGGGGAAAAAGGAACCCTTCTCTACTATTGGTGAGATTGTAGACTGGTACAACCACTGTGGAAATCAGTGTGGAGATTCCTCAAAAAACTAGGACTACAGGTCCCATTAGATCCAGTTATTCTCCTTCTTGGTATCTTCCCAAAAGAATTAAAAGCACCATCACTGGCCAAGCAGAGTACCTACATGAGTAACATTTAACGTCATTCTACAGGTTTCTGTAATCTTGTCAGAAAGCAGAATAAAATGGCTTGTTGTAGTTTCTAGTTATTTCAATAAATAACAAGATGTATCTGAAAATGCTTTGTAGATCACAAAGCAAGATCCAAACAACAGTTATTGCTATTCACCACCAGATGGTGATGTCTTATTTAAAGCAAAGTTCTGACTATGAGTTAGCCAATTAAACAAACCATGGTGTCTGAATAAAATGATTTTAAAGAATGGCTCAAGTTACAGTTACTAAAAACAAGTTCTGCCTGAAGCCAGTCATGGAGGTGCACACCTGTAATCCCAGCACTTAGGAGGCTGAGGCAGGAGGACTGCTGTGAATTCAAGGCCAGCCTGGGCTACACAGTGAGTCTAGGAGCAGCCTTAACTATATGTGAGACACTATCTCCAAAAAAAACAAAACCAACCAAACAAAACCATATCATTTGCTATTAACTACAAATAACCCTTTTTAAGTAACTCTAATGCCATTATTACCACATAAAAAATTTCTTCGTGTCACAGAACATCTAAACAATTAAGCAATTTTAGATTTTCAATTAACCAAGAAATGAAATTGTATTTTTCTATTGTGTTTGTAGCAGATGCCGGCAGCACCTTTCATTTACCCCCTCCGCATTCACTTGTCCAAATCTCTGCCAGGGAGTCTCTCTGGGAACAGAAAGTTAACCATTCCTGGGAGTATCCCCCAGCCTAACCCAGCCAGTAACTGGCAAAAGCTCCTTTACCTTTCATTTGTGACAAATCTGAGATACTGTCTACATTACCTTCCAGAGCTCAAAAGGAGCACTCAGCCCCAACTGCCTACAGATGACACCTTCTGTGCTGGCTCTTCCTCTCTACTATCTCATTTCTTCCTCAGCCCCAGTGTTTCCTGGCAATACTTCACAAGCTACCTACTCTCCTATTTCTGTCTGCTTCTGGAGGAAGCCAACATAACTTCTTACTTTTGAATGAAATCTCTGGACATTCCCACAAAAACTATAGACATAAAAATTATGCAAACATGTCCAAGAAGATTAAAGACCTGTAGTGCCCAAAATCATTCAAAGATACCAGTTCAAAGTAGCCTTCCAGCCAGACATAACAGTGCACACCTGTAATTCCAGTGCTCTAGGATTTTCAGGCTTTTTTGGGGGGTGTACCAGGAATCAAACTCAGAACCTTGTGCTTGCCAGGCAGGCACCTGTGCTGCTCGCTGAGCTATATCCCTGGCTGCTCTAGGGTTTGAGGCAAGAGAATTGCAAGTTTAAGGCCAGCCTGGGCTACCACAGCAAGACGCTATCTCAGAAACACAAAACAAAGACAAACAAACAAACAAGAAACTTTCCTCCTGAACTCTTAACTATGTTGTTAGAAGTCTTCCATCAAAAGTAAACTGTTAAGTTGAAAAATGAACATCCTCGTTCCTTATTCTTCACTCTTCATGAGGAAACATCATTATGTAAATACTTGCTTCTGATGTACACAAAATCTAACTGAAAATAAAGACAACTGTTGGCTTAGGCTTCTACATTTTGAAGGAAATCAAGTGTTGTTCGTCTCAAACAAGTAACAGTACCAAAGTTGTGAACATTTAAACAAAAGAAGTTATCATACCAATAGTACCACAAGAAAGTTCCCTCCAGGTAACGCACGCTCCTGCACGCGCTTTTCTAGACAGTTCTCTACACTCCCAACTCCCAGCTTCCGTGTTCCCACCTACGCCATTTGCTCTTCCCTAACCCTCTACACAACCTGACTTCCGAAAGTCAGATTAAATTCTTCCGTCTCTGTTTTCACCTCAGTGGCACATGGCACTGCTGATCATACCTTCCTTCTTGAAGCCTGGATATCTTTTCTGATGTCCCTGGCATACTTTTCTGATGTCTCTTCTAACCTCTTTGTCCCTTTTTGAACTTCCTGGCAAGCCTCTCCTTCTGCTCTGTCCCTAAAAGCTAATTCTATTCTGGTATTTTGTTTCTTTTTGTCCCCAAGTTTCCAGTCTTTTGCTTCAATGTGAGGATATGGCTGTCTCACTCTGCTGGTTAACAGTACATCCAAAAACTACAAAACCTTACCAGAGTGACTGACTCCACAAATACAGGGTTAGCTTTTCTCACATAACAAGAAGCTCAGAGTAACCAGTTGCTAGTTTTGGTTTCATGACTCACTGTAGCCATCACACTGAACTCACCAGAGTTCCCAAACAAAACATGCTATTTCCAGTCCCAGTTTTTCACATGCTTAGTTCCCTCTACTCTCACCTAGTTCTTCTCATCCTCAGGGTTCAAAATAGCTGTTAAGGAAAAAAAAATTTTTTTGGGGGGGGACAAGGTCTCACTATACAATTCAGGCTGGCGGGCTGGGGATTTAGCTCGGCGGCGGCACAGTGCCTGCCTGGCAAGCGCGAGGTCGTAAGTTCAATTCCTGGTACCGAGGAAAACAAAACAAACAAACAAAAAAAACAATTCAGGCTGGCTTTGAACTCACTATATAGCTCAGGCTAGCCTTGAACTCATGATGATCCTCCTGCCTCAGCTTCCTGAGTGCTGGGATTACAGGCATGTGCCCCCATGTCCAGCTAAGAAATCATTCTTTATCTCACCATAGCAGAATAAAGCGCCCCTGCTGAGTGTCCCAAAATAGTCCTATTTTGTCCTTATGTACTATACTGTATCATGAACACTGTGTGATCAGATGTGTCCCACATCAAATAGACCGGTATCTTCAGCACCTAGGACAGTGCTTAGCCCATATGTAGCCAATAAAAATTTAAGGAACGGATTTGGTCTCTGAAAAAACCTCAAAACGCTGTTTTTCATAAACACGAATTTCTCCTAACCAAAGTAACTGATTGGCTAGCAAATGAGTAAACAATAACACATGGTTCTTTCTCAGACTTAAAGAGCCAGACAGGGAGGCAGGACAGCAAATTTATACACACAAACATGGAAACATGTAAAATGTGTCTATCTGATGATGGGCATTTTTGATACCAATCAACTATGTAGCCAATCAGGGGTCGGGGTGTGGCTTGGTGGTAGAGCACTTGCCTAGCATGCACAAGAGCCTGGATTCAATCCCCAGCACCACCAAAAAAAAATAAAAGTGACCAATCGTAAACTGACTTTCACGTAAACTAAACTTTTAATAAGTTTAGTGAGCTTCCCAAATACTACATGGCAAAAGGACAGGCCACCTACGAAAAGCAACGCTCTCACAGAAGGAACTGCGACCGGACACAAGGCTCCCTCCTTCGTCCCTTCAGTCATCCCACTCCAGTCTATATCTGCTCTCCAACCACTACAGATCTGTCCCTTCTACAGGCTCATGTAACCAGAATCATGTAGTGTATTTTTATTTGACTTTTCTTTTAATCTAATATTTTTGAACAGTCCTTTTTAATATTAGAGTCCCTTTTCTGTGACTACAGAATCTTTATTTTTTTATTCTGAGGTAGGGTCTTGCTAAGTTGCCCAGGATGGACTGGAACTTGAGATCCTCCTGCCTCAGCCTCCCAGAGTGCTTGGATGACAGGTGTGGACTACCAAGGGTGGCTGAGGCTGTGATCAGCTTTTGACTTTCTACACATGAGAACATGTGATGTTTGTCTTTCTGTGCCTGAGTTATTTCACTTAACATATGTATTCCATTCTGCCCTTGTTGATGCAAATGACAGGATTTTATTCTTTCTTATGGCTGAATATTATTCATATATATATATATATATACATGAATATATATATCACATTTTCTTTATTCAATTATCTGTGAGTATACAGCTAGGGTTAAATTCTTTTTTTTTTTTTTCTTTTTGAGATGGGGTCTTGCTATGTTTCCCTGGCTGGCCTAGAACTTGTGATCCTCCTGCCTCAGCCTCTTGGGTAGCTGAGATTACAAGTGTGTATCAGTGCTCCCAACTTTTCATATTTTGATTACTGTGAGTTGTGCCACAACAAACATGTGAGGAAAATTCACTTTCACATGCTACATTGTAAACCCTATGGAGAATAGTTTGTGAACTCTTGGTTTAAACCTGCTTTTAAAACTGGGCGTGGTGGTGCACACCTGTAATGCCAGCACCAGGGGAGGCTGAGGCAGGAGGATTGTCTTGAGTTAAAGGCCAGCCTGGACTACATAGAGAGTTCAGGGCGATCCTGAACTAAAAAAAAAAAAAAAATCCTGCTTTAATATGTCCCCAGTATCCACATATGACATTAAAATTTCAATTAAACAAAAGAGTGGAGGAGTAGATAGAAAAGCAAGATCTAAGTATATTCTGTCCTCTTTAAACATAAAGATACAGGTTAAAAATACAAGGATAGTAGCCGAGCATGGTACCTCACGCCTGTAATCACAGCACTCAGGAGGCTGAGGCAGGAGGACTGTTGTGAGTTTGAGACCAGCTTGGG
>NW_004955414.1:14041882-14099925 GCF_000276665.1 Chinchilla lanigera | reverse complement strand
ATATATACCTATATATATATAAAGTGTCATTGCATGCAAAACTGATCATAAGAAAGCTGAAGTCATTATTCTAATATCATAAAATGAAGACTTCAAAAAATAAATGTTAGTAGAAATGGAGACTTTTATATCACCTGAGAGGTTTCACTAGGAAGAGATAATTCTGACACTAATAGTAGAACTTTAAAATACATGAGAAAAACTGACAGCTGAAGAAATATATATAATACAGTCATAAATGTAAATTTCAATATCCTCCCAGTAAGTTATAGTACCTCCAGATAGAAAAGAACTAAAGATTAAGAGCAAACCAGTCAGAATATAGAAGACATGAACGTGTTCAAAAAATGGCACTGGCATTTCTAGAATACTCTGACAAGAGTCAAAAACACATTCTTTTAAAGCGACAGACAAAACCTCGCGTTGGTGAGGATCTGCAACCACTGGAACTCTCAACACAGTGACAGTATATTAAGTGGCAAGACTGCTTTGGCAAGATGTCTGGAACTTCTTCAGTTAATAAACCTACACCACACACTCCATCAACTATGTACCCAAAATGAAAATACACTTACATACATTTACATACAAATGTTTAAAGATTTTAGAAGACTAAGTGATGTAGTTCAGGGTAGAGGTTGTGAGTTCAATCCCTAGTACCTACACACACATACACACACACACACACACACACACACACACACACACAGCTGATCTTACAGAAGTAGAAAATGGAAGAATGGTTAACAGCCTGAGAAAAGGAACAAGGGAGGGCATGCCAGAGTTGAATTAAACTAATGGACTTCCACCTATTCGCAGAGAACTAGACAAGTGCTTGGTGTGGGAAAAACAACAGAATTGGTGTCAGAAGCATTCTGTGGATGGAGGAACATTTTTTCTTGTATCCTGATACTACATCATTAAAAGATACCAGCAGAAAAACGACAGGTGAGTATGCTTTCTAAATATGAACACATGAATCTTTATCAAATTATCTGCAAACTAAATTCAGTGGCATATGAAAGAGACTGCATACCATGACCACATAGGATCTATCAGGAAGGGGCCTTGCCACATCACAAAGACCATGTGTTTAAATGGCTGGTGCTTCGAGCCATATGATACCAGACCACCTCCAGATAGAAAGGAACTAAAGATTAAGTTCAATCAAAGGGCCATACCCCTAAAAAATTCTGATATACTAAAGCCCAGAGAAGCTTCCTAACAGGCGAACATGCTGCTGATTTCCAGGGAAGCTCTATGTCCGAGACCCTCCTAGACTTTGCCCTGTGTGTCTTGTCATGTGTCATGTGGTCTTAAATTGCATCTTTTATTCAAAAACCGAAATATATAAGGACAGCACTTTGCTGAATTCTGCTGTGAGTCCTTCCAGTGAATTACAGAGTCTGCATTAGGCAAAGGGAGCCCAGATTTGCAGCCAGTTGGTCAAAATGCACATGGTCCAGGGACCCTACTTATGGATGGGGTCTGAAATGGTAGTTTTGTTGATGATCACCCTCTTTTGTAGAATATGAAGTGAATTACAGGTGGTTAAAGATTGAGAATCACACTACACTCAATTTTTAAAGTTTGGATTAACCAGAAATGCTATAAAGAGGCAATTAACAAGAAATGCTATAAAAAGCAGGGGAAACTAAATGGTTTAAATGGTTCGAAAACATGGAGAAATGCTTAACCTCATCACAGCAACACAATGAAAAACTAATTCACAACCACATCAACAAAAACTTTAAAGTCTGACAATACCACATGTTGATTATATGGATAAATGGGAACTCTCACACACAGCTGGTAGTGCATGAACTAACAAAGCTTCCCTGGAGAGCAACCAAGTTATGCCAAAGACGAGACAACTCCAACCCTAGGCAAAACTGCAGAAATGCTGATAACAGAACAAAAACAGGCCTAAATATTCATTAACTTAAAAAACATAAGCTATGGCATTTGTGTGTAGTGGAATATTACACAACAGTTAAAAGTAAATAAAACAATGCATTAATATAAATATATCTCAAACACTGTCGAGAGAACAACAAAAAAGCAGAAGAATATGCCCAATGTTATTTCCCTGATATTTAAAGTTCTGAGCATGTAAATCCGCACCACGTATTGCTTACAGGTATACATACTCTCAGTATGAAAGCCTTTGAGGAAACAATAAAATCAAGGGTGGTACTTGCCTGTGGGAATGGAGGGAAGAAAATCAGAACAGGCACAGTACACAGAGGTTTCAAATAAACCTGTAATTTTAATGCCTTTTAAATAATAAAAATAAAAACAAGAAAATTGAAAGAAGTCACATCCTAGAAAATTTCAAAATTCCAAGAATTTTTTAAAAATTATAAAAGTCTTTCAGGAAGGAAAAAAATAATCACTTACAAACGAACAAGAATCAGACTGACAGATTTCTCATCAGCAAAGTGGATGGTAGAAGATTAAAAAAGCAACACTGTCAAAGTTCTGGGTGAAATTATTTGAAAACTGAAACACTGTATTCAGTCCAAACCAGCAGTCAGAATAGAAGGCAAAATACATTTTCATACATGCAAGAACTCAAAATTTACTACTTAAGAGACCCTGTTTGGGTGTTGCACGGCCAAAAAAAAATGTATCTAACAGGGAAAATGTGGGAAACAAAAATGGTGGTGAACAAATAAACCACCCCCACCAAGACACAGTTTAACTTAAATAATTGTAGAGAAATAATATAAAAGTACAAACATTATGAAATTAAAATACCAAATGACAAGCTGGGAGTGGAATTAGGAGGCAGTTTTGGGGAGGAGGGCCTGTTAAGAGTTCTGTATTGCCTGAGTATATGTTTATTAAAACAATATAATGTGCTCTAGTATCAGCCACAGGGAAAAAAGAGAAGACCTCACAATATGGTATTAATATCCTTGTAATTTTTTATTATTTACACTACTGATATGTCTACCTTAACAGGTACACATAATTTCTTTAAATGGTCACATTTTGTCTTTCATCAGAACTATCCATAACTAAACCAGGCATGGCAGTACAGTCCTGTAACCCAGCACCTGAGAGGCTGAGCACAAAGATCACTGCAAATTTAAGGTCAGCCTGGGCTACATAAATAAATAGTAAAAAATTTTAAAAGGGTTGGGATGCAGCCCAATACAAAAGCCCTCAGTTCAATTCTCAGTACTGGAAAAAAAAAAAAATTATCCCCACATAATCCAGGAAAGAAGTTTGTATCATCCATCTCAGGCTTCTAAGCAACTTTATTACAGACCCTAAAATAAGGAAGGCACATCTGAGTTATTAAAAAAAAAAAAAACCAGTGAAATAACACGGGGTCGGGGCTTCAGTAATATATAGCTTTACCAGCAATATCCAAAAGGAAAAGGCAGATTACATACACACTGCAAAATGTCTAGTGGGCAAGGAGCAATAAAGAGAAACATGCAGTATATTAAAATACCCATTGTTTCTAATTTGAAATGTGTTGACACATTCATTCAACCAACGTGAGTATCTACTATATGCCAAACAGTATGCTACAAAAAGAGAATAAGATGAAATTAATTCCTTATGGAAACTTACTGTTAGTCATTCATATGCTGCCATTAGTTAATGTACTACTTTTAGTAAAAGAAATGAAAAATACTTCCAGAGTATTTGTAACTCCCCAAATAATTTTCCAACATGGTTTTAAGTTCCTCAACCACAACTCTTATCAGAAATCTTATGCCTTGTTAGGTTGCAGGGCTCAGGATGTGGCTTAGTAGCAGACCACTTGCCTCTTATACATGAGGCCCTGAGTTCCTTGTCCAGTACCATAAAAACAAACACCAAATACTGGACTGTACAGTTAGGTTGCAATTTCCTCTATATATTATCTCAAATGTCTATGACTTTTCCCATACTGTTCCCTCCCTGGAATGCTTTTCCAATCTGTCCTCAACCACTAAAATTTTCCGTAATGACAACAGCAATGTTATGACTTCCCCCGGGCAAAGTAAGGTTCAAGTTCCTTTATCATCCCAAAGCTCCAGGACGTCCCTCTACACAGCAGTCACACTGCTATCCTAACTGCTCAGCCAGACTTGTGCAACACTATCACGCAAACATGATACAAACATATGTGTCTACAAGAGGGGCACTTTAGAAACAATGACACAAGGAGACTAAAAGGATGGAAGATTACGCAAAGCTGTACTTGAAAGCCAGCTGGGAATCTACACTAATATAAGGCAAAAGAGACAATAAAGCAAACTTTCAGGAAAAGTATCAGGATAAATAGGTGAAAACAGATATTCCTGGCTCCATATTAAGTCATTCGCCAGGCGCAGTAGCATATGCCTGTAATCCCAGCACTCAGGAGGATGAGGCTGGAGGAGCTGAGTTCAAGGGCAGCCTGGGCTATACAGAGAGACCCTGTCTCAAAAAAAAAAAAAAAAAAAATCGCTGATACCAAGACCTCAACAGAGAGTCTGCTTTTAATAAAACATTCAATGGCCTGAGCACCAGTATTTTTAAGGGATCTGGATGATTCTAATGTGTGGGCAGTAATTTACTTAATTAAATTGCATGATTATAATAAGGGCTGAAAACCACTGAACTACAAAGAAAAATAAAAACATTCTTTAGTGAGGCTAAATGGAAGTTGTAATAGTAGGAAAACACTTTTTTTGCTGGTTCTTTTTTTGTTTTTGTTTTTGCTTTTTTGAGATGGAATCTCGCTATGCAGTTCAGGCTGGCCTTGTATTCATATGTAGTCCAGGCTGGTCTTAAACTTGAAGTGATCCTCCTAACTCAGCCTTCAGAATGCCAGGATTACAGTCTGCATACACCACACCCAGCCTAGGAAAACACTTTTGATGACACCCTTCACAAAAATTTTACAGCTATAGGAAATAGAGTCTTACTTCAAAGATTCATATAGAAAACTATTTCCAAGTGTGAGAAGGATAAGGGTGTCCTCAGGCAGGAGGAGGACAAATCTGAGCCCAGCCTGGTCAGCTTAGCAACATCATAAGACCCTGTCCCAAAATCGTAATGAAAGCTGGTCTCTAACTCAGGATGAAGGCGCTCGGTTCAATCTACAGTACTCTGGGGGGTGGGGGTGAGAAAGACAAAAAAGATAAGTAGATAAAGATGTATGATCAAGGAATTCACTGTACTTATGAACTTGAATTTCTTTAGTCTTAATATTCCATGCAATTATAACTTTTTAAAGATAATGTTAATACAAATACTAATGACGTTGGAAATTTTAACAATAAAAAAGATAAACAGAATACATCATCAGAAGCCTAGGGCAGACGGTATAGCTCAATGGCAGAGCACTTGACTAACAGACATGAGGCCCTGGGTTCAATTTCCAGTGCTGCAAAAAGAAATAAAGATGGGAATGGAACAACTAAGGATGAAAGTGGAAGTTCAAAATATGGGAGAGTAGGAAAGTAAAGGGGTAAGATACAGTGACCTGGTGAATCAAACCAGGTTAAGAACCAAGGTACGAGTAAAAGAGAATACAAATTACACAATGAAAAGGCTATGCAGGTAGCACTCACAATAATCCAGATAGGGAAAGCCAGGCACTATGACACATGCAATCACATCTACTGGGGAGACTGGGAAGTATTCCAATTCTGAGGTCAGCCTGAACCACTTAGAGAAAGACTATTTCAAAAGAAACGGACTGTGAGTGTAGCTTGGTGTGAGGCCCTAGGTTCAATTCTAAATACTGCCACACACACACACACACACACACACACACACACACACACACAAAGCAGAAAACAAAAAAGGAACAAACAAAAAGAAACAAAAGAAAAAAAGACTATGAATACAAAGGCAAAAAGAAAGAACAAATCAGTAAATATAGTCAATCTATCTATTAAAAAAAACTCTTAGGCCAGGCATGGTGTCACATGCCTGTGACCCTAGCACTTGAGAGGCTGAGGCAGGAGGACTGCCACAAGTTCAAAGCCAGTTTGGGCTACACAGTTCAGGGGCAGCCTGAACTATACAGCAAGAGCCTGTCTGAAGAAACAAAAAACAAACAAACAAAAAAAACCTCTTAGAATTGAGAATGTCATAGAATGTCTGACTTCCATGTTTAATGTCAGCCTAAATTACTGCCAACATGGACAACTCCTTTAAAAGTTCTAATAAAAGGCAGGCATGGAGGCACACAGCTGTAACTCCAGCACTCTGAGAGGCTGAGGCGTGAAGATCACAAATTCCAACCCAGCCTGGTGCCAAAATTCCAACCCAGACCTTGTCTCAAAATTTAAAAACTAAAAAAGAAAGAAAGAAAGGGAGGGAGGAAGGGAGGGAGGGAAGGAGGACGGACGGATGGACGGACGGACACACACACACACACACACCCCAGATTGACCCACCAGTGATCTAGCTCATAGCTCAGTACGAAGGCCCTGGATTCAATACCTATTAACACACACACACCCACTGTAATAAAGTAGCACTTGGCTACAGTGTGTAATGGGAATATAAATGAGGGACTCTAGTAAATTAAACTCCATTTTTTTTTTTTTTTTTTGAGACAGGGTCTAGCTATGCAGCTCAGGTTGGCCTCAAACACCCAGTGATCCTCCTGCCTCAGCCTTCCAAGTATTACAGGCATGCACCACCATACCCAGCTCCACTATATTTTTCTTTAGTCAAAGTTTTCCAGTGTGTTTCAATCTTATTATATCCCAAACTCCAAACACCAAAATTAAGTAACAAATTGAAACAGCCTATTTTATTTTCTATAAGGCTTTTTAACATTTAAACACTGAGGAAGTAGCAATTATATTTATTTGCAGAGCCAACTATGAGGCTGCTTAGAACAAAAGGAATAAAGAAAGTATCAAAATACATTTCCTGAGAATCTAGATACCAAAAGCCAAAGCCTCACAGCCAGTATCTCCTCCACTTTCCCTGTGAAACACACTCACTGAATGACGGATCATACCACTTAATCCACAGACCATTAAACTGTCCGTCTAGCCTGTTCTCCTCCACCTTCTGTCCACTCATAACCTAAGCACATCTTTAAGTCCTACCTTCAGTAAATACAGCCTTTCCTCTCTGAGCGAACATCATCACTGTTCATACAACCTAATCCTCAGCATGATCTGGAAGCTACACCTCCAAAACAAATTTAAAAAGCGCACTTACATGAGACTGAGGCCATCACCGTGTAACAGCAACAGTACAACTTTACCTTACTAGGTAAGCTGCTTGGTCCCTACACCACCACGGCCTTATGACAATTAGGCAGAACAACTCAAAGCTGCCTATGGTTTTTGACGGATTTTTCCCGTTGCTTGTTTATCTATCTGTTTGGTTGGCTGGTTTTCAAGACAAGGTCTCACTATGGAGTTCAGGCTCGTACTGAGCTCACTATGTACCCCAGGCTTGCCTTGAACTCCCAGTGATCCTCCTGCCTCTGCCTCCCCAGTGCTGGGATTACAGGGGTGCACCACCACGCCCAGCACAAGGGCTATCTTTGGATGAAAGAAATTAGTTCACTGTAGTATCACCCTGTTATCAGAAAAACTTAAGATTCACCTAATCTAAGAATGTCAAAAAAAAAAAAGGGTTTCTGTGTAAAATTAGATTAATATTAAGGAAATTGATGTGCTAATATTTTCATTCACAGAACAGTTTTCACTCACAGACATTTAATTTGTGCTGTGATTCAAAATGTGTTCTCAAACACAAAAATAATCATCTGATTTCCTTCTTTAGATACTTGATTAGAGATTAGCAATTTTTTTTTCTGGAAAGGCCATACAGTAAATGTCTTATGTTCTACAGGCTGTATGTTCTCCCTGACAATTACAACTCTGCCATAGCAGTGTGAAGACAGCCACCGAAGACAACATGTAAACAAATGAAAATGGCAACATAGCAATAAAAATTTACTCACAAAAACCTGTGAGAGACCAGATCTGATGCACAGGCTACAGTTTGCCCAGCCCTGTGTCTATCAGAGCAGTCTCTAACTTTCAACTGCATGTATTTACTTTGATTATAATGTTACATCAAATGAAACAAGATATGAAATCTACTTAATTCAAGTGGCAGCACTAACCAATATGTATATTACTTCCAATTATCAATGGAAAAATGTCATTCTAGCATATTTGGCAAAGGTTTTAATGTAAAAAAAATGCTTTATATAAGAATTCTGAAATGAAGTTTTAGCAGAACATGGTCCTATAATAAATTGGAAAAATGGATTTATTTTGTAAACATTCACTAAGCATTGATTATTACCAATCAGTCACCAGAAGCACTGGTGTTAAGGATCTCACCATCTCCTAGGCTGGAACATGAAGTGTGAAGTGTAAGCACCATGACAAAATCTATACAAGGTACATAGGAGTAAAGAGGTGGGGGTGGTTAACTGAACCTGAGACAAGGCAAGGAATTTTTACCAAAGAGCTAGTGCTTAAGGAGCAGACTAACAGGTGAGCAGACAATGGGCAGGCATAGAAGGGAAGATGGAGAGGGGACATGCAACTCAGGGCATGAGGAAAAAACATAAAAGGTGTGAAACAACCTTTCACCCTTCAGAAATTCAGCATGGCTAAAACATTAGCAATGACAATAGAAGTGAGATTTAATATAAAAGAGGATAAAGAAAATAGATTCAGTAAGACTTGGCAACAAAGAGAAAGTATGTCAGAACTTATGTTTAAGCTGGGCATGGTGGCGCATGTCTGTATTCCTAGCACTCGGGAGGCTGAGACAGGAGGATCTCCGCGAGTTCAAGGCCCACCTGGACTACACAGTGAGACTTTGTCTCAGCTCCCCCGCCCAAAAAAGTTAAGTCTAGAATGGCTTCTTAGTTTCTAATCTAGTTGATTTGGATAGATAACAGGTAATACTCATTTTAAGAGGAAATTCAGGATTATAGGTAAATAAGACAGGAATTCAATTTTCTGTTACAAATCCTCTTCAAAAAACTTTTACTATTTTTTTTTTTATGGGTACTGGGAATCAAACTCAGGACCTTGTGTTTGCCAGGCAGGTGCTTGTGCCACTGAGCTATATCGCCAGCCCCCTACTATTTTTTTTTTTTTTTTTGGTGATTAACAAAGAAATACACAACTAATATAGAAAATGAAATGTAAAAAACAAGAGAAATGAAATAACAAAGGTACAAATACAGGAAAAAGGCCTGGAATCTTTAACACAGATTCAGTCTTTACTATGAATGATTCTTGAAGTCTTTGCTCACTTGAGTATATAACACCACACCACACTATCCACTTCACTTTGCTATTCAGGCAATTCTACGCACATATGCAAGACTAACTCTGCCCACTGCTCCTGCCTGCTTGGAGCTGTCAAGTCTTCCACCCCAATTGCTTTTCTTACCATCAGTTTGGTGCAGTTTGCACTTGGTGTACTCTCATAAGCTATGTTCTTAAATTTAAAAAGTCACTCTGATTTGGGGCAAATATTTCCTAATCACAATTTTAAGTTATTGCCTAGCATGGGCAGGGCTCTGGGTTCCATCCCCAGCACTGTAAAATAAATAATAGATAGGATAATGGCACAAATTATGGGAAAGTGTACTACCAAAATTCCTAATACAATTTATTTTAGAAGAAATCAAATTTATATGGTAAGCATGACAGCTAATGTTGACTGTCAACTTGACTGACTTGAGAGACACAAAAGGTTTCACTAAAGCACACTTACGGGTGTGTGGGTGGGTCACGAGGGCAGGACTTTAGGGACTACATCTGCTCCCTAACCCCTTCCTCCTCTTTGGCGCATTTCCTTGTCTCTCTGCCTCCAGCAGCCATGAGCTGAACAGTTTTCCTCTGCCATGTTTCTGTCTTGAAGCAAACCCACCAGACTGAAACCCCGGAAACTATGAGCCAAAATAAATCCTTCTTCTTTTAAGTTCTGTGTGTCAGGTTTTGTCCCAGATGTGGAAGCTGACCAATATAGTATTTTTAAATCAGTATCAACCAAATAACAGAGCCAGGGCTGGTGGCATATGCCTGTAATCCTAGCACTCAGGAGGCTGAGGCAGGCAGACTGCCCCGAGTTGGAGACCACCCTGGGCTACACAGCAAATTCAAGGCCAGCCTGAACTACGTGGTCTTTGAATGGTAACATTAGCTCAAGTTCAGTTTAGTTAGTTCTTAGTAGATATAAAAATACTTAATAAAGGGCCCATGTCTAATTTTCTTAAACAATCCTCACAATATTTGCTACATTAACCATATAACAGAGCCTTAGCGCACATATTAAATGAATGAAGTACATCTTTCTTACTAGAGGTCTGGACAAAACTTTAACCCATCTAAATTTAAAGGCAAGTTTTTCTCAAGCCATTATGCACGTCAATAAACTCACTTTAGCCAGACTACTTCTGTCCCTGTTACCTCTAGTCCTAGGACAACACTAATAATCTCCTTCAAACCTCCATAACCATTGGTGACCTCAACTCCGTGACATCTCAAAAACAATGTAACAAAAATATATTGCCATATTTCTTCTAACAAATGTCTCAAAGGGTATTTATTTCTAATCACGTTTGGTGGTACATGCCTGTAATCCCAGCTACTCAAGAGGCTGACTCAGGAGGACCACCAAGTTTGAGGCCAACCTGGGTAACTCAGTAACATTTTTAAAAAATCAAAGGGCTTGGACAGGCGTTGTGGTACATGCCTGTGATCCTAGCACCAGGGATGCTGAGGCAGGAGGATCACTGAGAGTTCGAGCCCAGCCTGGGCTACATACTGAGTTCTAGGCCCCTGGAACTGTAACAAGCCCCTGTCTCAATGGAAAAAATAGCCATAATAACAAATGAAAGGGCTGGAGATATAGCTCAGGGGTAGAGCATTTGCTTAGCATGCATGAGGTCCTAGGCTCAATCACTACTCCCAAAGAAAGGGAGACAGGGAAGGAGAAACAGTACATTTTCCTCTTGAAAAGGAATATCCTCCCAGGAAAAAGAAAGATACTTAGGAACCCTGGGTGTTAGCAATCTCACAGTCAATGTCCACTTTTACTTTTATTCATCCCCATCATTATCTACCTCCAGTAGGGAGGAAGCAAGGATCTCCACACAGAGAACAGAACTGGGAAGACTAAAGTAAAATGCAGGGAAGGGAGGAGGAAAACACTTTCATTTAGAGTACACTTTTGCTCTTTTTAACATCAACTGTAAATAGAAACTTTCTTTGTTGAAATGTAGTATTTTGGTAGAGTTTTCAAGTAACAGTCTAAATAACACCAATAATTAGCTGTATACACTTGAACTCTGTCTCCACCCCTTGGTTTTCCTCCCTGCAAAATAAAGACAAAAATGACACAACAGTCCTTTCTTTCTAACTCCAAAACTGAATGATAATCTCTAGAACACTGATTCCCAAACTTTCCAGATTCACAACAGGCTCAGTCTCAGTACTTTTCTCACAGTAGCCCCACGCCGAGAAATGCATAGTAACCTTCCCACTTACTAAGTAGTTGCCAGCCACTGGGGGAAAAAAAAATCTACCTAAACTGAAAAACCTCATGCTTTTATTTCATTCTTAAGCAACTATAATTACTTATGCAACATTCCCGTTGGACACTACACAACTTCTTAACCCTTGGAATTAAGAGTGCACCACTGCTGTTCTATTTTCTGTGACACGCTGATTTTCATGATTTGGGGAGGGGGCATTTTAAGCTGAAGTTACAATATCAAACTTATAAACAAATTTTAGGAGAAGGGTAACATAGTACTTAAAGATAAGTCATAATTACAGTTCCTTCTAAAGGATGTCTTAATTTACAAAAAAAAATTTTATAAACTAGGATTTTTAAATGTCACTAGAACTGCCTAACTATTAAATTTATATAAAGCAAAACCCATTTGACTGTATCAAAGCTTTTCCCCACAAGTGTAACTCAGTATTGTATTTGTGCTCACAATGTAGTAAAAACTCAACATTTTAATTTCAAATGCACTCATGCCATTTATCTGAAAAACACCTTTAATGAAATCTGTTTTCATTAAATAATGAAATACAAGAACATTTTTAAGTGCTTAGTTTATGAAAGGATTTTTAAAGCATTATTTAATTTGATTCTCAGCTACTATCTCTACTAAAAAAAAAAAAGTCAATATAAATTAAATGATTTGCCCTACAACCTACATAGTAACTGCTTAATACTAAAATCATGTCTTCCTCCCCACCTTTGATTCTTTGAGATAGGGCCTCCTATAGTTCAGGCTGGCCTTGAACTCGCTATGTAGCCCAGGCTAGCCTCAAACTCACTGCAACCCTCCTGCCTCAGCCTTCAGAATACTGAGAGTACACATGTGCCCCACCCCCCCATTAAAAAACCTGCCCCACCACCCCCAATTTAAAAATCCATGTCTTTAAAAAAACTCTAGTACATCACAATTCTTTCCAAAAAGACTTAGTGCAAGTCTTCTTGGGTAAATGACATTGTTTTAACAACTATTCCAAGTAGGCTGACCATTATCAAATTCTGAAAAAAATCTTTTCCTTGCACAGTAAAGCCACTCCACATGCAGAAACTTTTCATCTGCCAAGTGTCTAGAACTATGTAACATTAATTAATAATTATTCTTAGATCATCTTATGACAGCAGCTATTATACATCCCTTAGCAACTATATCCAACAGTAATTTAGTGCCTGAGCAGAATTCCTCTTAGCCTTGGTTATTTCCCCTTTGTACTCAGCTAGTGGCCCAATGTTCAATGCCAGAAGTATCAAATTGACCCGAATATTTTTTCTTCTTCTAGTACAGACACAAGCTAAATGCACTGGTTAAAATACTTAAAAGGAACAGAAAAGTAAGCAGTGGTGCATACTACCCAAAATACAATGCCATCCCAAACTCTTAGTTTAGTTCAAGTAAACACCAAAAAACAATTTACTAGCAATTCATTCTCCAAACTCCTACAATTTTCTGACAAATACATTAGTATTATTTCCCAAGGCATCCTAAAAACAATATACTAAAGAATCCTTCGGGAGGCTGAGGCAGGGGATCCTCGTGAGTTCGAGACCAGCCTGGGCTACAAAGTGAGCTCATAGGCAGCCTGAACTGCATAGCGAGACCCTGTCTCAAAAAAAATCAAAAAAAAAGAATCTTACTTCACAATGGCTTTCATTTTTAAAAATGTAAATACAATTTGATAATTACATTACCATATTGGGAGGTTAATTTTTAAAGTTCTGCAGAAAGTCTTCTATGAGGTAATTAATCACTCCCATATTTTATAGTTAAAATTCAACCTTTTATAAGCCGTAATTTGTTAAGGAGAGAGGATTAGAGATATAGATCTGTGTATAATTGCTGTATTAATCTGAGTCTTTGGTGGCCCAACATCATTCATACTCCCTACAGGTAATATTTGAATAACTTCACACTCTGGGCCTTTCCTAGCCTATAAATACATATTCTGTTAACAGAAACTTCATTTCCACAGAGAAGAGAAGAGCGACTCTGCTGTCTTGGAAAGGAAACAACTATCTGTCTTGTACAATACCCAGTCCACTCTGGCCATCTAATACAGACTGGAAAAAAAAAAAAAAAAAGACCTATTTGGGAAACGTTTCTTCTCCAGCCAAGGGCTGTTCTCAGATAAAGGCGATGCTCAGAGTACAACAAATAGGCCTTCTCTGAGAAAAGAAATGTGCCAGAAAAGGAGAGGCATGGATCGGGAATAAATGGGGGCGAGTGTTGGTGCTGAGTGAGGGCTGGAGGCAGCAAACACAACGCTGAGATGCTCCAGCACAAGAATCACCAGCGGCAGCAGGAAGTTTCAATGGGGCCGGGCAGAGCATGCGCCCTACACCCGCGCGGTGGCCTTATGTGGAAGGAGCACCACTTGCGAACACCAATAATAGACCAGAGGCACCAGAGAGAGAAACATGAGCAACAAGCACCTTCTTCAACTGTTTCCCCCGCCGTCAAAGCCCCTCCTCCAGGCTAGAGACTAACCACTCCACCCAACCCTGCAAATGGGAAGGCGACTTCTTCCCCTAAGCCCTGCAGCCGAGACGAAGGGGGAAGGGTTTGGAAAAGTGGGGAGATGCTTTTCTATTATTTGGGGGGAGGTGGGGAGAGGAAGGAGGAAAACTATGGAGGAGGAGAAATTAACCCTCTCCTCCCCGAGGTGGAGAAGCTGAACCGACTTCACCCTCCCTGCGCAAGAATAGAGAACCCCCTCCCTCGCGTTCAGAGCAGACCTCCCTACTCCGAGAAAGGAGTTTGAGGGGTGTTTTAAACCAGCTCTGGAGGGGAAGAAACGAGGGACGAGCCTACTCTCGGGGGAGTTCCCAGCAGAGCGAGGGAGAGAGTCTGGCGTCCGCCGGCCTCCGCCCACTCAGGTAGAGGCAGATAAGGGGGCGCCCCAGAAGACGGGCCCCCGAGATGGTCGGGAGGCTTGATGGGAGGAGGGGAGGAGGAAAAAGCGCAAAGCTGGCCGGAACCTGCGCTCCCCTTCCCCCGCCACCTAGAGGGAGAAGGGGTGGGGGACCGGCCCTGGCGAGCCGAGACATCCTACGGGCCGCCGGCCAGCACAATGACCCCTCCCGCCCCCAGCCCACACCTACCCGCGACGCTCCCACCTCCGCTCCCCGCGGGCACCGTGGCTCCGGGGGGCCTCCGCCCCGCCTCCCCGCTGCCCCGGGCCCCGGGGGCTCCGCGCAGAAGGGCGGCCCGGCAGAGCGGCGCCCCGGGGGAGGACGCAGCCGCCGAGGCCCAGCACGTCGCCTAGAGCGCCGAGAAGAGCGCGCCAGGGCGGCTTCCCGCCGGGCGTTCGGGCCCCTCGCTTACCTTCTCCGTGGCCGACGTCCGGCGGCGGCGCCTGCAGCACCCGCTCCAGCTCAGGGAACGGCAACTCGGGGAGGTCTAGCAGCGGCCCGTAGCGCTCCAAGAAGGAGCAGACTACGGCGAAGTTGGGGCACGAACCCGGGCAGCCCGGAGGAGCCATCGCCGCCGCCGCTGCCGCCGCCGTCGCCATTTTGAACTGGAGGATGGAGGAGGAGGAGGCGAGCGGGGGAGGAGTTGGGGTGCCGAGGATGGCAGGGGAGCCTTGCGGGCGACAGGAGGCGCTCGCGAGTGGGCTCGCCTGCGGATCGCAGCGTCTGTAAGTCGGCGCCGCGATCCCACAATACCACCGCGGCCCGGAGCAGTCGAGAACTGAGCCAGACGGGGGACAGAGAGGCACTCTGTGCCTTTCACTTTCCGTCCTCTTTCCGCCCCCTTTCCTCCTCCGCTCCCCTCCCACTTCGGTTTGCCACTGCCTCGTGTGACAGCGGGAACGAAAACAAGGGAAGCGGGGCGGGGAGGCGGGCTGCAAGTCGGGGGCGGGACTTCTGAAAACGACAGCCAATAGGCTTGAGGAGGCGGTGCCTCCGTGGCGAGCTGCCGGACACTGGTTCCCTTCGCGGAGTGGGAGGGCGCCTGGGTGAGAGGCTCCGGGTGCTCGGAGTGAGCGGGGCAGTGCGCAGCCGTCCCGAGAGCACCGCTGAGAGGAAAAGTGCGGCGTGAGTTTTGAGGGGGGTGAAGGAGTTAACCTAGGAACTGGACCGGCCGCAGGACAGAGGGGGACGTTGAGACAGAAAGAAGAGCAGAATTAGGAGCAGCGCGCGTGCGGGCGGCGGAGCGCTGCGGTGACTTACGCTGGCGCAGGACGGTTGTCAGAAGTCTCCGCCAAAGTTCGCCGCGGCGCTCCCTCGCTCGTGGGGTACGGGGATCTCAGCTGGGCTGGAAGAGCGGAGGCTGCGGGGATCCCGGAGCGAGGCGTTGGGCCCTGCCGGGCGGGCCGGGGCTGCGGGGACCGGCGCTGCGGGCGCTCCGCTCGCAGGGTTGAGGGCGAGGCGCCGCGCCCTGGCACCGGGGCTCGGGGCTCGGCTCCGTGGGGCCCGCGGGCCAAGGTTTCCACTAAGCGCGAACTTGCGAAGAGACAGCAAAAAGTTGAAGACAGAATTCCGTTCCGTAGGGGGAGCCGTGGACGTTCTCCCACAAAGAATCCCACTGGGAAAGAAAAATGCCAGCAGAGCAAATAGAACGTGCCGCTTAGGAAGCAGTTCGGCCGGGTTTGAGACCTCGCAAAACTACTTTGTGACACTCTGACACTTCATTTCTCCGAGAGTGCTGCATTAACAGTTCCTAAGTCGTAGAGCTTCGATAAGTAATTCACAGTAAAGTGTTTAGCACAGTGCCTTGGCACATTGTAAACTCTTAAAAATACTCATTGTTGCTAGTAAATAAACTTGTTCCTATAATTTAAACTGAGTTTAGCTACAGTTTACTACTTTGAGCCAAAACTTGCCTAGTACTTCCTAGAAATAATTTAAAGCAAAGTATAACCCAATGCACATAAAATAGGAAAATCTATCACTGAAGGAGGATAAATATATCGGCAAATAATTATATCAGGAACATGGAAAATAGTTACATAGTTTTATACTGAATTTTACTGTATGTTCCCAGGTCAAAAAAATGAAAAGAGAAAAATGTAGTGGTCTATATTATTATCTAAAGATTGAAAAAATACTCATTTATCCAAAGAGAAAAAAATTGTGTAAGAGAAATTTATTACCTAGAATAGTAATCTGAATCTGGGTAATAAACCCTGGTTAAAGGAACAAAAATTATTTTGAAACTTACCAAATACTTCTGAACATTCCAGTTTAAGAGAAATTGTAAGAAATTGAAGTCAGAACAACAGTGTGGATATATTTAACGCTACTGAAGTATGTACAGTACTTAAAATGATTTAAATAAGGTTTGTGATGTGTGTGTGTGAGTGTGTGTGTGTGAGTGTGTGTGTGTGTGTGTGTTTATTATATATGTGAGGTGGAGGGTACTGGGAATGAAACCAGGATCTTCACACTGAGCTATATCCCCAGTACTTTTTTTATTTTCTAATTTGAGACAGGGTCTTCTTAAGTTGCTCAGGCTGGGTTTGAACTTATAGTCTTCCTACCTCAGCCTCCCAGAGTGCTGAGATTATAGACATGTGCCACCATGCATAGCTCAGAATGCATCTTTAACGACAATTCTGTGGAAAGATCTAAAAAAAAATTTCATATACTCATGACTTAATTGACTTTAAAAGCCAGGTACCCAGTATTCAAAATCATATTTCTGCTAAGGAATTGCTAGAAAGATTGCTACTTGAAATCAAAAGGAAATCTATAATTCCAGCACTCAGGAGGCTGAGGCAGGAGGATCATCGTAAATTCAAGCCTGGGCTACAAAATCAGCTTAAGGCCAGCCTGAACTGCATAGCGAGACCCTCTCTCAAAAAGACCAAAAAAAAAAAAAATCAAAAGGAAGATTTCAATATATATTATTATATAAACCTTACCCAGATTTCTGTCTTTCACCTCTTTGGTACTGCACCTCCCACTCTCCCATGAGGCTGTAAAATAATATTCCAGAAAGGAAATAGGGGAGGGGATGTAGCTCAGTGATGGACCATTTGCCTGGCATGGATAAGGCCATGGGTTCAGTCCCAGTACCACTAAAAGAGAAGAAGTAAAAGCTTTAAAGCTTCGTTACTGTACTTTCCTCTGTACTCTCACACCATTATGCAAACAGAGACTGATAAATAAGGTTAGAGTTTTTGCCTTGTCTAATCCAGACTGGCATGGGAACAAAGTCCTCTAGACTTAGAAAATTATACCCAGTCAAAAGATAAGAAGTATTTTACTACAAATTGTAGGCCATGCTTTTCCAAAGACTGTTCTTGAAAAGAAGATTAAAAACACACATTCCATAATACTACCTACTGTCTATTGCCTTTCTGGGCTAACAGTATAAAAGTCTAATCCCAATTTATGAGCCAGGCCTGGTGGCACATGCCTGTAATCCCAGCACTCTGGGAGTCTGAAGCTGGAAGATCCACAAATTCAAGCTTAATGAAATTTTGTCTCAAAATAAAAATTTTAAAAGGGCTGAGGCTGTAGTTCATTCACTACAGAGACCCTGGGTTCAATCTCCAGTACAGAAAGAAAAAGAAATGCCAGTTTTAGAATAGCCCTTGCCCTGATCCTCCTATGTATGTGTCACACTGGCTACTCGGTCTCCCTCCAACCAGTCCCAGCAACTGAATTTTGATGTAAATACAGCAGACTCTATTCCAGCACTCCACTTCCATTTTCTTGTATTCGGTGTTCACACTGTCCTCATTATTAAATATTTTGAATATAGCCCAACCTATAGCAATAGTGACCAAATTGAAAGTTAGGACTCATTAGTGTTTTGAAATTAATCTGATATATCTAGATCAGGACTGCACTAAAAATGAAAAAGTAAAAATAGAACACAAGATATAAATGTATGGCCTCCTTCTCCTCCTCCTCCTCGTTTTTTCAGACAGGGTCTTGCTATACATTTCAGGCTGGCCTTGAACTCACTGTATACCCCAGGCTGGCCTCAAACTCACCCAGTCATCCTGCCTCAGCCTCCTGAGAGCTGAGATTATGCATGTACGTTACCTTGGCTTAATGTGTATTCACAAATATTAAGAATAACTTGTTTTAAAAAAAAATAACTTACAAGTACACCATGATCAAGTGGGATTTCTCCCAGGCACGTAATGTTTGCTTAACGTTCAATAATCAATATAATTAAAACAAACTCTGTCCTAAATGACATGATCTTATATGTAGGAAATCCTAAAGAATACAAAAACATTTTTAAATACGATTTGCTAGAATTAATAAGTTCAGGTTTGCCGGATTCAAGATAAAAAGTCAGAAATCAAATTCTATGCATTAGCAGCGAACAGTCCATAATTGAAAGTAAGAAGCTAATTCACCCAGTGACATGGACCTGTGGTTTCAGCTACTCAGGAAGGAGGCTGAGATAAGAGGATCATTAGATCCTAGGAGTCTGAGACCAGCTTGGGCAACATAGTGAAGCAGTGGCCTAAGGAAAAGCAGGGAGGAATTCCATTTACAATAACATCAAGAATAGTTATTTAGTGTGTGTGGTTTTGGGTTGGTTGGTTTTGCAGTAATAGGAATTGAACCCAGGGCAGTCACACTGAGGTGCATTCCCAACCTGTTTTTTTGTTTGTTTGTTTATTTGCTTTGAGACAAGTTCTCCTTAAACTGCTCAGGCTTAGCTGGAACTTAGAATGCTCCTGTCTTAGCCTCCCAGAATGGGCCACCACAGATAGCTATTTAGAAAAGTAAAATTTTTAAAGAATTAGGACACTGAAAATAATAAAGCATTTTAAAGGAAATTAAGACAGGTAGGAAGAAAACCCATAGTCATAGATTGGAAGACTTAAATTTTCTTCGGTGCTGGGAACCAAACCCAGGCCTTGCATGTACGAAGCAAGTACTCTAACACTGAGCTACGTTCCCAAACAGAAGACTTAGTACTGGTAAGATGGCAGTGCTCTTTGGGGCTGGATATATAGTTCAGTGGCACAAGCACCTGCCTGGGAAGCACAAGGTCCAGAGTTTGATTCCTGTTACCAAGAAAAAAAAAAAAAAAAAAAAAAGATGGCAGTGCTCTTTGAATTGAATTAGATTCAGTTAGATTCAATGCAGTGTCCATTGAATTGTAGCTGGCTTCTTTGCAGAGATTGATGAGTTGATCTGACTTTATATGGAACTGCAAAGAACCCAAAATATTTTTTTTAACTTTAGATTAGAAAACTGAAAACTCACTTCCTGGTTTCAAAAGTTACAATAAAACAACAAAAATCAAGACTGCCATAGGATGGTTGCTATGAATTGCATCTCTTTAAATTTCACATGACCTTCCAAAGTTAATATATTTGGGAATTGCACTTTTAGCAGGGAATTAGGTTGAATGAGTTCTTGAGGGTGGGGCCTTAATTTGGTAGAGTTGGTTCTTTATAAGAAGAGAATTTGAAGCTGGACGTGGTGTCACACGCCTGTAATCCCAACACTTAGGAGACTGAGGCAGGAGAATCACAAGTTTGGGGCCAGCCTAGTTAACATAGTAAGACTTTGCCTCAAAATAAAATAATAAAGGAGTGGGGATATAGCTCACAGGCAGAGCACTGCCCCACAAAGCATGAAGCCCTGGGTTCAATCTCTAGTATAACCCCTCAACACACAAAAAAGAAAAAAAGCTGTGATTTCCATCTCCCATGCAGTATATGGCTACTGAAATTTCTATTTACTTTTTTGCCCCTTTTACTTTTATTTTTAAGCCTGGTTTCCGGGGATCTCCTCTTGGTCTGAAAAACTTACTAGTCAGCCAAAAAGCCATTCAAGATTTTACTCAGATACTTTGAGCTACTTAAGACTTTCATGCTTTACTGATGGATCAGTGTATATACTGAAGAGTGAACTCAAAATTCTTATCCATTTTCAGTGGTTTTTACTTCCTACTGGTATCCTTTGAGCCTTGTTTGTTCCCTGTGTATGTGCTCAGGCTCCATTGCCTGGAATGTCTGAGTGAATTAGGCTGTTAGGTCTTTGATGCATAAGCTCACAGCTTCTAGTCCACTTGGGATGTGTGGAGACTATAAAGCCCTCTACCACCAGGTCACCTCTGAGAGTTTCTTAAGTCTCTGCCTCTGTTGCCAATCTTTTCTTGCCACTGAGAGCATTTTCACTGATCATGCTCTAAAGCAAGTGTGCTGCCTTTGGCACTAGTAGAAAGGTTGTTCATCTCCATGCCCCAACCTACATGAACTTTGGTACCAGCAGAACTAGGATAAGGAATGGGAGCAGTGCCCGGCAAGAACAGGGGAAAAAAACGCTGTTCTTATCTGAAATTCAGTGGTTTCTGTGAATAAGTACTTCTCAGTTTATGGGTTGCCTTTAATTTTATTTCTAGAGTGACAAATGGTTTTTCTGACAGGTTTTTTTTTTTTTTCAGCTCTATAGTTTCTTTTTTGAGAGAGATTTGTCAGCCTCCTCAGTCTATCATGCTGAAATGAATTTCCACCTTTTATCTCCAGAAAATATCCTAAGGATTACCTCTGGAGTCTGAGAAGTAATTGTAGTAACTGGTTTCCACGCATGAGTGATCCAGGATCCCAAGGATAATAGGGCCTTTTTACACTTGTAGACAGTAAGTGACAGCTACATAGCAGAGAAAAATGTTTCCTTTTTACATTTTTAAAATTTTTTTATTTTTGCAGTGCTAGGGATAAACCCAGGGCCTTGTGCACAGTGGGCCCTTGCTGCTGCTGAGCTACACCTTCAGGTACAAGAAAGATACTTCTTAAGTCATGGAGAATTGGGGTTTACTATCTATATTTTGGAGCTGTTTCAACTGATTTAACATATTTTTCTTTTATTTTCATATTTCAGTTCGGTGCTTATGTCTTCCCCGGAAATTGCATTTCTCTCATGGGGGCAAATGAAAGTACAAGGGTGTACTGTAACCTATAAGGATTGCAAAGTATGGCCAGGAGGGAGTCGAACTTGGGATTGGAGAGAAACTGGAACTGAGGTAAGATGTTAGGGGCTGGTTTGGTTGAGACTTCATGGGGCTGGCCAGGTGACTTTCAGCCTCCTGACAGTAACAACCAAGTGAGAATTCCCTGTCTGTCTCTTTCACTCTCTCTCCCCCTTCTCTCTTCCACCCTCCCTCCCTCCATTCTTCTCAGATATAATTCATTACCATTATACTCACCCTTTTAAACTATATAATTCAGTGGAATTTTCATATTGATAACTGTTTACTCTTTTGAGGAACTGTCAAACTGTCTTCCAAAGTAGCTGTATTTACATTTCTACTGGTAAAGTATGAGGCTTGAGTTATTTCACATCCCTCTTTACCAAAGCTAATTTCTTTCCTGTTTTAGTTAGGCATCTCATTGGGTGTGACTGTTAATCATTTTGTGGTTTTGATTTGTATTCCTCCAGTATTTTCATGTGCCATGTCAAAAATAGAGCCTCCTTCCCCTGAGTGGAAGTAGGGTTTTTAAAAGAGGGAGTCCCTACCCCTCTTCCTCACTCACCAGAGACTTAGCCCCAGCAACAGAAAGTTGGCGGTAGGATGGAAAACACTGAAGTCCTGCTGCTCCTAGGAAGCAGGCCTTCCAGTTAAAGCAAAAGGGAGAGAGAGCCCCATGTACTTCACTACAACAGTGTGGAGTGGAATTTTCTGCCTCATTTAACTGAGAAGGATGAGGCAGGAAGCAATCTTGACTTGAATGCCACAGTCTCACTTTCTTACCAAATGCTTCAATCACTTCAGCTTACTATACCTGAAACCCTAAACAATAAACATTTATTATTGAGTTAATAATATCCCTTAGTTATTGCAGGCTGATCAGGTCTGCAATCTCCCAAACAAGTATACAGCAAAGGCTAAATAAAAGAGGCAAGTGGAATGATTTCAGGACTCCAGGAGGATCAAAAACCTCTCACAGAATTCGAGATTCTTGGGGCAAAGACCAAGACCTTCTCTGGGTGGCCTGTATTTATATAGTTATCAGAATAGAGGAGGAGATTGAGATTCTCTCAGGGCTAAGACCAAGACTTGCTCTGGGTAGCCCATATTTATTTAGTTATGAGAAGGGAGGGGAGTACTCAAGAAGGGCAGGAACCACTCAAGGACTTCTCTAAGTAAGGTATTAAATTAACCCACCCAGGAGTGAGATGCCTGAGGGTACATTCTTTATCTAGTTGAGGTTGGATCCAGGTGTCCTTGGCTGTAACCTTGTCTTATCCTTTGAGGCTTCACTGCTTACCCATCATTACAGGCCTTAGTAAAGATTAGTGACTCACAGAAGTTCACTTACTATGAGTCCACTGCCCATCTCCAGACAAGGAGCCTAGGCCTTGGACAGACTCACAAGTAAACATGGAAAGCCAATTGGTTAATTTAAGCCTGCTTACAGCTGCTTTGTAGTGGTCTCCATCAATTTATGTCTCATAGTTTGGAGCCTAGAAATGTGAAATCAGGAACCTAGCATGGTTGGAATCTGGTGAGAGCTTGCATCCAGGTTGCAGACAGCCAACTTCTCTGGATTCTCAGCCAACAGAAATGAGTTAACCAGCTCTCTGGCTTTTTCTTATAAAGGCCTGAAGCCCCTTGAGGAGGGACCCACCACCATGACTTACTGACCGTCCATTGGCCCTGCCTCTGAATACCATCACACTCATGTGTCAGTGTATCATTTTGTAGGGACACACATTCAGTCCATTGCAGCAAAGATTCTCTCTCTCTCTCTCTCTCTCTCTCTCTCTCTCTCTCTCTCTCTCTTTCACTTTTTCCCAATACTGGGGATTGAATCCAGACCTCATTGCATTCTAAGGCAAGCAGCCTACCACCAAGTTCGATCCCCCAACACTTTAAAAAATCTTTTTTCATGTTCTTTTTATTCTTTCATTTCGATTTTTGGGGGTTAAATTGGGTTGAGTTGAGTTTGTTTTGTTTTGTTTTGGGTTTGTTTTGTTTTGTTTTGGGTTTGTTTTGTTTTGTTTTGTCAAAAATAGGGTCTCACTAAGTTGCCCAGCCTGGCCTTAAACTTGGATCCTAATTGCCTCATGCTCCCAAGCAACTGTGATTACAAGGATGCACCATTGCACCTGGCTTTAGATTTTCTTGAATAGATGTTTCTTCATTTGCTCTTTGCTCTTTGATCATTTCCAGAGAGAGGTTTTGAATTGTTGAAGTTTGTTCTTGTTTTGGGGAGGTTTTTGGTTTTGTTTTTTCTTCGTTGTTTTGTTGGCTTTAATAATTTTCAGTTAGAATGGGTCAGTGGAGTTCCTCCTCAGGCCATAATGATGGAAGTAGATCCTTTATCTTCTTCCCTCCCCATACTTACTGAATCAGTATCTTGCTGTTGAAGCCTAAAAAATAATTTACTTTATAGGGTCACTTTGGTATTAAATATTATCATCTTCAAAAGCCAAGTGTGTTGGCACTCACCTGTAATCCCAGCACTAAGGAGACTGAGGCAGGAGGGTTGCCTCAAGTTTGAGACCAGCATGGGCTACATAGTGAGTTCAAGGCCAGCCTGAACTATGTGGTGAGACCCTGTCTCACAAAAACTAAAATAAATAAATAAATGTATGTTATCATCTTTGCAAAGGTTCTACATAGTGCCTGATACATAATACATAGTTGATTTTTTAAATGTCCTATCTTCCTCTATTACCTAACACAATGCATAGCACATAATAATGCTCAAGACTATTAGTTGTTCTCTCCTTCCCCCCAAAGTTGGCTAAATTATGATAAAAATGGCTAATTTACATCTTTACAGTCTTAGTCATGAAATACTTTGATGCATCATAGGCAGTCTTTAAGAGAAGTACCTGAGGGGGCTGGGGATTTAGCTCAGCAGCACAGCACCTGCCTGGCAAGCACAAGGTTGTAAGTTAGATTCCCTGAATCAGGAAAAAAAAAGAGAGAAGTACCTGAGAGTGTTAAGGGAGTACTTATTTCTTTAGACTACCACATTTATTTATTGATTGACTTTTGTCTTTTTGAGACAAGGTTTCACTGTGCTGTTCAGTCTGGCCTTAAACTCACTTTGTAGCCCAGGTTGGCCTCGAACTCTCAGTGATCCTCCTGCCTGAGTGCTGGATTACAGGAGTGCACCACACCATGCCTGACGCTACCAAATTTATTTTTGCAGTCAGCTGATGGAGCCAGGTGTGGTGGTGCATGCCTGTAATCCCAGCACTTGGAGGCTGAGGCAAGAGGATTGCTACAAGTTCAAGGCTAGCCTGGACTATATCGTGAGTTCAGGGGCAGCCTGAACTATGTACCAACACCCCGTCTCAAAAACAAACAAACAAACAAACAAAAAATTCAGCTGATGGAAGTATCATCTCAAGCTATTTTTATGCTCTAATATATAATAGTACCATTCACCTAGTTTCTTTAACAAATTACCCCAAACTTAATGATATGTACATATATATACAATAATAACTATCTATTCTCATGCTGATAGCTCTAACTGGGGCAACACCTCTTCAAGCTGCAGTTTACAAGTGGACTGGATAGACTCTACTTTGCATGTCTTTTTTTTTTATCTCTAGTACTGGGGCCCAAACCCAGGACCTTGCACATGCTAGGCAAGTGCTCTACCACTGAGCTACAGCCGCAGCCCTCTGCTCTATGTTTCTCTTCTCCTTGCATCAGTGAGGTAGTGACAACCTGTTCTTACGGTGATATCCACGGCTCACGCACCAGCTCCACTGACCACATGTATTTCAAGGGTCACCACAGGTTTGAGACTAGCTTATCACAGATTCACCAGCATCATTATCCAACTGTGAACTGATATACAAGTACATTCTTCCAACATATGGAGAGCAAGACGAGTAAACATGTGCAAAACAACCACCCAGACCATCATAATGGTTGGCTGCATGCTGGGCACCTGCATGGGAGATGTTCCTTGAGTAACTTGAACTCTGCAAATCCAAAGCAGGTTTTTTCCTTTCATCAACATCCACCCCTCCAAGGTGCGACAGCCAGGTATTTTTCTGTGTTCCCTATCTCTATTAATGGTATCACTCTCCATTGTCACCTTAAAGAAAAATATCAGAGACAATTTTTAATTCTCCATTTTTTTCCCCCAGTACATTTGGCAAAGCACATTTATGACTCAGCAGCCTCAGCAAGGTCTTCCAGATTTATTCCCTGAACCGTGAACCTGAGCCTGAACCATGGCGTTAGTCTTCTTCCTGGTCTTTCTGCCTTTATTAGGTCACCCTTTCTTTTGATCTGTAACAGATAGAACTGATCTTGCCAGCCCTGTGCTTGGAAAATTTTAGTGGTTTTCTGTATACCTCAGAATCAAGTAAGAACTACCCAGGGTAGTATTCAAGACTATTTTTTAATGATACAATTTTAACTTCTGTTTTCAACCTGATATCCTATATTTCATAACACACATCAGAGGGCCTAGCTACTCCATACCAAACACTAATTATCTTCCAAACCTACTATGATCTTTTATTCCTCTATACACTCGCTCAAATCATTCCTTTACTTGGAATGAACTGTTCCCTCTGTATCTGATGAGATCTTATGTATTTTTTAGTTCCTAAGCTTTCTCCCCTAGGAAGCGTTTCCTGATAATCCTATGAGAATGAGCTACTTGCTCCCTTCTCATTACTGAAGACTTTGTGGCCTCTACTACAGCAATAAGCTCAGTTTTCCTATTATAATAATTATTGGTTTCCCTTAACTAAATGGTGAATCTTAGCAAGACGTATGCATGTAGTGCGGTGCCTACAAATCTGGAACTAAAATGTTTGCTGAGTTGAATTTTTCATAATTTTTCATTATGTCATTAAATAATTTTTAATCCTTTTGACATCTGACATGGGTTAAAGTTATGATTCTTTTGTTGTTAAATGATGGGGAGGACAGTTTGTGTCATGACTACTGAATGGAAATAATCGAGGAAATTTATTATCTTCAACCAGTGTCTTTGAATAATAATTAGTATGTATACCTCAAAAATCTCTACCAGGCATTAAGCAAACTGACCAATGTTTGGAAATACACCTTTTCTAGGTCACGCAACTAATAATTTTTGGAACTAAAATTTGAACCTAAGATTTTCTTTCTCTAAAACCCATACTTTTATTCTGTTTCACTCTCCCCTTACTCATTTCTATGCTATAGCAGCAACTGGCCTATTGAAGAATTTTCTATGTGGAAACATGCATAGGTCATTAATGTATATATCTTGTCATTAGGCTGAAAGGGGTCAAGAAAGAAGGTATAGAGCCAGGCATGGGAGCACACGCTTGTACTCCCAGCACTCAGGAGCCTGAGGCAGGAGAATCACAAGTTCAACGCCAGCCTAAACTATATAGCAAGACCCTGTCTCAAAATCACAGAAAATTAAAATTAAAAAAGAAGGTATAATACAAGTATAAATTAAAGAAAAGCAATAACACTTAGCAGCCACTCAAAGAAAACTAAAGGAAATGTGGAAACTTTTATCTCAACTTATTTTGGAAAATGTCAAACCTACAGAACAACTATAGTATGAATAGTATAAATTGTCATATATTATTTCCCTAAGTCCTCAAATTGCTGACATTTTTCCATGGGTTTTCTCTCTCTAAACATTCACAGACACACACACACACACACACACACACACACACACACACACACTCTTTTCCCTAGTCATATGAAAGTAAATGGTAGATATGATAGATTTCAGCATTTCTCTCCCAAAACATGCCTAAAATGTAACATAATTTTCAAAGAGTTGTACCACTGACAAAGCTAGAAGATCTTCTGTTCAGGACCATTCTACCTAGGGAAAGACTCATGAAGTGTTTCCCACCCTTTCTGCCTTTGTGGTTTTGTTTGATTTTGCTTTTGTTTTCCTGCTCCACTCTAAACCAGGTTTAGGTGAAAAATCTTGCGTGGAACCCCTCTTCCTTTGGTTTTACTTTTAACTAGATAAAAGTTGGGAAAAACAATGAACACTCATATATCAACTAGTTTTTTAGTTACTTTGCTACATTTCCTTCATGTATGTCTCTATCTCTCTCTCCTTCCCTCCAGCTGTCGCTTTCCCTTATTAATTATGTTTCACATTTCATTTGAAAGTTAGTTGCAGACAGTGTGACACATGAACCCTAAACACGTTAGCAAGTAAATACTGTAGCAGGAACAAAGGCATTCCTCCACACATTATCACAATGTCACATCCAAGAAACTTGATATATTTTAAAATAGCAACTCCATAGTCAAAAAAGTTGTTCCAGTAAAGTAATGTCTTGTACAGCTGGATGTCCTTTCCAATGCATGCAGGATCGAATTAGTGATTATGCATTGTATTTTGTTGTCATGTTTCTGTAGCTCTTTTAACCTAATACTAGTTCCCTTTGTATAAAGCAGTTTTGAAGTGTCCAGGCCAGTGTTTTGGAGAATGTTCCACAATTTGGATTTATCTGTTTTTTTTTTTCTCTCAAGTTAACATTTTTGGAAAGAATCCTACACAGGTGATTCAGTACATTATAGTAGATACATATAAAGTCAGTTTGTCCAATGGATGACGAGACTTTAATCACTTCGTTGAGTTGGTATTCATCAGATTATTATAAAGATATATTTTCTATTTGTAACTGATTATGATTCTGTAGTCATTTGAAGCATTTTGAATGCCTTATTCCCCAACAATCTTTTTTCCGATTATTTTAGCTCTTTAGCCATTGAACCTTGCTTGAATTAATTATTTTTTTTTTATTTGTTTTTGTCTTTTTGAGGTAGGGTCTCACTATGCAGTTCAGGCTGGTCTTGAACTCACTTTATAGCCCAGGCTGGCCTCAAACTTGGCAGTGATCCTCCTGCCTCAGCCTCCTGAGTGCTGGGAATACAGGCATGCGCCACCACACCTGGCTGTTAGTGGTTGCAAAATGATGATTTTCTATTATTCCTTTACATTTCTTAATGTATTCTTCTGTGAAGTTTTCCTTCTGCTACTCACACCGTTTTTATTATCTTCATCAACTCAGTTTCTTTTTCAAATTTAATATGTTTTGTTCTATTGCTATCACTAGTATTTTTGAAATTTGAATTGTCGCAGTGTCCTTTTGGCCAGAGTCTTTTTGTTATGTTGCCATCATTCTTGAGTACTGCCTTGCTTTCTGGTACTGCAAGATATATTTCCTTGGATTCAGATGTTCCTTCAAGTAGCTCTGGTTCCTTTTATTGTGGAATGGTATCTTAAAACCAAGAACTAGACTCTGGACATGCTGATTTCTACGGGGAGTCATTAGATGTAAGGCCTTTCAGTATAAAGAGTCAGAAAATATGTGTGGTTTGCCGCCATGCACATATGTTCAGTGAGTTCATAATGATAACTCGGGTTTACTCCAGCCCTCCAAGACCCTTAACCCTGTGCTTGCTCGGCAGCACATATCCTAACACCAGATTCTTATCCCCTCATTTCAGTCTGTGCCTTCTTCTCCCTCAGTGAGGACTCCTTCCCTGACCATCAGTGCAAACATTTATTTGCTTTTTTCCACTATACATTAGAAAGTTCTGAAATCACTGTACCAGTGTTACTACCAACATCAAATCACAAAATAGGGACTTGGGACGGAGGCCCTGGGTTTGATCCTCAGCATTTAACAAAATGTTTAAATTAAATAACCAAGATAGCTGGGGATGTGGCTCAGCGTCGCAGCGCCCGCCTGGCAAGCATGAAGCCCTGAGTTCAGTTCCCAGTACCAAAAAAAAAAAGAAGCTAAATAACCAGGCTGTTTGTACTTAGACTATCTCCCAATTAGGTGTACAGTCAGAGCAATGTGTTAGAAGTCACTTTACTTTTTTTTAGTGTTATCAGTTTGATAAACATTTGAGTTCATTTGTTTCTGTAACATACAATTTTAAGTGTCTTCCTCTCCTGTCTTTCCTGATAAAAGTTTTAGAGTACATAAAACATTCACATGGTTCAAAACACAAAACTATGCCAGTGTATACTTAGAAAGTGTCTCTGCAGGCCTATCTGTCCCATCACATTCCTGACTCCTTGTAGTTATCTCTTTTTATTACCTTATGCTTTATCAAGTGTACTTTTTTGGAAAAATGAACAAACATAAGTATATACATGTACATACTTGTTTTTATTTTTCCCCTTCCCCCTTTTTTTTTAACAAAAACAGAGCATACGCTGCTCCTTTATTTTTCCTTTTATTTAACAGTATGTGCTGAAAATCAGTATCAGTTTTGTAAAATGTATTTTCTTCATTTTACCACCATGCAGAGTAATCTGCTTTGTGAACATCGTATTGTTTATTCACTTTGTCCGCTTAAATTGTTGCCCATATTTTGCGGTGATAATAATGCTATGTCAGGTGTGGTGACACACGCCTGTAATCCCAGCACTCAGCAGGCTGAAGCAAGAGGATAGCTGCAAGTTCGAGGCCAGCCTGAATTGCAGAAAGCAAGACCCTGTCTCAGAATACCAAAACAATAAATAAATCTGTAGTGAGTAACCTTAGGCATGTTTTCTTTACTTGTCTGAAGTATCTTGAAGGTAAATGCTTAGAACTGAGATTGTGGTTAAAATGTAAGTACAAATGTAGGTTGGTCAGATGAAAGGACAGATTTTTGATAGTATCTCAGAGTCTTTCAGAATCCTCTGTTGTATCTCAACCACTCTAGCATTCAGAATGAATTTAGAAGTGCACCACAACTTATTCACTCTGAATGAACAGTGTGTACTCAGGGTTCAACATCTTACAGTATGTTAAGGTTGTTTACTGAGAGCCAGGCTTTGACTCTAAGACAAGTCACCCATTTTTGCTTTCAGTCAACTTTTTGGGGAATCACACAAACAACAACCACAACAAAAACAAAAAAAATAATTGCTGCGATTTTTGAACCAAGGAGGTACAATGGGAGTAGAGAGGAAGGGTACCTAAGACCTTGTAGGTGGCCTTCTCTTAGCAGAAGATGTCATCTTTGATCTCTGGTAAACTGGGATAAGTACCTTAATAGTAGGAAAAACACATGCAGAGACATAAAATTGTGGGGCAGTATTGAAGTAGGACAATAGAAAAATCTATTCAATTGATCGCCTATTTTAAGAAACATCTATTCATTCATTTATTTTATGGAAATAGAGTGAACACAAGGCCTCAAGTATTCGAGGCAAGGCTCCTCCACCCCTACAGACATTTATTTTCACAGGAGACTTCAATATGTAGTTGGTTGGGGCTAGATTGACATTTAAAGTTCCCCAATTTTGTGGGTCTTATGACTCTTGATTGTTGAGGTTTAATAGATTAGGCTTGAATCTTTTTCAGGGATCAAATTTTAAAGGCAGCTCTTAAAAATTTGTTTAGTCCTTTAAGATCTCTTTTAATCGAGTACCAGATAAAGTAATTGCCTTGCATTTAGGATCCACATTATATAAAAACATGTACGCTATAGTTTTAAACACTAGAAACATTGCAACAGTGGTTTACATTGGAAGCAGCTACTGTGAAATTAACATGATAAAATACTACATTTTAGCCAGGTGTGGTGGTGCACACCTGTAATCTCAGCACACAGGAAGCTGAGACAGGAGCATTGCTGAGTTTGAGGCTAACCTGGGTTACATAAGCGCGTTCAAGGCCAGCCTACACTACATAGCAAGGCACTGTCTCAAAAAAAAAAAAAAAATCCTAGGGCTGGGGCTGGGGATGTAGTTCAGTGGTAAAATATATGCTTACCATGAGTGAGGGCCTAGGTTCCAGTTCCATCTCCAGCACCAAAAAGGAAAAAAACAAAATGACAAAAAAACCCCTAGTATTCTGCCACTATAGAAGACTAGAAGTGTTTCAGGTTTGGCAGTTTTTTGGATCTCAGAATAAAGTAATATCTCAACTGATGAATGCTTCTGTTCACAAACAGTTCGGTTCTCAAACAAAAGCATTCAACAAAATTCTGCTTCTGTTCACAAACTTCACATCAGGTGACACACACAACTGCACCCATCTTCTCCACACAAACACAAATGTGGCATCTTCCCCAAAATCACAAAATAAATTAAGTTTGAGGCACCACTGTATTCACATAGATACTGGCTGAGCATCCCTAGATGAAAAATCTGAAATCAAAAATGTTCCAAATCCAAAACTGGAGAACATCCTCAGATTTCAAAGCATTTTTTAATTTTTTTTTTTTTTTTTTTGTGAGACAGGGTCTCATTATATAGTTCAGGCTAGCCTTGAACTCACTATGTATCCCACGTTGGCCTCGAACTCTCGGTGACCCTCCTGCCTCAGCCTCCCTGAGTGTTGGGATTAGAGGTGTGTGCTACCACACCTAGGTTGTTTAATGCATTTTATTTACTTATTAAAAAAAAAAAAAACAACAAAATCCAAAAACAATATGATAGGATGGTAACAGTGGTTAATACATTGCATATTGTTATGTTTAAATTAGTTATTCAGAGTATAAGATATCAGCATTTAATTTTCCAAACAATATTAGCACAAACCTGTCTTTTCAATGAACTAAGAGAAATTAGTAGTAGCCAGGCGTGGTGGCACACACCTGTACTCCCAGCACTTGGGAGGCTGAAGCAGGAGGATCGTGGCAAGTTGGAGACGAACCTGGGCTACAAAGTGAGCTCAAGGCCAGCCTGAACTGCATAGCGAGACCCTGCCTCAAAAAGACAAAAAAAAAAAAAAGAAAAAAGAAAAAAGAGAAGAAATTAGTATAACTATCTTGTCTTTTTTTTGCTTTTGCTTTTCCCTTCCTTCTTTTCTCCATTCCCCCAACTGTTTTATGCGTTTTAAAACATTTGTCTGAGAAGGGAGTCATATACTTCACCAGGCTGACAGAAAGGCCTGTGACACAGAAGCAGGCCACTGCTTTGGTGGAGACAGACCATTTAAGAGGCTGTTGAGTCAGATGAACGATAATGAGAATGTGACTCAGGCAGTGTCCACCAGGGACAGACTGCAGAGCTCCTTTAACCTTCACTTGCAGAATCTGCTTTTATCAGCAACACAGCCAGATAGATAATGGCATTGCTACTCCCGCCTCATTTATGCTCAGTTAATTTTGGCAAAAGAAAATTCTTTGAAAGTGTAATTTTTAAATTTATCATAAAATCTCTGAGCCGTAAAAGATGCCGTTCTCTTTAGTGTGTACGATGGGCGGCAGCTAGACATTTTTCCCACAATTAATAGCTTTCCTCCAGGGAAGGAAAAAAATAAGCTTTTACAACCCCAAGCTGTGTGACAGAAAGCCTCTTAGAGAAGAGGAACCAAGTCAGACGCTCAGTAGGGAAGAGAGCATTAGTGGTTTGCCCAGAGGAACTGAAAGATGCACAGGAAGAGCTGGTGGCAGGTTGAAGATGCCTTAATAACAGTCTGGTGCTCCAATTCCAGGCCTCTGCGTGAGGCTGAGAGTAATCAGCGCCAGCGCCCGGATGCACAGGCCATTGCAGTTACCGTTCATTAGTCTGTGTGGCACCTTGGGCCTACAGTGGAGCAGCAGCCAGATTCATCACTGAGTTCCATTGACCCAGCAACTCTGTGGGCTGTGACTGTCTCCAGTCTCAACATCTCCAGAGGATCAGAGTTTTACAGTCTTTGAACCTTTCACTTGATTTCTGGCAGTCAGTGGTCTTGTTTCATTGTACTAGAATGTGAGTTCTGAAAGTTCGGGGTTCATGGCACTTTTCCAAGTAGGTGCTCCTCTGGTAAATGAACGAATCATTCAGTAACTCATGTACAGCATTTACTTTAGGGTGGTGAGGATCTCCCACCCTGATTTGTAATTCTGTTAAATATTCACTGGGACTATCCTCAGAAAAGAAAATTTAAGTTCTTTAAATCAGATTTATTCAATTCATGGTGGTTCTAGGATTAATAACAGAGCTTTGAAATTTTTTTTCAAAGGGTGTCTAATCCACTCCTCTTACACTCTCTAAAAACTAGTTGTATTATGTGAAAATACATCTTACTTCATTTAAAGCCTTTTAAAGTTGCAAGCTTAAATACCTGTAAGAAAACAATCTCAATTCCCCAGATCTCTTCTGGTCTTTGTGGTAAACGGGGAAGGCGGGATCTTCAGACACCCGGGCACTGCTCTGTGCTCTGAGCCAAGAGGAGGCTGCACCTTTGCTGCCGTGAGTCTGGCCGCTCTCTGATGTGCAGAGCTTCCAGCCTGTACCAGCCCGATATTCCCTCAGACTTGAGCACATACAGCCTTAGTATAAGCCTGAATCCAAAAGGGAGTAATGACAGAGAATCTGGCTTTGTTACCAGCTCGGGAATATGGGTGAAGAATGGCACCAACAGGTGCACACTCCATAAGGGGCCCAGAGACATAGGGAAAGCTTACAAAAATGTGCTGCAGCTTTCTGCATATAGCACCTGGTTTTTGGTCAGCTCTGGGGCTTCGGTGAAGTCAGAGGGCAGGAACAAACAGGCATGTGTGTGTCTCTCTGAGGTCTCTTTCTGCTAATCTGTAACATGCGTAAAACACTACATTTTTTTGTTTTGTACCGGAAATTGAACTCAGGACCTTGCGCTTGCCGGGCAGATGCTGTGCCACTGAGCTATATCCAGGCCCCACTACACTCTAAAAATACATATATATCACTTTCAAATAATTGTAGATTTGTAAAAGGTTATAAGAATCAAAAAATTCTCATGTATCTTTCTCTCAAACCAAAAGTTAACTTTTTGTCGTATGTTATCATCCTCTTCATCTCCAGATAATTTCCGTCTCAACTGAGTATGTTGAAGCTACTATACCCCTTTGTTCTGTTTGTTTGTTTTGTTGAGACAGGGTCTCATAGTTGAGGCTGGCCTTGAACTCACTGTGTAGTTTAGGCTGGCCTCAAACTCATGGCAGTACTCCTGCCTCAGCCTCGCAAATGCTGGGATTACAGGGATGCACCACCACAATGGGCTTGTACCCCTTTACTCTTAAATACCTGTGTGTATTTCCTAAGAAAACAAGGACATTTTGTTGCATAATCATAACACAATAATCAAAATCAGGAAATTAACAAATATTATTATCTAAGTATCTTACTAAAATCTGTCCTAATGAAGTAATACAGTGTGTAATCTTTCAGGACTCATTTCACTTAGCATACTTCCTGGACTCATACATGTTGCCATGTGTGTCATTATTCTTTTTTTATTGATGAGTAATATTCCGTGATTTGAATTGTAGTACAGTCAGCTTACTTACCAGTTAATGAACACTTCAGTTGTTTAGTTTTTGACTGCTACAAAGAAAGCTGTTAGGCTACTATGAATAAAGCTGTCGGGAACATTCGCATACAAGTTTTTGTGTGAGCACGAGCTTTCATTTCTGTAGGATGAATACCCAGGAGGTGTGATTGCTGAGGTGCATATGTTTATCTTCACGAGAAGCTGCCAGACTTTTCTAGAGTAGCTCTACATCTTGCCTTCCCACTGGCAGTATATGAGATAACAGCTTCTCTATATCCTTTCCAGCATTTGGTGTCTCGCTGTGCTTTTAGTGTGTATTTTCACAGTGACTAATGATAGCCTTTTTGTGTGTACTAGCCGTCAATAGATCTGCTTTAATAAACTGCTCAGATATTTTGCCAATTTCTAAAACTGGATGTTCTTGTGTTTTATTTTTTGTTTTGAGGGGTTTTTTGGTTTTTTTGATTGTCTTTTTGAGACAGGGTCTCACTATGCAGTTCAGGCTGGCCTTGAGCTCACTTTGTAACCCAAGCTGGTCTCTAACTCGCAAACGATTCTCCTGCCTCAGCCACGCAAGTGCTGGGATTATAGGCATACGCCACCATGCCCAGCCTTCTTGTTGTGTTTTAAGAGGTCTTTATATATTCTGAATACAAGTCCTTTGTTAGATATGTGATACACAAACATTTTGTCCAGTTCATACTCTTCTCAACGGTGCTGAGGGAGTTTGTGCTCTGGTAGAAGAACTATTGGAAGCCAGTCTGGCTGGAGCACAGTGCAAGAGGAAGGCGTAGACTGTGAGGCCAGACAGGCCGCTGTGAACTTAACCAGCCACATTAAGGAACCTGGTATTCCAAGGACAAAGAGAAGCTGCTGGATGCTGTGTAGCAGAGGGTGGGATGAACAAACTGGTGTTTTAAAAGATCATTCTGGCTACACTTTGAAGAATGGATCATTAGAAAGGGCTCAAGTAGTTTATGTGGAACAGTCTGCAAGTTAGGTCCAAACAAGAGAAAATGGCAGTGGACAGGGTAGAATGAACAGGTTAAATAAATGATGAGGAAGTAAATATCTACCTGATATCCATTATGACTGATATCTGCGACAAACTGGTAGTATTCCAATACCAGAGTCCGTGTTTAGCTGTAGGTTTTTCTCCAAGGTCCTTTACTGCAGTGAGGAAGGTGCCTTGCTAGTTTAGTTTGCTGGGAGTCTGTAGACGAGATCGTCAGTAGCTGGTGAACACTGTCCAGTGCTTTGGCTGCATCATTTGAGATGATCACGAGTTTTCTTCCTCCTCTAGGAGGATGCAGGGAGATTGAACCTAGGACTTCAGTGTGCTAAGTACACAACCTATCGTTGAGCTCTACCCCCAGCGCCATGTTTTTTCTTCGTTCTATAATGAACGACTTGGGTGGACGGTTCAGTACTGGGAATTGAACCTAGGGCCTTCACACTGAACTACGTCCCCAGCCCTTTTTAAAATTTTGAGACAGGGTCTAAGTAGCTAAGTTGCCCATACTGGGCTTAAATTTGGGCTCCTCCTCAGCCTCCCACAGTTCTGGGATTACAGACACACCCAGCCACACCCAGCTGCTTAATGACTTTTGAGTGTTGGACCAACCTTGGATTTGCTATTATTTTGCTGGACATTTTCATTAAATATTTAACAGCTTGGGCCAGGGACATAGCTCAGTGGCACAAGCGCCTGCCTGGGAAGCACAAGGTCCTGAGTTTGACTCCCAGTACAAAAAAAATTAATAACTTGCCAGAGAAGTCATTTGTGCCTAGAACACCCGCCCCATGGAAAGGTTTTAAATTTTAAACTCAGTTTCTAACAGACACAGGACTGTTCAATTTTCTATTTATTGAACAAATTTAAGGTTTTCTTCATTTCCTATATTGTTTCCTACTCATTATCTTCTACTTTGGATATAGTTTGTGTTCCCATTTTTTTAAAGACAGGATCCATGTTACCCAGGCTGGCCTTGAATGTATGTTCAGGTGATCCTACTGCCTTGGCTTTCTGAGGAGCTAGGGTTACAGGCATCTGCCTATGTACCTGGCTTCCCATATTCTTGGACTCTGCTGTTTACCAGTTTTTTTAATATTCCCTTCAATCTTTTCTATTGGCCTTTTGCGCTCTTCGACACCAGTGTGTACAGATAAAGAGGTTGCCGTGGGGAAGATTAGGCTCACATTTCAAGTAATTTTTATTTACCTGCAATCGGCCAGTTACTGGGCAGAGCACCTCTCTGTGGTCATTAGATGGAGGTACAGGCATGTGACACCACACAGGGGGATAGGTTTTAAAGGATAAAAAGAAATTTCCTGGACTTCAGAGGGAAAGGAGTTCAGAAAAGGAAAAGTGTAAAGATTGTTGCAAAGTTTTTTGAGGTTGTTTTTCTGTTGTTTTTTGAGAGAGTCTCACTATGTAATTCAGGCTGGCCTTGTACTCACTGTGTAGCCCGGGCTGGCCTCTGTCTGCCCCCGCCTCTCTAGTGCTGAGATTTTTAAGGTCCAAATTTTAACATAGTCTGTACCTATTGTATTTTCCTGCCACCTCTGTGAATCTACATTTGAGTTGTGCTGAACTACCTGTAGTTTGCTAAGCTTTTTCTTTCTTCTCAGCCCTTGTATGTATTATTCCCTCTATATGAAGTCTTGTTTCCTTGATTTCCTTTAGTTTGGCTCTTCCTGCTCATCTCTGAGTCTGTCATCTTAAATGTCATCTTCCCTGACCACCTGGCCCAACCTCCCACGTATGAATTAGGTGCCCTTTATATTCTTGGGTGTGTTTCTGTTTCGTTCTGTTTTTTGGGACAGGGCCTCACTATGCTGTGCAGGCTGGCCTTGAACTCACGATGTAGCCCAGGCTGGCATCAGACTTGCAGCAGTCCTCCTGCCTCAGCCTCCTGAGTGCTGGGATTACAGGTGCATGGCACCATGGCCACTTCCTTTATATATAGTCTCGTAGTACCCTGAACTTAATTCCTGTACCACTTGTACAATTACTGAAATTTCTTTTTGGTCTTTTAAAATTTTCACTAGATTTGGAGCTCCTTAAGGGAAGTACTGTCTTCTCTCTTATTGTCAGGACTCAGATGCTTGGCACAAAGTAAGCCTCAGTAAACACTTCGTCAATAAATGAGTGAATGAATGATTCATTCGGTCAATCCTATATGAATGCCTACTGCAGCCAGGCACTGTGGTGTGCACCTATAATCCCAGCTACTCAGAAGACAGGCAGGGGGATTGTAAATTCAAGGCCAGCTGAAGGAATTTAGCAAGACTCACTCTGAAAATGTAAAAGGGCTGGGGATATACCTCCACCTCCAGTAATAGAGCACTTCCAAGCATGCATTGAGGCCCTAGGTTCAATCCCTAGAAACACACACACACACACAGGCGCGCGCGCGCGCGCGCACACACACACAGACAGGCACACAGGCACACACACACACACACACACACACAGGAATGCCTGTTGCAAAGGATTAGTACCTTTTCTGCTTTCTCATTTCACATCCAGCATTCTCCTGGTGTACAGCCTGCAGATGTGAAGGAGGTTGTGGAGAAGGGTGTGCAGACCCTTGTGATTGGCCGAGGGATGAACGAGGCCTTGAAGGTAGGTAGTGCTATGCACGGCATTCCTGCAGACAGTGGCAGTCTCTTGGACCTTTACCTCTACAGACATGTCCTTTTTCAGAGGTGATCTCTGTATTTCCTTTTGCTGAACCACTGGATGACACATCCACTATCTTGCTTCATCAGGTTTGGGCTCTCCAGGTCTACCTAAACCCGAGACTGTTGTTTCAGCTGTTTCTCAGAAATACCTCAGTTCTAGAAGTGCTCAAGTTCCACAGTGATCAGTACGGTCATACGCTGCTTAATGAGAGATACATCCTAAGCAGTATGTCCTTAGGTGATTTCCTCACTGTCTTCACACCACCACAGCATGTACTCACACCAAGACGCTGCAAAACGTCACCAGGCGAGAAAGCCTTTACACGCAGTCACTGACTAAACATCCGTTATGAGGCACACGACAGTATTTGATGCTTTACATTGTAATACTGCTTTACATTTTATAGTGCTTTTTCTTTTCATGGACACATTCAAGGTATGCTTTTTGCCTCTTTCAGGAGGCAAATTTCACTTATAGAAATAATACCTATTCATTTGACCCAGTTATTCCCTCCTAAATACTATCCCAGGGATCATATTACAGTGATACATGCACACCCGTGTTTATAGCAGCACAGTTCATAATAGCTAAGTCTCGCAAGCAGTCCTTCAACAGATGAGTGGATAGAAAATGTATTTATACACAATGGAGTACTACTCTGCTATAAAAAGAAAGAAGCTTGAGCTATTTGTAGGAAAATGGATCCACTTTGGGACCATATTAAGTGAAATAAATCAGACACACAAGCTTAAATATCACATGCATGAATGACAACCCAAAATTATGAGAAAATATAGATAATAGAAAGGAACATGGATTGTTCTCAACAGGGAAGGGAGTCAAGAAGTGGAAGGGAAAAGCGATAAAGAATGCCATTAAGATGTGTTATGTGTAAAACAAGGAAAGATGTGCTATGTGCATGTACCAGCTGCACACAAGGAATGTGAACAGTATGTACTGCAAATATATACTAATAAACAGAAAACTTGTTCAGTATAAGGTAAGTCAAAGCCAGGTGTGGTAGCACATTCCTTTAACCCCAGCACTCGGGAGGCTGTGAGTTCAGGGTCAGCCTGGGCTACATTAGTGAGTTCAAAGCCAACCTACACTACATCATAGGGCTTTGTCTAAAACCAAAAACAAAAAACAAAAAACCACAAAATAAAAATAAGTAAGTTAATTCAAGACTTCATGCAAAAATAGGAAATAGGGAGCTAGATCATTGGCAAATGGGAAGGGGACTAAAATTTTGGGAAAGGGGAGAAGAAAGGTATATAAAAAGAATTCAGATAGGTCATGTACATGTACCACCCACCCACAACGAAGGTGTTCATTCTGCATTGCAAGCATGTGCTAATAAAAACAAAGATTTAATGCAGAATGCAATGTAGATTTAAAAAGGTAAAAGATATCCCCTTGCCAATCACTACATATGGTATATATCTCTCCAGTGCTCTCTGTATGTATCTACAAATATGTACATGCTTATACATACAGATCTGCATGTATATATAACGAACATATAAAAAAGATCACACTATATGTACAGTCCTGTGACTTCCTCCCCAATACAATATAGATAGCTTCCCATGTAAGTATTATGAGTGCTACCTCATTCTTCCCTTTATATAGATGTCCTATAGTCCTCTTTCATACTGATGAAGTGGCCTTTTATTAATTTAATTTTAAAATCTAAACTAGTCTTTCGCATTACAATAAGTTCTATATATAAGGCTTCTTTCACAAATATTTTATACATACAGAAAGGTAATATATAGCATATTAAAAATATTTTATCCACCTCTTTCTTAGGTGGCATGATCTAATTTAACTGTTTTTACAAAAAAAGAATTCAAGACAAGCCAGAATTGAAATATCATCCAGTCGGGCGTGGTGGCACATGCCTGTAATCCCAGCACTCAGGAGGCTGTGGCAGGAGGATCGTTGTGAGTTCAAGACCAGCCTTGGCTATAAAGTGAGTTCAAGGCCAGCCTGAACTCCATAGCGAGACCCTGTTTCAAAAAGACACCAAAAAAAAAGAAAAAAGAAATTATATCATCAAATAAGAGCTGCCAGTATTGAGACTGTCTGCTATATAAATTAATTTACATAGACACAGTAAGCATTTTCTATAGATCAGCACTGTTGTAGGCACTGAGGACACTGAGATAAATACAAGTTTCATCCTCTTCATAGATAATAAAAACTAGACAGTTTCACAGAATAAATACTCTAAACAAAAGGTGACTTATGAGGGCATTTTAGGGGTGATCAAGAATGGCCTTCCTGAGCTGCAGTACACATATATCAGCTGATTCCATCCTCACACCAGCTGTGTGATGTAAGCATTTTTATCTCTACAGGTAGAGAAATTAGGACTGAGACACCTGAACTAATCAAAGATCTTTTGGTTGAAAAGTGGCAAAATTAAAAATTTAAACTCAGATTAAACCAACTCAGATCTTTTAAATGTATGCAGTTTGGGTTCTACAGCATGCTAGGTATTTTCCATACCTTTGCCTACTTCTTATTCCGGTGCTGGGAACTAGGTGTTAGTCTCCCTAATCTGTAGATCTGGAAAGAAGGGCCTGAGAATTTAATTCACTTACCCAGGGTCACACTGCTAGTAAGGACTTAAATCAAAGACTTACTACAAAATCCACGCTTTTCTCATTTTTACTTCACTTGAGCTGTTTACATTTCTGTCACCTCCAAGCACCTTTTTTTTTTGTGGTGCTAGGGATTAACTCAGTGCCTCAAGAGTGCTCACATATGCTGTACCACCAAACTACATCTCTAACCCTAGAGGCCTCTCTGAGTCACTGAGGCTCACTGCCAAATTTTAGACAAGTGACACTCTGGGTGATTGAGGAGAGACAGATGTTACTGTCTAATTCTGTAGCGTGCCCTTCCCTGTAGCAGGAAAGCAAGCTCTCGGGGCCTCCCCGCTTACTCTTCTCTTTTCCTCCTCCCCAGGTGCCTCCATCTACCGTGGAGTACCTCAGGAAACAAGGCATTGATGTGCGGGTCCTCCAGACAGAGCAGGCAGTGAAGGAATACAATGCCTTGGTTGCACAGGGGGTCAGAGTAGGCGGCGTCTTCCATTCCACTTGCTAATGGAGCCCTCACCACACAATAAACCACTAAGCACCGATGCCTGTGACTCACTCTTCTCTCGTCAGCCTCCTTCACACTTTTGAACACCCGTGCGTGTGCCAGGCTCCAGAGGTACATGGACAGCTAGCTAAGTCACAGTCCTCGTCTTTGAGGTTGCTGAATATCAAAAAGATGAGACATTTGTTTACTGAATTTGAGTAATGCAGCATTAGGCTGAAGTGTGCGAAACTTCAGAAAAAAATAAAGGCTGTGCCTTGAAGGTGAAGAAAAGTTTTAGCACACTGAAGTCATGTACCACTTGATGCTTTGGAATGTTTAGCCATCAACCCAACTAGTATTTCTTAAGCACTTTATACTTCAGGCACTGCTGTAGGCTCTGGAAACCCTGCCTACCCGCCAAAAAAGGCCTTTTCGTGTAGCTTACATTCTAGTGGAGAAAATAAATACAATATGTAGAATCAGCTAAGAAAAAATAGAGTAAGAAGACAGTGATGAAGGCTATTTCAGATATGGAGTCAGAACAGAGCCCTGGATGAAGTGGAAGTGACAGTAGAAGTGTGCTCTGCAGGTCCCTACTGGCTCAGACAGTCTGTTTCATTAAATACTCAAGTATGCTTTGTGAAACTTTAGAACAGACTAAAAGAACTAAAATTATCAGCACCACCTATTTCATATATTTCTTCCTCTATAAAGAGCTATGAGCCATGTATGGTGGCGCATGCCTGTAATCCCAGCATTCAAAGCTGAGGCAGGAGGATCACCATGAGTTCAAGCCAGCCTGGGCTACTTGGTGATTTCAAGCCCAGCCAGAAGTATAAAGCAAGACCCTGTCAAAAAAAAAAAAACAAAACCAGAATCTATGGGCACGGGATATGGTGCCAAATAGCCTTGATTTTTGAACTACGTTTCCTGCTACTCAGTGGTTGGGCATTTATTTAATGTCTCTGCGTTTCATTGTTCTCATCTGTCAGATAGGGAAAATATTAGTACCTGGCGTCTCCGTGGGTATTAAGTGAGGTAATTCGTACACAGTCTTAGCGCACTGCCTGGCCTGCAGTAGACTCACTGCACTGAAACCCCTGCTGTCATCATCTTTCCACTCATGGGACTTTGGTGTAAACCAACTAGTTTCATTTTATGGTTGTAAAATAGCAACTTATTTCATGAATTCATAGAACTTTGGGGCCCAAAGAAACTATCTCACTTATTTATTCAACAATTCTCTTTCAAGCCCATTTACTGAAAATTATTACTAACTTCTTATAACGGTTGTTACAAGACCCTGAGAGTACAGGAATGTAAATTATAGTGCCTGACTTGAGTTATGTAAAAAAAGACAATGATACAAGTGTTAATATTATAATAGTGACAAAGTACAATAATGGCACACACACAAAAGACTAATTTATCAGGATGGAAAGAAAACTAGGGAGAACATCACCACGGAGGTGACACTTGAGCCGAGTCTTAATGAAGGGTCCACTAACTCACCGAAGAAAACTTGCCTTGGCAGCCGTTTTAACTAGATGTTTGCCAGATGTGTTCTTTACTGGGCCATAATTAATTAAAAGCCCTCTGCCTCAGCCATTGTTGAAGCAACAGCCCCAAATGTTGGAAACAGCCCTACACAGCCCACTTAGGTGTCTGACTGGGAGCTGGTCTGCAGAGCAAGCTAAGATGCGGCATGGCCAGAAAAAGTGAACCAAGAGAATCAGAATGGGAAGTGAGTTATTTTCCAGACTTCGCTGAGCAAGTGGACTCTTTCGAGGGTGCCCCTTCTGGTTCCCTAGAGGGCCCTAGGAGTGAACATTGCACAGACCTGACCCCAGTGTAGAATGTAGAGAGGCTACTTAGGCCCTTTCTGCAGCTCCTGCTGCGTTTGTCAGGTGACAGCGTCTTTCTAGATCTGTTCTCAGCTCACAGAGGCAGCCCTGATGGGCTAGGAGGGATGTTTGATGGAATTCAGACTGTATCTCTATGGATGCAGTCTCCCTGCTGCATTCTCCCTGCTCCCTGTCTTTGGGGGGTCAAACAGAAGGTGAGCCAGCTCCAGTGGGCACTGGGTCAATCAAGGTTGGGTGTCACAACTGCTCCTGCGAATTGTCTCTACATTAAAGAAAACAGTGGTATCTGCCAGTGGGTTATTAAAGGTTGTGTAAAACCTGCTGATAGTCCTTACTTCCAAATCCGGTCCACGTGGTCAATGCTAGAAATATGTAAAACCTGAGTGAAGATGTTCTTTTCAATATGACAGTATACTCAGTCCCATGTATTAACCTTTAAAATCCTCCAGTTCAATCTGAGGCACAGACTGAGTGCGCACAACCCTCAGTCTGCCCACTTGCCTCTAATGCAGTGGTTCCTAAGACAAGGTTCTTCAGTTACACCATGGGAAAGCCAAATCCATAAAGTCCTTTCAGAAACTGGGCTCTCTGGGCTTGCTTCTGTAGGCATACCACGGCCCTGTTAAGTTTACCCTGGATTCACAGGCTCCTCCGTTCTCTCCTTACCTGGTGTGTGCCAAGAGTTGTGCTGAAGCAAGCAAGACTGAGACAGGACACCATCAGGAGGCGAACGTCATACTTGAGAAGTGATGGTGGCTGAACCCGGATGGAAACAGTAATAAATGAGGATGGCTTCAAACATTTTATTCATTTAATTTTTATTTTTCGGTACCAGGAATCAACCTTGTGCTTGCCACACAGGCACTTGTGCTGCTGCTATATCCCCAACCCACTTCGAACATTTAAGGAAGCAGAATCCAAAGGACATGATGGCTGCTTGTGTGAGGCATGAGGAAGGCATCTGGTGCTCTGACTGCCGGCTGTGTGCTAGACCACTTGCTAGGAACAACAGACCCTTGTTATATAAACCACATTGGATTAGGAATTGGGAGACCTGGGTTCCAGCCTTGGCATCACCACCAACTCTGTCTCTCTGGGCTTATTTATTCTACACGGCTTGTCATGTAGCAGGAGCTGCAGAAAGGGCCTAAGCAGCCTCTCTACATTCTACACGGCTCAGGTGTCCATGGCAGGCAGCCTGTTTCCCCACCTGTAAAATGAGGGGTAAGCTGGGATGATTTTTATAAAGAAAGCACTACATCTGAAAAGTACCCAGTGTATTTATCCCTGGGAACATACCTGATAGTTGTGGCATGATGTGCTCAGTTGGCAGCCATGGGTCTTAAATGTTTTCATGTATGTTCCTTCCTGGCCACTGGCATCAGGTGAAGGTGGTGGTACACTCCAGCCTGGCTTCAAGGCTCACTTTCTCTCTAAGGCAGGCACCTCTCTGTGGGGTCTCTTCTTGTGTTCACATGTAGAGCCCACTGCTAGCACATTCTCAAGATGTATAAAACATGTGAAAACACTGATGTCCACTCCTTGGAGATAATTTCCCTTCCTTGACCCTCTACGGAGTTTTAAAACTGTTGGGAGACTGCCTGCTTGGGTTCAAGTAGTATGACCTAAGACAGGACATTTAATTTCTCTGAACTTCAGCTGCTTTATTTGAAGAGAGTACCCGCCTCACAGGGTGGTCATTCAGGTTAAACAAGTTAATTTGTGTAAAGGGCCAGGCACACAGTAAGTGCACCCAACTAAAAGTCCAAACATGCTTGAATTTAAATTCCACCTCCATCTCTGAGCAACTATAGAATCTTGCTATTATTTTTATGGGCTCTCCAAGTACTATATATGATCAAGCCTGCTGCAGACTCCGATTCTGTTAAGCATTATTTAATCCATCCTAGTCAACAACTTTTGACATATTATTTGTTTTGCGGATAAGGAAACCGAGGCACACTGAGCTAAAGATTTGAAGTCTGTTTGCCATTGTCGTAAGCCATTTTCTGCTACTATAACAGAATATCTGAGAATGAGTAATTTATAATGAATAGAAATTTATATGGCTTACAATTCTGGAGGCTAGGAAGTCCAAGAACATGGCTGGCATCTGGTGAGAGTCTTGGTGCTGTGTCATCTCATGGTGGAAGGCAGAAGGGCAAGAGAGGGCAAGAAAGAGTACAGCCAAACTTGCTTTCACACCGAGCCTGTTCTTGTGGTAACGGACACTCTCCATGACAATAACATGAACCCGTACCTCTTATGGACCGCACTTCCCAACACTAACGTGTGGAGGATTAAGTTCCCAACACATGAACTTTGGGAGACACACTCAAACCACAGTACCCACACAGTGCCCCTGAGGAAGCGTAGCTTAGGCCTTTGGCATCTTCTGGGATTTCAGTGAATACAGGCTTCACCACGTGTTTAATCTGCATGCCATGTTAGGCTGTTGTGAAGATCAAATAGGAAAAGTGCACAGCACAGGCCTTGCCGCAGTTAGCCTCTCCAAGGCACAGACTGTTGTTAATGTATCCTTATGCTGAATCCCACAGTGCTGATTTCTTTTCTAAAATATGGCTTTCCTGTTTTATTTCATTTTATTAAAGGCAAAAGGGCCCCAAGGAAATGGCAAGCAAGATCAAAAATTCCCCTCCAGATGAAAATGATTCATTCTCCAGCTGCTCAGTCAATCCTTGGCCCCCCAACTGTATGAGTTAGGGAAGAGGCCTTTCAGCAAAACAACCAATGTCTAAGGTCTTTCAGAAACTCTGTGGTAAAAAACCACAGCTGTTAAAGTAGCTTTCAGGTTAGCCCCGGCAAACAGACTGTTACTTTAAGAAACAAGATTATGCCTCAAATAACCAGCTCTTTGGAAGTGCCTAGAAAATTGCATTTTATATCTCAGCATTAAGCGTGTAAGTATGAGGAATAAATGCTGAAGTCATGGCCACACATACTTTTTAAGGAGCAGAAAGTAGCAGACCTCAGTGTTTTCTCAACTTTATTATGAGCAGTGGGGAGAAGTACAGTGTAATGTTTTTGGTTTTTTAATGCAAAAATAACTTATCCTGTGTGTGATACCAAGTGAGACTGTAAGGGTCCCATGTTCCTTATACCCACACGCCACGTTCAGTGAAGTGCTCCAGGCATCTGCTCGTGGACACCTACGCGGGACCTCCTGGGCTGTGGCCGTGAAGACTGCTTGTGACTCAGCGTCTTGCAGGCTTGGGCATTATGTAAACTTTCACAGGCTTGCTGAAGGGGATGGTGCCCTCGATGCTGGTTTCCACCTGCGGTGACACCTCAGCACCTTCAATCCAGGGCGATTTTGGAATTCGAGCACTGGAGTTGTAGGCCAGCAGCAGCTTCACTTCCACCTGGCATGGTTCTGGATACAAGAAAAAAGAAATCCTCTAAGACAGGCCGACTGCTAAAAATCGAGATGAAACATCAAAGAAAAGCAACATCAAAGATGGAAGCACTAAGGTTTGGAGAACACTTTTTCATCTGTCCACATCCCTCCCTTTACCCTCACAAAACAGAAACATCTTCCCAGCCTGAATCTGGGGCTGATGGCAAGCCTACAGATAGGACATTTTCCTCCCTGGGTCTCTGGGCTCCGTGCAGCTCAGAGCCAAAGCTGCTGAGATGTTCTGAGAGTAATTCAAGGGTGGGCTAAACAGCTTTCTTTGACAGAAGCCAGCCTCGGGACAGAGGGCCACAGGTGCTTGGGCTTATCCCCATATCTAGATAAGTAGTTCAGTTTTAAGGGTTTGAGTAGTGTACAATGTGAACTCTACATTCTTCTTCTTCTTTTTTTTTTTTTTTGGTCTCTCTGCGACAGGGTTTTGCTAAGCAGTTCAGGCTGGCCTTGAACTTCCTTTGTAGCTTAAACTGGCCTTGAATTCACAAGAATCCTCCTGCCTCAGCCTCCTGAGTTCTGGGATTACAGACACACACCACCACATCTGGCAACACCAAGAATCCCGCCCCCCGGGGGGGCAAACCATAGCGAAGTTTCATTAAAGGTAGGAAAAGAATCAGGCTCTGCACAGTGAATTTTGCCCAAGTAAAAGTAGGAAAAAAAGTACATCCTACAGTATGGAGACAAACCACCATGCAAGAGGGAACACATTGGCCAAAACTTGATGTGGTCTGTCATTTTGGATGGGCCAGTTCTCAGGCTGGAGTCAGGTCTAGGTCATCCTATCAAAAGACTACTCCAGTTCTCATGAGAAGTCTATAAGCAGGGCTTTGGCACTTCTCTGAGCATGTGTCTTGGATTTTGTAATTAACAGGTCACATTCACTTCCCCAGCCAGCTTTGCCACACCCTAGTCTCCTGTCCCATTTTTCCCTGAGAGACACATATCCCTATAATTCTTTATTGGGTGCTGAGGGAGTGGAGGTCTCTGTTCTATAGCTTCCTTCAGCTGGAAGGGGTTGTAGGCCCTACCTACTGGGGAGTATGTACTTTAACTACCTTGAACCCCAAGAATTCTTACCCTGCCACATGATGAAAGAAAGACTGTACTGTCTTGAAAAAAGTCCTGTGGCGGAGACAGGTTCTAAGTGAATGCCCAAATCCATAGCTGTGACAAAAACTTGAACCTGCTCACAAAGTGAATCAATTGATCTTTCTTTTAACCATATGGCTTCCATGCTGAAGAAGGGGGAGAGGATTTAGAATAACCCAAAGGCAAGTTCAAAGGCCTGGAGCAGAATGAGTTTGGCGTGTCCTCCTTACTTAGGGGCAGCTGAACAAAAGGCGCAACAGTTAAAGTCAAGCCCCAGGCTAAGAGGTTGAGCAGGTAGGAGTGGCATGGAAAGGAATAAGGGCAGAGGCACCAGGATTTCTCAGTGCTCCCCCAGGCCTGTTCCTGCTCACTTGCAGGCTTCCAGTGGCACCTTGCAGAATAGAAAGGTTTGCAGGCAGCCAAAGCCAAAACATCCTTGCCAACCCCAGAGTTCAGCATGATTCTGACTGCAGCCTCCCACCAGCATTTACCTGCCATGAGGCACACATGCCCACATGGCACGGCGCCTCCCATCCACCAGGAGTGAACCTGCAGGGACACTAGCCCTGCCCTTGTAGTCTGCCACACACACTCATTCCATCCCAGACATCAGACCACAGCCATGTGTGCGGTTTCCCAGAACTTTCAAGAGCCAAATCCTGGTAAAGATGGGTGGGAGAGATGTAGCACTCGACTCTGCGGGGTCGTTATGCCTTCCCTCATCAGAATTTGGTAAGAATGGCAATTCAAGAAAATGGCATAGGAGGAAAGGAGAAAAAACAGGAGAGAAGAGACAAAATATCATCTGAGACAAATCATACAGCCTATCCATCATGCCTGGAAAAAGCTAGGAGGTTTATACTCTTAGTTCCCTTTTTGGGGTCAAGGGCTGAAGATTGAATCCAGAGCCTTCACACTGAGCTACATCCCCAGCTCTTTTTATTTTTACTTTTTGAGACAGGGTCTTGCTAAGGTGCTAACTGTCCAGGCCTGGCTTGAACATACTATCCTCTTGCCTCAACCTCCCACAGTGCTGGAATTACAGGAGTACACCACCACTGCTGGCTTTTATTTCCATCTGAAAGATTAGGAAAATCACACCCAAATATAAAATAACTTCCTCAGGATCACACAGTGAGGAAGGCAGAATTTGAAACCTGGTCTATGAGACTCAGCTTCTGCCAGGGCAGCATCCTGCTGCCCACAGGAGCAGCTCTGGTGTGGAGCTGCAGGGGGACTGGCGGGGCTCCCACAAATTCCAGGCTCCATCCCCCATGAGAAGAGACAGAAGGGACAAGTGCATTTAGCATGAGAGCATGTCTCAAGTTCTCATCCCAGACCAGAGGGAGCACAGCAGAGTGAAAACGGGCGGTATCCGGGAGCCAGAAGTCTGAGCGCCAGCTCAGCTCCGTCACTGAGCAGCTGTGTGGGCCTCCAAGTGTGCATCTGGGAAATGGAGAAGACTGATTCCTACCAGAGTTGGCCTAAGGATTAACTGGATTTCAACTGCATAATCAGAAGCACGTATTCCACTTGTACTACTTGTTGAGAGACCATACACTGGGGACCAGGGGCAGAAGATATAGGGATACTAGGGACACTGAAGAAAGACAAGCAAGTTCCTTACTTCCAGGAAGTATGGTCAGATAGGAGAGAATATCAAATGAACAATTAAGTGCGAAAATATCTGACATGAACAAATGCTATGCAGAGACTTTAAATGGGAATTTGTAATGGTGGCAGGGGAGCAAATGATCAGAGATGATCTAGGATGAGTTAGAATTCTTCAGGCTCAGGACAGCCTAGCAGTTTAAAAAAAAGCGGGGGGTGCTCTACAATAAACCAGAATACCTTCAGAGGAAACGTCCTCATAGAAAGAAGCTTGAGCTTGGAAGCAGACAGCCTCAGACCTAGGTTCTAGCTCTGGTGTCAGAATCCCTTGCTGCGTGACCAAGGGCGAGTCAGTCGTTCTCCCAGGACCTTCCGAGCTCATCTGAACCCTAGCATGCTTCGCTCTGCTTCCCTGGACACTGCCCTTACCAAACAACTGCTTCAAGAGCCAGGAGCAGAAACGCACACCTGTCCTCCCAGCTACTCTCGAACCTGAGTCGGAAGGACCCTGAGTCCAAGGCCCACCGGGACAACTTAGTGAGACCATGGTCTCCCCACCAAAAACCCCAAACTGTGTGACCGCATACCCTTCTCTGTGTCTAGGAGTCCTGCATCGAAGAGCCCGGCAATGTGCCTCTGCCATAACACACTTCCCCAGCATGCAAGACAGCCTGCGTCTGATCACAAGGACTGCAGAAGGGGGTGGGGGGCACTCTCCTAAGGAGTTAGTGGTTTAGGCAAGCAGTTACAGAAATACGGCAGGATGCAAAGATGTGGAATGGGGAATGCTCAGGGAAGCAGTACTGGGTAAAAGCACTGCTGGATGCTCCCTCACCTATGCCTGACTTTGGATCACGAGAATCCCAAACAGGCTCCTTAACATTCAATGGTACTACTCTACTGTCCCTTTGTGGACACCCCAGAGTCTTCAGTAGACATCCACTGCTGCTGACAGAAACCATTCATAACGGCGTTAAATATTCTTCGTGTAGGGACGAGGGATATAGCCCAGCGGCACAAGTGCCTGCCTGGCAAGCACACGGGCCTGAGTTCAATTCCTGGTACCAAAGACAAACAAATATTCTTCATGTATTTTTAAACACAAAATGAACAAAAATTCCAGAAGGCATCCCCCTAATTCTAAAATAAACCAAATTTGGTGCCATCAAACACCTTTTTGGGGAGGGATGGGAGGAGAAGGCGATGAAGAATTAGGATGTGTTGTGTACATGCACCCACACCCCACAATGAATGTAATCATGTGCTACACACATGAGGTTATAAAACATTTTTTAAAGAACACTGTTTCTAGTAAAGGCCAGTCTTTTTTTGGGGGAGGGGAGTACTGGGAATCGAACTCAGGGCCTTGCGCTTGCCAGGCAGCAAAAAGCCTTGTTCTCGAGTCATTGTCAGTGATTTAGCAAACACCACTGAGGCAAATTGTGCCCTGCATTATAGGTTCTACAGACTGAGTCTCTTTTGAAGTTTTCCAAAATAGCCTTACAGGCCTGCAGTGTTACAACTCTGCGCCCACATCTCTCATTTTATTTTTAAAGATCTGAAGAAGCAAAAAGAAGTATTTACACAGTTTTCATAAACTAGTCTGGGTCTACTCAGTTGCTCCATGAACGTATCATCTTACTCTGCATTATCCCATAAGCCAGCCCATGTGGACAGGAAGAACAGTTAGCTTGTTACTTGTTTGAAGGGAATAAACTGAACTATTTAGATACAAATAGAGATTTTAAAACTTTGGGAAGAAACCTGAAACTATTTAATTTCCAAAGTAACCCTCACAAATAATTTACAGGTTGGGAATTATCATCTTCATTTTGAAGGTGAGAAAAACAGAATGACTTGCCCAGTTCATTAACAGAGAACAAGAAAGCAGTCTCCTGGCATGCAGCCCGGGGACTTTTCCAGGAGACTGCATTCTATTATAATCTCCAGAATCTTGTTCCTCCTGCAATCAGTGCAGCAAATTAGTCCAAAGGTACCCTGTCTGAGCTTATGAAATCCTTACAGAATCAAGTTCAATCCTCAGCACATATGATGCAAGTATGTATATTTTTTTTCAAACTGCAAAAAGCAAATGCTGAAGGGCAGAAGTGACCTCCAGGAGCCTCTTTTCCTACCCGCCGTGGCCACTGGCTCCTTACCTGTCCAGGCAGTATGGGAGAGGTACACCTGAGTGATGAGACGGTGGCGCCCTGGGCCAGGATTCCGGAAGTCTGCTGGCTTGGGGTGGATCATCTGAGCCTGGCCATCTGGATATAAGACCTAAGAGGAGGGACAGAAGAGCTAAGAAAATTGACAGTGGCACCTACTTTGAACCCAAAAACAGAAAGAGAGATGAAACCAGGTCATGAAAGGCTGTTCCTTGAGGAGACACCAAGATTACAGAGAGATCTATAAACCCTCTGCCCTAGAAACAAGCAGTATATGTTTCCTCAATTCCTGATAATTAAGTACAATAAGAGGTAAAAATATTAATTCTGACTGGGACAACCCTCCCAAGCACCCCACCAGAGTGACCCTTCTTTCACTCTGAAACATGTCAGGCAGGGCCCAGCATCCATCACCAGACAGAGTTTTTTTGTACTCGATTTTTAATTTTCTGTACTAAGTTTTAAGCGGCTAGGAAAACAATTATCTGTCTCTTTCTACAGAGTACTCAGTGAAGGGTGTGCTCAGATCACTGGCCAGGCTTCACATCTCACAAACTGCCGTCATTCTTTCCTCGGCATCGCGAGGGCCTGCCAGCTACCTATGTAGAGCACCCGATACACAACCCAGAGTACCCATGAAGCAGAAGCACAACGGAGGCTGGTCACAGGCCCAGGTAGGACCTGCTGTGTGTAAATACACTGATAAGGGCATGCTAGGGAGCTACACAGTTCTTTCAGCTTCAAACTTCAGGGAAGCTTGTATTTGCCAGCTTGCCCCATAAGCATCTTTTGTCTCTCCTCAGGTCCCCCAGTTCTTCCCTTCTGTTTTTTAACTTAAGAGACAGGTTCACACCGTGTGCACAGGCTGGAAGTCACTGGCATAATCCCACAGCTGACACTCGGCAGGGACACCTGATCGGCAAAGTGCACAGCAGGCCTGACCTCCCAGGCTCAGCCTCACAAGTAGCTGGCACCACAGGCCAGGGAGCCTGGCCACCCTTCCTTAAGCTTTCTCCTCACGCTCTTCCAGGCTGTGTGCCCCAAAGCAACTACAGAAGAAAGAAGCTGGTGTCCCCACTTCCAGATTCTTGTTATCTTTAAAAACAAGTTCATATGCTTCATTTTTCAGAAGGGACGGCCAGAGGAGGGTGGACACAGACAGCAGAATCTCCCAGCACTCTCAGCACACTGCGGTGGTGAAACGCTCAGCTCTTCTGTGAGACAGGTGCTCGGAGGCTGTCCTTTTTCCCTTCTACTGCTGCCAAGACGGAAGCTAAGAAATCTGCAGCCCAAGTAGATCAGGGAAGAAAATGGCCAGCACGAACTATATTTTGAATTTCGAACAATTACAAACCAATCTCTTTCTCTCTTTTTTGCTGAATTACTGGAGACTAAACCCAAGGCTTTATCACTGAACAACATCTTCAGCCCTTTTTTGTATTTTATTTTGAGACAAGGTCTCACCAAGTCACTAAATTACCCAGGTGTGGCATGAACTTGTGATCCTCCTGCCTCTGCCTCCCAGTGTGCTGGCATTACAGGTGTGCACCACCACATCCAGTCACATCTCTTGCAATTTGAGTATAATACCTGCATTATGCTAACAAGTATTACTAAAGTCCTGGGAGGGTCTGCATTTAAGAACACATACACATCCTCTGAGGAGACTGTACTCTCCAAGGCATGTTTACGACTACATGCTAGCACCAAAGCACAGACAAGGAACTCAGGCCGTGCGGCTGGGCTGGAGAGCACTTTTCAGCGCACTGGAGCTTCCCCAAGACCAGGCACTGAGAGCCCCAGCTCCCACTTGTAGAAGCACCACTTTCCCTATGCGGGACATGGAGGTGGTTCAGGGATGAAAACTGAAGGACAGCCTGGCAAATGAACCATACTGTGATCTCACGTATGATTAGTTCATCAGGGAATGTTTTGTCATGGACAGTGTCAAACAGTGGTGTTCAGAATCACTGACCGCCCATTAGAATCACCTATGATCTCTTAAAAACAATACTGGTACCGCTGATTTAATTGGTATGGGTTGTAACCTGTTTATCAGTACTTTTTGTTTGTTTTCTGTTATTGTTGTCATTTTGGCGTTTGGTTTTGTTTGAGACAGGGTTTTGCTATGTAGTTCAGGCTAGCATTGAATTCACTATATAGCATAGGCTGACCTCAAACTTGCAGCAATCCTCTTGCCTCAGCCTCCTTTTTTTTTTTTTGTCTTTTTGAGACAGGGTCTCGCTATGCAGTTCAGGCTGGCCTTGAGCTCACTTTGTAGCCCAGGCTGGCCTCAGATGCACAACAATCCTCCTGCCCCAGCCTCCCGAGTGCTGGGATTACAGGTGTGTGCCACCACGCTCGGCTTGCCTCAGCCTCCTGAGCTGGGATTACAGGCATGCACCACCACACTTGGCTCTCATCAGTATTTTTTAATGCTTCTGAGTAATTAAAAGTGCAGCTAGCACCAGGCATGGTGGCACATGCCTGTAATCCCAGCACTCGGGAGGCTGAGGCGGGAGGATTGCTGCAAGTTCAAGGCCAGCCTGGGCGACGAAGTGAGCTCAAGGCCAGCCTGAACTGCATTGTGAGACCCTGTCTCAAAAAAGACCAAAAAAAAAAAGAAAGTGCAGCTAGCATGGAAAACCATAAATGTGAGGAAAGACGTAATATAAAGTGCAGTACAACTTCACAGCTAGCTCAGAATGAGCTCCCTGTAGGTCTCATAGATTTGTGATAACTCCTGCTGAGAGGGCAGAGTCTTGATCCTGCACTGTCACCACAGCCAAAAGTACCATCTTCAGGGCTTGATGCACATCCTTACCTCCTCCAGGAAGCTTTTCCTGACTGCTGCAGTTTTCTGTCCTGACTGTACAGTACTCAGCACCAGTGCTCACATTTCTGCTTTTACACGTCTAGAACACTTCCCTTTCCCCTTCTTCTTTCCCCTGTTCTTCGTTTCAAATCCCTCTAGGCACCAGCATCTCCACAAAGCCTTTCCTTCAGCTCCACTACAATACTTTCAAGTTATCTCTGAGTGTGTCCTACTGAACTTCTATTCCACAGCTGCCTGTCCAATGCAGCTGAGCATCCTGAGAGCAGAAGCTGATGTACTTACCGTGACAGCTGCAGTCATTAGCAAGTACAGCAGAGTAACCACTAACGCACATGTGCATGAATGAACAGGATGGCTGGATGGAGGGGTGGAGCTTAACTGCAGGCTGTCTGAATTGATTAGTACCTACAACATCTCTGTGTGTCTCTAATATATCTAGCTGGCTCAAGAAAAAATACATAGTCATTTCTTTTTCCTATCTATACATTTTTCTTTCCAGTTGACCCACCTATGGCCTAGGAAAGTCTTGTTTATTACAATTTTCTTTAATAACAGATCAAGTCATGCCAGGCGTGATGGCACAAGCCTATAATCCCAGCACTTGAAAGGCTGAGGCAATAGGATCACTGCAAGTTCAAGGCCAGCTTTAACTACACAGCAAGACCCTGTCTCAAGAAAAAAAGGTCAAGTGTCTGGATGTGGTGGCACATGCCTGTAAACCCTGCTACCAAGGAGGTGAGGCAGGAGGATCAAAAGTTCAAGACAGCCTGGGCAACTTGGCAAGACCTTTCCTCAAAATTTTTAAAGGCTGGAGATACAGCTCACCAGTAGAGCACTGCCTAACAGGTCTGAGACTATGGGTTCAATCCCAGTACCAAAAAAGAATAAAGTCCTTTTTTTTCTTCTGTTTTTAAGATGGATCCAGGAGTGATGGTACATATCTATAATCCCAGCACTCAAGAGTCTGAGTCAGGTGAATTGCTGCGAGTTTAAGGCTAGCATACGCTACATAGTTCAAGGCCAGCCTGAACTATACAGGGAGACACTGTCTCAAAAAAAAGTTTAAAAAGGTGGAGTCTTGCTCTGTTGCCCAGATTGGTCTTGAATTCCTGCGCAAGTGATGCTCTTACCTCAGTCTCTGGAGTACAAGGCCTATAAGCACCTCAATCTTTTTTTCATCCCTGTGCTAAGAATGAAATCTTAAACTTTCCACTGTAAGAACAAAAGGTCATTCCATGAACCATTCTGGACATTTATTTCAATTCAACTATTCCTATTTGTCAGTTGTAGAATCTGAGGCTCGAAGTCTAACTTGGGCCGCAGGGTAGAGCTGCTCAGCAGTAGAGCTGCGCTTCAGGCCCACGTCTGTCAGCACAGAGGCTCATCTCTTCTCCTCCCACTTTCAGTCCCTCAGGCGGAGATTACAGGGGTTCTAAAGTGAAATGCCTCATTACAAGGAACACCTAAAGGTGTTGGAACTCGAACTCCAACCAACCTGGACCTTCACAGTGCCCTGCGGGTCCTGCACGTGTTCCAGGGTTGCATCAACATCCAGAGCCACCACCAATCCAGATGTAAATCGCAAAGGGTTGTCTGACTCGCCCGCTGGCTCAATGATGGTGGCTGAGGCTTTGTGGATCTGTAAACAAGAAAATACAATGATTCTAAACCTGGGTCAAGCTGGGGCAACAAAACATAATTGCTCTTCCCTCTCCTTATCTAAAGGGTGGGGGCGTGCCGAGACGATCACAGGGCGGGCCCTTGCCAAGCTGCTCCACAGACAGGTTTCACTGTCTGGGCAGACTTGGCCTGAAGCGGTGTGACATAGCCCTGACCTGCTCTGGAAGGGGAAGGTGCAGGAAGGCACTCTGGCGCAGCATGGTCTGCAGAATTTTGACCACTTCTGCAGGTTTAGATGTCATGAGTCGGGGCATAAGGTCAAGGAGTTTGTCCACAAAGCTGTCCTGCAACTGCGGCAAATCAGCGATGAAACACCTGCAGGAACAAACAGAAGCACTTAACCACCCAGTCATCCCACAGGCTTAAGCCCTAAATACCTGCCACGCCCTCAGGGAGAAGGAGCATGCAAGGTTCGGGGCTGAGACACACGATGCCCAGATAATTATGATGTAGTGACATGAAACCGTAAGAGACTCACTTTACTGAATAGCCACTCTGCCCCAGACATATGCTTAAGTGGTTTCAATGATCTTACTCAACCCTCCCAGCAATCCTGGACACTGACAGAATTCTTATTTTCCTCTTAGAGATGTATTCATGTATTTAACAACTATATTTTTATGACCTATCAAAAATCTAGTACTATTCTAGGTACTAGGGACAGAATAGTAAAGCAAAGGAGAAGAACTATCTTAATGGAGTTTCCATTCAACCAATAGGAACACTGAGATTCAGAGAGGATGATGGTGCACTGAGCTCAGAAAACTTAAGCAACTGATTCCCAGCTCAGACTGAACCCGGAGCACTCTGCTTTGTGGAAGTGACAGCAAGAAAAAGAGTTTGCCACAGAATCGATACCTGCTCAGAACCTCGGAGGCTAAATTAATAAAGAATATGTAGTTCTAGTTAACAGCAAGTGAGAAACTTTGGCAACTCAGAGCTGTCACTTTTCCAAAAGCCTCTCCAACCCAACTGTATAAAAATAAACTCTTTTAAAGCATCTAAAACTAAAAATAAAGCATGAATGTATTTCACATTTAAAGCCAGAATCTAATAGGGCCAAGAGAGAATGGCGCGCTTTGCTAGAGAGCATCCTCTGCTGGTGAAGGGTGGTAATGCAACCAAGCCCTGTAGGACGCTATCATCTTTTTTTAATTTTAAAGATAAAAGAATGAAAACATTAACAAACACACATACATTTACAAAAATAACACAAAAACAATATAAGCAATACAGAATTTCAGACAAGGTGATAAGAAATTAACTGGTTATTGTATTACATATTGATATCTTCAAATTGGTTACTCAGGTAAACAAACATGTAAGATTGATCAAACAATTAAACACTAACTATTCTTTTCAATAAAGCAATAGAAGTCAGTAGTACAACTATGTTAGCTATCCTGTGTATACATAGATACATAATTTTCCCCTTCTCTTCTCTTTTTCCTCACCCAGCTGTTCTTTTGAGCAGTTTCCTTAACTTTTGCAATATTTATCATACCTCCTAGCTTTTATTCACTCTTTCAGGTTCTTACACCACACAGACAATACGGAATTTACACATGCGGGTCTGATTTATTTCACTTATGACTGTGGTCTCCAGTTGTGTCCATTTACCTATAAAAGCCTTGAATTTATCTTTATAGCTGAGTAATAGTCCATTATATAAAAATACCGCAACTTTTATCCATTCCTCAGTTGATAGGGATTTGGGTTGCAGGAAGCTATCATAACCAAATGAAAAAAGGAGAAATACAAGGTCATTAAAACCTCAGGTTTGGTCATGTTCATGAGGGCAGTAGCAACAAGTGGAAGAAATGATTAAATCCTTTAAAATCCTATACTTCCAGATGTGGCACACATCTGTAATCCCAGCACTTGAGAGACTGAGGCAGGAGAATCACTGCAAGTTCTAGGTCAGCTTGGGAGACTGAGG
>NW_004955414.1:14033236-14041525 GCF_000276665.1 Chinchilla lanigera | reverse complement strand
CACTTCTCCAATTCTACTGCATGTTTTAATTGATTCATTTCCTATAGAACTCTGAAAAATCATTTATCTTGCAGAATAAAACACACACACAGAATTATGAGATAATTCTTTGTAGATTGTAGAGAAATCTACAAGTAAGTGATGAAAAACTGACAAGTTGTGATATTTCAACTGAAGGGCTGAGGGCACACACCTGTAATCCCAGTTGGGAGTCTGAAGGAGGTTAGATCACTGAGAGTTTGAACTTGTCTCAGAAAAAAACAAAACAAAAAACAAAAAGGGCCTACAGGTTTTCATAATACTTACTTTTTCTGGCCAAGCTGAGTTCTGAATTCAAACAATTCCAAATGTTTTTACTATTCAGTTGAATATTTAGTTTTGAAACTCAAAAATATTTATACATCATTATAGAACATTAGAGCACAATGATGCAGATGGTATCTTGGCTGCACGGGCTAAACCAAGTAATCTGGCTTGTGATCACTCCTGGTGCCTATTAAGTTATTCCCTGCATAACCAAAAGTTATTAAGTCAGAAAAGTTATTAAATACTTACCTCTGAAAAAAGTCTACTTCCTGTAAAAATTTTTCACACATCCCAAATAAAGGGTCAACTCTGTAGAAAAGAAATGCAAAATAAAATAAGTGACTCGCTGGTGAAATCTGTGAACTAAGGCGTGAGGACCAGAATTCCCAGAAACCCGAGCCTACAGAAAAGAAAAATGCATATATGACACTATAAAAATGAGACCTCAGAGAAGTAAGGGACTCCTAATGGGCCCAGGGGAAGTATCTGTCAGGATCCCAAGACCTGATTAAACCACTGCAGTGCACATCATGCTCAAGAAACACTCAAAATCAAAGATCACCGCGGCCACACTTGGCACCGGACTCACTAAGAGTCCTTGCAGCAGTCTCCCGCGCTGTGCAGCAGCTGTGATCCTACAGCTGACAGCTCGAGTACAAGGAGATGAGATGCACATCGGGCAAGTGTGGACAACGTTCTCGCTTAGAAGCCTCACATCCCGTAGGCAACAATGTGAGCACAGCTTCTAGGGTCCGCACAACAGATACATCCAGTTCCCAAATCACTGCACTTAGTGAGGCCCCCAACTATGGGATCTGTACCAGGAAACTATAGTTTCTTTACCCTTCCTTCAGTCTCGATGCAGTTTACTCAGGAATAATGCTTTCTATGGAAGTATGGTCAACCAACATAGTGGGCACTGTCAGGGTTCTCAGGAACAGACCTAGAAAGTATGTCCTTTCAGTACAAATGTATACCTAAATTAACCAGGGAGCACGCTGGGCCAATGTCTGTATAGCTTTGTGTATTTTCTTTTTATCTATTGTATCTATTTTCTGCATGTACCTTCCCATCTATTTTCACTAATGTATTACTCATTAGTGTCATTAAATCCTAGTCATGTAAAACCGGCCAAAAACTTTCTTTACATAAAACATGTAAGTAAATGGTATCAAGGTTCTTCATCTATTTGAGCTTTCTACTAAAATGTACACTCTGTGAGAGTAGGAACTTTGTATTTCTCATTATGTTTCCTGGCACAATCAACTTTTAATAAATACTAGTTGAATTAATAATTTTTTTAAAATGGCAGCTGCAAACCCACTCTACAAGCAACATTCATTTGAACTGTTTTCCCAAAAAGAGGCAGCACTTGAAAGTTTCTGAAGTGACACAGTACCAGAAAGGGAACTGAAATTTGATAGTAAGATTAATCTACCAAAAAAACAGGAGTGAGAAGGTTAAGAAAGAGAACTCCAGCCAAGCAAGGCCACAAAAGCAAGCAATTTGCCTAAAAGTGACATTTTCTGGCCTGCAAAATGAAGCCCCACCTTGGAGAGCTTCCAAGCAGTAACATACAAAATGATCTGGGTAGTCTCTCCAAACTCCAAAGGAGGGCAGTAGCCTCAACTACAGCATGAAGTACATGGCAGGTAAAGTAGGCCCTACTGATAAGAATTGCCATCTTTTCCTTAAAGTAAAGAAAGAAAGTAATGATTGATGTTCCTAAGCGAAATCGAACACTGACATACAACTGTTGGGAAGCCAGCACCAATTACAAATTGAAACCACCAGTCTAGATTTTCATTTCTAATTATGCAAAGACAACAGCAATTAACTAAGTGTTAGAAAAGAAAATCAGGAGCCATAAAGGATACCAAGCAGTGTCTCCTTTGATGAAGTCAAGGCAAGAAAGCACAGTAAGCTTTTAAAAATGCATTCTAAGCTGGATGTGGTGGTACATCTTGTAATCCCAGCTACCTCGGTTCAATCCCCAATACTGTAATAAATAAACAACTAAATAAATTATAAATACATTTCTAATAAGGATCGCCAGTAAGAGTGAAGAGATTTGAAAGAACATTAGATTGATAAAGCAAGAGAAATGCTACAAAAGAAAAGAAAGAAAGCACACATGGAAGTTAAAAATAATGAAGTCAAACTCAATGAATAGTGGAATGAACAATGATGAAAACTAAAAACGATAAATTGAAGAGTGTATTGAGGGCCAGGGATATAGCTCAGAGGCATAGTGCCTGCCTGGCAAGTGCAAGGTCCTGAGTTTGATTCCAGGAAGGGAGAGCGGGAGGGAGGGTATATTGAGAAATTTACTTAGAATATAGAGTAGAAAAACAAAATAAAAAATGCACAGAAAAAAACCACACCAATAGAGTGCAGAGACAACCCCTAAAATGGGAACAACTTTTTACCAGCCACTCCTCATACAAAGGACTAATATCTAGAATATATAAAGAACTTAAAAAATCAGACTGCCCAAATTTAAAGACCTAATCCAAAAGTGGGCATCTAAAATGAATACACACTTCTTAGATGAAGAAGTACAAAAAGCAAATAAATATATGAAAAACATGCAACATCACTGGTCATCAGAGATGCAAATTAAAACAATACTGAGATTTCATCTCACCACAAAAAGAATGGCTATTACCAAGAAATCAACCAATAACAAATGCTGGCGAGGGTGTGGGGGAAAAAGAACCCTTCTCCATTGTCGGTGGGAGTGTAAACTGGTATAACCACTATGGAAATCAGTATGGAGATTCTTCAAAAAACAAAAACTAAAGGTTCCATTTGACCCACCTGTGCCCCTTTTAGGTATCTTTCTGAAAAAGTTAAAAGCATCATACTGCAGTGATATAAGCACACCCGTGTTTATAGCAGCACAATTTATAATAGCTGTATCTTGGAAACAGCCCAAATGTCCATCAATCAATGAATGGATAAAGAAAATAGTGTTTATACACAATAGAATACTAATCTGCCATAAAGAAAGAAACTGAAAGAGTAAGCAAAATCCAGAAAGTACAATAGATATTGTGAAAGGGAAAGAAACTATTCAAAAGGAAAGAACAACTGGGATGAGGGAAAGGAGAAAAGAAAGAAGGAAGGAAATTTATATATATATAAATAGCTAAGATAATTGTACTACCAGTTTCTGGTGGTTTATTGAAAGGAACAGTTAATGCTTAATTTTTTTTTTTTAACCAATTTTGCATGCTTATATGTGGTAATCTCAACAACTACTTTGAAGATAACAATATGCAATATAACAACCATTGCTGATTTCCTATCATCTTGTTTTGAAATTCTATATCATTTTTAATGTTTTTAAATTTTTATTCTCTTTAAAGTAAAAAAATTTTAAAAACTAGTATTAGCTAACATTAAATGTTTGTAATAAATGTGATAGGTGTATTTTAGGGACTTTACATATAATGATCCAGTAACCCTTACTATAACCCCTATGAGGGAGAGGCAGGTACTATTATTGGCCTTACTTTACCATATGAAAATAAACTGAGCAAAAGAAATGTTAAGTAACTTGTATGAGGTCACTAAGTTTGCAAATGATAAAGCCACAATCTGAAGCCAATCAACTATGGATTGCAGCCTTAAAGCTATGATCTATTGGCTCTCACCTCACCAGGCTGGGGTTAGAACTTTTAAACCCTTGTAGGAGAAAAGAAACAAAGAAACCAATCATTCCAGGAAAAAAAAAAATCAAAAAAGAAGATAAGCAGGAATGCATACAAATGGAAAATATAAAATATTATGTAGCACGAGTAAAGATCAGAGGTAATACATTCTTTTCATGATGACATGGAAAGATAAATAATCTATTGTGGAGTGAAGGAACAGAAGGCAGAATAGCAAAATACTGTACACTATGATTCCATTAACATTAACACACATATTTATACTTTACATGTGTATATGGCCTGGAAAAAGAGGAATATATTATCAGGGAATCTTCACATATTCTGCAATATTTTAATTTTTACAATTATATTTAAATTGAAAAAGAATTTTTTTTAAATAAAAAGTGTAGACGTCATCATAAGCACCTTTCTTTTCTCACAGAATAATGAATCTGAGGTGTCTGATTTCACAGTGCGTCCTCCTAATCACCATTACTGCCTCAGAGAATGCTTACTAGTCTCTTCTGAAGACCAAAACTGATTCCTGGCCCTAAGTTCTTAAAGAAATTGATTAAGAAGCAGAGCTATAGCTCAGTGTAGAGTTCTTGCCTTGCATGTGTGAAGCCTTGGATTCAATCCCCAGCATTGGCAAAGAAAGGAAAGAAATCTATCAAGGAGGCCACATAGATGTCCTTGTGGCCACATGAAGTCCTGAACTGCACTATAGGTAATGAAAAGCCACTAGAGGGACTTTAGCAAGGGAGAGACACAACTGGATTTCCAAGGTTCTATTCTGATATAAGAATGGAATACACAATATCTGGGGAAAAAATGAATAGACTGTCCATCCCTTAGCTAATCTCTCCTAAATCTCCAATCACATATCATTAACTTTGGTGAGAACTCTGAATGCAGTGAAAGGAAAATGTCACTCCTTTTGACCAATACTACAACTTACCCTCGAGTAGTTCGCGCAGTAACTATAAGTTGCAAGGCTTTGGCCTGAAGCCTCATGTGATGTATTATCACCACCTGTTTGTTCTCCACACCACTGTACATGAACTCCATTTTGTAGGTCTCTTCCATGATCTATAAGGAAAAGATAATTAACAATCGCACAAAAAAAAAAAAAAACAGCACAAATATCAGAGTCTTAACTAAGAATAGTATAGAATTCCAATCTTCTTATGTGAAGCTCTAAAATGAGATTTTTTTTAATCTTACATTTTTTATTTTTTGAGACAGAGTTTTGCTATATAGTTCAGGCTTACCTTAAACTCACTATGTAGCCCAGGCTGGTCTCGAACTCGTAACTATCTTCCTAGCTCAGCCTCCCAAGTAGTGGGATTACAGGTGTGCACCACTGGGTTTAATCACTTGGTTAAAGTTAGAATTTTTTTTTTAATCTCTTTCTTTAATTCTGAATGAAGTTTTTTAACTATATACCACATGAAATTATGGTAGTATGTTTTCTTTCTTTTTTTTTTTTTCTAATGGTAGCAAAATTTTATTGAAGGTAGGAAAAGAAACAGGCTCTGCAGAGCAAGTTTGGGCCAAGTAAAAGATGCAAAAGAAGTACATGCTACAGTGTGAGGGAAAGCCTTTCATGAAAGAGAAAACATACTGGCCAGTATAATACATCTTGTGAAAAAAGAACATATTATTTTGTCAACTGAAGAAAGATTTCATTGGTAATAAAAGCATCTTACCTGATGTGAGATATGAAAGTTTAGCTACTGATGAAACTCGTTACCCTAAACAAAACTCACTGTCCTGTGGGAAGAAATGAACACCTACATGCTCCTGAACTGACAATGGGGTTATGTCCCAATAAACCCATTATATGTTCAAAATATCTTAAGTCAAAGAATGCACTTAATACACCTAATCTACCAAACAGCCACACTACTACAGCGTATCTGCAGTTTACCCTCATGATCACATGGGAGCTGCAGGTCACTGCTACCACCCTGGTATCACAAGCAAGTACCACACTACATGTTACTAGGCCTAGAAAAGATTACAATCCAAAAGCCCAAACAAGGTTTCTACTGAATGTGTATTGCTATGGTGTATCATAAAGTCAAAAAATTGTAAGCTGAGCCATCATAAATCAAGAACCACCTGTACATACCATGTACAGAAATCCAATCCCCAAGAAAAGTCTTCCAAAAATTAAACAGCAGAAACAATTAACTGTACGTTAGTCATCCAGACAGAGTATTCCTTGGGCACAATCTCGAAAGGAATAACTACAGAAAACAATGTCTGTGACCCAAGATCATGGCCAGTATAACTTAAGCTTACTCAGTTCTATCCAAATCAGTTACTTCCATCCATATGATGTTTCTCCTTCCCTTCTGTGGCTGACTCTCTGAAGGCCCTGAGGCCAGAGAAATGGCAAGATTTTATTTGATTACATGATGCTTGTTTCCTCATCTATAAATAGGAAGAAATAGCACCTACATCATACAACTTCAAGTAGTGAATGGGACATGAAAGTGTTTAGCATAAGCAGGGCTTCATGATGCAAGCCTGTAATCCCAGCACTCAGGAGACGGAGGCAGGAAAATTGCTGCAAGTTCCAGGTCAGCCTATGCTACAAAGTGAGTTCAAGGCCAGCCTGTACTGCATAGTGAAACCTTGTCTCAAAAAGACAAAAAAACAAAACAAAAAAATCTTTACTTAGGGCTGGGAATATAGCTCAGTGGTACAGTGCTTGTCTAACATTCGAGACACCCTGAGTTCAGTCCCTAGTACCACACACACACACACACACACACAAAGGGCTTAGCATAACGTCTGGTATATAGCATTAGTAATTGCCTTCTTCCTTCCCCTCCAAACTAGTGCTCTTTGGCCCCAACCTTCCCAACACAGCCCAGTTTTGGTTCCAATCATTAAGCTTCACCCCTCTATAATAAGGCACATATCAGATCTTGGCGGGAATCTGGACAGGATGAAAGACTGGGTTGTACAGGAGGAAGAAAACAGATTCTAGGTATCAGTTCTGACTCCAATAGCTAGAGTTCTATGAACTTAACCTTGCTGAACCCTAATTACCTCATCTGTGAAACAGACTTGATAAGTATTCCTGTCTGGTGGAACAACTGTAAGGGTTAGTTAAGACTTGAAATCATTAACCGACCATAATGTGACAATCACAGTTAACCATCATTTGCTTCCTGCTGGGTCATATACACAAGCACTATTTGGAAGACACAGGTTCACCAAGCCCCATATATAATCATATATATATATAATTTTAAAATACATATATTTTATATATATTGTATATATATAATTACTTACAAATAAAGGGCTACTGCTCAAAGCTAGGAAGAAACAAGCTCAAGGCAAACAAAATCAAGTACTACTTAATGAACTAAGCAGAAATGTAAGACCCTTTTAATGTGCAAGAGATAGCACAGATTACAAATACAAAAAAAGCCTCCAACTGAGTTTAGTATATTTTCAGATGAAAGATTCATGCAAGCCTTTATTATAGTATACCTGGAATATAAACTTGAGACTAAATCTCAGGTAGGTCTCTTGACACCAAAGCCAGCACTGCTTCTCCTATTACTAACCTCTGTCATAACTTGAAGAGGCCACAGCAGAGGCAGAGAACCATAGGAAGGCCTGTGGCTCTGCCATGGACTGTAATTCCTAGACAGAGACCCATCAGAGATGGGAGACAGTCTCAAAGAACTTACCTGTTTTGCTGCTGCTGAAGCCAAATCACTCTGCTTAAGATATAAAGGGGCAGCCACATTCCACAGCTTTTCCTGCAAGGCCTGCCCAGACAAATGATGGGAGAAGCACAGGTCACAAAGACTGATACATCACGTAAGATTGTATTTTTGTTTTGCTTTGAAATTCGGCCATGATCAGGACTTACTCTTTTAACCCAGTAAGACCTACCTCTTATGGAGAGCAAATACTTTGGGCCAAATAAACTCCTGTTCATTGGTCCAGTTCCTGGCCCGAAAGCCCTCTGTCTCAGGTGCTTGGAAGCAAAGTACAGGAGTCGTGAAGGACTCACCAAAATGCACAGGCAAACCAGCTCTGGGCCTCCTTGTTACTACAGCCACTGGACTAACCTCAGCCGCCTTTCTTCCTTCACTGAGGCCATTTTCCCTTTGCTCCTGCCCTTGCTATTCTTTGAAGAGCTCCATTAGCTTCCAACATAACCAAACCAGAGGTCAAACAGCTTTCCTAAATTCTTCTTCCTCAATCATCCCCTCAAAACTATCACTAACAGTCACAGACCTTACCTTCCATCCCCTCACCAATCCGTACACATGACCCCAACTCTCCCAGA
>NW_004955414.1:14029785-14032915 GCF_000276665.1 Chinchilla lanigera | reverse complement strand
CTATGGAGCACAGGCTGGCCTCCAACTCACAGCGATCCTCCTGATTCCACCTCCCAAGGTCTGGGATTACAAGCGTGCACCAGCACACCCAGCACAACTCTTATTTTAAGGACCTTCCCAATTATAGATATAATTGAATGACTACAGAAAACCTAGAATAACTCTAATATAAACATAATATAAGCCATCTGTGCAATTTTACTTTTTTGGTTTGTTTTTTGAGGCAGGGTCTCACTGTGTAGTTCATGCTGGCCTTGGACTTACTACATAACCCAGGCTGGCCTCAAATTCACAGCTATCCTCCTGCCTCAGCCTCTCAAGTGCTGGGATTATAGGTGCACAGCAATTTTAAATTTTCTAATACTGACACTTTAAAAAATAAAATGAACAGGTGAAAGTAACTTTTAAAGTATCATTTATTTAATCACCACATCCAAGATATTATCATTTTATGGTGTGATGTTTTTTAAAATTATTAGTAATATTATTTACATTTTTTTCTCACAGTAAGCCTAAGAAATCCAGTGGGTAGTTCATACTCACAGCATACCTCAGTTTGAATTAATAATGTTAAGTGCTCAATAATTACATGGACCTGGTGGCTATCATGTTGGGAGAGTGGCACAATATTTTTGTATATTTGCTTATAGTCATTTCTCACACATGTATTTATATTTGTGTTCAGAAAGTAGAATAAATTGTCCATCTTTTGTGAGTACATAACACTGTACTGTAAGTATTTTTTCATCTGTGATATAGTTCATTATAAAGATCACTACTGATTATAGAATATACTGTTGAAGCTGGGCATGGTGGTGCACACATGTAATCCCAGCACTTGGGATCAGGAGGCTGGAATAAGAGGAATGCCACAAGTTCCAGGCCAGCCTGGGCTACATAGTAAGTTCAAAGCCAGCCTAAACTACAAAGTAAGACCTTGTCTCAAAAAAAAAAGAAAGAAAGAAGAGAACTTACTATGGAATAGCTGTACCATGACTTACTTAGCTCTTCCCCTATTATCAAACACACTCCTCAGACTCTTTAATGAAACTGAAAGGGAAGCAATACTCCCAAATTCATTCTTGGAAGGAAAAATTACCCTGATAATCAAAACCAGAGAACAATGCAACCAAAAATGAGAACTACAGGCCAATCTCCCTAACGAACATAGATGCAAATATCCTAAATAAAATACTGGCAAACAGAATGCAGCAAACATCAAGAAGATTATACACCATGACCAAGTAAGATTCATCCCAGGAATGCAGGGATAGTTCAATATATGCAAATCAATAAATGTAATACACCATATTAACAGAACCAAGGGGGAAAAAACACACAATCATCTCAATACATTCAAAAAAAGCATTTGGCTGGGGATATAGCTTAGCGGCACAATTGCCTGCCTGGCAAGCACAAGGTCCTCAGTTTGATTCCCAATGCCTTTAAAAAAAAAGCATTTGACAAAGTCCAATGCCCATATGTGAGAAAAATCTTACAGAAAACTGGAATAGATAGTCTTTATCTCAATCTAACAAAAGCCATCTATGACAAACCAACAGCCAACATCATACTAACTGGACAAAAACTGAAAGCTTTCATTTTAAAATCAGGAATAAGACAAGGATGTCCACTCTTAATTCACCACTCTTAATTCAGTGTAGATCTGGAAACATTAGCCAGGCAATCAGACAAGAGAAAGAAGTAAAAGGAATAATGATATAAACAGAAGTCAAATTATCACTATTTGTTGATGACATGATACTCTACATAGAAGACCCCTAAAACTCCACCAAAAGACTCCTAGACTTCATATCAAATTCAGTAGTGTAGCTGGATACAAAGGCAACACTCAAAAATCAATAGCATTCCTATTCACAAATAACAAACTCACTGAGAAATTAGGGAAACAACACCTTTCACAATAGCATCCAAAAAAACCGAAATACCTAGGAATTAATCTAACAAAGAAAGTAAAAGACCTCTACACTCAAAACTACAGTACTCTTATGGCTCAATGTAGAGCTCTTGCCTTGCATGCATAAGCCCTTGAGTAGTAAGAATCAATATAGTGGAAATGGGCATACTTCCAAAGTTATCATACAGATTTAATGCAATCCGATCAAAATTCCAATAGCATATCTCACAGAATTAGAGAAAATAATCCTAAAATTCATTTGGAACAGAAGAGACCTAAAATAGTAAAGGCAATTTTGGGCAACAAAAGCAAGGCAGGGGGCATCACAATCTCTGACTTGAAACTGTACTACCAAGCCAGTGTGATAAAAACAGCAGGGTACTGGCAAAAAACAGCTGAGGATCAGTGGAACAGATTAGAAGATGCAGGCACAACTACAAATATACTTAGCCACCTTTGACAAAGAGGCCAAATACCTTCACTGGAAGAAAGATAGCCTCTTTAATAAATGGTGCTACGAACACTGGTTTTCCACATGCTGGAGATTAAAACTAAACCCATATCTTTCACCATGCACTAAACTAAAATAGAAATGAATCAAATATCTAAACATTAAAACAGAAACGCTAAACCTGCTGAAGACAGAATCAGTACAATTCTTAAAAGTCATTGGTGTAGGCCAAGACTTTATAAACAGAACCTCAACTGCATAGGAACTATCACAAAGAATCAACAACTGGGATCTCATCTTATTAAAAAAGCTTTTGCACAGCAAGAGAAACCACTAACAGAGTGAAGAAACAACCCAGTGTGGGAAAAGAATTTGCCAGCTATTCCTCAAATGAAGGACTACTATCTAGAATATATATAAAGAACTCAAAAGAATCAGGCCCCCCAAATTTAAAGACCCAAGGCAAAAATAGGCAGCTGAAATAAATAGACACTTCTCAGATGAAGATGCAGAAACAGCAAATAAATACATGGAAAAATGATCAATGTCACTGGTCATTTGACTGGTGCAAATTAAAACAACACTGAGATTCCATCTCAATCCAGAAAGAATGGCTATTATCAAGAAATCAACCAATAGCTGGGCATGGTGGTGCATGCCTGTAATCCCAGCACTCGGGAGGCTGAAGCAGGAGGATCACTGTGAGTTCGAGACCAGCCTGGGCTACAAAGTAAGCTCAAGGCCAGCCTGAACTACACAGC
>NW_004955414.1:14013976-14029600 GCF_000276665.1 Chinchilla lanigera | reverse complement strand
AGACTGGTGCAACCACTGTGTAATAAATCACTGTGGAGATTCTTCAAAAAACTAAAACTAGAAGTTCCATTCAACCATCTATTCCCCTTCTTAGTATCTTCCCAAAAGAATTAAAAGCATCATACCACAATGATATAGACACACCCACGTTTATAGTGGCACAATTTGTAATAGCTAAATCTTGGAAACAGTCCAAATGTCCATCAACCAATGAATGGATAAAGAAGATGTGGAATTTTTATACAATGGAGTACTTTTCAGCCGTAACGAAGGATAAACATGAGACATTTCTAGGTAAATGGATGCACCTTGAGACCATACTCTTAAGTGAAATAAATCAAACACAAATGTGTAAATATTGCATTGTTTCTCTGGTGTGAGAAACTGAAAGTGTAAATATGGACCAAAATGTACAATAGGTATTGTGAAATAAGAAGAAAATGTTCAAATGGGAAGGGGAACAAGGGAGGGGGGAGGGGGATAGGAAAAAGGGAAAAGAAAAAGAGAGATAAGGAAAAAATGCAAACAAAACTTTTGTAAATAAGGCGGGGAAGAGAGGTTGGGGGAGGGTAGGAGAAGGGGAAAAAAGCATCAAGTTATACCATGTACAGGTACAAATTCTCAATGCAATCATTAGGTATATCTAAAATGTGCCAATAAGGGGCTGGGGATTTAGCTCAGCGGCAAAAGCGCCTGCATGGCAAGCGCAAGGTCATGAGTTCGGTTCCTGGTACCGGAGAAAAACCAAAAAAACAAAACAAAACAAAACAAAACAATAAAATGTGCCAATAAACTTAATTATTTAAAAAGTAAAATAATATCCTTGGAATTCTAGTAACAATGATTGTTCAATCTGCTCTAATTATATAATTATGAAATTATTCTCTTAAAACTTACAAATTCCTAAGAGTTAATGTTACTTTAATTAGAGACAAATACAATCACATTACAGAGTATAGGGGCTGGGGATTTAGCTCAGTGGCAAAAGCGCCTGCCTGGCAAGTGCAAGGTCGTGAGTTCGGTTCCCGGTACCGGAGAAAAACCCCCCCAAAAAAAAAACAAACACATTACAGAGTATATAATTTCTCCATTATTAAGTGGTTACCCAGAACAGTAAGTTTTTCCACAGTGAACTGAAACACGACTGGATCAGTAAAGTGTATTCCAAGTATCATAAAAATAGAGATAGTGGATATAAACCAACCTTGATGAGAAGCAGTTGACAGCGAAGATAGGTGGCGGAGAAGTCAGCTACTCCTGCCAATTCAGACTGAAGTTCTCCAAGTCTTTGCAGATCCCTACATTAAATAAAACCCCAAGCCAAACACGAGGTAAGGATAATGTCAACATGAAGATGAAGTCAAAACCATTTTACCATTTTATGCCCTGCAAACTGGTCATAGGTTTTACTGACCACACTAAATACTGGAGTGGTTATAATTCAGTTGGTTCATCACACTTTGACAGTGGTGTAAGCTGATACTCTTCCGGAAAGGAACACTGTTATAAAGCTACATACATAGTAAAAAACTTTCATCTGAAGTTTTATGCTGAGGAGTGATCCTAAGGGAAGTATTCAACAGAAATGAACTGCTTTAAGCCCCATAACAGTCACTGTTGTGTAAACCATGACTGGTGTCACAGGCCTGTAATCCTAGCACTCTGAGAGGTCGAGGCAGGAGGATCACAAGTTTGAGCCCAGCCTGGGCAACTAAGTGACTTAGCAAGACCACTTTGAAAAGAAAAGTTTGTGCTAATATCATTTGGAGAATTTTTTATGCCCACATCTTGTACTCTATTTTGAAGATAACAATATGCAATGTATTAACTATTGTTACTCCCCTATTTTGTTATGAAATATTTTTTTTTCCATAAAATAATAAAAACATTTTAGTTAAATTTAAAAATTATGTTTAATGGACTGCAATTGTAGCTCAGTGGAAAGGCCTGGGGGTCAATCCCGAATACCACCACCAAAAAGAAAAAAACACCTCAGTATCTCCTTAAATATGCAATAGTAGAGGAACTGCTAAATAAATTATGGTAGATTCAGTCAATACACTATACTGCAGTTACTAAAATACAAATTAAAAGGTAAGGTATATGATCTCAACTGAGGAACAAATAGACACTGGAGAAAACACAGTGTGAAATGGTTTTCTAGATAATGACAGTGCAGTGCTGCTCAGTGCCTTCTCCCAACTATGCCATACAACCGAGTTTTTCCTATCAGAAAGCAGTATTTTCAGCCAAGCATGGTGGCACACGCCTGTGATCCCAGCACTCTGGGAGGGTAAGGCAAGATTCTAAGTTTGAGCCCAGCCTGGACAATTTAACAACTTAATGACACTGTCTCAAAATAAAAAAAATTCACCATACATGGTAGTCCGTACCTGTAATCCCAGCAGTTAGGAAGCTGAAGCAGAAGGATACCCATGAGTTCAAGACCAGCCTGGGCGACTATAATGAGTTTAAAGCCAGTCTGAACTGCACAGTAAGACACTATCTCAAAAATCTAAAGTTGAGGCTGGGGATGTAGCTCAGCAGCACAGCACCTGCTCCCTGGCAAGTGCAAGGTCCTGAGTTCCATTCCCAGTACCCAAAAAAAAAGTGTAAAGTTAATTAATTAATTAAATGAAAAATTTTAAAGGCTGAGGGTGTAGTTCAGTGTGAAGGTCCTGGGTTCACTCCCCAATGCCACCAAAAAAGAAAAGAAAAAATATTTTTTCAAAGGTACCGCAGTGGACACTGTTGGTTGCCTAGTGAGTTAGCCACTTCCAATTTCTTCATTACTAACTGAACCCTATTCTGTTCAAAGAAACATGTCTCCAGACTCAATTCCAGGTAGAGCCTGATCCAACAAGGCTAATGAATGTATATCCCTCTGGTGATGTGGCCTAAGTTGGCCTTACCGGTCCAATGGAAGGCCTTACAGTCCATGCTGGAAAACACTGGTTTGCCTCTCTCCTTTGTCTGTCTCTTACTAGACTAGGGAAGAACACTCATGGCTCCACTGCCCCTGCTGGCCACACTATAACTGAATAAGAATTAAATTAAAGGATAAAGCCAATGCTTAGGACAAGACTAATCCAAAGAGACAGACAGTGGGTTCACAATGCTATAAATAAGCTGGGTCATACCATGTCTTCAATCTCTGGTCATGTAAGGAAAAATCTAAGTCCACTGGGGCTGCTATAGCAAAATACCATAGACTCAGTACCTTATACACAATAAAAAACTATTTCTCACAGTTCTGGGGACTAGGAAGTCCACGATCAAAGTGCCTGGAGATTTGGTGTCTGGTGAAGGCTGGCTTCCTCAGAGACAATAGCTTCTCTAGCTTTGTCTTCATATAGTGAAAAGAATGAACAAGTTCCTGTAGGCCTCTGTCATAGGAACTACTCTCATTCATGAGGGCTTTATCCTCATGACTCAGTTACATCTCAAAGGGCTTATTTCCTATTAACATGACCTTGGGGGTTAGAACTCAACATACAAATTTTGGGAGGACATAAACATTTAGATCATAACAGGATATAAATAGCCACTGTAATGCTGGACATGGTGGTATATGCCTGCAATCCCAGTACTCGGGAGGCTGAGGCAGGAAGATCACAGTGAGTTTGAAGCCAGCCTGGGCTAGAAAGTCAGTTCAAGGCCATCTTAAACTGAACGATAAGACCCTGTCTCAAAAAAAAAAAAAAAAAAAAAATAGCCAGTGTAATCTAGTTTTAGATAAGGTTTTCTCTTATCTGGAATCTGAAACATCCTAACTGGATATAAGTATAGACACAATGACTGCAACTGTATTTTGCTGAGTGTGAACAACACAGTAAGATTCCCATCTCAAAAAACAAAAAAAAACTACCTGTGGACAAGAAATTAGAAAGTAGCACACAAAACAGTGCTGGGAGCTGAGATTATTGGTGATTTAAAACATTTAGTTTTTTAATACATAATGCAGATCTAGGCCTAGAATTTAAAAGACCCTACAGCTTACACAACTCCCTTAGTACCCCTTCCTATACCTGTGCCTTTCATCCTCCTACCTTGTACATGTTCACAGAGAAAACCACTATGACAAGTTTCTTTTTAATTCTTCTAGATATGCTGTGTATTAACAAAAAATACTGGTTTGCTTCTTTTTTTTTTTTGAGACAGGGTCTTACTATGCAGTTCAGGCTGGCCTTGAATTCACTTTGTAGCCCAGGCTGGCCTTGAACTCTCAACAATCCTCCTGCCTCAGCCTCCCGAGTGCTAGGATTACAGGCGTGCGCCACTACACCCGGTGGTTTGCTTTTGTTCATTCCATTTTTTTTTTCTTTTTGGCAAGGAGTAGGGTAGTTGTGTGTTACCTAATAATCCATCATAGGCTCGTTCTTTTTTGCAGCAACATCAAAATTCTACATAGAAACAGCAACTGCCAGAAACCTCAAGGTCTGAGTCAGTGGGTAAGTTGATTGTTACAGGCATAATATTCAGGTTTCACAGTAACCTACGCACAAAGATTCCACTGGATTAAGCCACTCTATCTAACCTCACGCTGAGTGGGCAACTTCATAATAATTAGGGAACTTGACCCCAGAAAGAAGATGCCCTGCAAAGGGACACAAGGTGAATTATCCCCAGTCTCACTGAAGAAATCAGTGTCTATGGTATACAGACATCTCTTTTGAGTTGGACAGTCTTGAGTTGGTCCAGGACAGCCTGCTCAGGCATGGGAGCCCAGCACAATGAAAAGCCATAACCTGGATGAGCTAATCACACCTGTGAAGTGCAATTTTGGTGACCAGCTGGTTTCCCCTTCCACTTTTCCCTTACCACTCTTGCAAGAAACACCCAGGAACCATTCTATTTCTGAGGCATTTCCTCTTCAAGAAGATTCTGCCTTCTGTTACAATTATAGAGAACACTGACCTGCTGGTAATGCATTAACTGTTTCTAGGTGTTAGGTTATTCTACTGCCCCTAGATTGCAACAACAGTTAGCTTCACAAAATCCAGATGCAACCTAACCCAATTAGGTGTGGGAAATCTGAACTACTATGCAAAGAAAAATGGCAACTTGCTAGCCCTGGCGAAGATCCTCTGTGTCCCAGTGTTTCTTCTCTGTACCTTTTTTATGCCCACCATCCTCGGGAAGCCTCAGTCTAGACATCCATCAAAAGACAATGAACTCTTCAGCGAGAAGGGTACGAAGAGCACCTTCCATGTGCACTGTACTATGCTAGGTGTTTCTTTTCTTGAGCTCATTTAAACCTTACAATATGAACTGCAATTAATCCCACTCACTGAGCATGAAATTAAAGAGCAGTATTTAAGTGGTTTGCTCAAGGTCACAGAATTAATAAACAGCAAAAACAGGACATGAGCCTAAGTCTGCCTTGACTCAAGTCTTTTTTTAAACACATACCATATTATATCTCATTTATTTGCTGTCAAACTTTCTGTTTATTTACAAAATAGCTCAAATGCACATGAGATAAATCTGACTCAAAGCCAAATACAGCAAAACATTTCTAGGGATGTGATCTGGCAACACAAAAGAGACCTTCACAGAAACACTCACTTTAGTGATTTTTAATCCCTGATGTCAATAAATAGTATTTCTAAAATATCAGAAGTAAACAAGTTTATATATGGTGATTTTTTTTTTTTTAAATTTACACAATAAGCTGATTGTTAATTTACACAATAGTTCATTTCTTAACTCACTGCTACAGACAGCCAAGAAAGACTCTGGATGTATGAACCAAACGCTTATGGCTGCACATTTCTTTCAACCTCTTCCAGGCTCTCCACATCAAAGTCACAACTAATGGCCCTTAGTAGCCTGCTAGAACAAGGAATATTAGAAAGCGCAAAATACAATCGAAGTCCTAGTGACTCTTCAAAACCTATCTTCTGGGCTGGGGATTTAGCTCAGCGGCACAGCACCTGCCCGGCAAGCACAAGGTCATGAGTTTGATCCCTGGTACCAGAAAAACAAAACAACAACCAAAAAAAACCCAAAAAAACCTATCTTCACCCCTGCACCTGGATGACTATAGATTACAATCAAGTATTTCTACTCCTCAATTAGTAGACTAGTGCCCAGACTACAAAACAGGTAGTATTCTTTAAAAACAGTAACAGTTGCACAGCAAAGGGAAGATTTTAACAGATTCACCCATGAAACCCCATTGTTTAGGGGTGGTATATGAAAGAATTCCCAAAGAGAAAAAGTGTATTTCTACTGATCCCGGATAAATGAAGTTCCATCTGTTTCAGACTAAAATGAACTATTTCACTATAAAATTATAACTGTTATCAATCAATTCTAAAGTGATATAGTTCCTGAAACAACAATGTATATTTCCAGTAACAGCACAGACTTACACAAAAATCTAAATTCTGAGAAATCAGAGATCAATCATTATTCTGTGAAAAAGCAGAGAGATGACTACAGGATTTCTTAAATGACAATCCCCTCACTCTCAGTGAATGTAAAACATGCTTACAGTTTTATAATTTGGATTGGATTTACCTGCAAATAGTAAGAGCATGGCCACTGTATTAGAAGAAGCACAGATTTAAATTTTCAAGTGTCCAACGAGTACCTACACAACTGCTATTCTCAAACTGCTCTCACGTGTATCCTTACAAGAAACCACACAACAGTCCTACAATGTAGCTACACAGCACCATTAGCGTACAAATGAGAGTTGATGACCCAAGAGGACTTAATAAAACTAAGACTTGAACTAGTCCTTTGGATTTCAAATCGCATTATACAGTGCTACATGTTTTACTTCGTACAAATTATTAACCCAATGGAAGGCTAGAAAGCCCGATGTTCTAGTCCAGGCCTTTGGTATTCCCCATCCTTCATAAACTCTTCTCCCTTCTTTACTTGGCTACCATTCTTCAAGTCATCACTTACAATCTAAAGGATGAGGTGCCCCCTCTATGCTTCTGAAAAGCCCCAGGCTTACTGTACTGTGGCACATACACACAATTCTGTGTTTCCTGTTTTCCTACCTATCTCTCTCACTAGGCTATAAGAAGCCTGAACTGTTTACTATTTGTTATGCTTTATATCTAGACGTTCCCCACCCCAACCTCATGCACTCATAGGTGGGGCTTCTGAAAGGTTACTGAATCATGGGAGTGCTATAACTAAATTGCTGTTAGGAAGTAGGGTCTGGTCATAAGAGGCAGTGACCTAGAAGGGGATACCTCTTCCCTGGCTCCTTCTTTCTCTCTGCTTCTCGGCTGCCATGACATGAGAATTTAATAGCTAAGACAGAAGTGGGGATATTATGGACTGCAACCTCCAAAAACTGTGAGCTAAATAAACCTTCCCTTCCTTAAGTTTGGGTGTTGGGTATTTTGTCTCAGCAATGAGAAAAAAGTAGAGCCTTATAAAACATCAAATCTATACAGCTAGAGATGAAGTATGCTCAGAAGAAACTGCCATCCATAAGTCTTAAAAGTTCACCCCTGCCAGGGAGATAGCTCAGCGGCACAGTGCCGGCCTGGCAAGTGCAAGGTCCTGAGTTTGATTCCTGGTACCAAAAAAAAGAAAAAAGTTCAATACTGGTTAAGCTATGAAAATGACAGCATTCAACAAATATTTACAGAGCCTCTAAAAAATATCCAGGCTACAGTAGAGAAGGCAATGCAGTTATGTCAAGTTCCAGAAACAAAACCAAACCAAACGTTCTTTTCCAGAGCCCTTACTGAAGGATGGAAGACTCTGCATTGGTAAGACTTGGTTGGGTTAAATGGCTACTTGGACGACAATGAAGGGCAATGAATATTTGAAGTAGGTTTTACACAAACACTAACAAATACACGGCCTGGTCATAATCAGACAATGTTCTGCATGGAACTGCACCTAATATATTACTTTCCAACAACTACAGAAACAGTAATTTATGAAGCACCCCAGAGATGATCTGATCTAATCTTCACTTGATTCAGGAATGACTTTCACTGTTGCTTATCACAAAGTATCAATTTTACAGTCAGACAAAGCTAGATGCAAACCCAGTTTTTGCCACTTTCTACAAATTGCTTCATATTTGAAGTAATATTTGTAAAGCACAGTAGGCCCTCAATAGCTACTGCTCTATCAGGTTTCCTTTCTAGGTTTTTCATCATACTGATCACACTCCTAAGAATACACTCAGGCTAGGAAGACTAGCCAGGCCTTGCCACTGCATTGTAATAGCGGTTTTGCCAGCCGAAGCCCAGCAGCACTACTACCTCATTAGAGACAGCAGCACGAAAGCAACTGACACCAGCAAGTGTTTACTGAGCACCTACTAACAGCCAGCTCTGCAGCTAACGATCAAATTAGCTTCCTTTTATACATTTTGTACTTGTTTTAGTGCCAACACAATACAACTGCCAACAGCGAAACTTGAATGTACATTTAGATGGGTGATTCAGGAAGTACAGCTTATGTTCCTGAGCTAAGGGCCAACAACCTCATTTAGGAGCCTCCAAAATTAAACACTATTGTGAAGAAGAGAACAAACTGTGATTGAGAAATCACTTCAGAAAAGTCATAGAAAGGTCTGAGACCTCGGCTTATGTAGCATGCACTACCCATAGCACGCAGCAAGGTTAGCAAGCTTTCTATAGAAGGTCAGAAAGGAAATATTTAGGCTTTGCAAGCATACCGTCTCTGCAGCAGCTACTCAACTCTGCTGCTGTAAGAGCAAACAATGCTGCTTTTATTAAAGGCAAACGGTTTCAACTGTTTTCATCATTCAGGCTATTTTAATACGGTCTGACAGAGCACAGTAACCGCTATTACAACAGGCGCACAGACCCTGTTGGTTACTCCTCAATTCCTTTTCTCCCCTTCTTCCCCAGGAATAGAGTTGTCAAAGGCTAACTAGGCATGAGTCATAAAAAATAAAGACTGCATTTCCTAGCTTCCTGAGGCTAGACATGGCCGTTTGACTTAAACTCCAGTTATGGGGTGCAAGTAGAACCACTAGAGTGTGCAACTTTGGGGAGGTATCTTTAAAAGGAGGTAAAGGTGGCAATGATGCCCTCCTTTTCTTTTTCCCACAGGCAAGAATATAGAGGGGAGCCAGGTGTGGTGGAGCACGCCTATAATCCCAGCACTCGGGAGGCTGAGGCAGGAAGATCTTTGCAAGTTCGATACCAGCCTGGGCTACAAAGTGAGCTCAAGGCCAGCCTGAACTGCATAGCGAGATCCCGTCTCAAAAAGACAAAAAAAAAAAAAAAAAAAAAAAAAACACAGAGGAGATAGTTAAGGTTTTGGACGGTTAGAAGTTTGCAAAAAAAAAAAAGAAGTTGCTTAATGCAGAAGATGGAGACAAAGACTGTTCCTGGATATAGTTTGGGGATGCAGCTCAGAGATATACTTGCCTGGCATGCACAAGGCCCTGGGTTTAATCTCAAGGATAACGAAAATTTAAAAAAGAATCGGCCTAGACGGGGCATGGTGGTGAACACCTGTAATCCCAGCTATCCAGAAGGGCAAGGAAGGAGGATCACAAATTCAAGGTCAATGTGAGCTAAGCTACCCAGGCTGGGCTCCAACTTGCAATCCTCCTGCCTCAGCCTCCCACAGAGCTGGATTACAGGTGTAACCCAGGCTGGGCTCCAACTAGCAATCCACCATGCCCAGCACAAACAACATTTTCAAAAAATAAGCTCAAATCACAATAGAAAAAAAAAATACAAACACCATAAAACTACATGAGAGTACACGCCAACAGAGTCAGAAGGTAAAGCCTAATAATCAATATCGGAATACAAAGCAATCAGACTAAGCATAATGACCTCTTGACTTACCTGAGAAGGCAGAAACCGTCTTACCTGATGGTGAACTCTAGCAGTTCCTGGGCTCCCTGTGGGTCCAGGTGCTGAAGACTGTATACTCTTTCAAGGCTCTGCTGCAGGAACTGCTGGGATGGATCCTCATGGGGTACGATGTTGGGGGAGACGGCAGATGACACTAGTTTTCTCCCTGGTAACTAAGCAAATATAGTGGGATGACAGTGCCATTCAATTCTGGGACCCATCTTATGATAACACAGAAAAAACAGGAAAACTGTAAAACCCCCAACATCGTACCCCATGACGGGGGCCTGTAAATAACCTTTCTCCTCTCCTCAACTACAGTGGGGAGGCAAGGCAGAGTGGAGTGAGAAGGGACAGAGCATGTGAGAATGCAAACATGGTCTCAGCACAGCCACAGCTGCCAAAAACAAAAAAAGCTGTAATACTATTCTGTTGCTAACCATAGAATGAGAATAAAAATTAATCTTTTTTCTTCCTGACAGGGTCTCAGTACGTAGCCCAGACCAGCCTTAACTCACAGCAAACCTTCGGCCTCAGCCTGCCGAGTGCTAATATAACAGCCATGCACCACCACACCCAGCTGCTGTATTTATATTTCAACTTTTATCTTGCACTTCATAAAAGAGTGATGACTTATTCCAAATAAGTTCACATGCTATAAAAACTCTGCATATGAACCAGGTGAGGTGGCACATGCCTGTAAGTCATACTCCTTGGAGCTGAAGCAAGAGGTTCACAAGTCTGAGGCCAGTCTGAGAAACTTACCCAGAACCTATATCAAAACCAAATGAAAAGGGGTGGACTGTAGCTCAGTGCTCCCTGGGTCCAAGCGCCCATAAGTAGAAAAAAAATTTTTATATAAACATAATTCTTAGGCTGGGCATGGTGGCACACACCTGTAATCCCAGCACTTGGGAAGCTGAGGCAGGAGGATCGCTGCAAGTTCAAGGCCAGCCTGGGCTACAAAGGGAGTTCAAGACCAGCCTGAACCGCATAGTGAGACCCTGTCTCAAAAAGACAAAAATAAATAAATTTCTTATCCTACAATTAAAAAAAGTTATCTTTCAAGAAAGGGATAAAAGCTGGGTGTGGTCACACATGCCTCAATTCCCAACACTCTGGGATTCTGAGGCAGAAGGATTCAAACTGCAAGCTCAGCCTGGCCAACTCAGCAAGACTTTGTCTCAAACTATTAATAAAAGGGCTGGGTATTAGTTCAGTGTGAAGGTCCTGAGTTTGGTCACCAGTACCACAAAAGAAAAAAAAAAAAAAAAGAATGAGGAGTGGAAGAGAGCAGAGATTCCACTTTTCATTTTGTATCCTCTATAAAGTTTAAACCTTCTAACTACACATATATTATTGTAACTAAAATCGTATGCGGTTACCAAAGTAGGGATGAGTTAATACAAATGACTTAGAGGAATGCCCAGAACACAGCATTCCTAAGTATCTGTTATTACTATAATTATAGTCTATTCAGTGACCAGCTGGGGCAGCAACTTAACAAGACCATGTTGCAAAAAGGAAAAGAAAGAAGGAAGAAAGGACACAGAGAAAGAGAGAGAGAGAAAGAGAGAGACAGGAGAATGAAAGAGAGAGAGAGAGAAGAGAATGGGAGGGAAGGAAAAGAAAAAAGAAGTGAAAGTGAAAAAGCACAGACAGTAAAAAACTGAGTTTTCTTAAACTATAAAGGAGGGCTGGGCCAGTGGCACACACCTGTAATCCCAGCACTGAGGGAGGCCAAGGCAAGAGGATCACAAGTTTGAGTCCTGCTTGGGCAACCCAGCAAGCCTGTCTCAAAATAAAACAGAAAAGAGCTGGGGGTTTACCTCAGGGGTAAGCACCTCAGCGTTCAGTGCCCAGTACTGCAGGGAAGGGCTGCGGAGAACAAGTGGGGGTAAGGAAGGCTGTGGCTCAGTGGTACAGCACTTGCCAGGCATGCACAAAGGCTGGGTTACACCCCCAGCACCACAAAAAAAGGAGAAAAAAAGAAAAAGAAATTCAACCTTGTCTTCAGCCAGGTGTGGTGGCACATACCTGTAATCTCAGCTACTTGGGGCACTGAAGCAGGAAGACAGAAATTTCAAGGCCAGCCTGGGCAACTTACTGCCTACCTGACCAAAACAAATGAAAAGGTGTGGGGGTGTCACTCTGTGGTACAATGCTTTTCTAGCATGTGTTAGGCCCGGAGTTCAATCCCCAGTCGTGCCCCCTCCCCAAAATAAAGGGTACAGGAGAAAAACTACAAATGAATGGCTGAGAGAGAACTAAAGAGAGAAAGAATGAATAAATCAGTTTCCAGAGAATATGCAGTCTGGGTTTTGCTATTTAATAAGCACAGAGCATTGAAGATCAAAAAACCCAAAGGCAAGGACAACAGATGTTGCCCACATACCCTCAAAGCAGGAACAAGATGAGAAAGACTGTCTCGGAGGTAGGCATAGTGCCTGAAGGTGTGGTCTGAGAACAATGCCGGCATTGTCGGACAGGTTTTAGCAGCATTGAAAATAAGAACCAAAACTGCAATGTCTGGTGAATGGGTTAAGTAAACTGGGAAGCATAAAGATTGAGCTTGGCCGCCCCCACTTCCACTCCCCAAATTCCCATTAAGGGACTCTGATTTCCTAATAATCAAAGAAATGCAAATTTATATAAGAAAATACATTCTGCCATCCCACTCACAGCCTCAATTACCAAAGGTTTATTTTGTTTCACAGTATTGGGATTCAACCTAGGACTTCCGCACTGAGCTACATCCCAGCACCACCACACCCAGTTTATCAAAGGTTTTTAAAATTAATGCCAGATACTACTGAGAATACTAACAAATATAAATTCTCAGTATACTGCCTACTAAAGTATTTGCATAATCCCATTGGATAATAATGTGGTTCCAGCCATTATAAAAGTTGACTAATTCCACATCAAAAAACAGTCTAAGTAAACTGGGCATGGTGGCACATGCCTGTAATTCCAGCACTTGGAGGCGGAGGCAGGAGGATTGCTGTGAGTTCAAGGCCAGTCTGTGCTACACAGTGAGTTCAAGACCAACCTGAACCACACAGTGAGACCCTGTTCTCAAAAAGGAAAAAAGTAGTCTAATTAAATAACCTAATATCATAAAATCATTTACAATTGTAGATAATCAGCAGTAATCTGATGTCTAAAAAGACTTGTTTACTCGTATTTTACCCTCTTCATAGAATATCACACAATCATTAAAATGATATTTTACTGGACATAGTAGTGCACACCTATAGTCCTAACACTTGGGAGGTTGAGGTAGCAGGATCATGAGGCCAGGCTGGGCCACACAGCCAAGTTCAAAGCCAGCCTAGAAGGCAGAGTGGGACCCTCCTCAAAAACATAAATGTAAGAGAAAAAAATTCAAGTAATATTTAGGTTTGAGATTTAGCTCAAAGTACAGAATGTGCTTAGCATGCACAAGGTCCCAGGTTTGACCCTCTGAACCACCAAAAGTTAAAACCAAAAATAAATACAATAATAATAATAACATTTATAAAGAATTTACAATATCGTACCATAAACTTTTTTTATTGTGAGTACAAGTGGGCCATATAACATATAGCGGTGATGATAACAGTTATCAAATATTTACTGATGAAATAAACTGTTTAACAAAACAGCAAAGTTTTGATCACAAGCTTTTTTTAAAAAAAGAAATACATAAAAATATTAATAGATTACCCCCAGATGCTGGGGCAAACACCAGAATCCCAGCAGCACAGGAGGCTGAGCCCAGGAGTTCAAGACCAGCCTGGGCAACAGGGACAGCCAAACTGCCTTTAAAAAAAAATTTTTTTTTTTTTTTGCTTCATAGGGTTTTAGGCTTTAAATATGAAGTTTCTTCCTTTTACAATTTTGAATTTTCTTTCTAAATATATTAACTTAATTAAAAGATAAATATACATCCACACTTCACTTCCCTATGACAAAGCCTGAAATGCACACTCCTAAAATCCACCCTGTCCTTTCCCCAGGTGGAACACTGATTTTATTCCAATTATCCTCTACCTTTCTGCCTAGATTCAGAATCTTAGACAGCTAGAAACGGTAGCACGGCAGCGGCGGAGGTGCACACCCACAGCCCCCACAACTCAGAGGGCTGGGGAAGGAAGCCGCTTCACACTAGGGGTTTGAGCCCTGCCTGAGCAACATAGAGAGATTCTTGTTTCAAAAAAAACCAGAAACAGCAGAACAGAGGATTAAAAGGATAATGTGGAGCAAGCTGGGCATGGTGGTGCACCCCTGTAATCCCAGCACTCAAGAGGCAGAGGCAGGAGGATCATTGCGAGTTTGAGGCCAGCCTGTGCTACATAAACGAATTTAAGACCAGCCTGCACTACACAGTGAGATCCTGTCTCAAAAAAATAAAAAATAAAAAAACTTTGAGCAGCGCTGAAATGCTTATCTCCAAACTTCTCTTGCACTGGACAGAAATTAAAATTTTAATTTCTTTAAGGTACACTTGGGAGCAATTTCTGGGACATATAGCCAAATACAATTAATAAACAATACAATCCTCCAAGTACCCAGGAAAGTATCTTACCAATACCAAAAGAAGACTTAAAAAATGTTTTAAATTTTTTAGTGTGACAGGACTTCCAGATCTCACAGAACTTCAGAATGTCTTCGGAGATTAGTAATAATAAGACATACTCCCACAAGTCCCTCTCTGATGAGCTCAATTTCAAACAGCAGGTATAGCATACTGTACTTTAGAAGTACGAGTTGTAACATGTATTTTTGTAAGTAAACACTCAGAATTTGGCATCAGTACACCCATTACACAGAGCTTTCACAATGTGAAAGGAAACAAATGGGACATGACAGTCATCTTCACACAACAGCCAGTTATTTGGCTGACACCTGTGTTTCAATAAATATCCCGAAGCCTCACGGAGGAGCTGTCCGAAGCAAAAGGAGCCCTGGGAAGATGTGGACATACTGCTGTAAACGTACTCCCATCACGAGAAAACAATCAAGTCCACAGCATGCTACACAATGCTCTCAATCCCACTGAGCTTGTACAGAGGCAGAGTAATCATGCCTGTGAGCTGAAGGCCTCACCTCCCTCAGGCTGCAGATCAAATTAAAAACAGTGTAAGACATGGGAAAAGGGAACAGGCTTGAAAATCAGAAGTTTCTGGCTCTAAATCCAAGCTCTGCTTTTTTAAAAGTCAAACTCTAAGAACCTCAGTTTCCTCATTTGTAAACTGCAAAGTATGTGCCTTGAAACTGGGCATAGTAGCACATGCCTATAATCCAAACACTCAGAGGCTGAGGCAGGCAAATTCCAAGTTTGGCCCAGCTTGGGCAATTTAGCAACTCAGCAAGACCGTCTCAAACTTTTAAAAGGGCTGGGGATATAGCTCACTGAGAACCATTACCAGTACCAAAGGGGAAAATAAAATCCTCCTTCCAAGTCTGTTTGGGAGATCCACAACAAAATTTAGAAAACATTTAATGAGCTGGGTGTGACATAACCTGCCTGCAATCCTAGGCATTCAAGAAGAAATGCCTACAGTCCCAGGCTAGGACAGGAAAACTGCAAACTCAAGTCCAACCTCGACAATTTAGCAAGACCCTGTCTCAAAAATAAAAATAAGCCAGGTACAGTGGCACATACAGAGACTAAGACACGAGGAGCACATATTCAAGCCCAGCCTGGGCAACTCAATAAGATCTTGTGTTATGACTTGTGTCTAGGTCCCCTCAAAGCCTTATGCAGTCCCAGGTGGGGCTTTTTCAGAGGGGGCTGAATCTACAGTGTGTG
>NW_004955414.1:14006810-14008246 GCF_000276665.1 Chinchilla lanigera | reverse complement strand
TTTTTTTTTTTTTTTTTTTGGTGTTTTGAGACAGAGTCTCACTACATAAATTCAAGCTGATTTTGAACCCACTATGTAGCCCAGGCTGGTCTCAAACTCATGGCAATCCTCCTGTCTCATCCTCCCAAGTGCTGGGATTACAGGTGTGCACCACTAGGCCCACCTAGCTACCATTCTTGGGAAGAGATTAAAAATTAAGTAGTATTTAAATAGGTAACTTTAAAAATGTTCAAATTGGGAAGGGCATTCAGGGGAAGTAAGGGGGAAAGAAAAGAAAAATAATGAGAAAAGGAAAAAAATAGAAGCAAAGCTTTTATAAATGGGTAGGAGAGGAGGCACTGAAAGGAGGGCAGGGGAATGGGAAAAAAACAAGTTATATCATGTACAGGTACAAATTCTCTATGACGAATGTGGCCATTATTATTTTTTTTTTTTTTGTCCTTTTGAGACAGGGTCTCGCTATGCAGGTTAGGCTGGCCTTGAGCTCACTTTGCAGCCCAGGCTGGTCTCAAACTCGCAAAGATCCTCCTGCCTCAGCCTCCGGAGTGCTGGGATTACAGGCGCGCGCCACCACGCCCAGCTGAATGTGATCATTATGTATATCTAAAATGTACCAATAAAATCTGATTGGAAGAAAAATAAAATAGGTGACTTCAAAATCTTTTGGAGCACAAAAATCTACAATCACCCAATAAAAACAACTTTACCTATTAGGTGAGCCAAGTAACCATAAATCTTTTTTTGGGGGGTGGTCCTTTTTTTGAGACAGGGTCCCACTATGCAGTTCAGGCTGGATTTGAGCTCATTTTGTAGGTCAGGCTGGTCTCAAACTTGCAACGATCCTCCTGCTTCACAACCTCCCAAGTGCTGGGATTATAGGTATATGCCACCACATTGGCTCTTTTTTGTATTTTTGAAACAAATATGTAGTCAAGACTCACCTTAAACACGCAAGTCTCCTGCATCAGCTTTCCTAGTGCTGAAACTATAGGGATGCACCAATATACCCAGCTAACTACAACTCTTATTTTAATAGAAAAATGTCCTGCGAAGTATTCCACAACAACATCCTTCATCAAGCAGAACTAGTTACTGACAGAGATGTGCACCCCCACTATATGTACCATGCTGCAAATGAGTGAGTGTTCCTTGAGGATGAGCAATGAATGTAAACTGAACTGAACTGGACTGTACAAACATGAAGAAATGGCAAATAGAAAAGTGGACATCAAAAATACTACCTATGCTGGGTGTAATGGCACACACCTGTAATCCCATCACTGTGGAAGTCTAAGAAAGGGAAAACCAACGCCGGGCATGGTGGTGCACACCTGTAATCCCAACACTCGGGAGGGAGAGGAAGGAGGATTGCCCCAAGTATGAGGCCAGCCTGGGCTCCATAGTGAGAACCTGTCTCATAAAGGAGGAAGGGAAGG
>NW_004955414.1:14001116-14006191 GCF_000276665.1 Chinchilla lanigera | reverse complement strand
GATGTGAAGGTACTAAATTTAATCTCCAGTATTTCAAACAAACAACTAAGGACTAGGGTTACACCTTTGTGGTAAAGTGCCTGCCTCGCATTTTCAAGGCCCTGGCTTCAATCCTCAGGGTGTACACACGTACACATACACCCCAAATGAGTATGTGGGATACAACAGGTACTAAATGAATGCAAAAATCATTATTGGTATTAAGTGACAAAGATGAGCTATTGTAAAAACAACAATGAAAGCCAAGAATAATAACCACTAAGCTCCCTCAGACACTCTTACCTAAATGAAATGAAAAAACTAAAACTCAAACTAAGGCAGGAGTTAGCTAAAGAAAAGGCTACAGAAAAAAGGGAGGTCCGCCAGCCTTAAAGCCCACGTTTTGAGCTAGATGTGAGGCATAAGGTAACCAAGAGAACAGCTGGTACGAAGAAAGAAGAGCCTGCCTTGTAGCCCACTTTCTGGGATTAGATCTGAGTTAAACATCAGCCCAGGACCAGGATGCCCTGGTGTAAACACAAGGGAAAACATAACCAAGTATCTATCATCTTATACAGAACAAGTTCCCAGGCATGTACCCAGTGGTCTTCTAAAACCCTTCTGACCCCAGCTCTAATTACCATGTCTTTGACTATGCAGATTTGACCGATACAAATCCGGCTTATACACCCCACCATGGTCTTTGGACACCAAGACAGCTCTTGAAGGGGCCATAAACGGTCAAAAACTCCACTGCCTGACATAAAGGAGGAAGTCAGGCCACTCACAGGCCATAGTCACACCTCAACCTAAACCCGCAATCCCACCCTAAACCCTTAGGTTTAAACTCTCCACACCAAGCTCCTTGGGAGCCATGACCTCTTCTCACTGGGCCAGTCCCACTCTATGCCGTGTATCTTGTCTTTCCTCTTTTAAATCAATCACTGATCCTGCTGCTACTCCTGGGTGGCCTTCTCAATTCTTTGTTTACCACATCAGGAATCTGAACAAGACTCTCAAGCCCGTAACAAGACCATCACGGCCACACCAGAGTAAGAAATACCAGGGTTCCTTGACCAATCAGCAAGACTCATCCTAAGCACAGAGGATACAGGCTGGATCATCCATGTCTGGTTCCGCTGTGTCAAAAAATGGGTGGGTGCTCAAGAGCTCCGGTACCAAAGGAAGCACCAGAGTTGGATGCCGACTTCCGAGAAACTTCAAGCATCTGAAACAAACAAATGAGAATGCACTTCAGTAAATTAGTAAGTGCCTTTTAAAAATAGCAGGAATTAGAATCAGAAAACCTGATGTAGAATTACAAATCCTCAACTATTTTTGCTAACTCTATGACTTTAGGTAAGCCATCCCATTATTCTGGAAATTCAGTTAATTTATGTAAAAATGGTTAAAACATTCAGGAGGGTGAAGCAGGAGGATCACTTCGAGTTTGAGGCCAGCCTAGATTACATAGTGAGTGCAAGGCTAGCCTGAATTACAGAGTGAGACCCTGTCTCAAAAAAGGAAAACAAAATGGTTTTATGAAAATAAAAGAGCTACTATGGCAAACTACTGTTTATTTAACCATTTAAGCAACAACCACTTCCTTCCTTTTCCTTGCAGAACCCTGATTTTCCTCAGGTATCAGGTAGGCAGCAAAGTTTCACTATTAGTCTAAACCAGTGGTGGTGAACGCATGCCACGCATGCCATGGTGGGCACTCAGAGCCCTCTCAGTAGGCACACAAGCCAAGTCACCCCAGCATCAGATAACAGCGCACCAAAGCAAGCCCAATGCAAACTTTTACCTTTCAATTAAAAGTTGTTTGTATCATTGAAAGCTCTGCTATTGTGTTTTTCTTTTAAGACAAAAGATATTAATGTATGAGTTGTTTTTTCTCAACTAAAACTTCAGTATTCAGGTTTAACTGAAATGTTGGTACTTTGTGACAAATAAGTAGGTTTTTTCCAGGCATGGTGGTGCATGCCTGTCTGTAATCCCAGCACTTGGGAGGCTAATGCAGGAGAATCGTTGCAAGTTCGAGACTAGCCTGGGCTACAAAGTGAGCTCAAGGCCAGACTGAACTGCAGAGCGAGACCATGTCTCAAAAAGACTAAATAAATAAATAAATAAATAAGTGGGTTTTGGGTTGCAGTTTGGGCACTTGATCTTTAAAATGTTCGCCATCACTGACCTAAATGATCATAGCCATCCCTTCTCATTTTCTCGTGACTGGTTTGCTGATCAGCAAGTAACCCAGTTTTCACTGAAGCAAGAGGCAAAATCTGCATGGTAGCCTCTCAGGAATGGTTTGCTAATCAAATAAAAAGAGAAATGCAAGAAAAGGAATGGCCCTTCTGATATTTTCTTATGACACAGTTATCCTGCAATCCAAGAGAACCACAGAGAAATCAACCAGGACTCTAAGCCTGTCAAAGATTTGAATGACCAATACTAAAACCATCTTCTCACTTCTTTTTATGTAAAAAATTAGACTTTATTATTCAAGATGTTTTAAACTGGATTTTTTTCTGTAATTTGTAGTCAAAGACATTCTAACTGATATTTTGGATAGGGTCCTGAAATCAGACCAGGTTTGAAACCGCATAGCCTTGGACAAGCTGTTTCATTGTTATAAAATGGAATTAAAAGAATTACATGATAGGGGCTGGGGATTTAGCTCAGTGGCACAGTGCCTGCCTGGCAAGCACAAGGTCATGAGTTCCGATTCCTGGTATGGGGGGGGGGGAATTACATGATAGAGTTGTTACAAAGATTAAATGAGATAACAAGGAATCTCTCAGATACCATAGTAAGAACTCAATATATGTTGGCTACTACTACTACAGGAAGGCCCTTTGGAAGCTATAAAGAACTACCCAAGGAAGGGTGCAGTGGCACCTGCAATCTTAGCTACTCTGCAGACTGAAGCAAGAGGGTGCAAAGTTGAAGGGCAGCACAGGCAACTTAGTGAGACCTTATCTCAAAATAAAATTAAAAGGGCAAAGTAACATAATCAAAATATATTATGTGAGCCAGGCATGGTGGTGCACACCTGTAATCCCAGCACTCACGAGGCTGAGGCAGGAGGATCTTTGTGAGTTCGAGACCAGCCTGGGCTACAAAGTGACCTCAAGACCAGCCTGAACTGCAAAGCAAGACCTTGTCTCAAAAAGACCAAAAAAACCCAGAAATTATATGCATCAAAGTGCCCCCAAAATGTGAAACTACACAGCCAGTTAGGCAACAGGGTGATAGAGGGTAAGAATGATCAAAGTATGTTACATACATATACAAATCTCCAAAGTGAATCCTGTTAATTAATCTGTATAATATGTACTAATAAATACACTCTGGTTTCTCTTCAGATCATATAAATCTTTTGCCTTTTACTAGTAAATAAATATGAAAAAGATTTTAAAGATGTGAAACAAAAACAAAAAAATATAAATAATTTTTTTTTTTAAATTTTCAGTTTGAGGGCTGGGGATTTACTCAGCGGCACAGTGCCTGCCTGGCAAGCGCAAAGTTGTGAGTTCGATCCCCAGTACCAGAAAAAACAAAAAACAAAAAAAAAAAAGCAACAAAAAATTGTTTTTGTTTGATTCCCAGTACCAAAAAAAAAAAATTAAATTTTAAGAAAGGACGTTTTGGGCTGGGGATATAGTTCAGCAGCGTAAGTGCTTACCTGGCAAGCCTGAGGTCATGAGTTCTATTCCAGGTAGCAAAAAATAAAAAATAAAATACAAAGGATGTTTTTAAAAATGGATGTTAAAAGAAAGATGTTATGGCGGCCTGTGTCTAGATATCCCCCTAAAGCCACATGCAATCACAGGTGGGGGTTTTCAGAGGTGGCTGGATCTAGAGTGTGTTGATACTAGGATTGAGTTTCTAACACAGGGATTAAGGTGATTACTAAATTAGTCCACTGGCCTTGGCTTGGCATAGTTCTTCATCACTTGCTGCTGCTTCTTCAATACATCGCTGCTTTGTTGCCGTCTGCCCACCATGAACTATTTCTTCTCTGTGATGCCCCTTTGCCATGCCACCCTGCTTTGCAGCCAGTCAACTATGAACGGAAACCTCTACAAACTTTGAGCTATAGTAAACATTTCCTCCTTTAACTTTGAGTGTTGGTTATTTTGTCTCAGCAACAAGAAAAAAGTAACTAACACAGGGAATGTAGCTTAGCAGTACAGCACTTTTGAGATCAATCCCAGTATCACATACACATACATGCATACACACACACATACCCCTACACAAGCAAAGTAATCTTATGTTTCTATTACATTTATTTCCTAAGTCTGGCTTACAAGCAGCACTGAATTGAAGAGAAATATAAATCTTAACCTTTGTCCTCAATGAATTTATAATCCATCTGAGGCAAAGACCAGCACTACAACATAATAAACTATCAAATGAAAAACCTGGCAAAGGTAGAAGGGATCATTATGATCAGATAAAATTTCACACAGCAGAACTTCACCAGGGACTAAAGAACAGGTAGATCAGAAGAGATAAAGCAAATGCTGTACCATGAACAAATTCAGGAATACATGGGGTATGGAAGACATCTCCATTTGATTTTGATAGGAAAGTACTCTTTCCTAACCTGGTGGCTTTCCTTCTATGTGGAAAGAAATCCATTTCCTGGTCTCCCTCAGCTCTTCCACTCACTGAGCCCCATAGGAGTCTGGCCTCCAGGCGCCATTCTCTGTATTTGCTCTCTCATTCTTATTCAGAACTCAGGTAGGAAACATCAGGGCTATTAATTGGGTTCCCTTAGAGACCCCTACACAGCAGGGCTTCTCTAAAGCTAGACTTTAACTCTGGCTTGTAATACAGTTAATTTACTACTTCATCTACTTTCCTATCTGTGTATTTCCTACTTCTTTCCCCTCCTGCAATATGAGGGCTAGGTCTCTGAGTCACTCTGTTTTTAAATCTCCACAGCACCTAACACAGGAATCAGGTGATAAGTGCTCAGTAAGCATTTGTGGAATGAACAAATTACCTCCTTTAAAATTTGCATTTATATATCTGTCTTTAGCAACATCTGTAATTATTCCTTTATCACATTCTCTTTTAATATT
>NW_004955414.1:13987527-13999602 GCF_000276665.1 Chinchilla lanigera | reverse complement strand
GAGGAAGGAGGATTGCCCCAAGTATGAGGCCAGCCTGGGCTCCATAGTGAGAACCTGTCTCATAAAGGAGGAAGGGAAGGGCAGAAGGTGGGGAGAAGGGAGGGGGAGGTGGGGAAAGGGAGGAAGAGAGAGAGAGGGAGAGGAGAAGGATAGACAGACAGCAAAGGGTTTAAGCTGGGCAACCTAGGGAGACCCTATCTCAAAAAAACAGCTAGGAAAGGGGACCAAGAGATGGAGGGACGGGGCAAGAAAGGGAAGACGAAGAGTTCATAAAAAGAAAGAAGATATGTTCTGCACGTGGACCAACTCCCCACGATGAATGTAACCGCTACGTACTGCAAACGTGCACTGATAATACACAGCTCTGAAGCGGGAGGCTGGGGGTGCAGTTAGTACAAAGACCCCGAGCTCAACCCCCCAATACCACACACACAAAAAAAACCTACCTAGTGGAAGAGTCTCCTGGTAGTTTTAATTTCTAATATATCTTCTAGGGGTTTCAGATGTGGTTCAGTCATAAATAATTTACCTAGAATGCATCAGGCCCTGAGTTTGGTCCACAAAAAATATCTTCCAAATACCTGATTTAACTCACAGTTTTTCTACTTTCAGTAACTAGATTGTTTTCTATTTTAAATCAATAAACTATACACAGTTGGAATGATCCTGTTAGATGCTCATTTAAATATATGATTACAATAGATTTTACATTACTACATGTTTGCAAGTAGCTCTTCGAATAGAAGTTCATGAACAGTGTTAACAGCTTGACTGCAATCAGCAAAAATAAAGGTAATTAGGAGGAAAAATATTTCCCCTTTGCAGATCAAATGGCAGCCCTGCCTCTCGTCTCAATGATTATAACACTACACCAAATACAAAATAGACAAAGCAATGAGCAGTACTACACAGAAGTAAAAGGAACTGTAATGGACTCACTCTATGCCCTAAAGCTCACCATAGGACTTGGCACTTAGTATACAGCAAGGGCATAATACCTGCTGGGCGGGTAGATGTACAAATTAATAAATAATCTAAAATGATACTTATTTTAGGAATTAGACTCCTGACAGTTTGGTTACGCTGAGATTTCTAGATTAAAGGCAAAATTGAGGACCATACCTTCTACCAATCATGAGCCCCAGCCAGGCGTGGTGGCGCACGGCTGTAATACCAGCACTTGGGAGGCTGAGGCAGGAGGATCGTTGCGAGTTCGAGGCCAGCTTGGGCTACAAAGTGAGCTCAAGGCCAGCCTGAACTGCATAGCGAGACCTTGTCTCAAAGAGACCAATAAAAAAAAAAAAAAAAATCATGAGCCCCAAATAAGGTCAACATTACACATTCACCGTACACCGTAGGCTCAATGGGTAGGTGGAGGGAAAGTTCTTACTTCCATATGGAGTCCCTATCAGTAGGGTACTTGGTTAAATTTTTCAGCAATTCCACTAATGCAAGATGAATGCCTTCTTTGGTTGAAACATTAGTACAGCACAGGAGTTCATGAAGAGCTTCTCTAATATCTCTGGATGAATCCTTTAAAAAGAAAAGGTAATAATAGTAGTAAGCATTGCTAGTTAGTAAACCCAAGCTCCACCCATGATCCCATTCTGCCTAGCCTCCTGCCTACTCAGGGTGCCCACCTGACAAGGTCTTGGGAAGTTTGTGGGTTTAACTTCCTCCAAAAGCTCTCATTTCATTAATAAAAGGGCTGACTATAAATAAGTAGCCTTGCTCTCTTTTGCTCTTTCATCTTACTATTTTTTTGCTGTCTAGAACTCAGTCACGATGTCAAATGTGTTAAGAGTCTCCCTTTGACTATGAAAAAGTACCAGCTGACAAGGGAAGAGTGGTAGGAAGGTGGAACATTTTACAGAGGATAATCAAAATGAACAACAAGCATAAAGGGAATGAAATGGGAGCACATCTGAAAACAGCAGGGAAACCATCATGGCCAAAGCAAATAAAAAGTGAATTCACCGTAAAAGATAACTCTCAGGGCTCTGCATGGGCTGGTCCCACCAGCCCCTCCAGCCTAATCTCACACCACACTTCTATTCACTCTTTCTTCCCACCACACAGGCCTCTTTTGGTCCTGCAACTGTGCTGCTACCAGCAACCACAGAGCTATACCTGCTGGGATGTTCTTTCCTCTCACACTCCCAATTCTTCCTCAAAGTCAGGGCCTGAATCCTTCTTTTTTGAACTCAACTTTAGAACCTTCCCTGATTGGTACCTCTACTCCCTTACTCCCCCAAGGACTGAGCTCTGCTGACATCCTCCTTGGGAACTCACTACTATCATGGCTCATTATTAGGCCTTTGCTTGTACCACTGTCTCCCTCAAGTCTAAACTATAAGGTTTACAGATTTTATTCACTATCATATCCGTCCAGGAACAGAGGCTGGCACATAAGAAGCGGTGAAGTAGTATCAAGGAAACAAAGGGGAAAAATGAAGGACAAAAAGAAATGAAAGAGAGCCAGGTGTGGTGGCACACACCTGTAATCCCACATTTGGGAGGCTGAGGCAGGAGGATCACTGGAGTTCAAGGCCAGCCTGTACATAGCAAGATCCTGTCTCAGAAAAAGAAAAAATAAATGAGAGTTTATTTCAGATTTGTCTTGCTCCAAACACTGTAAACTTAACCATAAGATATAATGCTTCCTATATGGACAAATCTCCACTGCTGATAGACAGCTATGCTGATATACTAGAAAAACAAGAGAAAATTTTGATTGTGTACTTCTTAAGAATTGTCTAATTCCCAGTTATATAGTTAACGTGAAGATTTGTTTCAGGAAATGTGTACTATGCATTCGTTATGTGTAAGGCACAACACTGGGCTCTGAAAGAAAGATACTGAACAGTGCCACCTAGTCCTCTACTTACAGAGCTAATATGCTCCTCGAGAAGATAGAATGAATATACAAAACCTGCTGAAAACGGTAAAATGCAAAAAATAAAAGGACACGTGGGCCTGGTTCTCAATAAATACATTAAATGCATGAGGAAGAGTTCATCTCATATGAACTTCAAAAAGACTTCAAGAGAAAGCACTGTGAGCTTGAAGCAGGGGATCACTGTGAATCCGAGCCCCTCCCCCCACATGGCCAAGGCCCTGTCTCACAAGAACAAACAAAGGGAAAAGAAAAAGCAGAGAAGAGAAAAAGAGATGAGGAGTGGGTGGGGGAGGGGAGGGCAGGGGGAAGAATCAACATGTCATTCCGCTTCACAAAATCCTCCAACGGCCTCCTATAATGCTTAGATGAAATCCAAACATCTGACACAGCTTCATACCACACCTCTACCTTCTCACTACGCTCCACCCACACTGGCTTACTCCGCTCTGCAGATGCACGGGAGCTCGCTGTGCACACAGCCTTCGCTCTAGCTGTTTTCTGACCTCTAGTTCCTCCCCCAGTCTTCACATGGCTGCCTGCTCTGTCGTGTGAAGCTCTACGTCAACTCAAACATCATCTCAGAAAGGCTTTACTAACCACTTCATTTATAGTGAGTTCCCCATGCTTATGCCATTGAACTTCTGCCCAACATTTATTCGTTATCTGAAATCACTGTTTAAAAATATAAGTGAGAGCAGGGACCATGTCTGTTTTTGACACTACCACATTTCCAGTATATAGACAGCGCTTGTTAAGTAAGTGGATTTCTTCATTTCTCCTAGCAGGGTAGTATCTCAGTATAGCAAAAAAAAGGTAAATTCTAGCTAGTAGGGTCAGCCAGCTATGACTCAAAGCAATAAAGTACTGGGGCTGGGGATGCAGCTCAGTGTTCAGTGCTTGCCTGAGGCACAAAGCCCTGGGATTTGATTCCTAGCACCAAAAAAAGCACTCAATCTGCTTTCTGAAGTATACGGCAAAAATTTGAAAACAAGGACACTAATAACTAAATATCAAATTGCTCTCCCTTTCATATGAAAGGATAGTAAAGCCAAATTCCATTTAGTTATATTTAGAAACTAACTTCAGTACTCATAAATATAATCCAGACACTTTATTTAAAAAGTCCAAGAACCACATACAGTTGTACAGCCTCAGCAGCAAAACTGTGTTCACAATCTGGCACAGACACACACTGGTGATATATGACCTCTGACAAATTCCCTTTTTTCTCAATAAAACTATAGGGTTGAACAAATTGATCCCTAACACTCCTTTCTGCTGCAATAACCTATGATTCACTACAAGAATGAAATCAAATCAGAGGCTGACAAGAACTCCTCACTATTCGGCCCCGGCCTTATGTGCAGGAACTTCTTGCCCTCACACCTCTTTAATTGTATGCTATTGCTCCAATGAACTCTTTTTCATTCCAGGAACACATCATATTTTCCTGTACCCTGATATGTGGACACTGCCCCCCTCTTTAGTTCCCTTCCAGAAGGACCATTCACTCCCTAAAACAAATGCTTCACTGCACCCTACTCTTTCTTCCCCCAAGTGTTCACTACAGTACCCTTTTTCTTCTCTGTCTCTTCAGCTTCACCTCAGCAGATAAAAATAATAATCCTTTATTCCTAGGGCAGCCTGTCCTTTCCTGATCATAGCAACACCAAGCTTATTCAAAGTTCCTATGTAAGGCCCGTTTCCTCCATCTTGAGGGACAGATGTACGGAGAAGGCAGAATTGTGCTGCCTGCATTACTGATATGCTTACCAATGCCAAGCACAATAACTGGCTCAAAAGAAGAGGAGGAGGAAGTTACTACCAAACTGGAGACACTCACCTCTAACACAGCCAGGACGGTGTCCAGCTGGTCTTCTCGGAGGGTAATATTGTTAGAGATTTTCCTCATGGTATGTATGGACTGAAGGCGTACTTCCTCAATCTCATCATTGAACATGTCAACCAGGAAATCAAGGCACTTCTCGGCAAATGACGGTGAAGACTGGGCCAGCATGCAGAGGGCCTCCACAGCAGCAATGCGAACCTCTGGAGAAAAGAGGACAAGCAAAGCGGCACAAAGACTTAAGAATCATGGGGAAAATCCAAGATGGATCTTTGGTCATTCAGGCTGTCTTTCATTCTCTGCTCCTCTCTCTACAAATTCTCCCCGCAAGAGCTCGTCCATGCTATTTTCACACTGATCTAAGAACACAGATTCTGGTGTTTATATAAGGACTAAGGTTCAAATCTGACTCCACGTACATGTGATCAAGTCACACATCTGCCTACGTTTATTCAATTTCTTGAAAACTGTAGTCTCAGAATTCCAACCACAAGAAAGTGTATCATTATTACTAATATTAAAATAGCTAGATGCCATTATTCTCACTTTAGCAAAGTGAATTAACTTGCCTGGAAGTGAATAAGGGCAGAGATTAGCACTTAGTGAATTGTAGGCTAATATCATTTTTGATCAAGGCACATGATTTTGGATGGCAAAAGTCTTAGAGCAAATGTGGAAAGTGATTCCCCTACCGACCTGGGGTAAAGCCACTGAACAAAGAAGCCCTTCATTCATCCACTAGTAAATGTCTCCTGGACACACTATGCCAGCCCTGTACTGAGAGGAGACAGAGATGAGACACAAGTAAGATATAGACAATGCTCACAAAACTTCCATATGTTATAGTTTTGTTCCAACAACATGTTTGTTGTGGCTTCCAAATGGTTCTATAACAAAATATACACCTTAAAAAGAACAACTAATCGAAGTTATAGTTAAAACTCACAATTCGTTCTTTATATAAGAAAGTTTTCAGGGACAAGTTAAAAGTAGTTGCTACATTATGGGGAGATGATTCAGGTTTTTCTTGGTAATTATGAATTTTTCCCTTTCATATGAAAGAAACTTTCTTCATAACATGATTTAAACAAGAAATTGTTAATAATTATATAGGAAGCTTAAGATAAACCCAAGCATATTAACTGCCAGCTCTTCTTCCCAGGATTTTATCCATTACACCATACTGACTCATCTTTGTAAGTTCATCAAGGGAATCACAGAGGAAATTCTATCCAACATGAGGTAATTAGGGTGACCTGGGCTGATGTAATTCTAAGCAGAAGCAAAAAACTGGAGCCTTACTCTACTTGTACAGCTTGGCTATAGGTAAGTAAACTGTATTTTCTACTGGACAATTAGGAATGCAGGAAATACTACATTGCATAGACTTCTTTAGAGTCCAAGACAGAGAAAAGGAATCTGCTATACTAATGGGGAAAAAGAAAAACTGATCCTGGCTTAGCTACCTACCAGCTTGGTACTTAGATACAAAGATGAATGAGGAACAAGAACAAGACTGTCTCCCAATACTGACTCTCAACACCATTGACAGAAAGTATCTGGGAAACATTTCATCTGTACTAAACATGTACTTTTTTCCCCCCATCATTACTATCTCAATAATATGTGTAGGATAACATCTACTTGCACAGCATTTACATTGTAATAGGTATTATAAATAATCTGGAGATGATTTAAAGTATACAGGAGGATTTATAGGTAAATGCTGTGCCACTTTATATACAGAACTTTAGCATTCAGACTTTGGTATCCTTGGGGTTCTACAACCAATCCTCAAACATGAAGGGATGACCACACACACACACATCTTAGAGCAAACTGGCGAGTGTAATCCAATTCTTAAATCTACAGACAAAAAAAAAAAAAAAAAAAGCAAACTCTGCATGTATGTGTGATACTGGGGTTGAACCCAGGGCCTTCTTACTGAGCTATATCTTAAGCCTTCTTCTTTTTTTTTTTTGAAATGTTTTTGAGACAGTTTTGCTAAGTCACTAAGTTGCCTAAACTGGGCTCAAACTTAGGATCCTCCTGCTTCAACCTCCCAGAGTCCTGGGATTACAGGTGTATACTACCATGCCTAGGGAAAAAAAAAAAAAACTATCAAAAATAGCATTTTTGCCCTTTTAAATTCTATTCTGATAACTTTCTATGCATATTGTTAACACCTTCATTCTAGCCCTGTCTTTTACACATTTACTCTAAAATTTGGATGACCAACATTACTTCTCCAAGTCTGTTATCCTCACTGAAAATGAGGGTGTTGGAGTCAATCATCACAAAGCAGTGACATCCTATGATCAGTACCATGTAGTGGAAATTACAAGGGCTTTACTGAACTTTTATTATGGGCTAAGGAATAACAAGAGGCTGGGTGTGGTGGTGCACGCCTATAATCCCAACACTCCCAAGTTTGAGGCCAGCCTGGACTTCAAAGTGAGTTCAAGGACAGCATGAACTGCAGAGTGAAACTTTGCTTCAAAAAAAAAGGCAGGGGAGTAATGCGAATTAGTTTAATCTCACAGGATAAGAGAAGCAAAAGACAAGCATGCATCATTTAATAACCAAGATATATTCTGAAAAATACACTATTAGGCAATGCTGTCATTGGGCAAACATCACAGAGCATAGAGAGTGTAGGTCAATTACCTGACCTGGTCTCTTGACGCAGTAAAGAAACACAGTTAACAGATCTATGAGGCTGCTGCTGGCAAAACATAGCATAGCACTGCTTCTCAGCCTTTTGGCTAAGATCAAGTCCAACACATGGCACAATGGTTGGTTTTTTTTGTGCCGGGAATCCAACTCAGGACCTGCTCTTGTCAGGCAGGCACTGTGCTGCTGAGCTGTATCCCCAGCGGCACACTGTTTTAAACATTTTTTAGTAGGTACAAAGAATATGCACTAAAATACTGATAAGAACAGGACACTGAAAACATAAACCAGTAACAGACTTGTTCATTATCAAGTACATGTACTACAGTACCTATAATGTATGTATTGTACTTTTCTATGACAGGCAATACTGTGTTTGCTTACATCTGCATCACCACAAACACTGAGTAATGTGTTCTGACATCATGATGGCTATAACTCACTAGGACACAGGAATTTTTCAGCTCCAGTATAGTCTTATGGAATATAGTAACAACACAGTCCACTGTTGAACAAAATATCGTGAGGCAACACATGACTGTATGTGAAGCAACTGCACTCCAGACCTTCGACATCAGGCAATGAAGGAGCGCACAACCTGAGAGACAGGAAGTAAATGAATTGAACTTTATGATTACAGCGGTTGTTTAGCGCTTCCAGACTGCAGATCTCTTGGCACTGAGAAGGCAGAGGTAGGAATCCAGAGGGAGGGCAGACAATCTGGCTAGAATTCGTGTGGGAAAACACAAAAAAGGAGAGAACTGAACTGCACAGAGGATGGGAGAGCTGCAAATGGGCCTCTCAGGTCTTCAGCTGCGTTCTGATTTGTGTAGAACCAGACCTGGAAAAGAACCACCCAACAGAGGGAAACAAGCCCTAGCACTCACTCAGGACTTATAATAGTTTATTCAGAAGTTTTGCTTCAGTAGTGCAGAAAAATAAGCCTAAATACTTATTGACTAAATGTTCCTCTGGCACTGCCTAATGAACCTTAAAATTAAGACCTCAGCAAAATGCTTTTCAGAGCAAAGCACAAGAGTATATATAGGAATAAGACAATATTCAATACCTAGTAAAGTAAAATTCACAATACCTGGCATCCAACTAAAAAACTATCTCATATAAAAAGAAGCAGGATAATATAATTCATACTAAGGAGAAAAATTAGTAAAACCAAACCAGAAATCACATGAATTATAGGCTTAGTAGACAAGGAAAGATGTTAGGACAAGCTAAAAGACTATTTTAAGTAGAGACATGGATGATACTAAGAACATCCACATTCTTATTTTGCTCATTTTGTTTTTTTTGTGTTTTGTTTTTTGAAACAAGGTCTCACTATGTAGGTCAGGCTGGCCTCAAACTCGTGGTGATTCTCCTGTCTCAGTCTTTGGAACAGTGGGATTACAGGCACGCAACAGCACACCCAGCCTGTTTGCTGTACTTTTCCTGAGACAGGGTTTTGTACGCAATCCTGGCTGGCCCCAAACTTGAAATTGTCTAGAGTGCTGGGACTGTAGGCATGCCACCCCACAAAGCACAAATGCCCATATTCTAGTTGAATTTTTAAGTATGAAAACTACATCTGAGATGAAAAATACATGGGATGAAGTTCTTGTTTTTATTAATTTTTACTATGAAGTGCCTACTATAAACAGGTCACGTATTATGCCAAATGCTTAATGTATATAGAACCTCATCAATTCTCACAGTTCAGAAAGACATTTATTACTCCTAGTTAATGGAAACATTAGAATTTAAATCTACATTCACTCAACCCAAAGTCCATGCTCCTTACCACTGTACACCATACTGTGAGTACACAGCCTTCTGTTTGTAAAATAACCATAATAGGTATTCCACTGACTGACCAGGGGACTCAGACAACATCTCCGCTCCCCTGCCCAGTGCCTGACACAGTAACCACTAAGTAAATGGGGGCCACTGTTACCATACAGTCGTACTTACCATACATCTCATCTTCCAACCCATGAACAAAGGCTCCACAAGCTCCTGACTCAATCAAGTTCACAGCGCCTGTATCTATTTCTTCCTTGGGAGCATCATCTCCCCACTTCCTGCCACTGGAGAACTCCCCCGAACTGTAAAGTTCCTTGGCACGTTCATGTGCAGTTCGTTTCCTCTGTAAAAGACAACAACAATTACCACTTGCAGGAGGCTCTTGAGAGAACACTGAGTGTACCTTGAGAGCAAGAGAACACAGGAAATGAAAACTGTGCTCTAAGAGTTACACTTCTAAAAAAGTACTTAGTATTAGGCCAGGCTGTGGTGGCGCACACCTGTAATCCCAGCACTCAAGAGCCGGAAGCAGGAAGATCACCATGAGTTTGATGCCAGCCTGGGCTACAAAGTGAGCTCAAGGCCAGCCTGAACTGCATAGCAAACCCCTGTCTCAAAGAAAGAAAGAAAAGAAAATTACTTTATAGTTCAGAGCAGAAAAATGACAATTCAAATTTTTTTTTGAGATAGTGTCTCACTTTGTAGTTCCGGCTGGCCCTGACCTCTCTATGTAGCCCATGCTGGCCTCGAACTCATGGTGATCCTCTTGCCTCAGGCATGTGCCACCACACCCAGGAACAATTCAATTTAAAATGAGATACACAGCTCCCAAGTTTGTAATATTTTTCAATAGCCTAATTGAAGGGGGTAAGGATAGGTGGAGAATGTGCGATCAAGCAGGTCATTATATCTGCCACAACAACAATACAGGAAAGGGAGAGCAAGCAGGCAAACAATAGCAGCGCCCTTCCAAACACTGTCTCGGGGGTACTGACAAGTTTTTCAATCTCATTAGAATTATAAGTCTCTCTGTGGCAAAACTGTGCTCTACTTGAACAACACAGTACTCATCTTCTATCACTCACTTGACAATTACGGTTCTCGTCTTGAATGAAAGAACTGGAATTCTGCTTCAAACACCCACCCCTATGAATCTCCTCAGTGTGAGCCCCTAACTCATGGCTGATCACCTCAGAAGCTCTGCTGAGACAGGGACCTGACCCTAAAAGTATGCAGGGTCACGTCTGACAATAAAGTGTGTACCTTGCAATATATCTTGAAAACCCGTATGTTACTGATCCCTCCCCTTCACCATAAGCATTTCCATCTTTACGCCTCCACCAAACCTTATCAGGGGAAGAAAACCACTTCAGTAATACTCTCAAATCTCGGCAATGCCCTCTAGGGTCACCATATGGCAATGCCTCATAAAGCAGAGATGTCTACCTGACCACTTGGAAAATTTATCTTACGGAACAGCTCATAATTAGAAAAAGAGCTAATATGCATGAAGATGATACTCTGTGATTTATAGTGGCAGAAAAATTAGAATATAAATACAGTGAAAGAACTAAAAAAGGCATAACTACTTAAAAGGTTATGCAAAACTTTGTAAAAATGTTAAGTATGAAGCTGTCATTATAGAAAAAAGTACACACTATACTGGTAATTTTAAAAAGTAGATTATGAAATTATCTGCATATAATGATTCAATGTTTAACATATACATAAGAACGGAAAGAAATTTACCAGAATGACCAAAGTCATATTAGAGTAGTGGGAATATGGTAAATTGTTTCCCCTTTTCCTCTATCAAAAAGTTCTATAACTCTTTATTATCACTTCTATAATTTAAAAAATTACGGCACTGACAATGAACGTATGTATAATTTTCTCAGTCATATTTGGTCCTGCCAATCATGTCAGAGAACCATCAAGTCAAAGCCTACAGACTTCCCACAGAAGCATCTTGTTACTGTTCAGAGAAAGGGCTTACACTCATTCTTTAATGGAAACTGTTGTTGAAAGGAATCCTAACAGGTAAAATCATCGCACAAAATGCAACCAGACCTTTATAGCTTCTAGTAAACAGAAAGGTAATCCTGCCTTTTCTTTGTAAAATATGACCTGTGCAAAGGATTAAATTACAATATAAAACTCAGCCAGGTATGGTGGTGCACACCTGTAATGCCAGCACTCAGGCAGCTGAGGTAGGAGGATCTCAGTAAGGTCAAGGCCAGTCGCCTGGGCTACATAGTGAGTTCAAGGCCAGCCTGCACTACATAGCAAGACCTTGTCAAAAAAAAAAAAAAACTACTCAGTGAAGTGGCTTGTAATTTGGTTCAAGCTGCTAAGATTTTAAATTAATGTAATTTAGTAACCCCATAGTAATATAACAAATGCATGGGCAGCTAAATTAAATCAACACAACTCAGTACACTGCTACACTGATAATGGTTACAGTACCCAGTTTAAACAACAAAAAATTCAAGTTACCCTCAGATCTGACATCAGTTTCTTGTCAAGGGTCTGCTCCAAGAAATGAGAACTGACTTGCTCCATAGAGCCCTGTGGAAAGAAAGAATCCAGAGCATATTAAACAACTTCAATGTTTTGAACATTATCTTAATATTCAAAGTTTGTAACCAAATTAAATCCATATAGCCAGAAAAGATGTCTATGCGTTCCAAATCATCAGAAATATAAATTTTTTTAAAAAGCAGCACCATCAACCATTGCTGCTAATACCTAAACAGAGCTTACTCTAAGCCAAGCACATATGCACTCCATCTCCATCATAGCCCAACAAAATAGGTACTATTTAGTGCTATTATATTTAGTGATCATTTCATTATAT
>NW_004955414.1:13985653-13986575 GCF_000276665.1 Chinchilla lanigera | reverse complement strand
AAAAAAAAAAAAAGGAAGGTAAACTTGAGTCATTTGTAGGACACTGGACATTATGAGACCATAGTGTTAAGTGAAATAAATCAGACATACAAGCTTAATTGTCAGTTTCTCTTATATGAGAAACCCAGAATAAAAATAAAGAACAAAATAAAACATCGATAATAGGAAGTAGGGACATAGAAATTTCTCAAAGGGGAAGGAGATCAAAGAAGGGAGTCAGAGGGAAAGGAGGGATACAGGATGAAAAAAAGGAATTGGGGGATGTGTTATGTACATGGACCAACTCCACACACGGAAGATTAACATTATGAACCGTACAAAAGTAGAACATTATGGACAACAATAAAAATAAAAAAGGAAGGGGATCAAGAGATGAGTAGAGAGGGGAGGGAGGGAAGGAATGAAGACATGTTGTGCACATGTGCCAACTCCACACAAGGAACGTAAACATTATGTGTTACACACATGTACTAACAAACTAAAAAAACTGAAGAGACCACTTCATAGTCGATCTCACTTTGGTGAGAGAAAGACTGGTGAGAGAGAGTGACAAAGAGGTAAGTGCACCACGGTATGCAGTGCTGTAATACACGTTCATAGAGGAAGCGGTGGGAACTGAAAATGAGGGAGGGAAGGAAAGGTATATTTGGGGAACTGGAATCATAACATAAATGCATGAAGAAGAGAAAATTCAGAGAAACATTATGTGGGTTTTTTTTGTTTTTTTTTAAGTTTGTTTTAAAAATAAAAGAAGGAAAACATATTAACAGACATCCATTTACAAAATAGCTTAAGAACAATACAAACAAAACAGAGTTACAGACAAAGTGGTAGGAAATTAACAATGGTTGTTGTATTACATATTGATGTCTTCAAAGTGGATTCTCAGGAAAACCAATAAAGACATGCAAGATGGATCAAA
>NW_004955414.1:13983533-13984490 GCF_000276665.1 Chinchilla lanigera | reverse complement strand
TGGCTTTAGTATGGTGAGTGGTGATAGACTTGGGTCTATTTTCAGTCTTTTGCAGGTGGTAAGCCATTTTTTTCCAGCACCATTTATTAACGAGGCTATTGTTCTTCCAGTGAGTTTGTTTAGCCCCTTTATCAAAGATTAGGTGGCTAATTATGTGGTTTTATGGCTGGAGCACAGCATGGGGCACCAAAAATGAGGCAAGATAGGCAGGGATCAGATTACAAAAAGCTTTGTTTGGTAGAAGTATGGAGTTCAGGTTGACAGATTAGATAAACTGCTTGTTTCAAGTAAGGGATAACACAGATTTATACCTCATAATACTTGTCTGGGGGTTTTTTGTTTTGGGTTTTGATATTTTTGAGTCAGCGTCTTGTTATGTAGTTCGGGCTAGTCCTGAGGTCAGTATGTAGTCCAGGTTGGCCTCAAACTTGCAGCAATCCACCTGCCTCTGCCTCCCAAGTGCTGAGATTACAGGTATGCACCACCACCTCCGGCCTCCATACTTGTAGCAGTGTGGCTGACGAAAGCAGAGATCAGTGCACGAGCCTATAAAAGCAGGTCCTAGACATTCTAAATGAGCATCTCTGTGCAGCCCTCTGTCATGTTACTAAACATGAAAACACTTACACAGTCTTGGATCTTTTCTCCAGACACATTTTCCACTGGAAATTATATATTCTTTGGGAACATCCTTGCCCAAACTGACCCTTTCTTTGTCTTGATGAAAACTGTGTTATTTTGACTAAAATAGTTTTGAAACAACTTTTTCTTATCTCTACACTTACAACTGTTTGCTAAACAGATCTGAGCCAGTGCCAAATCTAACTTATTTTTTATCCAAATATCAATCTTATAAAGGTTTAGGGGGCTGTTTGTTTACAGTACTAGAGACTGAATCTACGGTCTCACACACACTAGGCAAATGGTCTACCACTGAGCTACATCTACAGCCCAAGA
>NW_004955414.1:13960687-13983421 GCF_000276665.1 Chinchilla lanigera | reverse complement strand
AGGCGTGCGCCACCACGCCCAGCAGAAATATAAATTTTTAAGATCTCCAAAATTTTTCTTTAGTAATACCACTACCATTAGCCAATCAGTGTTTCAGGGCCACCCATCCCTCACCAAAGAATCAAAGTTCTGATGGTGTGGCATAAGTTGGTCCATCTGCAGCTCCCAACGCGCTTCTTCAATGCCTCAGCTGAGCGCTCTCCCAACTCAGTAACACAGAGGTCATCATTCACATTTGGGCCTCAAACAATTACACACCACTGGCAAATTTTCTAGGAATAACTAAAGCTTTCTCTGTCTCTTATTTTCTTTCTTTTTTTCTACAGCACTGGGGATTAAACCCAGGGCCTTCTCAATGAGCCCATTTTTTGCGACAAGGTTAAGGCTGTCCTTGAAATTCTCGTCCTTTTGCCTCAGCCTCCCAAATAACTGGAACTACAGGAATGGCCCACTGCACACAAAATAAGCTTTTTTCTTTTTCTTTTTCTTTTTTCTTGAGACAGGGTCTCACTATGCAGAGACTCAGGCTGGCCTCAAAGGCATGATCCTCCTGCCTCAGCCTCCCATGTATGAACTTTCCATTTTAAATCCACAAATACCAAGAGCCTTATGAATCAGTAAGCCACTGGGAAAATTGTAAGATTACCTAAATTAGTATGGATCCAGCAGAAATGGAGAAGAGACAGAATTAGATGTCAAGGTGGTAGAGCTAATATGATCTAATGATTCAATGGATAAAACACGAAGAAAAAGAATTCCTACCAGATGTGGTAGTACACAACTATAATCCCAGCTCTCAGGAAGCTGGGGCAGGAGGATCACTGCAAGTTTAAGGCCAGTCGGGGCTTACATAGTGAGTTCAAAGACAGCCTCAACTACATAAAACCCTGGTTTTTTTGGCTGTTTTTTTTTAAAAAGGCCAGGCATGATGGTGCATGCCCATAATACCAGCACTCAGGAGGCTGAGGTAGGAGAATCTCTCAAGATTGAGGCCAGCCTGGGCTACAAAGTGAGTTCAAGGCCAGTCTGAACTGCATAGTGAAGCCTGTCTCAAAAAGACAAAAAAAAATCCTAAATTTCTCTAGTCCATGACTTAGTAGATAATAACACATTAATGAAAATATAAGAGCAGTAAATGTGATTAAGAAGGATTCTCGGTTCATGATAAAACACAGCAATCAATAAAGCATCTACATTCTTGTCTATTTTAGTCAAGACATCTATTCAGGGAAAGATGGTGCCTCTCCAATTCCACAACTACCACTACTTATCAACCTAAATTTATAACAGAAAATCATTTCACTGGAGAGCTTCATAAACTGTCTGTGAAACAAGCTACTTAACAAAACCAGTAACAAATGTGCTTTCAGAACAAAAGCTGCTCCACGAAGACAAGTAACATTAATCTATGCACTCTTTCTTTATTCTAGTTTTAAGACATAGGTGATTAAAGGGGAAGCAGAACAACTAAAATGGATTAGTACTCGGATATGAAGCTGCCGTTAAGTAGGACAGCCACATTTGCTCAGGAAAGACCAGACCTTGGCAGACTCACAGACACAAAATCCTAGAACAGCCTGAAACTATTACAACTTATAAGGTCAAAAACTTTTGGATGTTTACAAACATGGTTTATCCCTTATGGAATGAGAGAAATTCAACACCCTAAGAGAAGGATCATTGAACTAAAGACCACATCCTAGACACAATGTCAATACAAGGCTCAGTTTCAAAGCCATGACTATATTGTGAATAGCTGCATGGATCCACTAGAAATCAAAATTCTTTATCCCTCTAAGGCAGTTATAAATGACCAAAAGCCAATCTCTTTCACATGGTTTTGCATTTTCTGACACAATCTACACCTGAATTCTTTTTATCCAGCTATAAGACAAGAATGGAACTATCTTCTGTGTGCTTGTGCATGACAGACTTAAGTGAACACACCTTGTCATTTCACTGAGATTATGACAGAACCTGGCTTCTCTTTTCCTCTTGAGCTTTATCTTATCACACATCCCTCAGGAGGAACACTCATCCTCTGCCACCCACTGCCTGTAGTTTAGCATGATATTACAGTTTAGGGTATCACTACACACAACACTGTACTGCTTCCATATCTCTGCTCGTATTTTTTTCCCTTTCCTTACTGGTCTACCTACCTAACTTATACTAACCCTTCAACACTCAGCTCAGAAGTCCCTCTCTCTCTCTCTCTCTCTCTCTCTCTCACACACACACACACACACACACACACAAGCCTTCTGTGGTGGTAGCTGGTGCTCTTTCTATGAGTACCAGGCACAGTATTCACTATTACTCAGGCTACCAGACTATCAACCCTTGAAACCAGAGACTGTGTTCAGTATTCATGGATTTACTGATTTATGATCTAAAGGTCATACATAATTCACTTAAACACATATGCAGTTCACCTAATCACAGTTTCAGCTACTGGAGAGCTGGGGCAGGACAGCTCAACTCTTAGCTTGTACAGAGGAACTAAACCAGTAGGACCCTAACTGGCCCACCACTGCCCTGGTGTAGAACTTGATGGACGCTCACTAGAAAGGGATTCAATGTGGGCTTCAAATCATGAAGTCTAAAGTTTTAACCTCTCATTTACTATCTACATGGGCTTAGACAAATTGTGTAACTTTTCTAAATCTGTCTTTTTTTTTTTTTTTTGGTACCAGGAATCAAACTCAGGACCTCATGCTTGCCAGGCAGGTGTTGCACCACTGAGCTAAATCCCCAGCCCCTAAATCACTTTCTTACTTATAAAATGAGTAATATATCTACCTCAAAGAGTTTAAAAGGATTAAAAATTACTTAGAAATAGTATGTCTATGAATACTTGTATATATGCATATAGAAATGTGTGCTTTCCATACAAAAAAGTGTGACAGGATGACTTTAACAGCCTCATTTACTAAACTACCAAGTCTATAATGTTACCAGCAAGATCAGATTATTAATTACTTTTGTTTTTGGCTGGTGCTGAGGACTGTACCCAAGGCCTGATGCATGCAAGCACCGCACGACTAAACTATATCCTTAGCCCTATTAATTACTTCTAAATACAAGTATAATTGCTTATATAATTCAGAGCTGTTCAGATTTAAAATCATTAAATTATAACATAAAGCACCCAACTCAAATTAGTCATCCAAGTGGAAATCCTTTCAATGTACCATTCATTATGCACACATCATTATTTAAATGAAATTTAAACCCAATGAAGTACAAAACAAAATTGTGAATAATCTTGCCTTAAGGATTACTTTTCTAAATTACTACTGAAGTGAAGATGAAGAATTAAACTGTTTCTCTAAAACATATTGCCTTCTCTCACAGAGCTCATAGCAGATGCTGAGTAAAGTGAAGGAAAGAAAGATTGTTCTGAATTTTAAAACATTCATGCTGGAGGTATAGCTTACTGGTAGGACTTATGCTTAGCACACGTAAGCCCCTGGGTTCAATCCCCAGCACCAAAAACTAAAAACATTCAGAAACCAACACAGTTTAAATCCAAAACAAAATCAGTGACAGCTAGCTTGTTTAAACTATATTATAGGCAAACAATATAATCTATAGCAAGAAATACTGAAATTATCCATATATATTCCTTATTATTCCAAGAAAATGCTTCCCATATATTTCAGTAATTAACCCATAAATACTAGTCATAGGACCAAAACTATCACTGGATCTATGCCTAGTACAATCAGATCCAAATTATTCAGCCAACAATTTCACAAAGAGTGGCAGAGCTAGGAGCCCTCAAATGAGAAATGCTCCAAAACAACCTCAGGCTAAACCTGATGGCACACGCCTGTAATCCCAGCACTCGGGAGGCTGAGGCGGGAGGATCACTGAGGGGTGAAGGCCAGCCTGGGCTACAAAGTAAGTTCAAGGCCAGCCTGAACAGCATAGCAAAACCCTGTCTCAAAAAGACAAAAACAAAAACAATCTCAAGTTTTCTTGCTTTGATACATACAAAATTTTACATATGCATATATATATATATATATACATCATTCCCTCACTTACCTAGTATAGTACTTTACAATTTCTAAACATTTTCATAGTTTCTCATTTGAGCATCATAATCACCCTATGAAGCAGACATGAGAGATATTAAAGCTCCACTTAACAGATGAGGAAACTGAATCTAAGATAAACTCACTACCAGGTAAATATTGTTTCTACTATAAGATAACTTTATCCATTTTTGTTAATGTGCCACAAATCCTTGAAGGCAAGACTATAGGAAAGAGGCCAGGTGTGGTGATACATGCCTGTAATCCCAGCACTCAGGAGGCTGAGGCAAGAGGACTGCTGTGAGTACAAGCCCAGCCAGGGTTACATAGTGAGACTCTGTCTCAAAGACAGACCAAAAAAAAAAAGACAGTAGGAAAGTATCAGACTAAGAGTCAGATTAGGATCTGAATCTCATTTTATAACTTTCTATCTGTATAAGCAGAATAATTAATTTCTCAGAGCCTCAGTTTTCTCATCTGGAAAATGGACACAAGAGCATCTATATTCAAGCTTTACTATGAAGAGTAAAGGAGAAAATGTATGTAAAGGGCATCCTTGGATTAAGCTATAACAGGTCCTTTGTAAATAGAAGCAACAATTTTTATTATTTTTCTTTCCTTCAAGGCCTTGGGTATCTCATGCTAACATCTCTCCAATTCTAAAAAAGACTATTTCCCTACTGGAAAGTAAGATATTTCTTTCTGTATTAAATTCTTGGACTTCTAAACATGATTCACACCTGATTCCAAAAATGTTTGAAAACCAGAACAAGTAACACATTCAGTAGAGAAAGTATAACTTACCAACAGCTTTGCAGCTTGAACTCGAACCACCCAGGAACCATCACTGACCATGTGGCAGATTTTTCCAAATGCATCATCAACTAAGCGAATTTCTTCATTAGAGGAGGGGATGGGGACAATGCTAAATTAAAAGGGAAGAAGCCACACATGACAAAACATGAGCCTAAGGTTGTGAATGACCAATGAAAATGCATACACAGGGAATGACACTGCAAATGCTCAAACTTTGAAGTGATGCAACAAGTTCTGGCATAAATAAATCACTCTGGGAGTATGAACCAATCCTTTAGTTGCATTGCAAATTCTCAGTGTCTTAAATAAAAGTGTGCAACTTCCCCAAAGGTTCGGATATTTATGAAGAAATCAAGAACTTGGGGCTGGGAGTGTAGCTTAGTGATATATGCCTCGTAGATGTGAGCATAGTAAGGAAAAAAAAAGAAAAATCTAGTTGCTACAGTATTTTATAGCCTTAAGTTTACTATCTCTTGTAACTGAACTACTGTCAATGTAGATCTCAGAGTAAATCAATATAAAAGATACTTGCAAATGTTTCTAAAAGAGGTAGTTTCCAATTAGGTTATGTGTACTGTGTGTGTGTGCACATGTAAGCACACGTGCTGAAGTCCTAAAAAACTATAAAAGGAGCCTCTTCCTATACACAGGTTTTTATCTCATTCTGGTTTTCAGATTTTAGAAGACAGCTTAAGAAAAAAGGACAAGACATCCTAATTTCCAGAGCTTGTGTTTTTCCCTTAGGCCACACTGCCTTGCAGAAACCTAACCAACACTTCTTCTCTGGACGTGGTTATTTGCATGGTGGAAGGAGAGGAAAATGGCTTAGCAATGAACAAAAGTCAGTTTGCACTCGCACTGACCTTTCGGGATAGAGCTGACTGACAACCCAGATGAGCTGGACGGCAGCACTGCGCACCTGCTCGTAGTCATCAGAGAGCAACTTACATGCCTGCAGAAGAGGATTCAAAAGTTTATCAGCTCTGTGCCTTCCCAGGAATGCTCAAACTGCTTCAAAAGGAAGACTGGGTGATAAGGATATCAATCAAAATACTGATGGGTGGTTTTAATGTGGGCTCTGTCAGCTACTCTGGGAGTATTCTCACTAACCACCCTCCTACCCCATATCTGAAAGCAGAACCCCAGGCTAACAGATATCTAGAATTGCATCAAGCCTAGCAAAGCTCACTGGCAGCCCACAGTACTGCTCTCACAGATGCAAACACCAAGCATAGGGTTTTTCCCCGTCTATAAAATCAAAGCACACATTTCTGTTCATGTTGGCTTGAGAGCACTGGGCCATTTCAACCTATTCACTCTTCCTGAGTGTCCCCAATCCCCCTAGATAATAATGACTCCAAATATCTACTCCAGCTCAGATTTCTTCTGAGCTCCAGATCTTTATAACTATCTATGGCCTGGAGCTCTGCTCATGGACGTCCCATCAACTTTCAAACTCAATATAACCTGAAACAAATTCTACCATACACTGTATCTTGAGTCCTCTACTATCACTCCATCTTCACTATTTTGAGGCCCTTAACATTCCTTGCCTGCAATACATAATACACTCTTATGCTACCAAGCATCCAAATCAGCTGAATAACTTTCTTTCCTCTCAGTCCTTCTTCTGCAAGTATCCTTTAGTTACTTGGCTTCCTACATTATTTTCCTACAGGGAGGAAAGGTGACAGACACAAATACAAGCATTCTGGACCATTCTACTTCACCTTGTGAAAGAATAAATTTAGTTTACAAGTCACAAAGATAGGTTAACTATAATCTTCCTGATAGAATTACTATTGGTAAGCTAACAAAATCTGATCTCTGAGCATGGGTTTGGATTACTTATCTCTAGATTTATTCAGTTATTATACTAGATTGTTTATCACTAGATTCATTTAATTATTTTCTAAAAATACTACCTTCTAAGGCTTTTTGGCTAGGCTACCAATCAGCTTTTCTACAATTTCACTATGCCATTCTTTATAATACTGCTACATTTGTGTGACATCTTTTCATATAATCCCACGGTCCTGCTCGCTTCCTATAGAAAAACTAGTTTATGAAGCATGGTGCCCAAAGCTGACTTTATGTACAGTCCAACCAGAGATCAGGAAGACTACCACTTCCTTTTTTCTAATCACTATGCTTCCCTTCAAGCCCACTGGTAGCCCACATATTGCTACCACCCTCCTAAAAATCTTTTTCACACATATTTTGCTATTCAATTACATATCTCCATTTTCTTCCTGAGACGTATGCTTTGGGCATGATGCACATCAATCCTCACTAATATGGTCACCACTGTTCAGCCAAAATCCTTGTTTTCAAATTCAGAGAACCAGTGCGCCCCTCCCCGCTTCATGATACCGCCTCCCCTCCCAGACAGTAATCAATTAAAGTACCTGATTATAAACTGTTTGGTGTAATTTCAGTCCTCTTTCATGGAGCTGCAACTACATAATGAACATACATAGTTTTAAATATTTGTGGAAAAAAATCAGTATTTCCAAAGTCTCCCCTTGATCTCAGATCTTTTCCCACATTACATTATAATATGTACCCCTCAGCCATAATCAGTGCTATAAGAAAGAAACTTGGTCAAAGATTTTTATAAATCAAATCTAACCTAGACTACCTCAAAGGTATAAGGAAAATATGAAACAGTGGCAAGAAAGCTAAGAATGAGGGCTGGGCATGTAGCTCAGTGGTAAAACGCTTGCCTAGCATGACAAGGCCCTGGGTTCAATCTCCAGAACCGAAGGGGAAGAAAGGCTAACGGTGGTATATGTCTATAATCCCAGGACTTGAGAGGCTGAGGTAGGGAGTTTGAGGTCAGCCTGGGACCCTGTTTCAAAAAACAAAACAAAAGCAAAAATGGCCAAGAAACAAACTGTTAAACAGTTACCATCACTTACTCCTAAACAGCACCCTCTTCTAGTAACTTCCATCTACATGTCTGAAACATGTAAGGCACAGCAAGACCTATACCAAGTCATACTTCACATTGGGAACAGAGAAATAGAGGAGGAACCTGACTTGGTATCATATTATAAAAGACATAAGGGGCTGGGGATTTAGCTCAGCGGCAAAAGCGCCTGCCTGGCAAGCGCAAGGTCATGAGTTCGGTTCCCGGTACCGGAGAAAAACAAAAAAAAACAAAAAAAAAAGAGACATATACCCAGGTGTGGTGGTGCACACCTGTAATTGTAGCATTCTGGGAGGCTGAGGAGGGTAGCAAATTCAAACTTAGCCTGAGCAATTTAGTGAGACCCTATCTCAAAACAGAAAATAAAAAGGCTTCAGGAGGGGCTGGGGATTTAGCTCAGCGGCACAGCACCTGCCTGGCAAGCAAAAGGCTGTGAGTTCGATTCCTGGTACCGGAAAAAAAAAACAAAAAAAAAGGCCTGAGGATACAATCTAAAGGCCCAGGTTTCAATTCCTAATATGGGGTGGGGGTGGGGGGTTGATACAGCTTATACATCTGTCAGTGATACACAAGAAAGCTATTTGAAATACGAGAATATGTCTTTTAATTCTGTGAGGCCGCCACCAACACCTTCTTAAAAGTATGCATCAAGTGTATGCTGGGGGATTCAGAATGTCTCCAAGATAGCACTAGCCATCAACTTTTTAAAAAACGCACCACCAGAAGTGGCACACGTTCATGCTCCCAACTATTGAGAAGGCTGAGGCAGGAGGATCACTTGAGAGCCAGGATCTTCAGGCCAGCCTGAACAGTATAGCAAGATGTCATTTCTTCACACAAAAAAGAAAACTGTCCCGATTAGTTTCCATAATCACGTTTACCATGGCTTTAATAGCTGCTGTTCTGACACGTGGATCTTGGTCACTGAAATAATCCCCTATAATCTTCTGAACATCTCTGGCAGTTAGGCCTTCTCCATCTTTTGTGACACTTTTCTCCAGAGAGCCAAGATTGCCAAGTAATTGCAGGCATTTGTTTCTTACACCATGAGCGGTATCTGTCAGGTGCTATAAAAAGACGAAAAGAAACAAAAGCACGCGATTAAGTCACCCTTTAAAACAAGCAAAAACACAGAAACAAAAGCGCTGTGTCAACTCTAGGGATGATTTCAATCACCATATTCTCACTAGTCTGTCTAGCATCATATAGCTTGGATATTCACCTTTCCCAAAAACTAACAGTCTTTAGAAAACAATAGTCCTATTCCTCACCTATTTATATTTCCGACAGAAAGCATCTGACCTTGTGCAGAGTAGGTACTTCCAGATTTCTCTCTGGGCTGAGAATTTAGATCACTGGTAGTGCACTTTACTAGCACGTATGAGGACACGCGTGCAAACACACACACATATGTGCGCAGTCTCTGAATTGTAGTAGGCAGAATGATCAAAATATATGGTGAATGTTTAATTTTATTCCTTTACTTTGCTCTGCAACCACTGCAGCTGCAGCCCAACCCCTCAAGTAACCACTTTGAGTAGCCTCACCCTGTCAACCCACAGACCTTCGCACAGCCAATACGTATTTCTGTCCTATGCTGACTTTGGCAAAGATGCCAGATATATTTTGTTTGTTTGTTTTTTAAAGGAGGAAAGGTTTATTTAGCTCACAGTTTGTAGAGATTACAGTCAACATTCAGCTGGCTCCAAGGCAGGGTAGCTTGGAAGAGGCAGATCAAATCACAGAAAAAAAACAAATTTGTAGCAAGCAGAAGACAGCAAAAGCAAACAAGGCAGAATTGTTTTCAACAAAGGATTTTGCTTTGGGCCAGTGAAACTGAATGTGAAGACAAAGTAATGCAGTGGTGTGGAACTGACATCTGGTTCATCTAATGCAGACACTGGTAAAGTTACTGGGACCTTGGAGGACAAACAGAAATGATGTGAGTACAGTCTGACTTCCATAGCAAAATGGAATACTGGTAACACTCTAAGAACAGAAATTGAAATTGGAAACCAGATTTGTCAAGGTTTGAAATTGATACTCGATATTCCCTTCTCATCAAACAGGGGAAAGAAAAGTGATAAAATCAAGTCCTCTTATAAGAGGGAGTGAATAAACCTTGACTGTGATGCTGTCTTTGATTCACTAGACCCGCAAGCCATGGTTCAGCTGTTTGGTTATGAGGGCTAGCTTGCTGGGTACCAGATAACCTTTGTCAGTCCCAAATCGAAGCTGACAGGGAATAACCTACAGTGGTCTATGGCATTGAGGACTTCAAGCTACACACTAATGTCAGTGATGGGGAAAAAAACCTGGAGGCTTGGGGGTTGGGGAATTTAGCTCAGCGGCACAGTGCCTGCCAGGCAAATGCGAGGTCATGAGTTTGGTTCCCGGTACCAGGGGCGGGGCAGGGGGTACCTGGAGGATTGATATATCAGGAAGTAGATGAAGTTCCTGACACTTCAGTAAACCTTGCTTGGACATCAGGTACTGAAAGCAATCGTTTTAGCATTGCAACTAAAGAGCCATTGGACCCTGTTGCTTACATTTCTGCAAAGGTCAACAACTCTAGTTTAATTGGAATGTATTACACTCTGACTCTGAGGCCTGGTGTGAAGCTTACATTGTCTGGTCTGGTAGACAGGAAAAATATTAATGCTTGAATGAGGCCAAAAACTTGCGCCTTCCCTGGAATCAAAGGCTTACTCCAGCTGAAAGAAACCCCTGAGAATATCAGAAGATTTTTCCTTAATATATTTTCACTGTGGCCAACAGGCTTTTATACAACTGCCCTCCAAGAAGGTGATCAAGCAAAGGATGATCTAAACAAGAGCCATATTTTAAATATTTAGATAGTTACTTGTTAGCTGGTTTTTAGTTACCAAAACTGTAGTCATGCTATCACCTATACTTTCTTTTTTTTGGTCTTTTTGAGACAGGGTCTCGCTCTGCAGTTTAGGCTGGCCTTGAATCCACTTTGTAGCCCAGGCTGGCCTCAAACTCTCAGTGATCCTCCTGTCTAGGCCTCCTGAGTGCTGGAATTACAGGAGTGCGCCACACCATGCCTGGCTCTACCAAATTTATTTTTGCAATCAGCTGATGGAGCCAGGCGTGGTGGTACACACCTGTAATCCTAGCACTGGGAGGCTGAGGCAGGAGGATTGCTACAAATTCGAGGCCAGTCTGGGCTACATAATGAGTTCAGGGGCAGCCTGAACTCATACACCAAGACCTTGTCTCAAAAAACAACAACAGCAAAATTCAGCTGATGGAAGTATCATCTCAAACTATTTTTATGCTCTAAATATATAGTAGTGCCATTCACCTATTTCTTTAACAAATTACCCCAAACTTAATGATATACAATAATAACCATCTATTCTCATGCTGATAGCTCTAACTGGGATAACACCTCTTCAAGCTGCAGTTGACAAGTGGACTGGATGGACTCTTACATGTCTTTTTTTTTTATCTCCAGTACTGGGGCCCAAACCCAGGACCTTGCACACGCTAGGCAAGTGCTCTACTACTGAGCTACAGCCCCAGCCCTCTGCTCTATGTTTCTCTTCTCCTTGCATCAGTGAGGTAGTGACAACCTGTTCTTACGGTGATATCCACGGCTCACGCACCAGCCCCACTGACCATGTGTATTTCAGGGTTGCCACAAGTTCGGGACTAGCTTATCACAGATTCACCAGCATCAGTATCCAACCGTGAGCTGATATACAAAAGTACATTCTGCCAATATCAGGACAGTAAGAGGAGTAAACATGTACAAAACAACCACCCAGACCATCATAATGGTTGGTTGCATGCTGGGCACCTGCATGGGAGATGTTCCTTGAGTAACTTGAACTCTGCAAATCCAAAGCCGGCTTTTTCCCTTCATCAACATCCGCCCCTCCAAGGTGGGACAGCCAGGTATTTTTCTTTCATTCCCTATTTCTCCTAATGGTATCACTCTCCACAGTCACCCAGTGACCTGTACATTATTTAAATGTATTTAATTTTAAAATATATTACTCGCCAATAATGAAATAGATCTTTATAAAAATTGAAAAAAATTCTTATAGTAAAAGACACATTGCTGTTAATCCCTCAAAATATTCTCACTCGTTTCAGATACACTTGTTGCATCATTCTTGCCCCTTTCTAAAGCAGTTCTGGAAGTCCTCTTCCATGAGTGTCTTTAGTTGTGCTATTGCGGCTGCCTCCATATCCTGAATCTATTCAAAGTATTTACCTTCCATGGTCACTGTGACCTTAAGGAAGGCTGGAGACACACAGTACCGGATTCGGTGAGTAAGAAGAATGAGGACACCATAATGTTTTCATGAGCCTGACTGTCGACTGGGTGACACGTGGCAGCACCTCTCACTGTATTTTCATCACACCTCATTCACACACTCAGGAAAGAGGACGTCCAGAACTGTTTCAGAAGGTGGCAAGAGCTGGGCGTGCTAGTACACGCCTATAATCCCAGCACTTGGGAGGCTGAGGCAAGACGCTCACTGAAAGTTTCAGGCCAGCCTCAACTACATAGTAAGACCCTGCCTCGAGAAAGAAAGTGGTAAGAATGATGAGATAACTATATTTGCAACAAATAGGAGTCAGGCATGATGGTGCATGCCTGTAATCCCAGCACTCGGGAGGCTGAGGCAGGAGGATCGTTGCAAGTTCGAGACCAACCTGGGCTACAAAGTGAACTCAAGGCCAGCCTGAACTGCATAGCAAGACTCTGTCTCAAAACGGGGAAAAAAAAAGGAAATAAATAAATAGGAATATTTTGGGGATTAATGGCAACATGCCTTTTGTTTTGTACTATGTTGTTCTGTTTGTTTTTTTGAGACATGATCTTGCTCTGTAATTAGGGCTGGTCTTGAACTCACTACGTAGCTCAGGCTGACCTCAAACTCACAGCAATCCTCCTACCTCAGCCTCTCAAGTGCTGGGATTACAGGCATGCACCACCATACCTGGCAGCAATGTGTTTTACTATAATACTTTACTGTACTACTTTTCTTTTAATTTTAAAGGAGAGAAAAACAATGGTACAAAATTTCAAAACAAGATTGTAGGAGAGCAACAACGATCAGCACAGTGCATACTGCCATCCTCAAAGTAGTTCATACCACAAGATATAGGTATGAAAACCTGATCAAGCAATGCAGGCACACACCTTTCTTTTCAATGAGCTAACAGCAACTAGTAGTATAACTATCTCCACTATCTTGTGTGTATATAAATATATTGCTTTTTCCTTTTCCCTCCCTTCTTTTCTCCTTTCCCCTATTCTAGTTTCTCTTCCCTTTTGAGCAATTTTTTTCCCATTTCACAATATCTATTGTATATTTTGGGTCTTATTTACTCTTTCAGTTTCTTATACTAGAGATACATACAATATGATATTTGCACATGTGAGACATTTATTTCACTTATAAGTATGGACTCAAGTCTCATCCATTTCCTGTAACTGTCTCAAGGTTAGCCTTCTTTATAGTCAAATAGTACTCCACTGTATAATGTAATACATTTTTAATTTAAACATTCACTGTATACTTTATCTAACAAACTCTAACGTAAGATAAAAACTTTAAAAATTCTTAATATGAGACAAAAATTCCCTATGATGAATATTATCATTATGTATATCTATTTTTTTTTTTTTGGTACCAGGAATCAAACTAAAGACCTCATGCTTGCCAGGCAAACACTGTGCCACTGAGGTATATCCCTGGCCCTCATTATGTATATCTAAAATATAGCAATAAAATTTTAAAAACTGCAAAAAATAAATAAATAAAATTCTTGTTTTCTTTTTTTGAGACATGGTCTCACTATGTAGCCTGGGCTGGCTTTGAACTTGTGGGGATCTTCCTGCTTCAGCCTTCCCAGTGCTGGGATTATAGAAGTGAGCCACCACACTCAGCAATAAATTTTTCAGTATTTGTTCAGGAATATGCAAAAGTCTTAAGTGTATAGCCAAAAAAAAATTTCACAAAGTGAACACACATATAACAAACACCTACATGAAGAAATGGAACATTACCAAATTTCAGAAACAGGCCTCATGTCCCCTCCCAACATAAACCCACTACTACCACTATCACCAAAAATGGTGACAAAGATTCTAACACATATGCATCTGTCTAATTCTGTACTTTATAAATTATTACACCAAAAAACATAAATCTTTTCTCCAGTATGACTATCTGAATAATGCTACTATGATTATTCTTGTGTGGATTTTAGGGTACGTGTTCACATTTTTGTTGGTTATACACCTAGGAGTGGAATTGCTGGGTCATAGCACATGCCTGTACAGTAGTCAGCTCAAGAAGACACTACCAAATAGTTTTCCAAAGTGGTTGCACTAATTTTCATTTACACTTCCACCAGTGCTACGTAAGTCTTCTACTTGTGCCATATCCTTGTCAACACTTAGTACTAATGGTAGTTTTCATTTTACTGCTCTCACCAGCATTTTAAATAAAGTACCACTCATCTCTCTCATATCTGGTCCACTGCTGCCAAAATAAGCTATCTGTGTAAGGGAGTCACATGGACTAAAAATATTTTGAAAAAATGAGGTTATATACAAGATGATGAAAATGGTGAACTCTGGCTTTCAAATTTTTTTGTGACTAAACCCACAGTAGGAGATATACATTATATTTCACAGCACATAAAAGTATACAGAGAGGAGGGTTCGGCATCAAACAACCAGAAAGGGAGTTGTTAATTGTTGGAGGTTCTCTTGGTCTCTGTGAGTTTTCATGAAGTTGATATGATGCTATGAAGATTAAAACTGATCCTGAATTGGAAAAAAAAGCTGAAAATGAATAAAATATCTTTAGAGTCAGAATATGAGAAAATAAAGGATTCTAAAAAAAAAAAGAAAAAAAAAGAAAATAAAGGATTCTACTTTTGAAGACTGGAAGAATATTCGAAGCCCAGGGCCTTGGGAAGATCCTTGAAGGACAAAGTCCAGAACTCCTTAAGTCTAAGACAACTTGACTACGCTCATTCTTTTTTAAAAAATGTTATCAACTGGATACAGTGGACATAAAATTCTAGGTCTGTGGAAAGCTGGTAATGAGTAAAGTGACAGAAGATAAACTTGATTTTAAAAAGTATAGGATTTTGTATTTCCATCTAGTCCACTTGCAAATGAAAGTAATAGTAATGACATGAAAAATTAAAAAAAAAACACACATTTTTTTGACAAAAAAGTGAGTATTGTTATCAAAGTACGTCATATATTGTTTCCACCAGCCAACTAGCTCAACACTCTGCTACTTTACTCTGATTTCTAATGAAAATAGTAAGCTTAAATTCAAATTCTCACAGTAAAACTGAGCAGGGATTTCATGCTACACTTATGCCGTAAAGTAATCCCAATCACGCTCCAATCTTGGTATTACTTGCAATACATCACGTTATACTAATCAATCTCTAAAGCATCCAATCAGTGTGCTGATGCCATATTTAACCATGTTATCAATGTTAAGGGAATAATATCATTCCCTACTAAGCAAAAAATAATGTTAAATTATATAATTCCCTGTTAAACCAAAAATAAAATGAAGTAATACATGATTGCAAGCAGATACATCAAATTATTAATTCAGAGATAACTGCTATATGGAAAAGGCATATTTAAGCTATGCTTTGTATAGCATAATTTACATACAAATTTATTCTAGCTTTTTGTTTGGTTGGTTAGTTTTGGTTTTTAATTTTAGGTTTGCTGTAACCTGATCCCTAGCAAAAGCATAAGAAAGTTTTTTAAAAAGGTATATATAGCAGGGCGTGGTGGTACACGCCTATAATCCCAGCGCTAGGGAGGCTGAGGTAGGAGGATCGTTGTGAGTTCGAGGCCAGCCTGGGCTACAAAGTGAGCTCAAGGCCAGCCTGAACTGCATAGTGAGACCCTGTCTCAAAAAGAAAAAAAAAAAAAAAAAAAAAGGCATATATAGAAAATTTAATGAAATAGCTATTTACCCTTTCATCTTGTTTTTTTTTTTTTTTTTGGTTTTTCTCCGGTACCGGGAACCGAACTCACGACCTTGCGCTTGCCAGGCAGGCGCTTTTGCCGCTGAGCTAAATCCCCAGCCCCTACCCTTTCATCTTGTGATGTAACCAATATTTGTAGTCTTTATGTTTTTTCAAATAACCCCAGTCCTATCCCAGGACACCGACTGCAATACCTGCTAAGGCTCCACCATCATCAGTCTGAAAGGCTGTGGAGAAAAGTGATTCCTTTAACATCTGAAAACTGACTTCACAGACTTGTTAGAGAAATGGCTGACTTGAAGACTGAGGAAAACTAATATGTAAGAACCAGGGACAAGTTTGCAGAGAATAAAGAAGGTGTCGCTGGGTGCGGTGGCACACATCTGTAATCCCAGCACCTGGGAGACTGAAGCAGGAGGATCGTTGCAAGTTCGAGACCAGCCTGGGCTACAAAGTGAGCTCAAAGCCAGCCTGAACTGCACGGTGAGACCCTGTCTCAAAATGATTTAAAAAAAAAAAAAAAAAAAAAGGAAGATGATGTCAAGGTCTAATGGAGTCCAGATTGAAAGGACAGAGAAACCAAACTATAGGGTTCCCACTGTAAACATTTACTTGACACCAAAAGAAAGCAACCAAACAAATACAGGATGTAGGCTATTCCTCAAAATAATGACCCCCGCTTCTTCAATGACCCAGCAGCACTTAAAGAAAAAAACGGAAGAGGGGCGTAACTCAGTGGTGGAGCACTTGCCTAGTATACTGGAGGCCCTGGGTTAGATCCCCTACACCACAGAAAAAAAACAAAAGGAACCACTGTTACAGATTTTAAAAATTTAGGGGCTGGGGATTTAGCTCAGCAGCACAGTGCCTGCCTGGCAAGCGTGAGGTCATGAGTTCGATTCCTGGTACCAGAACCACCCCCCCAAAAAAAACATACTCAGATTTTAAAAATTTAAGAGATTGTCTAAATGTAATACATGAATCTTTTCAGAGCCTAATCAAAGACAAACTACAAAAGAATATCTTTAGTGTAGTTAAGGAAATTTTAATACTAATTACTATGAGACGATATTAAAGAGTTACTGTTAATAATTACACCCCGGCTTTGTTAAAAAACATTCTCAGAGATACATCCTGAGGTATCCATAATTTAAATAACATGGAATCAGGGACTTAAGAGTAAGGGGGGAGAAAACATGAAATATGAAAAAGATTAAAAGTTAATCATAGAATTTATATTCAAAACTGAAAGAATAATAAATGTGAAATTGTCCATAATATGAAGATTTCTTAAATTGCCTATTTTCAAATTGGAGCTCCAATTCACTAGATACTGATCAAGTGCTCCAGGTATGGTGGCACATGCCTGTAATCCCGGCACTGGGGGCTGGGGGCTGAGGCAGGAAGATTACCTTGAGTTCAAGGCCAGCCTGGGATACATAGTGAGTTCAAGGTCAACCTGAACTAAAAACAAGATGTTCTCTCTGGACAGATAGACAGACAGATCAATCGAGTAACTGGACCACTCTGAGCCTCTACTTTCTTACCTGCCTTATTTAACTTACAGATTAATCAAGGGGCTCATTAATATGAATATGAAAAAATGTCAGAAACTATGGCATGAGAACAGCCACTGTTACTATAATCTAAAATACTAAATAAATAAAATAAAATACTAAATAAGGTAGAAAATCACCCATAAAGCATATATATGGTTTTATGAGGCAATAATGACATACACAACTGCTAATATAAGTATCTCTAGATATTTTCTCCAAGTTCAAAATGACTGGAACTCTCTACAGTATAAATGAAATCACTGATTTGAAATACTGTACACACAATTTCTCTGCATCTTTTCTTCTCACCCCACTACCCCATCTCTCTGTCACTCTCTCTGCCTTTCTCCTTCTCTAATATTGGAACATACAGACCCAGGGAGCACTCTCAGTAATCCACTCTTGACTTAATTTGATAATCCCCAGTTTCACAGGGGAAGAATGACAGGGTCTGGGCTGAGGGTGTAGCTTCAGGGTACAAGAGCTTGCCTAGCATACATGAGGCCCTGAACTGATTCTTAGCACGGGAAAGACAGACAGACGGACAGATAGATGAACAGATAGACGGATGGGGGGGAAGAAGGGGTGGGATAGAAGAAAGTGCAAGGGTTAAGTGATAATGACTAATAATACACAGACTACTTAACAGAAGAGCTAATACTAGAACCCAAGTTTCCTACACTTACTCAATCCAGTTCTCATTTCCCACACAGCTGCATAAATTATTTCATGACTTCGAAAATTTTCTTTTCTTTTTTTTTTTTTTTTTTGGTACTAGGAATCAAACTCAAGACCTTGCGCTTGCCAGGCAGGTGCTGTGCTGCTGAGCTATATCCCCAGCCCCCAAAACTCTCATGAAGAATCACTCAGGTTTCTAATTGCTACCATATAACCAATTTTTTATTTTTCGCCCAATAGTGAAGATTCAACCCAGGCCCTTTACAAACTAAGCTATATTCCCCAGCCCTTTTTGCGGGGGAGTTCTTTTTGAGACAGGGTTTTGCTACCAGTTCAGGCTGGCCTTGAACTCACTCTGTAGCCCAGGCTTGCCTCAAACTTGAACTCGCAGCAGTGCTCCTGCCTCAGCCTCCTGAATGCTGGGATTACAGACATGCACCACTGTGCTCAACAAAAAAGAAATTTTTTTATTTCTGTACTTACAAATTTTTGGTTTGATTTTTTTTTTTTGGTACCCGGAATTGAACTCAGGACCTTGCACTTGCCAGGCAGACGCTTGTGCCGCTGAGCTATAACCCCAGCCTTCTGTTTGATATTTTTTAAAAAGTAAAAATTAAATATTCAAAATAAAAGCTCTAAAACAAGCATACTGTTTCATAAATATGAGGAAAGTATGACAATATGCCATACACATGGCACACACCTATAATCCCAGGTACTAAGGAGGTTGAGGCAGGAGGATTGCGAGTCTGAGTCAAGCCTGGACAATTTAAGGGGACTATCTCAGAATAAAAATCAAAACAACAGAGGATATAGCTCAGGGGTGAAGCACTAACTCAGCATATACAAAGCCCTGGGTTCACTATCCAGTATTGCAAAAAATAAATAAGTAAATAAATTACATTGTCCAAAAAATAAGTAAATAAATTACATTGTCCATAAATGTACTATAAAAAGAGCAGGCATGGTGGCACACCCCTGCAATCCCACCATTCAGCAGGCTGTGGGTTTTTCAGTCCAAAAAAAAAAAAAAATTCTGGGCATGGTGGCACACACCTGTAATCTCAGCTCATGAGGCTTAGGCAGAGGACTGCCATGAGCTCGAGGCCAGCCTGAGCTACACAGTGAGTTCAAGACCAGCCTGAACTACATGGCAAGACCCTATCTCATAAAACAAAGCAAAAAGCAAAACTTACTAAAGCTGGATGCAGTGTCACGTGCTAGTCATCCTAGCAATAATACTCTGGGAGGCCAAGAAAGGAGAATCACAAACTCAAGCACATCCTGGTCAACTAGGAACTTAGTGAGTTCCTGTCTAAACACTATGGGGATGTACATCAGTAATACAGCCCCAGGTTCAATCCCCACCCAGTGCCTAAACACAAACAAAAATTTAAGCCAGGAAGTGCATGTCTATAATTCACAGGATTGAGGCAGGAGAATCTGACATTTAGGGACAATCTGGGCTGCATAGCAAGATCTCATCTCAAAACAAACAAAACAAAGAGCTACTAAAGAGAAGGGAAACAAGTGGAGAAAAGATGAACAGGTAATGGCAACTAACGGAAACCTAACCTTTTCCTGCAGACGCCAAGTCCTATGTGAAAGGGACCTATGGGCAGGCAGGCTCACATGGGGCAGGAACAAGGAAAATATCAAGACAAAGCTCCTATGCAGAAGGGTCTAAGACAGAGAATCTTCCATTATAAAAATGGCTCAATCAAGCAGTTTAGCTGAGTTAATCCACTGCCTCCAAGTCATTATTCAGATCACAAAAAGTGGAACATCAATACTCTCAAGTGCCCACAATGTCCTAAATACAGTAAGGGCTCAAAACACGATACTGACATGAAGAACTTCCAGATATGAGGCAGACAATGACTATGTTTGTCACAGTCAATAAGATAGGGGCTTTTTAATGATTTATTTATAATTAGTAAGGAAGTATCATTTCTCATAACTAAAGTCGACTGAATCATCAATGGCTGGACAGTTGCTACCACTACTGCAAATATTTTATTTGATTTTCAAATAAAGTAAAACCCAACTTATATTAAGGTAACCAGGCAACAATGACACAGAGCCAATCTAGTGCATGCTGAAGCCGGAAAGAGCTTAAATCACACCCCCAGGACAACAAAATCAGTTTTATGATGTCCTTCCCCTACAGGTCGCTTCTTCCATCAGCCGCCATCATTAAGAACCACCAAGTGTCTGCAGAGGCTATTTTGGTGTTGTCTGCTTTGTCAAGCCATTAAAGTGCCATCATTTTTTATATTAACAGAGTGAGTAAGCAACCACATCTCCAACAGTAAGAACAATCTGTCTCAAAAATAAAAATAAACTAAGCCAGGCGTGGTGACGCACATCTATGCTGCCACCACTCTGGGAGGCTGAGGCAGAAAGATCACAAGTTTGAGCCCAGCCTGGGCAACTTAGCAACTTGGAGAGACCTTCAGTGGTTGAGCTGACTAATCTCCAGTACCAATAAACACATAACAAATACACTAACAAATTAGTTTAAAACTTTTTCTATAGAAAAGAATCAGTGGTTAAGAATATCATAAAAAGCTGAGAAATGAATAAATAAGACAAAAATAGCTTACTGATTCATTCAGCACTGGTATAAAGTGTTCCTAAGCACAGACAGAAATCCAGTACACAAATGAATATCCTCTTCCAATAAACCGCAGATAACATCTGTTTCGACAGAATTTTATTTGGGGACAGTGGGCAGCGCTGGGGATCAAATGTAGGACCTGGCACATACGAAGCAAGCACTCCACACCACGCTACATTCCAAGCCCGAATTTTACATATGCTTAAAAGCCGCATATTTATATCTAAGCTTCTATGTTAGGAGCTTAAAGTATTTTTGCCATATTAAAGGAACAGAAAAGAAATCAGGATTTAAAGAGAGATGGAGACGATCCGACTGTAATGAAACCTTATAAACAAAGACAGATCTTTGTTCTCCCAAAAAAAAAAAAAAGTCAAAAATAGACAGCAGAAAAAAAAAAAAAAAAGACAGCAGAAGACTCCCAACTTCAGCTGTGCAGATGCTATACAAGAAAAGAATATTAATATCCAAGCCAAATCTGTGAGCTATCTTTTCATCTCAGAAATGAGGATTAGTTGTCCAACGCTTCAAAGACTACAGTGCCACCAAAAGACTACAATTCCTTTTCTCCCAATCCTTCCAACATTTACCTTTTATCTCTTTTGATGAAAGCCATTCTAACAGGTGTGAAGTGATCTCTCCCTACAATTTTAACTTGCATTTCCCTAATGATTAATGATGCTTTTTTTTTTTCCCATGAACTTGGTCATTAGTATGTCTTTTTTTAGAAGTGTTTGTTCAGGTCCTTTGCCTGCATTTTAAATGGGTTATCAGGTTTTGCTTTTGCATGAAGTCTCTTAAATCTTCTGGAGATTAACTCCTTATCAGTCCTACGGTTTGCAAATATTTTTATCTGTGACTTTATTTTGTTTCTTTTACCATGCACATGCTTAGCTGGATGCAATCCCATTTGTGTATCTTTTATTTAGGGCCTATGTTTTCAGAGTCAAATCCAAAAGAATCAGTACCTCGATCAACATAAAGGAACTTGCCCTGTGTCTTCCTCTAGTAGTCTTACAGTTTCAGCTCCTACACTGCAGTGTTTAATTCATTTTAGTTGATTTTTGTGTAGGACATAAGATAAAGGCCTAATTTCATTCTGCATTCTGTGGATCATCGATTTTCCCAGCACCACTTACTGAACACACAGTCCTTTCCCTATTGTGTGTTCTTGGCACACAATTTGTCAAAAATCAGTCGCTATGAGTATATGAGCTTCTTATACTGTTCCATTGGTCAGTGTAGCTGTTTTTATGCCAGTACCATATTGTTTTGATTACAATCACTTTATAAAATAGTTTGAAATCAAGGAGTGTGATATGTCTACAGGTTAGTCTTTCTGATCAAAACTTTTGGCTAATCTGGGTCTTTTGTAGTTTCACACAAACTTAAGGATTGTTTTTCTGTTTCTATGATAAATGATGTTAGAATTTTGATAGAGATTTTGATGAATCAATAGATTGCTTTGGGAGGTATAGACATTTTAACAATATTAATTGAGCCAATCCAGGAACATAATTATTTATTTATGACAAGGGAAAACAGTAACTCTACAATAAAAACTCTAACAGATATCATGTTAATCAAGTATCAGCATAAACATCAGTGAGTCAAATGTTATCCAGGTGTGGTGGTACATAACTGTAGTCCCAGCACTGTGGGAGGCAGAAGGATCCCAAGTTTAAGCCTGGCTTGGGCAATTTAGAGAATTAGCAAGACCCTGACTCAAATAAAAAACAAAAAGGATTGCAGATATAGCTCAGTGCAAAGACCCTGGGTTCAATTCCATTTCCCCCCAAAAAAACTGCCAGGCATGGTGCCACATGCCTGTAATCCCAGCACTCAGGAGGCTGAGGCGGGAGGACTGTCATGAGTTAAAGGCCAGCCTGCGCTACACGGTGAGTTCAAGGCCAGCCTGGACTACATAGCAAGTCAGTCTAAAAAAAAAAAAAAAAAAAACACAATAATCATAAATAAGTAAAGAGCGAGAGCCAGTGTTCCAGGAGCGGCTAGACACCTGGGCTCGAGTCTGTGCTCGCCCACACCGCCACGGTTCCCAGCTGAAAC
>NW_004955414.1:13929671-13954511 GCF_000276665.1 Chinchilla lanigera | reverse complement strand
GTTGTAAAATGTTGTATGTCTGTTAATGTTTCCCTCCTTTTATCTTTAAAATAAAAATAAATAAATAAATAAGTAAATGACAGCTGTGCCTTATGACATGACACACGACAAAAACAATGTTGTACTCCTCTCAAAATGCATAACCTTAACCTAAACAAAAAATATAAAAAATTTTAAAAATTAAAAAAACATAAAATAACAGATAAATTCAGCCAAAAGACATTCTACAAAATAAATGCCCCATATCCTCAAAAATATCAACTCATTAAAAAAACTCATGAAAGACAAAGACTAAAAATAAATAAATAATAAATAAATAAAAAAGACAAAGACTAACGAATTTTTCCAGATTAAAGAAAACAAGAGATATAAAATTAAATATAGTATGTGATCCTGAATCAGAAAAGAAAAAAAGGGTAACATTAGGCCAACAGGTAGAAATGAAAAAGGTACACAGTTGGTATTACGATTATCAATATTCAACTTAGTGATTTTGAAAACCATACTCTGGCTATAAAACTGATATTCTTCTTAAGAAAGACATTTAAATATTTAGTACAAAAGGAAAAAACATTATGTCTATAGTTTAACTGGTTGAAGAATGAGGTGTGGTGGTGCACACCTGTAACCCCAGCACTTGGGAGGCTGAGGCAGGAGGATCTTTGAGTTCAAGGTCAGCCTGGGCTACACAGTGATTTCAAGACTGGGCTGGACTAAGTAAGACCAGGTGTCAAAAAACCTAGCTAACTAAATAAATAAATGATTCAAGACAAACAGTATGTACACAAAGACAATAAATACTAAATATAGGAAAGCATTAACTAGTGGTAAATCAGGAAGAAGATTATAAAGAACGTTTTATCATGAGTACAAATTTTTTGTAAGTTTGAAATTACTAAGGAGTTTGGATTTGTCCCACACTCAAACCAATGCTTTTTTTTGTACCTTATGTTTATTAACTTGATTAATTGTACTTTTTTTATTTTAAAAAGAAAAACAGGGCTGGGGATATAGCTCAGTGGCACAAGTGCCTGCCTGGCAAGCACAAGGTCCTGAGTTCAATTCCCAGTACAAAAAAAAAAAAAAAAAAAAAAAAGATACAAAATTTCAAAGCAAGATGATAGGAAATTAACAATGGTTATTATATTGCATAAGTTGCTCAGATTACCAGATACAGGCATGCAAAATTGATCAAACAATATAAGCACTAACAGTTCCTCTGAATGAACTAACAGAAATTAGTAGTACAGTTACCTTAGTTATCTTGTGTGTGTGTGTATGTATTTTTCCCTCCCTTCTTTTCTCCTTTCACCATCCCAGTTCTTTCCCTTTCACAATATAAAAGTATGGAACAAATTTTCATGTCATCCTTGCCCAGGTGCTATGCTAACCTTCTCTGTATCATTCCAATTTTAGTATATGTACTGTCATGTCCCAGCTGGTCTTCTCCATAGCTATACGGCCTCATCTCCGATCAGCTCTCAACAATACAATCAACTGTTGCAACCCAAGTCTAATGGCACCTCCACACCTGACACTTACCCAAAAAAAAAATTTTTTTTTTTTTTTGTCTTTTTGAGACACGGTCTCGCTGTGCAGTTCAGGCTGGCCATGAGCTCACTCTGTAGCCCAGGCTGGTCTGGACCTCACAACGATCCTCCTGCCTCAGCCTCCCAAGTGCTGGGATTACAGGTGTGCACCACCACACCCAGCTCAAAACACTTTAGTGTCTTCTCAGTCATAACAAGCACTCCAAGACTCTACTCCTAAACTCAAGAATTCTTTTTTGAGACAGGGTCTCGCTATGCAGGGCAGCCTGGCCTTGAACTCACTATGCAACCCAGGCTGGCCTCAAACTCACAGCAATCCTCCTGCCTCACCCTCCCAAGTGCTGGGATTCCAGGTGTGTATCACCACACCTGACAGCCCAAGAGTTCTTAAAATTTTTGGTCTCAAAATTCATTTATACTCTTAAAAACTATTAAAGACTCCCAAAGAGCTTTTGTTTAGGTAAGTTATACTGTATCCATCAGTATTAATTAGAAAATAAATACAAAAATTTTAAATGTTTCTTTATTAATTCCTTAACAAAAAATTAATCACGGGGGCTGGGGATTTAGCTCAGCAGCACAGCGCCTGCCTGGCAAGCTCAAGGTTGTGAGTTTGATTTCCGGTACCGGAAAAAAACCAAAAAACAAAAAAAAAATTACTCACATCTTTTTTTTTGTTTGGTACTGAGAATCAAACTCATGACCTCATGCTTGCCAGGTAGCTATATCCCCTTATGCTGCTGAGCTATATCCCCGGCTCTTATATCTAATTTTACATTCAATCTGACATGCTGTTTTGTCTGAACTAGTAGGACAAAATCTAGTTTCTTAGAGATACGCAGTTAAAAAGGGAAGATCCCACTAACTCCTTCATGGGGTTCCTAGCAGTCCACAGTCCTCAGGCCATACTGAGAACACCTGTGCTAGCCTTACCTCTGTCTTTAATTTGTTCTAACATAATCTGCTCCCTCCTACCATAGAATTTTTGCATATGCTACTCTCTTTGTCTAAAATGCTTTCTCTGTCCATCCTTTGTATCCACTTTGCTTAATTTCCTACCATGTCTTAAGATGGTAAAGTTCAGGCTCAATTAACGTTTCTTTTAGAAAACCTTCACTGAATTCCCTAATTAGATTAAGCCCTACCTTCACACCCCATATCCCTCTTTTGGAACAATTAAAAAAGCTTTCATTAAGAACACTCCTCATAGGCCCCATATTCCTCTCTTGGAACATCTGAAACAGTTTTTTTGTTGTTGTTGTTTTTTGTACCGGGAATCAAACTCAGGACTTTGTGCTTACCAGGCAGTTGCCTGTGCCACTGAGCTATACCCCCAGCCCCTGAAAGTTTTAATTAAGAAACACTAATCTCCAAGCATAGTGGCACATGCCTGTAATCCCACCACTGAGGAAGGGGAGACAGGAGGACCACTGAGGATTCAAGGCCAGCCTGGGATACACAGTGAGTTCAAGGCCAGCCTGAATGACAGAGCAAGACCCTGTCTCAAAAAAAAAAAAAGAAAGAAAGAAACACTCATTTTACCAATTTAATAAACTACTATTTGTCTTTTAAGAGCAGGCAGAGATCTGAAGCACCTACTATATCGTGTGTGTGTGTGTGTGTGTGTGTGTGTGTGTGTGTGTACCAGAAATTGAACTCCCAACCTCACACTTTCCAGGCAAGTGCTGCTATTTGTCTTTTAAAACTCAAGTGAGAGGCTGGGGATATCACTCAGCAGCACAGCACCTGCCTGGCAAGCATAAGGTCCTGAGTTCGATTCCCGGAACCAAAAAAAAAACCCTCAAGTGAAATGTCATCTCCTCCAGAATGGTCTCCCTAATAATTCTCCTCTCACTGCCAAAGACTTTTTTCACTCTTTTCTCTAAGCAACTTTTATACCTCAAACTTATTTCTATTAATTGCATGAAACATACTATCACATACTAGGTTTCTCTTATAAGCCTACTGGATCATGAGGTCCTTAAACAAACTCATTTCTCAGTGGGGCACAGTGATACAATCCTGTAATCACAGCACTCTGGGAGGCTGGCAAAGAGGATCACAAGTTCAAGCCCAGCCCAAGCAACTTAGCAAGACTCTATCTCAAAAAAAAAAAAAAAAAGGAGAGGAAGGGAATGGAGGGGAGGGAAAAAAAGAATGCCAAAAAATTCTTTCCACTATAATTGACTTGCAAATCTCAACATGTGTACACACACCCCTACACACACACAAAAGATACATGAGAAGACGAGGCAACAAAATGCCTCCGAAAGTTCCCTACTCTCCCAAAGCTAATCTATGGGACCCTGACAGGGAGGAAATGAAAAGCCACATAGATGAATTATTTGAAATAACAGATTTTGAAAAAATCAGTAATGTGCTCAGGAAGCCCAAAGAAGATACAACTAAACAGATAATGTACTGACACAAAGCAATCAGTGTGTCTACAGAAGACAATTACCAAAAGCTTGCTGAGCTGAACAAAATGATACAAAACATGAATAACCAGTTTGGAAAAGAATTACAGTCCATGAAAAGGCAGCAAACAGAAACCCAGAAGATTAAAAAGTCTATTTAAAGTATGGGCAGCAGAGCCAGAGCCACCTGCAATCCCAGCACTCCAAAGGCTGAGGCAGGAGGATCACCATGTGAGCTTGAGGACAGCCTGGGCTACAGAGTGAGTTCAGGGTCAGCCTGAAGTATAAAGTGAGACTTTGTGTCTCAAAAAAATCAATCGATCAATCAATAAATACAGTATGGGCAGCAGAAGTAACCAATGTGAGGACAGTACTGGAATGATAAGATAGGGCTGAGAAAAAAAGGGAAATGAAAAATGAATCCAACAGCTGCTAGATAATGCAAAGAAGACTAATCTACAATTAATTGGAATTAGTGAAAAATCAGAGGACAGTACAATTAACAGTAGAAAACTTTCCAAATACAGAGAAACAATTTAAGATACATAAAAGTGAGGCATATAAAACTCCAAATAGCCATGATCAAGAAAGAACTTCTCAAACTGTGTGTGGTGGGGCACACCTGCAATCCCAGCATTTAGGAGGCTGAGGCAGGAGGACTGTTGCAAGTTTGAGACTAGCCTGGGCTACAAAGAGAGCTCAAGGCCAGCCTGAACTACACAGTGAGACCCTGTCTCCAAAAGGCAAAAAGAGATAGAAAAAGAAAGAAAGAAAGAAAGAAAGAAAGAAAGAAAGAAAGAAAGAAAGAAAGAAAAGAAAGAAAGAAAGAAAAGAAAAAAAAGAAACTTCTCCACAGCACATCATACTCAAAATCTCAAAATCCCGGAAGTTCAATACAAGGACAGAATCTTGAAAGCTGTTAGAGGAAAGCAACAAGTCAGTTATACAGGTGAACCCATTAGAATTACTGAATACTTCTCAATGTAAAGCTTAAATGACAGGAAAGCTTGGAGTGAAGTGTTTCAAACCCTAAAAGAACAAAACTTCCAATCCAGATGGATAAATACTGCAAAACTATCTTTCAAAACTGATAAGAATATCAGGTCTTTCCATGACAAAGAGCACCTTAAGAAATGCATGACCACCAAACTAGCACTCCAAAAACATCTTCAGGTTATCCTAGAAAGAGACAATAAAGCCAACAATCCGAAAAGCCAATTAAGAGCTCATTACTGTCTTACCTTGCAGGCTACATCAACTAATCGTGTTTGGATGGCTTGGTTCTCTGCTAGCTGAGTGCCAATCGCAAGCAAAGTGTCCAGCAATTGAGCTAGGACCTGGTGGGACTCTAGAAGAGAAGATGGAAAGCTGAGTTAGAGAATCTCACAAGAGGAGCATCATAAAATCTCACTTCCTTTGGTAAAGAGTACAGACTTTTCTCAGCTGTTCTCTACTGTCTAACGCTTCATCCCTTCAACTGAATGCTAAATTCCTAACAGAAATAAGTCTGAACATCTGAGTCTTCCACAGGATTGGGAATATTTACAGACCAGGTGCTCCAAAAATACTTAGTGCTTATTTGAGCCAAGGGTTTTTAATTGCCTTCAAGATAAAGTGCAAATTCCTTAGTAGGACATATATACATACATACCAGGCCTTCAAGGGTAGCTAGCACTACCTACCTTTCTAGCTCATCTTTTTCAAGTCTCCATGAGCACTTTTTTCCAAGTACTTGTAAGTTCACACCCCCCATCTTTGCTCAGGCTGTCTCTCTACCTAGAATGCCTTCCCCCATCCCCAAGAAGTGCCCACTCATCCTTAAAGTGCCACTTCTTATACAGCGTTTGTCCTAATCCCCCAAAAGAATTAAACTTTTCCTCCTTGTTCCTCAGCAACCCAGACAGCAAGTATAATGCTTTATTATACTTAGCACACATAAGATTAAATCAAAAGATAGAAAGGTCCTTAAAACGACTGTGCCAGAGTGGTGGTGCATGCCTGTGATCCCAACACTCAGGAGGCTGAAGTAGGAGGACACCACAAGTTTGAGGCCAGCCTAGACTACTACAGTGAGTTCAAAGTAGTCCATAGTGAGTTCAAAGCCTGCTTGAACTAAACAGCAAGACCCTGTCTCAAAGAAAAAATCACTGTGCTTTATTTGCTTCCATATCCTAAAACGCTCAATTGGACAAAGTGGGCCAGGGATATAGCTCAGCAGCACAGTGCCTGCCTAGCAAGCACAAGGTCCTGAGTTCAATTCCAGTACAAAAAAAAAAAAAAAACTGGACAAAGCAAAATCCAAATAAACCTATGGTATGTCAATCTTCTTGGAGAGATTATCTCTTCATCTTCTTTGAGAACACTCCTCATCTTCTTTGTCTAAATGCTCCAAATATTATTCTTGCAGTAGTGGCAGTATGCAGGAGAATTTTAGTGGCATTCCTATATTTAGAGGAGTACAGTATTAGCTACTGAACTTAGGGGCACAATATACCCAACCTCGTTTTTTTTCAGGCAAGATCTCCCTAAATTGGTGCACACCTGTAATTCCAGCACGCGAGAGGCTGAGGCAGGATTGCCGTGAGTTTGAGGCCAGCCTGGGCTACAAAGTGAGTTCAAGGCCCGCCTGAACTGCAGAGTGAAACCATGTCTCAAAAAGAAAACAGAAAAAAATCTCCCTAAGTTGACCAGGCTAGCCCTTAACTTATAATCCTCCTGTGTCAAGCTCCCAAGCAGCTCCAATTACAAGTATGTGCCACCATGTACAGTTAATCATTTTCATGTTATTAATTATGCATAGATTTAAATACTACAGATAGTATCTATTGCTGCCACATCATATGAATTTCTTTTACATTACTAATACAAAAATTCTCTTTAAACTGAAGCTAGGGCATTTGTACTAAACGACACCCACAAACACATATCCCCTTTCTGAGAAAGGGTTCACTAAGTCGCTAAGTTGCCCAGGCTTGGCTTGAATTCATGATCTTCCTATCTCAGCTTCTCAGAGTACTGGGAAGGAATACAGGCATGTGTCACCAGGCCTGGCTCAAATTCACTTTATCAAAAAAATTCATTCATGCTGGGCATGGTGGCACATGCCTATAATCCCAGCACTCAGGAGGCTGAGGCAGGAAGATCGTTGTGAGTTCAAAGCCAGCCTGGGCTACCAAGTGAGTTCATTGCCAGCCTGAACTGCATGTGAAACCTTGTCTCAAAAAGACCAAAAAAAAAAATTTCATTCATTTAAGAAAAATGCTAAATAAATCATAACAGATATGAAACAAATATGTTAAAAACAGAATAGATGGTATACAACTGACCAAACTCAGGAAAACTAGTTAAGTCACTTCTTAGTAAGACTTCCAGTTAAACAGAGCATATTGAACACACCTGTATATGTTTTTTCCTAAAACTTTACTAACATGAGAGTAAAGAAAGTTAAAAAACAAAAAAAAGTAAAAACATAGTTTTGTAAGGATAAGAAAAAAGATGGGTAGATGAGGAAAGTCCACAAATTTTTCAGTTGGAAAACAGATAAATTGGCATAACTGAGAAACCTAATACTAAATGATATAGCTTAGTGGAATAAGAACCTGCCTGGCAAGTGCAAGGTTCTGAGTTTGACTCCGGTACCAAAAATAAAAAATCCTCTGCCTAATACTAAATGCCTACTGAGAAGGCTGTCACTACAAAGCAAATAAATTCTAACTGTAATACACAAGAAAGGCTCAAAAATAGAAGATTTTTTAAAAAGTAGATGCAGGTAAGATGAGGCAGGGGTAAATGCTTGCCATTTCGTAGGAAGCAGTTGGGCCTTTTGCAGGTTTCATGAGACTGCAGGTGACTTCATCCCTGTTATGGTGTCCCTTGCACAGACCCCACACCAGAAATGGACATAAACAGGGAGACCAGACTATTGAAGGCCAGTACAAAAATCCTGGCAGAAATTTATAAAGTCAGATTGTGGGGAGTGAATATATAAAGAACAGCTGGGCATGGTGGCGCAAGCAAGTAATCCCAGCACTCAGGAGGCTGAGGCAGGAGGATCATCATAAGTTGAGACCAGCCTGGGCTACAAAGTGAGCTCAAGGCCAGCCTGAATTGCATAGCGAGACCCTGTCTCAAAAAGAAAAAAAAAAAAAAAAAAAAGGGAAGGTAGTCAGTGCATAGAAATCTTCAGATCTCCAGAAGTACAGATTATAAATCATGCTTTTTAAAAAAATTTTTGTCTTTTTGAGACAGGGTTTCACTATGCAGTTGAGACTGGCATTGAACTCACTTTGTAGTCCTGGTGGGCCTCAAATTCCCAGTGATCCTCCTGCCTCAGCCTCCCAAGTGCTGGGATTACAGGCATGAGCCACTACACCCAGAAAGATCATGCTTTAAACAAGAAAACTGAAAAAAATTAAAAAAAAAATTGGACTATAACCATGTGAAAGCCATGTGTGTGGAGAAGTCCTCATTGGTCATCCATCCAAAACTGTGTCCTTCAGGGCTCACAGAGGACACAAACTGTATGAAAATCAGGAATATGGAGAGAAGCCATGTAAATCTAAAGAACATGGACAGCCTTTCTCTTATCCCAACTGCTCTGAGAAGCTTAAAAGATCACATACTGGAGGGGCTGGGGATTTAGCTCAGCGGCACAGCGCCTGCCTGGCAAGCACAAGGTTGTAAGTTCAATTCCTGGTACAAAACAAAAAATTAATTACTGAAAACATGAAGAAAAACACTATATGTGTAAGCAATATAGGAAAGCCTTCAGGAGTCCCAGTGAACTTCAGGTACATGTTTCTCACGCTGTTGATGTGTATGAGCAATGTGGGAAAGCATTCTCATGTACTTCCCTTTATCTGCAAAGAAAAATTCACACTGGAGAGAAACCTTATAAATGTAGAGAATGCGGCAAAGTCTTCAGGACCTTCAGTGCCCATTATGTACATGAGAAAACTCACACCGGTGAGAAACCCTATGTGTGTGGCCAGTGTGGGAACACATTCTTATGCTGCGCTCCCTTCAAACACACAGAATTCACATGAAAGAAAAACGTTATGAATGTAAGGAATGTAGGAAGCCCTTCAGGCAGTCAGGTGCTCTTCATATACATGAAAGAATTCACACTGGTGAGAAATCTTATAAATGTAAATAATGAGAAAAAGGCTTCATCTGTTCCAATTACATTAAAATGCATGAAAGAATTCACACTGGAGAGACACCTTATCAATGCAAGCAATGTGGGAAAGCTTTCAAATTTTCCAAATGTTTTCACGCTCATGAAAGGACTCACACTGCAGAGAAACACTATATATGTAAGCAGTAATGTAAAGCCTTTTGTAATTCTCATACCATTCAAATACATGAAAGAATCCACACTGGCGAGAAATCATATAAATACAAGCAATGTGGGAAATCATTCATGTGTACCAGTTTCTTTCAAGTGCACAAATGATTCCACACTCGCAAATACTCTATGTAAGCAATATAATAAAGCATTCAGTTGTTCTAATAATCGTTAAGTAAACAAAAGGTTTCACACAGGTGAAATTTTATGTATGTTTAAAAAAAAGCAATTGGGTTGGGATATAACTCAGTGGCATAAGCGCCTGCCTGAAAAGCACAAGGTCCTGAGTTCAATTCCCAGTACCAAAAAAAAAATGGTAACATTAAATAAAAAATGATTATAAATAATATTTTAGCCAGGTGTGGTGGTGCACACCTGTAATCCCAGCACTTGGGAGTCTGAGGCAGGAGGATCATTGAGCGTTCCAGACCAGCCTGGGCTACAAAGTAAGTTGAAGGGCAGTGTGAACTACACAGCGAGACCCTGTCTCAAAAAGACAAAACAAAAAAAAATAAAAATAAAAAAAGCAGTTGGATCCCTGCCCCTTTCCTATTGTAGTAGTGGGGTTTCAACAAAGGGCCTCTGTGCTGCCCTACATCCCCAGTCCTTTTTAATTTTTTATTTTGAAACAGGGTCACACTAAGTTAATAAGTTACACATGCTGGTCTCAACTCACAATCCTGTCGTCTTAGCCTCCTAGAGTGCTGGGATTATACAAATGTGCCACCCTGCCCAGATCTTACTATTGTCCTTTTTTTAAAAAAAAAACAGGGTCTTGCCAGGCATGGTGGCGCACGCCTGTAATCCCAGCACTCAGGAGGCCGAGGCAGGAGGATCTTCGCAAGTTCAAGGCCAGCCTGGGCTACAAAATGAACTCAAGGTCAGCCTGAACTGCATAGCGAGACCTGGTTTCAAAAAGACAAAAGTAAATAAATAAATAAGACAGAGTCTCACTATGTAGTTCAGACTGGCTTCAAACTTCCATAGATCCTCCTGCCTCAGCCTCCCAAGCGCTAAGATTACAGCTGTGCACCACCATGCTTGGCTATCCAGTATTTAATTAGACATATCTGTCTATATTTTGTTTAAATATTTATACCCTGACATGAAATAAAACTTCTTTAAAGGCAGGAGTGGTAGCACACGCCTGTAATCCCTGCACCAGGAAGGCTGAGACAAGATTACCACAAGTTCAAGGACAGCCTGGGCTACACAGTGAGTCCTTGTCTCAAAATACAAAAACAAAACAAAACAAAATACTATTCTTTGAAACTACATGGGCCGGGTATCTAGCTCAGAGGCATAAACGCTTGCCTGGCAAGCCTGAGGTCATGAGTTCGATTCCAGTACCCAAAAAAAAAAAAAAAAAAAAGAGAAACTACAAACAATACTACCAAATAAACAATGATATAATATTTATAAAAACAGCAATAGAGTTTCTTTTTTAAAATTTGAAAATATTGAGGTAACTGAGGCATTAACTCTCTGAAAGAATCTGTAAATACTTAAAACTAGTAACCAAGAATAAAAAAAGATGAAATACTTTTCTGCTTCACCTAAACACTGAGACTTTGAGCAGAACTAAGTACCTACTAGGAATTAAGAGCAGATGTGACGCAGGAGAGGTCACATTATGGACTCTCAACTGTGATGGGCCCCATCACTAGGACAATACCTCTCAAGGCATTTGAGTTAGTATGGGACACAGAACAAAGCATCAGCTCTGACAGATACTACCCAACAATCAACAAGCTAGTAGCATCTCTGAGCTTCAATATTCCCACCTACAAAACTGGGATAATAACATCTATCTCTTGTTTTAAGTAAGCTACCTTAACTATATGGCCCTTAGTAAAGATCAACAAATGAAAGCTATGCCAGATATGGGGATGTATGCCTATAATCAGCACTTGGGAGGCTGAGGCAAAAGGGTTGCTTCGAGTTCAAGGTCAGCCTGAACTACACACAATGAGACCCTGTCTCAAAATAAATAAATGACACTTTTTTAAAAAACTAAAACTGCCAGCCATGGTAGCACATGCCTGTAATCTCAACATCAGGAGGCTAAGGCAGGAGGATTTCAGAGAGTTCAAGGCTAGCCTTACCGACAGAGCAAGATCTGTCTCAAAAAACAATACATACATACATACGTATATACATACATGGTTTATTACAACACCCTTAAACTTCTCAATAAAAACCAACCCAGAAATTTGTTCTAAATTCTAAAACAAAGGAACTAAAGATGTCTACTACACAACTTTTAAATTGCAACTTACTTTCATTCTGCAGTATGTTAATGGCATCATCTATAATGCAGTCTGGTGAAAATCCTGCAGTCTTTGATAATAAACCCAACAATGATGCAATTTTCAGTCTCACAGAGGGATCATTTTCCTGGAACAAAGGAAGCAACTGTTATCTTGATGCTCTACTCTTGGGTAAACAATAAACCATGGGAAACCAACACCTCAAAAAGGATTCAAGGATCCAAGTATTCTACAGCTTCACTTCTGAAAAACTAACTTTGTGTACTTCAAGAGACAGAACTTTTCTCAATCAGAACGTCACACCAGATAGCACTGCAAAGTGAATGATGGCCGGGCGTGGTGGTGCACCGGTAATCCCAGCACTCGGGAGGCTGAGGCAGGAGGATCATTGTGAGTTCAAGATCAGCCTGGGCTACAAAGTGAGCTCAAGGAGTGCCTTCTGAAAAAAAAAGAAAGAAACAAGTCCTTTCCAGATACAACCAACTCCCAACGTGTCCTTTAACTTCTAAGGTAGTGACCAGGCACACCCAGGAGGCGGAAAGCAGGAGAGAGGACAACACACAGGGAGCCAGAAGAACTAAAATCCCAGCCTGCTATGCATGTACATAACTCAGGAGGCTGAGTCAGGAGGATCATTGTGAACAGTGAATTCAAGGCCAGCCTGAACTACATAGCAAGACCCTGTCTCAAGAACATCAAAAAAAAAGCCAGGTATGGTGGCACACACCTGTAATTCCAGAACTTGGGAGGCTGAGGCAGGAGGATTGTTGCAAATTCGAGACCAGCCTGAGCTACAAAGTAAGCTCAAGGCCAGCCTGAGCTGCATATCGAGATCCTGTCTCAAAAAGACAAAAAAAAAAAGTGCGAGAGTAAATTTCACAGTATATGTATCTATAGTGCCACAATTTTAAAAAGTGAAAGAAAAGAACACTAAAAAAATTTCTGACCTGGTGACATAGTTATTCATCTGCATTCTTTACAAAAGTTTGCCAGCCATGGTAGCACATGCTTGCAATCCCAGCGCCTGGGAGGCTGAGGCTGGAGGATTGTCATGAGTTCAATGCCAGCCTAAACTACTTACATAGTGGACCCTGCCTCCAACAACAAAAAAAAGTCCTGCATGAAATAAGTTTGCATGTTGCTACCTGATCACAAAAATAAATAAATAAGAAGCCAGGTATGGTGGTGCACAATTGTAATCCCAGGGCAAAGGAGCATCACTGCGCGTTCAAGGCCACCCTGGGCCGCACGGTGAGTTCAAGGCATCTGAACTACATAGCAAGACCCTCCTCTCCCCCAAAACAATAAGAGTGAATAAAACTCATCCAGAGCAGTTTATTCGCTAAAATATAAGTTACTATAGTTCTGAGCAGAACAGAAACATCCTGGTCACCAACCTAGAAGCGGACCCATTGGGCACTCCGCCTAACTCGCTTTGGGGCTCAAGCTGCTGGACTAATGCAAGCAGCATGGCCTGGGTAGAAAGCCTGGGACATGACATCACAAGACCTGAAATCAATTCTTCTTTCAAACATGGTAACAGCATTATATTTTTATAAAAAATATTCACCATTCATGTACAAATAAATTATGATGCCAGAGACTCAATTCCACAACAATCTGTCGGGAGAGGGTAAGGATGGAAGAAGTGGACATGGATGAGGGGAGAAGGAGAAGCAACCAAGTTTGACCATGAAATGTTAACTTCTGAAGCTGAGTATGAGTACATGAGAATGCAAACCATGCTCACATCTTGTATTTATCTGTATTTGAAATGTTCTGTAACAAAAAGCTTTTAGAAAAAGTGGGGCAGGGATTTAGCTCAGTGGCACAGTGCTTCCTGGCAAGAGTAAGGTCCTGAGTTCGATACCAAGCATCACCCCCACAAAAAAATTATCCAGCCGAGCACGGTGGTACATGCCTATAATCCCAGCTCTCAGGAGGATGAGGCAGAAGGATCACTACAAGTTTAAGGCCAACCTAGACTACATAACGAGACCCTGTCTCAAAAAGAAAAAAAAAAAAATGATCCCGAGCTTTTTATTTAATAGGTACGTGATCTTGGATACTAAACTACTTTATGCCTAGTTCCTTATCTGGAATACAGTGAGAATGATATTGTCATCAGGCAGGACTAAATAAAATGTTACAGGTGAAAGGAGCTTTATAAACTCCAACAAACTGAATAACTGTTAACTGTTTCTAGAAGTATTATTATAAACGATTATTGGTAACAGTTACATAAAAGGAAATGTAGATACTATCAAGGAAAAAGCTAACTGAAAATGGAACACTGAGAAACAGACAACATTGTAAGAACAGAAACCCAACATTTATTAAGCCCCTACAATGTTTCAGGGATGTTTCCAGGCTCCAAATCTGAAGGGCACAAATAGCAAGCACGGTGACACGTGCCTATAATCCTAGCACTCAGGGGGCTAAGGCAGGAGAATCTCAAGCTCAAGGCCAGCCTGGACTATAGCAAGAACTTGTCTTAAAAAAAAAAATTAAAGGAAATAGATACATATGATAAACTATGGCAATACATAAGAGCTAATAATTGTACTAACAGGGTACTGTTGAGTACACAGAACAATGCCTGACATAATAAACAGTTGCCAGCTGAGTAAAAAGTAGTGTATTTATTCATTAACTAGTTCATTCAATAAATGTTTATTTTTATAGTAACTATTATTGGTACTATATATACATCATCAGTTTAAAAATTAAAAACTCAGACGGGGTGTGGGGGCGCACACCTGTAATCCTGGCACTTGAGAGGCTGAGGTAGGACGATCCTTGCAGGTTCAAGACCAGCCTGGGCTACAAAGTGAGCTCAAGGCCAGCCTGAACTGCACAGTGAGACCCTGTCTCAAAAAGACAAGAAAAAAGATAAAATAAAATAAAATAAATACAAATTAAAAACCCAGTGGGCATGGTGACACACAAGAGGCTGAAGCAGGAGGACTGCCAAGAAAACAAACAAATTCAGAAAACAAGATATTTTACAAAGCGATTAATGCAGTGTCTCTAAAATATTCATGGTCCTCCTGCCTCAGCCTCCTGAGTACTGGGATTACAAGCATTAGTCCTAGACTTTTTTTTTCTAAAGACCAAATAGCACGTATTTCCATTCCGATTTGAACACATCAACTGTAAGACTTTTCTTTTTTATGACGCAGTACTGGGGACTGAATCCAGAGAATTCACACTTGAGCTACATCCCCAGCCCTTCCTTATTTTTGAAACAGGGTCTCACTAAATTGTTAAATTGCATGGGCTGGACTCTTATTTGCAATCCTCTTGCCTTAGCCTTTCAGAGTGCTGGGATTAAAAAGCATGTTCCAGCACACCCAGTTTATAAAGATATTTCAAGAACAACTAGAGAAGTCGCAATATGGGCAAATTCTTAGATTATATTAAGGAATTAGTTTTGTTTAATGTGAGTAAGTAGTTATTTCTTTTTAAATGTTGTTTTAGAGATACTAAACTAATTACAGAAAAACAGTATAATACCTCAAAAAATAAGAGGAACAGAAGGAAAAAGTTGTCAAAATATTACTAACTATTAATCCTAGGGATAGATATTTGGTAGTTCATTACTATATTCTCTCTACTCTTCTGTAAGATTAATAATTTTCATAGTTAAGTTTTAAATTTTAATTGATGGTTCAAATCATTTCCTCTTTTATCTCAGACCTCACCTATATAAACTGAAAAATACATATACTTTGTGAATTTCATTTTCTGTGTATATTATTTCCTGCATTTAGTCATATCTGAATTAGTGCTAAGTCTAACCCATTAAAGTACATAGAGCCAGGCACAGCGGCTCATACCTGTAATCCCAGCACTCCAGGGGCTGAGGCTCGAAGAATGTCACAAGTTCAAGGCCAGCTTGGGCTTCCTTGTGACTTCCACAGCCTAAACTACATAGCAAGATGTCCTCTCAAAATAACCAAAAAGGGCCGGGTATATAGCCCAGCATCACAAGCACCTGCCTGGCAAGCATGAGGTCCTGAGTTCAATTCCCAATACAAAAAGAGGGTAGGTATGTAGTTCAGAGGTAAAGTATGTGTGCTTAGCAGGTACAAAGCTCTAGGTTCAATTCCCAATAACACCTCCCCCCACAAAATGAGTTGGAGAAAAAGGCCACTTTGCTAAAAAAAAGTTCAAAGAATGCTGAGGGTAGTGGCACACCCTTGTAATTCCAGTTCCCCAGGGGAGTGAGGCAAGAGGATCACAAGTTTGAGTCTGGCCAAGGCAACTTAGTAAGATCCTGTCCCTAAATAAAATAAAAATAGCTGAGGATATAGCTCAATGCAAGAATGAGGCTCATGGTTCAATATACAGTACTGGGCTAAAAAAAACTGTCAGAGCCTTAAATTAGGAGAGGAGCAGCAAGATGATAAGGACAAGACATTCCGGAGATGAAGCTGGTTACAGATGTGTCTTGGTTGATGTGAACTATTCCTTTGTGTTTCCACCGCACTGTACATGTTGAGCTCACAATACCCTCCACAATATGATGCGCATTACCATTTACACGTCTGTCTCCACCTGGTATTCTAGGTTTGTCTTGGACCTAGTAATCTGTCTGAGGACAGAGTTCGTGTATTTTATTTCTGTATCCACAGTGCCTACCACATGGAAGACACTCAGTAAAAGCTTGTTAAACCAGGCAAAGTGGTGAATACCTATAACTCCAGCACTCCAGGAGGCTGGAGCCTGAGGATCACAAGTGCAAGCCTTGCCTGGACAACACAGCAGAGGATGCAGATCAGTACCAAGGCCCTGGGTTTGATCCCCAGTACTAAAAATAAATACATACATACATACATGAAGTGGTGTTGTGGTACCCACTTGTAATCCCAGCACTCAGGAGACTGAGACAGGTGGATGGCTGCAAGTTTGAAACCAGTCTGTGCTGGTGAGATCAAGGCCAAACTACACAGTGAGACTCTGTCTCAAAATACCAAAAACAAGTTTCCAAATGAATATCATGGTATTTATTTGCACTTATTTATTTGCATTCTGCAGACACAATACAATTCTAATACATAATCCCACCGGGTCCTCAAAATCTGGTTACCTTGTAGTAATGCTCCAGAAGAATCCTGACTACACCCTCCACACTTTCTGCCTCAACAGGCTTTCTGGCAAACTGCAGCAGGTACTGCAGAGCATCTGCTGGGGAGGCAGCTTTGCACAGGTCTACGTGGAGTGCTGCAGATTTACTTGGTTTTGTCAGTCGCAATTTCTTAGTTGCAATTTCCTCCTGTTGCTGCTGTGAGAAGGTAGAGAAGGTAAGACATAAAAAGCCAACTGAAAGCACAGAGCCACAAATTTAACTTTGCCTCAATGAAAATTTTTCCCCATACCAAACAAAGTATTTAGCTAATATACCCAGGCTTAGAAAAAGAGCACTAGACTAAGTCATAATTTTTGCCTTTCACCAGCTTCTATAACTTTAGGTAAGTCACTGCATTTGTCTATGCCTCAGTTTCTTTTTTTTTTTTTTTCGTCCTCTTGAGACAGGGTCTCGATATGTAGTTCAGGCTGGCCTTGAGCTCACTTTGTAACCCAGGCTGGTCTTGAACTTGCAGCAATCCTCTTGCCTCAGCCTCCCAAGTGCTAAGATTACAGGTGTGCACCACCATGCCCAGCAACAATAATTTTTGTCAGGATAGTAGTACACACCTGTGATTTCAGTACTCAGGAGTGTGAGGCAGCAGGATCTCAAGTTCAGGGCCAGACTAGGCTGTACTGTCTCAAACCCACACACACACACACACACACACACACAAACGCACAGACAGAGGACATACTGGTGAGAAGACATATACACTGGTAACCATACTACCACAAATACAAGGGTGTCGGGGCTGGGGATTTAGCTCAGTGGCAAAGCGCCTGCCTGGCAAGCGCAACGTCGTGAGTTCGGTTCCCGGTACCAGAGAAAAAACCAAAAAAAAAAAAAAAAAAAATACAAGGGTGTCAAAGAAGCAGGAAAAGAAGAAACTAACATCTAGCTGAGATTTCAACTGAGTCTTAAAAGTAAAAATATAAACCCACTTAAGAGTAGGAAAAAAAAAGGGAAGATGGCATGCATTTATGTAAAAGAGTCAATAGGGCCTGTATGGTACTGTACACCTATAATTGCAGCACTCTGGAAGGCAGAGAGAGAAGGATTGAAAATTCAAGCTCAGCCTGGGCAACTTAGTGACTTTGTGAGATCTTATTTAAAAAAAAAAAAAAATTTTTTTTAAAGGACCAGGGACATAGCTCAGTGGAAAACCCCTAAGTTCAATCCCAAGCATGACAAAGCAAACATAAAAACAAAAATAATTTTTAAAAAGTTTAAAGAAAGAGTCAATAAGTACAAAACTTTGGAGATATGCAAAACATGTCTACTGGAAGGGAAAATAAAAATACTGAGGATTAGAGAAGTAACATTGCACACAATGTTGAACGTTCTTAGTGCACTGACCTTTAAACTTAACTTTTAAAATACTAAATTTTATGCTATCTATGTTTCACCACAATTTTTTAAAAATTAAAAAGGCAGACAAGGGAAACAGAGCCAGGAAACTCCAGGAGGTAAGTCACAGAAGACAGCTCTGGGAAGCTAGACTCTGCACAATGACTCATCCTAAAAGTTCAGGACAGCTAATTTCACAGAAAAAAGAGCAATGAAGAAGTATCAAGGCCAACTCTCAAACAAAGCCATTGTGAGAAAAACCTAGAATAAGGAGCACACTAACTTCTACAGAGTGTGGGCTCCTCCTACAAAGACTGTGTCCACAAAACAAAAAAGAAAGAAAATGACAGAAAGACTGGAAAGGAAAACCACCAGATCACAAAGGACCAGGGAGTCTGGCTTTAGGAAAAGGAAAGAAACGCAAAAAGAGAACAGAAGGAAGATTTGATTTGTCAGTGCATCTCTGTGTACTACAATGGATACACTCTTCTGGTCCTTCCATCAGAGTGAGTTCCTACAAGGCAGGAACTCTGATGAATTAGACTCCCTAGCCCAACACTTCTCACCATGTCTGGTACAGAGTACTCATTAAATGAACTCCTGCTGAGTTAATGAATGTATGAAATGTTTAAGGATCATTTTCCTGCTCGATGGTCTAAGCGTTGCTACTCCACAAATCTAATGATCGAAGGACGCTGCTGATCCACTGGCATTACGGGGTCTTGTCAGAAGTGCAGTATCCTGCCTCACTCCCCCACCTGACTTCCTGAATGAAATCTACATTTTAACAAAATAGCCACGTGATTTGTATGCACATTAAAGGCTGAGAGGCAGAACACAAGAATGACTTGGGATCAGATTCTTCCTTGGAAACGTACTGGACAGAGCAACTTTTCATAGGGGCGAGGCCCACCGTCTCTACACAACTCCAAGGGAGGAAGGTACTGTCCTCCTTCCTCGGTGAGCTGTTCCACCGCTGAAGCCTGTGACCCTCGCCTGCTTTGTCTGACTCTCGAGGAGAGAATCACCTCTTCTAGCTCCTTACTGCTTTGCTTTTAGCGCAACTTGCGGGAGTTTGGGGGACAGGAGTACCCTGCACCAACTGGCTGCGTCCTCCTACCCCGCCGGCAGCTTCAACATGCACATCTGCAAAACGAGGCTGCAAAAGGAACGCGATAGAGCACGCCTGTGTGGCAGGACAAAGTGAGACAAAGTAAGAGCGTTTTGCAAACTGTCAACAGTGTCTTCTGAAAATTTAAAACACAACAAAACAAAAAAGTCGGAATACACATATTAACAAGGGCTGCACTCCTAACACTACCTCTAACGTGCAGTCTCAGAGAAACTAGCTCAGGGAGTCAGCTCTCAGTACAGGCTTGTGGCGCCTGTTCTAAGTGCCTGGCGTCCGGACCAACTTCCAGCCGCGGACCCGCCCTGGAACCTCTAGCCGGAGCTTACCTGAACCACTTTAGTGAACTCTTCATACACCCGTTTTTTAAGGTGCGCCGCCATGGCTGCCGGCGGTCCGTCTCAGCTTCCGTACACAAGGAGGGAGGCAGGGAGCGGGGCAAGGCGGGAAAGAGTCCAAAGAGGGGAGCCCGCCGCGATCCCACAATGCAGCGGGGTCCGGGAAAGAGAGTCGCTTCCGGTCGCTCGACTGCCCCGCCGATCCCCGAGTTGATCGGTCGGCCTTGGACACAGCCAGGGGGACGAGCACGTGACCGCAGCTTGAGGGAGGAGGCTTCTGGCGAGCCAAACCTGGTCAAGGCGGAAGTACAGGTTAAGAGGCAGCGGCGGAGCGATCCAGAGGTACAGGGAAAGTCTGGAACGGCGTCAGCACTGGATTGAAAAAATAACGGGAAGAAGTTGGACTGACGTTCATACTTTGCTGTTCGCAAAGTTCCAATATTTGCTGTTTGTTGGTTTAGCAAAAAGCCCCGCAAGCCAGGCGTGGTGGCGCACACCTGTAATCCCAGCACTCGGGAGGCTGATGCAGGAGGATCATTGCGAGTTCCAGCCCAGCCTGGGCTACAGAGTGAGCTCAAGGCCAGCCTGAACTGCATAGCCAGACCCTGTCTCAAAAAGACAAAAAAAAAAAAAGAAAAAGCAGAGGATCACTTGGAGTTCGAGGCCAGCCTGAACTACATAGTGAAACCCTGTCTTAAAAATGACAAAACAAACCCAAAAAAGACCCCCCAGTGTCCAGGGGCAACCATGTTACATGTTCCAAAGTAATGGACAATGTCTGTTCTCTAGTGAAACTGTTCCTCCTCTAGCAATTGATCACTCCAAACCTATTAAAATCAAGAACTCATAAGTGAGTTATTATCTGTGAGAGGAACACTTTTACCTCTACCCTTTGGTTCCCAGACCCGCGTATTCCAACTGTAGTTGAAACAATATTATGTTTTAGCTGTTGACATAACTCGTATACCACAAACCTGTAAGACAGCACCCAAAACTCAGTGTGTTATCTCCCAGCTGTCCCTATAACTGAGTTGAAAAAAAGGTCGCTACACTACTTTATTATAGCAGATAGACCTGAGTGACGAACAAGTTTCTGCACTACAATTTTTTTGTTGTTGTTAACGACAATCGAACTCAGGACCTTGCACTTGCCAAGCAAGAACTTACGCCACTGAGATATACCCGCAGCCCTGCACCACAATTCTTTCATCAGGAAATGGGAATCTTAATTAAAAGCAGTATGTCAACCAGGCATGGTGGCACACACCTATAATCCAGCACTCTGGGAAGCTGAGATGGGAAGATCAAAAGTTTGAGCCCAGAATGAGCAATTTAGCAAGATTGCTCAAAAAGTAAAAAGGACTGGAAGTGTAGCTCGCTGTGAAGGTCCTAGGTTCAGTTCCAGTACAAAAAGAAGGAGAAGGAAGAAGGAGGAGGAGAAGAAAAAAGAAGCAGACGAAAAAGAAAAAAGGAAAGAAGAGGAGGAGGAAGAGAGGGGCGGGAGAAAAAAAAATATGTGGAAAACCAGGATAATCAATGAGGCATCCAGGTACTACGGTTAAACTGCCAGAAACATTGTAGCCGGGGAAGGCAAATTGAAATCTGGATTATACATTCAAGAAGTTAAAGATGTGCTATCTCAAAATGCACCAAATTGTTACGTGTTTATTATTTCAAAAAGATTCGTGTGAGGAATTGTAATTTCAAAAAGGGCCATTTTGCAGGGTGTTTCCTCCACGCAGCCAGCCGTAAAATATTCTTTTGGGAAGAATGTGCTTCACATTCCAAGGCCTAAAAATAGCCTTGATCACCAGAGACCGGTGATTACGGTTGGAGTGATTGGGGCTGCAGTGAACCTGAATAAACAAACTCTGAAATGCCCTTTACGTTCACTCACTTCTACCAATCCCCCGCCCACATATGTCTTAGTAACTCTTCTAGAATTTATTAACCTAGTCCAGCCATCCATTTTAACTGTCATTGCTTCACAGATTTATTGTTCTTTGTCTAAAAACGTCATTCTTCGGTCATTTCTTCAGATTCCACCCTCTTGTGAAGATCCCCATGTACATGGAACTTTTGTGCTTCTCTCTCGTTAATCAGCTTTTCTATTAATTGTGTTCCTAGATCCAGCCAAAGAGCTCACATCAGAACTAAGAGGGAGAAAGGGGAGCGCCCCCCCCAACATAATGCTCCTTTCATAATGAAAAAGATCCAGTGGGTGGAATGAATGCAAAAATGGCCTCATTCTGTACTTAAACCCCTTGTAAAGTAACTTTGCAGCTGAATTTGGGTTGGTCTTGTGGCTGACCAACAGAATAACAGAAATCACAGTGTGCTAGTTTTGAACCAAAATTGCATAATCCATCTTTAGGCTTGCATGAAATAATAGCTGTACTCTCAAGGTATTACTTTTTGGGATGGGAGTGGGGCTTTTACACGGTTCATAAGCTGTTAAACTGACTTGCACATTTCCATAGTTTCAGCTGGGAAAAAGACAACAAACCCAAATGGATTTAGGCAGTTTGCAGCACGGCAGGCACCATGAACGTCATATTTATATCAATTCTCCTTGCCCAGGTGCCACGGCAGCAACACAGACAAATGAGATGTACATAATACATCAGTAAGATTGAAGAATAATGAGCTTAAGAAACCCCCCATGTATGGGCTGGGGATATAGCTCAGTGGCACAAGCACCTGCCTGGCAAGCGCAAGGTCCTGAGTTTGATTCCAAGTACCAAAAAAAAAAAAAAAAGAAAAAAAAGAAACCCCCCCAGTCTGAAAGGATTGCCATCAATCCTGTCCTTAGGAAACAGACTTTCTTATACTGGTCAGGAAACAACTAATGCTTTCCAGCACATTAGGGACAGTTTGTATCATCCTGAAATATCTTTGGGAGTGGAGGGAGGTACTAGCTTTAATACCCTGGAAGGCAAGTTAATCTGCTCCCCGTTCCTGAGCAGCACAAACATCCTCAAAGCCATCAGTACCATTTGTTCAGAAATACCAGAATTTCTCCAAACAGTTTTTTGTTTTTGTTGGTTTGGGGATTTTTTTTTTCCCTTGAACTCACTATGTAACCCAGGCTGGCCTTGAACTTGTGGTGATCCTCCTGCCTCAGCCTCTCAAACACTGGTATTACAGGCATCTGCCACCACATCCAGCTCTCCTAGCAGTTTGTTATAGAGCACACAGCTAACTGATTTTCAGTGCAGTAAATCTGCCACGAAAAACTGCCTTGTGCCTTCCAAAATGATACCATATCAAGAGCTTAGTGTTGGTCTCCATTGGCAGATTAGATATATATCAGTGGTCAACTCAGCTTTGGTGAGAGGAGGTCTGTACTGTAGAGCCCATGCGTAGCCTCTACGGGTCTATTTTGCCATTGGGTCTATTTTGTTCATAATTCCATTAAGCAAGTACTGGAATACTGAGGAAAGAGGTTGGACCATAATGTCCATTAATTTCAGGAGCCTCTTCTAGAATGGATACTCTCTGGTTGGACATTCACAAGAACAATAATTTTCCTCGATTCCCATTCCCCAGTACAGAGATCCCATTCTGCTGACCTCCTCATGGTCCAAAGGAGTGCACATTTGTAATCCTAGGGAAAAGTTATTGGAGTTTGAATAAGTAATTTCATCTACCACTTCCAGGGCAACCTATGGCTCGAATAAAGAGACAAACAAATACCTATAGTGGTGGGGAGCCAAGGGAGTCCTATGTCCAGTCAGAACAATGGCTAGCAGGAACAAAGGCCTCAACCCAGGGCTGAACCTGGGTTTTATTAATTCGTGAAGAGAGGAGTGGCTCCAGGATGACTGACTGTGAGAATGGCGGGAAGTACATGAGTGCTGTCAGCTGGGTTGGGAAGGAAGCATAATAGTACCTCTGAAACACGCAGAGAGAGGTCTGCAGAAAGAGCAATCTGCATAACACAGTTTGAGGAAGTATCCTGTGTTTTGGGGTCAGTGCTTCAGCTTTGATGACTGGCCTTCATGCCCTGAGACATCATGGGTTCTTTCTTGAGCCTCGTCTCGTCCTAGCTCATGCATATTAGTTGGAAGCAATAGGCAGGGCATCACTGACCTATAGCATTGCTTTAAAGTCACTTCTGGTAGACCCATTTGCATTGCTTAAAGTGAGTTGAGGGGTTACAGAAATATCCTAGCCAGCTCTGTACCTATCTATACACAGAATTAGGGCCAGTTTTAGCCAAAATGGAGACAAACGCTCTTCTTTCAAGGAGAACCGTCCCAGTGGTCCTCCACATCCCAGGCCTACTTGTTACCAATCTTCCACTGCTTGTTTGTTTATGACAGGGTCTCACTATGTAGTTCACACTTCAGGCTGGTCTTGAGCTCACTATGTACCCCAGGATGGACTCCAACTCATAGTGATCTTCCTGCCTCAGCTTCCTAAGTCTTGGGATTACACAAACATGCCCAGCCTATATGTCTCTTACAAGAATATACACCACTAGATTTAGGTCCATGCATTGGTTAATCCAGGATAATTTCAACTCAAGATCTTAATTATCTTAATTTGACAACTTTTACAGATTTCAGGAATTAGGAGGAGAATATGTCATTTGGAGAATCTCCGCAGTTATGCTTTAGATCTAAAATGACCCCGCAAAGCCAAGTGTATTTTGAAGATGACTGATTATGGGAGTATCACAGCTGATTTGCTGTTAGGACCAGGGGTTTGGTTGGAACCACAGGTCACTGAGGGTGGGGATGTGTTCCGCTTTCCAGAAACAGGACTTCCCTTCTCCGCTCCTCCCCAGCTCTCTGCTTTCCAGACACCATGACGTCGTGAGCAGCTTCTCTCTGCCCAGGCCACTGCACCTCGCTGCCTACCGTGCAAGGACTGAAACTTCTAAGACAGAGCCAAAATGAACCTCCTCTCCTTTGGTTGTGGATGTTGGCAAGTACTGTGTCCTGTGGGGCACCTGGCCAGGAGTAAATGATTAAACTGAATGATTAAACCTCAGAACAGAAGCGCATCAGCTCTGTGAAGAGTAGATGGCTAAAATACGGGCAAAACCACACAAATAATTCAACAGTGAGGCAAAGGCACACAGGGTCTGTGAGGGGTGAATAAACTGCAAGGGGAAAGCACACAGGCTGTGTGAGAATCGCATGATCAAACAACAAAAATTTAGATGAAGTGAGGCATGTCGTGTCTGACCATTGTCCTTCTCCTTTCCCCAGGAAAAACTGCTTAGCTTTGCTTTGGGTTTTTTGGGCTTTTTTGTATTTGTCTTTTTGAGACAGGTTCTCGCTATGCAGTTCAGGCTGGC
>NW_004955414.1:13920927-13929177 GCF_000276665.1 Chinchilla lanigera | reverse complement strand
TTCAACCCACCAGCCCCTCACAACACTGTTCAGAATCAGATCCGCTTTCCAGAAACCCTCCAGTTCCTTTCCTAAGAATGCACTGAGTAACTGACGAGCTACCATTCAAAGTCAGGTCTCTAGGCAAGTTTCAGTCCTCTTTGTTATATCGCACTGTTTCTTTACCTGGCCATATAACAGTAACAGCAGTATTAACTGAGCATGTTGGCTGTCCCGGGAGCTGTGACAAGCACTTTGTGTGCATTATCATATGTACTCCTCACAAGAACCCTATGATGTTAGTAGTATTCTCATCTCCATTCACAGTGAGGAAATCAAGACTCAGATACATTAAATGTTACTCATAATATTCTCAAGCTGGGCATGATGGTGCACACCTGTAATCCCAGCACTTGGGAGGCTGAGGCAGGAGGATCATTGCAAGTTCAAGACCAACCTGGGCTACAAAGTGAGCTCAAGCCCAGCCTGAACTGCATAGCAAGATCCTGTCTCAAAAAAAGAAAGAAAGAGAAAAGAGGGTTAGCCAGGTATGGAGGTGCAGGCTGGAAACCCCAGCACTTGGGGTGTTGAGGCAGGTGGATCACCTGGGTACACAGCAAGTTTAAAGCCAGCTTGAACTACATAGTAATACCCTGTCTGAGAGAAAGAGATTAATTTGGCTCAGAGTTCCAGCCCATAATCACCTGGTCCTGTTGCTCTGGGTGAGGCAGCACGTCATGGCAGGAGTGTGTGACAGAGCAAAACTGTTCCCCTGATGGTGGGGAAGCAAAAGAAAGAAAGAGGTTGGGCTTGGTGGCACACACCTGTAATCTCAGAACTCAGGAGGCTGAAGCAGGATGATCATTGAGTTTGAGTCCAGCTTGGGCTACATAGTAGTAAGTCAAGGACACACTGAACTACAAGGCAAGACCCTGACTCAAAACATAAAAATAAAGAGAGAGACAGACAGACAGATATAAAGACAGACAGAAAGAGGAAGAACAAGAAGGAGAAGAGGAGGAAAAAGCCAACAGTCCCCTTGAGGGCACACCTCCAATTACGTGAATACATCCCACTCAACTCCTGAGGTGCAAGATAGAGCAAGGACAGGAAATTATCAGCAAGCAATGAGACTATCAAGAAACCACACAGAGAAAGCCTCTTTTGCCATTGTACCACATACTCTTTTTTTTTTATACCACATATTCTTAACAACTTGCTAACACTATTTCTTTTTTTTTTTTTTTAGACAAGGTCTTGCTCTGCAGCTCAGGCCAGCCTTGAGCACTCTATGTAGCCCACGCTGGCCTTGAACTCATGGAATCTTCCTGCCTCAGCCTCCAAAATCCTGGGATTACAGGCGTGTACCACTATGTCCAGCAATTTTTGAAAATCACTTGACATAACATTTATGTACATTGCCAGGCGTAGTGGAGCCCACTTGTAATCCCAGCACTCGGGAAGCTGAGGAAGGAGGATCGTTGCAAGTTCGAGACCAGCCTGGGCTACAAAATGAGCTCAAGTCCAGCCTGAGCTACATATCAAGACCCTGTCTCAAAAAGATAAAAAAAAAAAGGGCCAGTGATATAGCTCAGTGGCACAAGTGCCTGCCTGGCAAACACAAGGTCCTGGGTTAGATCCCCGGTACCAAAAAAAAAAAAACAAAAACACTGATGTACACAGCAACCCATTCAGGACCCCTCCTGACTCTCAGGAGCTATTCCAAGTCCCCATTCCCCATTCCTATTCTCCAATAAATTTTCCTACTCTTAACCAAAAAAAAAAAAAAAAAGTATACACAGTAAAATATATACATAAAAAATTTAAAAACATTTATATACAGTAAAATGCACAGATCTTGAGCATACAGTTGGATGAATAAATGTGATATGTAATGTGTATATTTCAATGCTTACTTTAGGGCTCATGGTATAGGTAATTTATCACAGTGTTCCTTCAAGGGCTACTTACTATATTGCTTTGTATATAACTTAAGAATCATATCACCAATAACCTTTGTGCTTTATTGTCATGTATTTCATTTTTTTATGTCCTATAAACAGCAAAATACATTGCTATCATGTTTGCTTTAAAGAGTTAGATGACTCATAAAGAGGTTTTTTTTGTTTTTTTTTTTTTTGTCTTTTTGAGTCAGGGTCTCTCTATGCAGTTCAGGCTGGCCTTAAACTCACTTTGTAGCCTAGACTGGCCTTGAACTCACAGCGATCCTCCTGCCTGTCTGGCCTCATAAAGAGATTTAAATAAGAACAAATACTTTTGTGGTTCACAAGCATGACTGCTAGCCAGTTTACAATATACGGGAAGAAAAGAGGCTTGCTCCTCCCCCTTCGGCTCTTGCTGCTTTTGCTGTTTTCTGCTGCCTTGAACTGTTGCTTCTGCCATGCCACACTGCCTTGAAGCCAGCTGATTATGGACTGAAATCTCCACAAACTCAGAGCTAAATAAACCTTTGCCTCCTTAATTTTGGGCATTGGGTATTTTGTCTCAGCAAGGAGAAAGAAGTATCCAAGACATATGTGGTCAATTTTTTCCCACTGGGGATTGAACCTAGTAGCACTCTCTCACTGAGCTATATCCCCAGTCCTTTTAATTTTCATTTTGAGACAGAGTCTCAATGTTGGAAATGCTATTGTGCACACACACACACACACACACACACACACAAAAGCACCTGCATTTTCCAGTCTCTCTTGGAGACTGCCCACAATATGGCCATATATCACAGTTTTAGCCACCAAAATGTAAACAGATGTTATTTGGTGGGACTTGTGGCAAAGTCTCTTTAAAAAGGAAGTGTATTAGCTATTACTGAATAACCAACTACTCCAAACACAGATGTTTATTTTTACTTATTTATTTTGTCTTCTTGAGACAAGGTCTTGCTGTGCAGTTCAGGCTGGCTGGAGCTCACTTTGTAGCCCAGGCTGGCCTCAAACTCGCAACAATCCTCCTGCCTCAGCCTCCCAAGTGCTGGGATTACAGGCATGCACCTCCACACCCAGCTATACAGACATTTAAAACACCATTTTTACTCATGATTCTGCAATTTGGGTTGGACTCACCCGTGTAGTCTTGGGCCAATAATTCAGCTGAATCACCTGGTCCATGATGTGTTCCTCAACTGCCCTTCCCACAACCTGTCCAGTGGAATAACAGGGTCTTGCTAAGTTGTTAAATTGTCCAAGCTGTGTTCAAACATGCAGTCTGCCTACCTTGACCTCCTAAAGTGCTTGGATTACCACCATACCTGGTCCATTGCATTGTTATTTTACCTTTTCTGCATACTTGAAAACTTTCCAAGACATTGAAGTTCATTGGGGAATTAACATGAACACCTCTACTCATAAGTAGATGAAGTCCTCTTGGGAGCCCCATCTGAGATTATTAAACTTCACGGAATCATGTGTACCTGCATCAAGGTAAGCTGGGATGCCAAGTCCCAGCCCTAATCTGTACCATATGTTAATTTATAACCCTAGAATTAAAATATTCTGATGATTAATGAAAAGATAACCCCTGGACTGGGGTAAATCTCTTTAGTGTAATTGGCCTGAAATTAATAAGACTCTACAACAATGATTTGCAGCTTGAACTACTGGAATCATCTGAAGATGCTTTAAAATTATTTTGTTGGGTGTAGGGTTGCACACCTGTGCAACTGGGGGATGCTGTGACAGGAAGATCAAAAGTTCAAGCCCAGCCTGGGCAATTTATAGACCTTATCTAAAAAAAAAAAAAAAGTTAGCTGGATGTGGTGGCACACACCCATAATCGCAGCATTTGGGAGCCTGAGGCAGGAGGATCTCCATGAGTTCAAGGCCAGCTTGAACTACATAGTAAGACCCACCTCAAAAACAACAACAGAAAAACAAGCATTAGAGAGCCTCTTCCCGTCTCCACACAGTCTCTCTCCCTGTTTCTTATCATCTTTTATTTTGTCCAGGAAATTATTTATTTTTTTAAACTTCCAGTAAATTATTTCAACTTGGGGTTTCTTCTGTAAGAGAAACCATACAGTATTTAACCTCCGTGGCTGATTTATTTCACTTCTGTGCAGAAAAGAAGAGGATGGGAGGTGACTCACCACAAAGAAGGTGGTCAGGATATATTCCAAATATATGCTAACAAAAAGCAGCTGAGAAGCATTAGAGAGCAGGGTGTGGGGGCGCACACCTGTAATCCCAGCACTCGGGAGGCTGAGGCAGGAGGATCGCTGGGAGTTTGTAGCCAGCCTGGGCTACAAAGTGAGTTCAAGGCCAGCCTGGGCTGCACAGGGAGACCCTGTCTCAAAAAGACCAAAAAAAAGAAAAAGAAAAAGAAAAAAAACCTTTAGAGATAACTGCTCAGCCTTCTGCAGATGTTATCAGATATTGTAGTTTCAGGTGGAAATCTGGAGACCTGGGGGTCTGGAGTCCTAGGGGTCTCTCATGGTATGACCCCCATGCCTATGGTCCATGCCATCACTCTTGGGAGGAAGGCATGGGGTCAGGTCAAGTCTGACTCAAAGCTGAATATAACCTGAGCAGAGAAGAAGGATTCAGGTCATCCAGGGCACAGAGTGAGGAACTCAGAAATAAAGTAGTGTGAAACACAGACAGGATTACTCATATGACGAAGGTGGAGAAAAAGCTGCTGATGGACAAGCGGTACAGTAGGAAGAAACTCAAATTGAGCTTCCTGGGAGGGGGTCCTTCGCTGTGCGCATTCTTACAGGGGTTCTAAGCCAATCAGAGTCTTAGCCTTTGTTGCTAGAGCCAGTGGCTGCTGGGGTGAGCTAAAGATTATGGCCTGCAAGCTGGCCACACCACACATTATGGCAGAATATCTGTGCCACACCACACATTATGGCAGAAGTTTCCCAAACGGCAATCTCTTCTAGCAAGTGGATGGTCATTTGTACAACCGTCTGGCATGTCAGCCATGCTATGTCAGCCACTTTATGCCCTACATCCCTGCCTATCTCCCCTTCTAACTGCCCCTACCCCCTACACATGATCGTCCTATTGCCGTAGGATGGGAAACAGGACGTTTTATGGGGTAGGGGTTTTGTCCTTACCCCCTTGAGGGTCAACACTTGGTTGACTGGATACTGGGCTCGCTGCCAGAGGTCTAGTCCTGTGGGCTTTCGGGGATGTAGGTAGGCATGGCAACCTGCACTAGGAGGGACAGTGTTGCCTGCACAGAGCGGTTGTCAAAACAACAGACTGTCAGCTCTAAACCACAAAGCTGCTTGAAAACTGCTTGTTGCTCATAGCCCCACAAAGCCTGCATTCTCTACCTTCTAAAAAAAAGCCCAAGTCTTTTAACCCTCTCCAGGGGCCCATCCTGAACCTACAGTGTAGAAAAGTGTAGGTATACACTAGAAGCCAGGCTTTAAGCCAGACAGAGGCTATGCATCCTTGCTTTATCCAGATATACTGCAGAGATACTGCAGTAGGTATCATAAAGGAAGAAGTTCATTTTTTTTCTTTCCAACAATATTGGGGATTGAACCCTGAACTACATACATGCTCAGCCCTTTTTTAAATTTTTGAGACACAGTCTAAATAATCCATGCCAGCTTCAAACTTGCAGTCCTCCTGCCCCAGCTTGCTAAGTAGCTTGGAATTACAGGTGTGTACTATTATACTGGCTCAAATGGTTTTATGAAAGGAATGTATACAAATATTATCCCCTGAGAGTGGAAAGCAAGATTTCTCAGGCTATCTTTGGTCTCTTCAGGTTGAGAGGTTATTCCTGGACATGTTACCACAGAAGATGGATCCCAAATAAAAAAGAAACAAAGTAAGGGTGAATTGCAGGGGGAGGGAGAAGCAGAAGGGTGATAGAACCAGCTCAGTTTGCCTGGGACAGCTGGAGTTTTGGTAGTGGAATCTTGGTTCCCAGGAAACCCTTTAGTCTCAATTAACACAAACAGTTGGCCAGGCTACAAGGCAGGAAATGGGAACATCTGTCTCAGACCTGGACTTGAAGAAGGATAATGTCTGCAAGTATCCTCCGTAAAGGTTAGTATTATCTTAGGTTGAGAAGCAGAACTGCAATGGACTCCCCAACCCCGTAGATACTAGGGTTTGACCCTAGGCCCTTTGCATTGAGCTACATCCTTAATCATTGTTTCATTTTTTGAGAAAGGCTCTTGTGAGTCACTAACTTGTCCAACCTGGGCAATTTACTAAGACTCTGTCTCCAAAAAAAATATTTATTATTATTAATTTTTTTTGGCTTATTGAGACATCTCACTATATAGTTCAGGCTGCCCTTGTACTCACTATGCAGCCAAGACTGGCCTCAAACTCATAGCAATCATCCTGCCTCAGCTTCTCGAGTGCTGGGATTATAGGTATGTGCCACTAGGCCAGGCAAAAAAAATTTTTTTAAATAGAGTTGGGGGATTGGGGATACAGTTCAGTATGAAGACACTGGGTACGATCTCCAGTGTGACAATAAATAAATTAATTAAAATAAAACAAAGCTAGATGTGACCCAACCTCTCAGGAGGCCTGAGGCCAAAAGGATCACAGTTTCTAGCCCAGCCTGGGAAACTTAGCAAGACACTGTCTCAATATAAAAACTGTAAAGGACTGAGAATGTAGCTCAATGTGAAGCTCTGGGTTCATCCTCAGCACAGCAAAAATCAAACGCCATGTATTACTAACAAGTGTCCAGAGGATACTGAGGATGCTGGACTTGGACAAACACTGCTCCAGTAGAAGACAGCTCTGGGGCCTCCACAGTTTCTGTGCAAGGGGCTGTGGGAAGCACAGGTACTAACTTGGCATCTGACCCAGGAGGGCACACACTGGCATGGAGGGATGATGAGCAGCTGGGAGGCTAGGAAGACTACAGTTCTACGGGAGATGATCTAGAGTCACAGAAACATATTCTGTATCCTCCAGTGGTCTTCTGCATCCATTGCCAAATCAGTGTTGAAAACTAATTTATCTTAGCCACACACTTGGGCCTCAAGAGAAGGGGATGGCAAGTACACGAGGCTTTGAAGAGACAGCAGTTGGGAGCAGCCTGCAAGTACAGTTTAGTCCTTTGCAATAAGTGGAGAGTCACAGCGCAGAATGGGGACACATATTTGAGGGCAAAGCTAGAGGCCAACCTTGGAAGTTGATTTTTGTTTCTGAAATAAAAGGAACATGGCTTTTTGTTTTTGGCACTTTTTAATTTCACGAGCCCCACAAGATCCTGTAACAAACAGTCCCAGCCCATGGGGCTCACCACCACATAAAGGTGACTGTTTAAAAGCAATTCTCCAACTTGGCCTTGACTGCTTTATCAAATTGGTACTCCCAATAGGATACCCAGTACCCCTGTGACTTAATCCATCTCCAGGCACCACAGAAGGTCATATTTGTCATAACCTGAGTTACAGGGCCCAAACTTGACAACTGACATCTTTTGTGACTCCAGAAAACACACAAGCTCTGCACACCGTGCAGCCTGCCCCTCACTACACAGCATATACCACCACCTTCTATTCACGCCTACGCACAGCCTCGCTCTGGGCCAGGCACAGCAGGAGCCCTAGGTTCTCACTGTAGTTAGGCACTTGCGGCCAAAACTACTTCCGGAACACCTGCTCACCAAACATCTAAGCATCTCCTCCAAGAGCTTGACCAAAGGCCGGATGGATGTCGTAGGACTGAGCCTCACAGTGCACCGCACAGATGTGCTACATGGACATCAGCCCACTGTTCAGGTAGTCCAGGATGGGATAGAAATAAGTGTGGGGGTGTCAGTGAAGAAGTGACCTTCAGCATCCTTGCAGGCCATGGCTGAGCGGGAGAACATTTCTGCCAGTGGAGCTAGAGAGTTTCCTCAGGGTGTCCGTGGTGGTGGTGAAGACCTGGCCTCCCACACTGAGCTCCACCACAGTAGGTACCTGGAGGTACAAGCTCAGGATGAACCAATAGCACCACCTCCAGGAGATCCCGATTTATTTTCTTTTTTTCACTTTTTTTTTTTTTTTAAATAAAAGGAGGAAAACATTAACAGACAGACAATCTTTTACAAAATAGCAAAAGAATAATACAAACAATACAGAGTTACAAACAAAGTGGTAGGAAATTAACAATGCTGTTAATATGTTGTATTACATACTGATATCTTCAAAGTGGTTTCTCATGAAAACAGATAGAGACATGCAATATTGATCAATCAAGGACTCATTAACTGTTTCCTTCAGCAAAGAAATAGAAGACAGTAGAACAGCCATGTTAACTATCTTGTATATACATACAT
>NW_004955414.1:13910866-13914782 GCF_000276665.1 Chinchilla lanigera | reverse complement strand
TCTATCTTCAGCTTCAGTAAGCGGTTTTGGCAGCTTTCAGTGGAAGCTTTGCTTTCCTGGAAGTCTCTTTGAATCTGGTTCATGCGTTCTAAGTCCTTTCTACATTTTTCATTTACTGTTTCTGTCCATTGCCTTTATTTTTTTATTTTCTTATATGTTTCTTCTTCAGACATTTTGAGCAGTTCTTTCATTATTATTGTCATTTCATTTTTTGCCTGGAAAATTATTTCTGATCTCATCTCTTCTATGGCCTAATGGAGCTGTTTCTTTATTTCCTTTGCAATCATTTCAGCAATTCCAGGCATGTGTTTTCAAAGTTCTCCTATGTCGATGTCTCCTGGACTTGTTCTGAGTGGGGTGGAGCTCTGCGATTGTGTTTTAGTCCTTTGTCTTGTCGTGTTTGATATCAGAGCAGAAAGCTCAGCTTCCCTCTTCAATGGCTGCACCGCAAAGGCTGCTAGTGTCCCTAGTTTTCCTGTTGGTCAGGTTTGCCTCTCAGTGTTTTCTGAGAAGCATTACTTAGTCTAGGGTTTTCTGGCAGTTGTTGATTTGTATCTAGTTATCCCAGGTCTCAGACCTGGGCACTGGTGTCAGCTGATGGCCGACTATCTGGTCTAGCATCCCCTTGCAGTTCAGGGCACGTGCATGGCCCAGACTCAGGTTGCACTGGTGTGACAATCCTGGTCCAGTGAACCTATGTCCCCAGGCAGTTCAGGGTACAGGCAAAACCCAAACATGAACTGCAGGGTGAACAGTCTGTGGACCACCTGATTCTGTGTCTCCAGTCAGTTCAGGACACATACAGGAACGAGATGTGGGCTGGACAGCAATTACAGACTGCCCATGCTTGTGCCCCCCAGGGGGTCAGGGTGCTAGTAAAACACAGACTCGAACCACAGGACCAGCAGCTATTGGAGCACTCACTCACTCAGGGCAGGGCACATGCAGGGAGGGTCCACACACAAACCCCAGTGAGAGCAGTCCATGGGCCTTCTGAGTGAGTAATTCCTGTCTGCCATGGGTTCACAGAGCACAGAGATGCAGACTGTAATGGCAGTGGGGTCCTGGGTCGCCCGCTCTTCCCCCAGGAAGTAGATAGGAAATACCTGGCTGTCTCCAGGACTTTCAGCTGGGAACTGTGGTGGTGGGAGTGGGTCACAGCCTGCCTGGTTCTGCTTCTTAGTCAGTTCAGGATGTGTGCAGGAGCCAGACCCAGGCCACTCTTAACTTTATTTTTAAAAGAATAATAATAATAATAAGATATAGAATTTCAAAACAAGGTAATAGGAAATTAACAATGGCTATTATATTGCATATTGTTATCTTCAAAGTAGTTGCTCAGATTACCAGATATAGGCATGCAAAATTGACCGAACAAGTAAGCATTAACTGTTCCTTTCAATAAACCAATAGCAATTAATACAATTATCTTAGCTATCTTGTGGACATATATATTTCTTTCCCTTCTTTCTTTCTTTTCTCCTTTTCCCCCATCCCAGTTGTTCTTTCCTTTTGAGCAGTTTCTTTCCCTTTCACAATATCTATTGTACACTTTGGGTTTTATTTACTCTTTCAGTTTCTTACACTATGGAGACAATATGACGTTTACACATATGGGTCTGATTTATTTCACTTACGAGTATGGTCTCTAGTTGCATCCATTTACCTATAAAAGCCTCGAGTTTATCATTCTTTATAACTGAGTAATACTCCATTGTATAAAGTACCACATCTCTTTTATCCATTCCTGAATTGATGGGCATTTGGGTTGTTTCCAAGATTGATTTATTTTCATCCAGATAGGAACCAGGAACAGGGGAGCTGGAGTCGTTGGCTTCAGCTGTCAGAAGCCCATCATGCTGAAGGAGGTTATACTCATGCTGTATGGCCCAGCACATGGACATTTTAAGGAGGAAAAATATTTCCGTTCGATACCAGAACAGTCATTCAAGCATTTTAACACTGTCATTTAGGTCATGGAATCTTACCAGTGGCAGCTGCTGTGGAAGTCACAGCAATAATATTTCCAAAGTCAGTGGGATTTGGCAAAGCTTTTGTCCTCCCTGTACCTCTGTTTTCTCATCTATAAGCTGGGCATACAGAGTTATTAAGTCAGGAAGTCCCAACCAGGCATTCACAGATTTATGATACAGTAAAAGTTTTTAAAAAGAGGGGGTGAGGGAGCATTTTCCATATTTCAGAAGGGTTAAAGAGACAGCACGTGTATTCATTCAGAAAATATTTCTTGGGTCTTGCTGGGTCTCCATATACTGTGCTATGAATGGAGGACAAGAATTCATATATCATCATCAGCTCTGAGTGCCAGTTGCTAATGCCATGGATTATATGAAAAATGGAATTGAGCTGGGCATAGTGGCCCATGCTTGTAATCCCAGCACTTGGGGGGCTGAGGTATTGAGGATTGCTGAAAGTTTGAGGCCAGCCTGGGCTACAGAGTAAGTTCAAGATGAGCTTTAACTACATAGTAAGACCCTGACTCAAAAATTAAAGAAGAAAAAGGAATTGGATGGATACTTCCAAAGCCTAGACCCACAGGGTTTAAATAAAAACAGGAATATTGCCAGTTGTGGCTGTCCATGCCTGTAATGCCAGTGCTCAGTGAGGCTGAGTGAGGAAGATCGATCCCAGGCCTGGCAAATTAACGCTAACCTGTCTCACAATAAAAAGTATGAATGCTTGTATGTAGACCTGTCAGACTGTCCTGGCTTGTATCCTCAGAACTAGAAAAAAGAAAAAGCAAAAACAAAAAACTAAAACAGGAATGTTTCATGGCAAAAGCCCAGGAACAGCAGATATAGTAGATACGAAACTGTTTCTTTTTTTTTTTTTTTTTTTTTTTTTTTTGGAGACAGGGTCTTGCTATGCAGTTCAGGCTGGCCTTGAGCTCACTTTGTAGCCCAGGCTGGTCTTGAACTCGCAATGATCCTCCTGCCTCAACCTCCCGAGTGCTGGGATTACAGGCATGTGCCACCATGCTTGGCTGAAACTGTTTCATAAACTGTAAAGTATGATGTCATGTCAAACAGGTTTAACTATTCAATAGAATTCATAAAACTTCATCTCTGTGCCAACCCAGGATGAGTCAGGCATGGAGCCTGCTGGGAGATGCCCGTGGCGAGTGGAGAGAGGGGCATAGAAAGAATCGTGGTGCATTTCAGGAATTCTAGTGCTGGGACACAGACCCTACATGGTCAAGGTGCTGGTTCCATACCCACCACTGTCAACAAACAAAACAGAAGCTACACAATGATTATTACACAAAGTGGTACATCAGTTGTTCTTACAAACTGGCTTCCTAACAACTTTTGTTAAATAAAATTCACTCAGTCAATAAAATGTATGGAGCATGCCTGTAATCCCAGCACTCAGGAGGCTGAGGCAGGAGGATTGTTGTTTTGTTTTTGTTTTGTTTTGTTTTTGATACTGGGAAGTGAACTCGTGATCTCAGGCTTGCAGGCAAGCGCTTATGCCGCTGAGCTACATCCCCAGCCCAGGGGGATGTTTGTGAGTTCGAGACCAGCCTGGGCTACAAAGTGAGCTCAAGGCCAGCCTGAACTGCATAGCGAGACCCTGTCTCAAAAAGACAAAAAAAAAATTGAAAAATAAAATGTGTATGTACTGCTTTATACTGTGCTGGGTACAGTGAACAAGCAGGCCCCAACTCGTGCTCTCAGAGTCTTGGACCTATGCACTGCGTTTTAAGTGTATTACCTACTTTTTTTTTGGGGGGGGGTCCCAGGAATCAATCTTAGGACCTTGCGCTTGCCAGGCAGGTGCTTATGCCACTGAGCTATATCCCCAGCCCTAAATGTATTATCTAAACAAGTGATGACAAACTTTTTAGAGCTTGCAGTGATACAAACAGCCTGATGGAGCCATAAATTCACCATCACTG
>NW_004955414.1:13909353-13910619 GCF_000276665.1 Chinchilla lanigera | reverse complement strand
AAAAAAAAAAAAAAAAAAAAAAAAAGATTGATGTTCCCATTTGAACTCAGGTCCCCTAGATTCCAGCGTTTGAGCTCTCGGTCATGTTATCAATCACCTCCACTCTTTATTCCCCAAATGACTCATTCATTCCACAAATGTAGGGAGAGCTATGCATCCAAGATTTGTGCTAAGCACCTAGGACAGAGTCCCTGCCTTGAGGAGATCAGAGGGGAAAGAGGGAAACGCGGGGCTAACGTGTGTAGGCGGTGCGAGGGAAGACTCAAAGGAAGGGGTCAGCCCTTTCCTGTGTGTGTCAGAGATGCGATGGCTGCTGATGAACAGTCCAATCTGTGCAGCCAAAGGGAATCCCAGAAATCTGACCCGGACTTTCCATCACTACAGGGCCAGGGATAGGACCAGACTCAGGAGCATCCTCAAGCCTGAGTGGGCGTGACCTCATTCTCTACTGATCTTGTGGGCTCTACCTCTAAGATTAAGTACCATCCTGAATTAGGAGCCAGATGCAACCAACTGCTGGGAAGCACTGAGTTGCCATGGCAACAGCTCCCACCAGGGGACCGTTAGCTGCCTAGAGGGGAGAAGGCAAAGGAGAGGGTGCATCCTGACAGCAGCCAAACGATACAGTTGAGAAAAATCAGCCCAGAACCTAAGACTCTTTCTCCCATAAACCTCAAGGCTCCTTTGGTAACCAAAGGTTACCTGTATAGAGGCAGCTAAGTAGAAGGTTGCAGGCTTTACGCCATGTGTGTTCTCATATTGCTCCTATGCCACTGAAGGCTCACAGGTGCACTTCACGTTCCTGTAATCCTGGTGAGGAAAGCTCCGAGAGAAGAGGTCCGTGGCAGGGGCGAGGTGAGGTGGAGCACGGACCGAAGCCTCTCATTCAATCTCTCCAGCCCAGGATGTGTCCTACCCCTTTCCAACCCCATGCCGCACCAAACACGGTCATTAGCTGGAGGCCTGGGTACGTCCCTTTCCTTCTCTCTTTTGAGCTTTGTCATCTGTGAAACAGAGGCAAAAGGGACTTGGGGTTGGGTGTGGTGGTGCACAACTATAATCCTAACACTTGGAAGGCTGAGGCAGGAGAATCACATGAGTGTGAGGACAGCCTGTAGTACATAGTGAGATCAAGGGCTGGCTGTGGTGGTGCACGCCTGTAATTCCAGCACTCAGGAGGCTGAGATAGGAGAATCTTGTGAGTTTGAGGGCAACCTGGGCTATAAAGTGAGATCAAGGCCAGCCTGAACTGCATAGCAAGATCCT
>NW_004955414.1:13900640-13908140 GCF_000276665.1 Chinchilla lanigera | reverse complement strand
TCCCATACAACTACTCAATCACTGAGTCCTATCCGCTGGATCATTCCAATTTTTTTTTTTTTTTTTTTTTTTGAGACAGAGTGTTACTACGTCGTTCAGGCTGGCCTCCAATTCTGTACAATCCTCCTGCCTCGGCCCTCCTAGTGCTCCCACCACCCCTGGCCCTCCCAGCCATGCTGCACTGTAAAGCCAGAGTGTGCATCTTTTTCTGATCTGCAAATCGAATAATTTCACTCCCTGCGATGACCACTTCCTTAGCTCTTCACTCCCTCCCAGATAAACTCCAGACTCCTTAACAAGGTTTACAGGACTGTGCAATTGGCTGGGGCTCGGCCTCCAGCAACCCACAAACAAAACCCCTCCCTGCGCCCCCAGGGCAGGCCGGGTCCCCTCACCTCCAGAGTTCTGGTCACTTGCCCCGTCACCCTCTCTTCACTGTGTCCACTCAGCTTTCAGATGAGTTCCCCCAGGAAGCCTCCGGCAGGGGTACCTCGCGATCCCACAGGGCCGTCCCCTGTGATATACGTTTGTTCATCTGTACCCCCGTTAGACTGTGAGGTTCCCCAGGGAAGCACTGGTCTGGGTCCATCACTAGGTCACCAGTACCTGCTGCCCGGCTCTGCACACCTTTGACACTCAGTAACGGCATAACTGAACGCAGCTCACATGCAGCCCTGAGGCACAGGCGCACCTGATATTCTGTCTGATCCAGTCTCGCCTGCCCTGCCATCAAGCTTGCCGCAAACTCTGTGCTGTACCCTGGCTCAGAAAGTCAGTCAGGAAGTTATGGTGCACCCAGGGCACTCAGCACCTAGCACCCTGAGGCTGCACTGGTGACTCAGTCAGGAGCCAAGGGCGATGCATGCAGCATCTCCTCATAGGAAAGGGCAACCTCCCTGCGCCGCTGGATGGATCTGCTTTCCTTCTTTCAGCCTTCAGAATGGCGCCTGGTCCGGGACGGGAGGAGAAGGTTCTGCTCCTCGGGTGCACCCGACCTCTTCCTGACCCACCTCCCCCAAACTCCTCTTCTGTAAGCCCTGGGAGGACACAAGCGCGCCGTGGGACTGGGCACCCAGCTCGAGGGCCTGGTCAGGGGCAGTGCGTGCGGGGAGGAGGAAGGAAGGCGCGGCGGGGAGGAGGGCAGGGGAGAGCTGAGGCCCGCAGCAGGGGACTCGGAGAGAAACCCCAACACCGACCTGGGGAGAGGGTGGCAGCTGAGGGCGGCCAGGCGAGAAGGCGGAGAGGTCTGCAGAGCCGGGATGGGGGCCAGGGCGCGAAGGCAGAGCGCTCAGTGCCGGAGGGACCGTCCAAAGAGGGGTCTCGGGCAGAAGCAGCAGGCGGAATATAGGCCTGAGGGCGGAGATTCACGCCCGACAGACCGGAGAACCTGGAACCAACGGAGGAAAATCCAGGCCGCTGGCGCTGCAGAAACGCACTGGCGGGGCGGCCAGGCCATCATTTGACCATCCATCAGGTCAGCCCGGACTGCATGGGCCTTGTGGAGACCGTGGGAAAGCCCTTTCTCTTTCTTTGCTTGGGCTTTGATGTTCAGATGAAGAAGGCAGAGGGAATTGATGTGGACCACCTGGGACCTTACCCCTACGCTCCCGAGGGGAAAGATCATCCCTGCCCACTTTACGGATGAGAAAGGAGAGGTCCTTTGGTAGGGTGGGCTGTGTGGAAGGTGCCTGCCCTGTGATGTGGTTTTCGTCGTTAAAACAGAGCCAACAGGAAGGGGCTGCGTAACTCCCTGCTGGTTCGGCGGAGGCTGTGACTTCTCACAAGCCTGAAGGGAAGGAAGAAAAAGACAAACTGCAGGGGAGAAACTGACCAATACGATTTCAGCCAAGTGAGCAAGCAAGGTCACCGTCAACAGTAATAAATCCCGGTGCTAGCCTGTCCACTTGATAAGAGCGGATGAAAATTCTTTCCCTCCAACACAGCCGCCGTGGTGCATGCCTGTAACCTCAGCGGCTTGGCTTTCCTGTCGCTGTAACAAAATACCTGAGAAAAACAATTTTAAAAGAGGAGAGATTTATTTTGGCTTGGAGTTTGGGAAGTTTCAGTCGCGGGTCAGCTGGCTCCATTGGTCCTTGGCCTGTGGTGAGGCAGAAACCTTATGTGAGAGGGGAGGGAAAGCTGTGGGGGTGGGGGGGATGGTCAAGGCACCCTTGTAGGATTTCCATTCCCACACACAGAAGGAAGGTGGATGGAAGGAGGGAGGGAGGGAGGAAGAAGAAAATACTGAACATGTAAATTCCTATGTATGTCTCAACTGGTAAGAAAATTAAGGAAAAGCTCCGAGGCGCTCTGTGGTGTACAGGGCGGAGTCCCTGGGCGCCCGTGGAGTTGTCTTCAACTCTGTGAGACCTGAGCTTTTCTTTTAAGTGCAGGCAAACTAGAAGTCAAGTTCCTAGCCCTCTCCCAGTGTAGAATAAATATCAGATCACAGACTTTTTTTTTTTTTTTTTGGTCTTTTTGAGACTGGGTCTCACTATGCAGTTCAGGCTGGCCTTGAGCTCACTTTGCAGCCCAGGCTGGTCTCAAACTTGGCAACGATTCTCCCGCCTCAGCCTCCTGAGAGCTGGCGTTACAGGCGTGAGCCACAATGCCTAGCCAGATCAGAAACTTCTAAAAGAGTAAATTAGAAAAAAAAAAAAAATCTGCCACTCTCTGGTGAATGCTCTGAAACTTCCTGTCTCGTTCCTTATTTCTGGGTGAGAAAAGCCTCCTCCTCCAAGACTTTTTGACTATCCATGAGAGTTCAGGAATTTAATTGCAACAACAAAAACAACCAGGAATTTAATTAAAAATGGACCCGAGTCAGGAGCGCTCTCCCATGCTTGAGGAAGAGACGACCTAGGGCAGAGGTGCAGTGCAGAGGTAAAGCACTTGCTGCACATGCATGAGGCCCTGGGCTCCGACCCAGCTGGGGACGGGGTGTGTGTGTGGGGGTGTTGTAGTCAGGGTTTGCAAGGGAATAGATTTAATACAAGGCACAGTTTATAGAATTATCTTATAATATTCACCCAAAGAATCAAGTGCAGAATAGTGTAGTAGATCTGTTCATTCACCAGAGATCCAAAGAATCACCCTGAGGGCCTGGATCCCATGGCAATATCCTGCACGAGTCTACCTGGAGGCCGAGAGTTCATGACAATGTCTCATGCAAGTCTGGATCAAGGACCTGCACTGGGAAGACCCAAAAGCTGGTGCAGGAAGCTAGTAGTTATGCGCCAGTGGGATGAAGGCTCTGCACCACCAGGCTGAGAGATCTGCACTGGACCAGGAAGCGATGCTTAGGGTAAGGACTGACCGGAGACCCCCTGAAGAGAACCGCAGCCATCCTCAGCGACAGCAAGGACCTGAGCTCCTCTGATGATAACAGCTGAGTTCCTACCAGGAAAACCAGTGTGACAAGCTTCTCCAGGAGAATCAATAGTACACTATCTTCCCCCCAGTTCTGCTTTCATTCTGTTTGCAACAGTCCTCAGGTGGCAGTGAGTCACTGGTTGATTAGCTTTGTATGTCTATATGTGTTTTCATGAGAAACTACATTGAAGATATCAATATGTAATACAATAAGCATTGTATTCCCTACCACTCTGTTTGTAACTCTGTAATGTCTGAACTGATCCTATGCTATTTTGTAAAATGTTGTCGGTCTGTTAGTATTTTCCTCCTTTAATTTCTAAAATTAAAAAAAAAAAAACAACAGTCCTCAGGTGGGCTCTCCACGCCCAGAAACATGCTGACTCAGTGCATCTGATTGTTACAAGTTGCCCATTAGTTAATCTACCACAGAAGGGAAGAGGGAGCTAAGCAGGAGGAGAGAAAAAAGCTGAGGAAATGAGGCTTGGAAAAGCTAAAGAAATAGACCAGAGGTCACATAGCTGGTAACTTGCAGAACTAAGTTTGAACTCAATGTATTTCTCATACAAAAGCCCCTCAGCCAGACAAGGTGGCCCATGTCTGTAATCCCAGGACTTGGAGCCTGAGGCAGGAGAAGCTCACATTTGTTTGTTTGTTGCTTTTGAGGGTTTCAGGTTGAGTCCTGCTGGGCAATTTAGCAAAACCATGTCTTGAAATAAAAAATTAAAAAGAGTTGGGGATGTACTTCAGTGGTACAGAGCCCCTGGGGGTTTTTCGTTTTGTTTTTTTGTGTTTGTCTTTTTGAGACAGGGTCTTGCTATGCAGTTCAGGCTGGCCTTGAGCTCACTTTGTAGCCCAGGCTGGTCTCAAACTCACAGCAATCCTCCTGTCTCGGCCCCCTGAGTGCTGGGATTACAGGCATGAACCACCACGCCCAATGCACCCCTGGGTTTGATCCCTAGTGCTGATAAACAAAACCTCTCTCTTTGGCTATACAAAATTGTTTCATATCTTGCATTAATCTGGTTTTTGTTACTATAATAAAATACGTGAGGCTGGATGTTTGGTTCAGTGGTAAAACACTTGCCTATCATGTGCAAGTCCCTACATCTGATGCTCAGCATGGCAACAACAACACCACCAACAACAACCACAAAACAGAGATCCCCAAGGGTGGGTACTTTAAAAAGAAAAGAGATTTATTTATCTTACAGTTTAGAGACTGAAAATCCAAGACCAGGAGGCCCCTACAGTCCACCCCTGGTGAGGACCCCCTTGGCTGAGTTGCACATGGTGGTTGGCATCAAGGTGGGAGAGTGTGAGAGGGGGGATCACGTTCACTTGGAGACCAGAGGCCAGAGAGACCAGGGCGGGCCATAAACCTCACAGCAAGCACTGCCTCTTAAGCCCCACACCCCGCAACACGGCCACCCTGGGAACCAAGCCTCCACACACAAACCACGTCCAAACCATAGTCCGTGCCTTTACCGTTAGAACCCTGCAAATGGTCCAAGCCTTGGAGAGGGGCCTGTGAACACTCCAAGAGGCTTCCCTGGGTGGGGAGCCCCCCCTGGGCTCCACACAGCACTGGAACCCACCTTGGTTTGTGCAGTCTGACTCCTCCCAGAGGGCTGAGCCGCTGTGTAGGCCTGGGTGAGCCACAGGGAGGCAGTTCCAAGGGTCTTCACCCCAGAAGGGAGGGCGAGACATTGCAACAAAAAAGCATCAGCAGCCAGCAGCCTGGGCTCTTAGCTCCAGTTCCTGCTGCTTCTCCACCCTGGCAGCCTCAAATACAGCCAGCGTTGGTGCCTTTGTTTTTATGCCATTCCTGCTGCTTGGCATGCCTTTCCCTGCTGGCTCATTCTTCTCCACTAGAAAACTCAAACATGGCTCTCAAGATCCAACTTGGATATCATCAATCCTCCGCTTCCTATTGTATCCATTAGAGCCTCACAATTCAAAATAAAAAATAGTACTGCATTTTTTTCAATGTCTGAATGCCCATAGGCTCCAGCGATGAAGTGCCCTCTTTCAGTGTGAGCACCGGCCAGGCATGGTGGCACAAGCCTGTCTTCCCAGCGCTTAGGACGCTGAGGCAGGGGGATCACAAGTTCAAGGTCAGCCTGGACTACATAGTAAGATCCTACCTCAAAACAAAACAACAGCAGGAGACCTGGATGCCAGCTCTGTTCGCATTTATCACTTTGGGTCAGTCCCTACCCTCTGCGGGCCTCAGTTGCCCATCTATGACATGGTGGGAGTTAGGAGAATGATCTGAGAGGGTCCAGTGATCCGACCTTGCTCGATACTATGGCAACCAAAGGATTCAAAGAGGCCCCCAGTAGTCTATGATTAGATCTTGTTTTCCTTTGGCCTGACTCCAAGAGCCAGCGCTGCTTGCCCCTGCCCTCCTCCAGCGCTCCCCACCCTGCTGGTCCCGAGACAAAGCTGCCAGCTCCTCTGCTCACCAGGCAGCTGGGCTTTGGGCCAGCCAGCCAAGTGGCAGCTGGGACTAAGATGAAAGGGCCCTCAGAAGGCCACCTGTGGCCGAGTGCCCAACCCAGGCTTGGCAGCCATGAGCCCAGCTGTTCCACAAGGCATCCTGCCCGCCCCTCCCACACAAGGCTCCCTTTGTGAGCCCCACCAAAGGAGGCAGCCCTGCCAGCCCACAAGAGCTTCCTTCCCTTCCTCCTGCTCTGCAAGTGCTTGAGAAATACCATTTGTAGGGAATGCTCCAGGCCTGGACTAGGCTGGCCTGACTTGTGTCAGGTAGCTAAGAGTTTTATCCCATTTAATCCTGGGAACAATGCTAATAAGAAGTCTCCCTCTCTCCCTTTCTCTCTCCTCGAACCCAAGCCTTCACACTACATCCGGTTGCCAGGCCGAGCTCTAACTTTGTTTTTGTTTTTGTCTTTTTGAGACAGGGCCTTGCTATGCAGTTCTGATTGGACTTGAGCTCACTTTGTAGCCCAGGCTGCTCTCAAACTCACAACGATCCTCCTGCTTCAGCCTCTTGAGTGCTGGGATTATAGGCATGTGCCACCATGCCCGGCATCCAAACTCTTAACTTCTGATGCTCCTGCCTCAGCCTCCCAGAGTACTGAGATTATAGGTACGCCCCATTATATGTGGCTGTCATGTGCTTTTGAGAGAAGAGGAATACATATCTCTGAACGCCTACTAGGTGTCAATCATGATGCCAAGCACTGGGGAAAAAATGAGCCAGGGATGGGAGCAAGGACACAGACTGTCATCAAATACTACAAAAACATCCAGTTATGTTATATGAGCAGTGCTTGAGAGGCAAGGCCAGGGAACTCTAGCTATGGATAGATGTGCTGAAGAGCAGAGGGAAGGCAGGCACGGGGGCACACAGCTCTAATCCTCGGACAGGGAGGCTGAAGGAGGAGGATCACAAGTCTGAGGCCAGCCTGGGCTACACAACAAGACCTGGTCTCAAAAAATGAAAGAAGGGAGGGAGGGAGGGGAAAAGGGAGGAAAGGTGAGTGGATAGATCATGGCGCCTTCTTTAGTTAGCAAGGAGCCAGGGCAGGGAGGACCTCCCCAAGCTGAGGTCTCAAGGAGGTGAGGAGTTACGTGGAAAAAGGAGGGTGGGGTCCAGGGTGCAGGGCCCTGAGCGGGAGGCAGGAAGGAGGTGCTGAGTCTGAGGAGGAGCTGGAAGAAGCTCCGTGACACGGAGCAAGGAAGGGCGCTGCCTTTTGTTCACCTTTGGGTGAGGCAGCCGCTGTTAGGCCACATTTTGAGCTCCAAAGAATGTCATGCCTCAGTGAATCAACCTCGCCATCACTCCGTGCATCCTCCCTTTCCCTGGGACGTCCCCACACCGCTCCTGGAGTTCTTTATCTAGAAGCACAGCCCTTGAACTCTGGCCCTACCGTTTCTGAGAGGAGCATGGCGGCCCTGTACAATAGTGCCAGGCACAGGCGGGCACAGGGTGTCCATGTGGGGCAGAAGTGCGGCTGGGCTTCCTTCCAGAGCCCCCCAGTTCCTCGAGCCCCCAACTTAGCAAGTTCTTTGCTGCAGGGAGCAGGCAGCCAGTCTCTGATGAAGGTTAGAATTTGTTCAATTTGGGGCTGGGAGTTTGTTTGTTTTTGTTTTTGTTTTTCT
>NW_004955414.1:13897745-13900245 GCF_000276665.1 Chinchilla lanigera | reverse complement strand
GAAGCAGAGACCTTGCTGGAAGGTCAGGGGTGCCCTAGTTCACCAGGTGATGGGCCTTCAACCCAAGAATGTCCCTTGCAAGGAGCAGGAGTCAAGGTGCCCAAAAGTGAGAATGGTAACAAGAGGTAGCCTTTGGTTCACAGGCACTGTTTTCTTTGATCTTCACAGCAACCCAAGCCCTTTCTAGATAACCCTAATTTATTTTTTGTTTTGTCTTTTTGAGACAGGGTCTCGCTATGCAGCTCAGGCTGGCCTGAAGCTCACTTTGTAGCCCGGGCTGGCCTCGAACTCACAACGATCCTCCTGCCTCAGCCTCCCCAGTGCTGGGATTACAGGCATGCGCCACCACACCCGGCTTCTCGATAACGCTCATTTAAAGGAAAAATAAAATCATCCCTGTTACCAAGCCCCCTCTCCCCAACATCCTCTAGTCTAAATCTACAGCAGGCAGGTGTCAGACCTGGCGCTTCAGTTCTTCATCTGCAAAATGGGGCAAAAACAGCTGGGCTTGCTAGTGGTTAGGATCCTTCCAACATGATCAGTCTTGCTTCCTTCTGGCACACATGCTTACTTCCTGCTGAGCCTTGCAAGCCAGGGGCTGCCATTTCCACCCGGATGATGAGCCTCGAGAGCACGTGTGTGCACAGACCATGCACAAGGATGGATGGATATTCACTGCACCACTGTTTGTGGTCAAAGCTAAGTGGAATCAGCCTACATGTCCATCATCTGCGGACTGGGGAAATAAATCAGAGTCTATCCACCTATTGCAAACTCAAGTTCATTTCACAAAACAAGCAGATAGCTCTCTCCTTGTATGGAAGGTCTCAAAGATCATAATGGTAATAGTAACTATATAAAACAATGATTGTAAGTTACAATAATAAATATATATTCACACCACTACACTGACAATCTTTGGAAGGATATACAGGAGACATAGCCATCCTTACCTCAAAGAAGGGGACTCGTGTCTGCCAGGGGAAGAAAATGACTTTTACTGCATAGTCTTTTTTGTTGTTGTTGAGACAGGGTCTCACTCTGTAATTCAGACTGGACTTGAATTCATTGTGTAGTCCAGGCTGGCCTCAAACTCACAGCAATCCTCCTGCCTCAGCCTCCTGGGGGCTGGGATTACAGGCGTGCACCACCATGCTCTGCTGCATATTCTTTTATACGGCCTATTATTTTCTTATCTCCTCTCTTCTCAATTCTCCTCTCCTCTTCTTCTCCTTTTCTTTTTTTATTCAGACACTCTCTATGTCCTTTTCTTTATTTATTTTCTTCAAAACCTGTTGTGTGTCACCAGTGGACAACCTAACACTCTACCACTGAGCCACATCCCACATTCCTTGTTTTGTACCAGGAATCAAACTCAGGACCTTGCACTTGCCAGGCAGGCATTGAGCCTCAGAGCTATTTCCCCGGCCCTCCACATTCCTTTGTGACTTAAATCTCTTTTGTACCAGACACATCTGTCCCTTGCATTCTGAAGAGGCCCCATGGGGGTGTGTCCCCACTGCCTTCAATCCACTCCGCCCTTCCCCCCCGAGGTGTATGCACAGCTCCCGAAAGACCAGTGGGAGTAAAGCAGGCGGTGAGAGGCAAGAGGAGGCTGGGCTTGAACATCTACTCCCTGTGCTCCCTTCCCACAAGGCCCTTCTGAAGGCCCCAGCTTCTGTCAGGGTCCCCTCCACAAGGGGCCACAGCCATTCTCTCATTGCTCTGTCATGGGGGAGGAAAGGACATCTGTGTGATGCCTTGTTGCTGTCCCCAAGCCTTGCCGCACCTTTTTTTTTTTTGAGAGAAAGTCTCACTATTAGCTCAGGCTGGCCTTGAACTTGCTTATGTACCCCAGGCTGGCCTCAAACTCACAGCAATCTTCCTGCCTCAGCCACCTAAGTGCTGGGATTACAGGCGTGCGCACCAGCTCACGTGGGGCATCATGTCCTGCCTATACGTGCTGGGGAGTGTGAGTGCAGTGTGTGCTGTGTGTGCGGTCATTTGTGTGCACCACGGGCAAAACTTCCTCTGTGTCATTCACCTCACAATCACAAACTGGAGCGGGATGAGAACCTGCTTTTCCTGAGCACTCACTATGTGCCAGTCGCCAGGAGCACACTGTCTATTCATGATCTGGTTTCAGCCCCATGATTCTATAAACTTGGATTTTTAACTAGATGTTTTAGGAGGAGGAGAGGGGAGAGGGAGAGGGGGAGGAGGGAGAGGGGGAAGAAGAGGAGGAGGAGGAGGAGAAAGGGAAGAAAACAGCCCCAAAGAGGTGAAGGGACTTACTGAGTGGCCACAGCTGGGTAAATTGTGGAGTCAGGATTGGAAACTTACATACACTTGATTTAAAGCCTATGCGTTTAGGCCAGGCATGGTGGGACACACCTGTAATCCCAGCCACTCGGGAGGCTGAGGCAGGAGGATGGCAAGGTCAAGGCCAGCCTGGGCAACTTCACAAAACCTCATCTCAAAAATAAGTAGTAAAAAGGGC
>NW_004955414.1:13894476-13896795 GCF_000276665.1 Chinchilla lanigera | reverse complement strand
CAAGCAAATCTACCACCAAACCCAACTTTCTTTTCTCTTTTCTTGAGCTGGTTATGGATACACACTTGGTGAAAATTACTTGCTTTAGTCCTCTACATAGACGTTACACTTCAATAAAATATTTGCAAAAAGAAAAAAATCACGGCCTCTCACTCACTCCTGCCCCAGGGTTCTGCACCAGGCAGCAGAAGCGAGGTCCTTCCCTGACCGCTGTGCCTTGTCACTTCCCCAAGCACGCCTCAGGCTCTTCTCTCTCTTTTTTTTTTTTTTAGGCTCTTTTCATCTCAGCGTTTCTCACCAATCCCGACCAGCAAAGGCCCGCAGGACACAGGAACCAACGTGACCACAGCCACAGTCCTGGGATCTCAGACTTCTCCCACACCCGCTGCCTCCCTCCCCCTCTCCATCCGCTCTCAAAGCCCCCAAGCCTCTCTCTGGCCCCGTTCCTCTTGTGTAAGCTCCTTCCTCCTCCAGACCCTCATTTTCAGGCCATGCTGGCAGCGTGTGGGCTCCAGGTGTCCAGCATCACTTGGAGACTGCTGTTTCCCATGCCACTCGGAAGCCCTGGCCCGGAGGCCTTGCGCCAGCTCATCCTGTACAGGGCCCTAGAGAGGCGCTGCTTCCTTTCCCGCCCCTCATGCCTGCTGTGCAGCCCGAGTGGGCTTCATCTGATTGCCCTGGAACACCTCCTCTCACAGCCCCGGGATACCCTCAGCCGGGAGAAGGGAGGAGCAGACCTCTCTGTCCCTGAACAGAGCAGGCGAGGTACCTGGCTCCCCGGAATAAGCAACTGAGGCCAGGGATGGCTCCTCAGATCCCAGGAACTTCTTGGGAGACCATTCGTGCTCAGGGGGGCCCAGTGGCTGCCAAGGCTCACACTGTGAAGCTGGACAGCTCCAGCTGCTGTGCTCCCATCACTGACAGGGGTCTTAGGAGGTCCCCCTGCTATGGGTTATATCTAGATGCCCCGCCGAAGCCTCGTGTGTGCATACGTGGGGCTGTGGGTGACTGGATCATGGGGCTGAGATACCGATCCACGAATGAGTCCGCTGACAGACTATAGCCGATGTGATGTTGGGGGCGAATCCTGGTGGAGGAGGTCCCTGAGGGTGTGGCCTGGGAGGGTCTCTCTTCCTCCCTCTGCCCTTGGCCTGTTTTTCTGCTTCCCACTGCCATGCCATACCCCTCCCTCTCTTCATCCCCTTCCCTTTTGCGGAAGATCTATCTCCCTTCTTCCTATTAGCTTTTATTTTGCTCTCTATGTTTTGGGTTTCTCATTTAAGAGAAACCATGGGATATTTAAGATTGTCTGTCTGATTTATTTCACTTCACATTATGGTCTCAATGCATCCATATTCCTACAAATAACTCAAGTTTATCATTTTATGGCAAAATAGCACTGCATTGCATATAAATACCACATTTTCTTTATCCATGAATCATACTATTTTAAAGGTGTGGTTTGTGTGTTTGTTTGTTTGTTTTTATCTTTTTGAGACACGGTCTTGTTATGCAGTTCAGGCTGGCCTTGAGCTCACTTTGTAGCCCAGGCTGGTCTCGAACTTGCAATGATCCTCCTGCCTCAGCCTCCTGAGTGCAGGGATTACAGGCATGCACCACCACACCCAGCTATTTTAAAGGTTTATTTACCTACCCTGGCATGGTGGCACTTGCTTATAATCTAAGCACTCTGGGAAGTAGAGGAAGGAAGATTGCAAGATTTTGGGTGAGGCCAGCCTGTGCTTGTACACAATGAGATCCTGTTTTTTAAAAAATCATTTAAATATATGCATGTACTTATTTCCCCCACTTGGTATCATGGGATTTCTTTCACATTATGAGGGGCTCTCCTATACTTTTTTTTTCTCCAGTGGTTGTAGCAGTGATACTGGGGATTCAGTCCAGGGACAGTCTACCACTGAGTTACATCCCTACCCATTTTTTATTGGTTATTTTGAGACAACGGGGTCTCACTAAACTGCCCAGGCTAGGCCTGAACTTATAATTCTCTGGCCTTGGCCTCCTGAATAGCTGGGATTACAGGCGTACACCACTGCACCCTGCTAAACTGTTGTGTAGTTCTGGGGATCCAGCTGAAGGCCTCATGCATGCTAAGCGTGTGCTCTATCTCTGAGCGATACCCCTAGCCCTGTACCAATATATTTAATAGCTATATAGCACTGTGCATATGACTGCATCACAAATGCACTGTCATAGTTCATCTCTTTCTTTTTCTTTCTTTCTTTCTTTCTTTCTTTCTTCCTTTTTCTTTCTTCTCCCTATTATAAACAGCACTGCAGTGAGCACTGTATAGCTAAG
>NW_004955414.1:13884030-13894033 GCF_000276665.1 Chinchilla lanigera | reverse complement strand
TTTTTTTTTTTGAGACAGGGTCTTGCTATATAATTCAGGCTGAATTTGAACTCACTATGTAACTCAGGCTGGTCTACAACTCTCAGTGATCCTCCTGCCTCAGCCTTGCGAGGGCTAGGACTACATGGGTGCCCCACCACGCCCGGCTTTTTTCTATTTTCTTGTTCTCTCTCCTCTACTCCTTTTTGTATCTCTCCTCCCTTTCACTCTGGTCTTCTTACTCTCTGGCCCTTTTTCTCTCCTATGTCTCTGGTTTTTCCTTCTCTTTTTCCTTTACCTCTCAGTGTTTTTTTTCCCTGGAGTCCTGCCTTATGTCTGTCACTTTTCTCTTCAGTGGCTCTGTCCTCCACCCACCGCTCCTGTTGTGTGAATCATTATTTCTCTGGGGAGGTGAGTCAGCCAGCCCTTCCTTACTAGTATTTGATTTGAATGAAGGTGCGCTTGCTTACCCCAAAGCACAAAGCCAGCAGCCACAGAACTGGGAGGGGCCTGGTAAGCCGACGTGACCCAGGCATCTGGGCTTCCAGCACTGGGAGACACACAGCCCACCAAGCACTCCCCTGAGGATTTGTCACCCCAAGGGCCAGCACACTGTGCCTGATGACTCACCGGGCAGCCTCTGCGGGGGCGGCAGGCTGTGGGCAGGGACACCTCAGTCTATGAGGTTGCGTATGAAGCAAACCTGCTCCGTGGGCGGGATCAGGGCAGGATGCTGGAGGCGCAAGAACCAAGTTCCCCAGCCTGTGACCTCACATCAGTCCAGACTGCTGGCCAGCTGTGGTGGTGAACACACCCTGGGAGCCTGAGGCAGGAAGGTTTCGAGTTCAAGCCCAGCCTGGGCAACTTAAGGCCATAGCAAGGCCTCCTGCAAAGTGCAAAATAGAAAGGACTGGGGCTGTAACTCAGTTCAAAGGCTCTGGGTCCAATCTCCAGAACCACACGCACACACTGCACCAAACACAAAAAATAATAAAAATAAATAAATCCAGATTCCTGGGCCCCGATTTATCCCTATTAAATCAAATATCTGGGATTGGGGGGTCCATAATCTTCATGTTAAAGGTGATTGTGATGTACATGCCCGGAAGTATCTGTGTTCCATGAATCTCCCAGACAGCTGCCTCCAGCCTGAGGGGTCAGCGGTCCAAAGGAACACGTCCGGCTCGGTGAGCAAATGGACGCATCAGGGCTCCTGAGCAACAGAGCAGCGGACGACTTGCCCACTGCGGCACTAGGAAGTCGTGCCCCATCCCCTGCTACTTTTATAGGGCACTAATTAAAACACAAAAGCAGGATCAAAACCAAGAGTGGCCCTTGGGGAAAGCTGTGTGTGCTCCGTGCCCACCTCCTCCTATCAGGAAGCTCTACTGGTCTCAGCAAGAACTTTCTGGTCAAGGTGGTGGAATTCAGGAAACCGTGGTTACTTTAGCATTGTTTCTTCGGAGGATACGTTGCAGCTGAGTGGTGAGGCCATGGTTTAACATTAACTTTCCGCCTTGTAAGCTATGGGCAAAAAAATACGCATGCATCACTGCATGCTCTGACTGCTTGACACGGCTTAAAGAATACCGTTTCTTTCCCATCCCAGTATCACTTCCGAAGCCCACCTTAGGTACACACATATACTTATTTCATCCTGCCCCCACTTTCCACCAACTTTAATCTTTCATATTTATTAACTTTACCCAGAAGAAGTGTTTCCAACAACACTCAGGCTATGGACCCTGTCAGAGACATTACGTCAGTCCTCAGACAACACTCAGGTACACTTAGAGGTGAGACAGGCAACAGAGCCACCAGGACCTGATGGAAACATCCCTGGGATGATGTTTACATACGTCCTCTTCACATTCAAATCAAATATAAAAACCTCAGCTTTTCTTTTTTTGTTTGTTTTTTTTTGTTTTTTTTCCGGTACCTGGAATCGAACTCACGACCTTGCGCTTGCCAGGCAGGCACTGTGCTGCTCAGCTAAATCCCCAGCCTCTAAACCTCAGCTTTTCAGCCAAGCGTGGTGGTGCACACTTGTAATCCCCACACTCCGGAGGCTGAGGCAGGAGGATCACTGCGAGTTCGAGGCCAGGCTGAACTACAAAGCAAGACCCTGTCTCAAAAACAACCAAAAACTCAGCTTTCACCCTGACGGTGCAGTCCTCTCTTGGACTCACCTGTTGCCCTCCTGCAGCCCATCAAACACTTTACTTTTCTGTATCCCTTGACTGCTGATAAATTCTTTTACCACCTGCGGCACGGGCTGGCGCAAACAGGGCTCCAATGGTATGCGGTGACCTTGCTAGGCTGCAGTCTGACACAGCCCTGGCACCTAACAGGGGCCCACTGGACAGCTGGACAAGGACCCATTACAAGGTGGAGTTACTTTGGCTAGAGTTTGGAGGCCAATCCTCACAACAACATGTTATACTTTTTTTTACACTTTAAAAATGTGAAATGATTGATTTTGGTCTTTTTTTTTTTTTTTTTTTTCCGGTACCGGGAGTCGAACTCACAAGCTTACGCTTGCCAGGCAGGAACTGTGCCGCTGAGCTAAATCCCCAGCCCTAAAATGATTGATTGATTGATTGATTGCAATACTGGAAACGGAACCCAAGGTCTTTGCACTGCGCCATATCCTCTTATTTTTTGCTTTGAGAGTTTCACCAAGTTGCCCAGGCTGAGCTCTAATTTATGGTTCCCTGCCTCGGCTTCCCAGAAGGTGGGGATTGCAGGCATTCCCCGTGCTTGCCTCACAATTTAGCTAAGGGCCCAAAGAGAGACAACACCAGAGTCGCTGACGCTAAAGCAAACAAGAGACCGGGCCACCAGCGCAGGACTCCACAGGAGGGAAGACGGTTCAACCACCTCCAGGTCCCGGAAAACGCTGGAACCCTGCACATCACACACACCATACACACACACCGCTGCACACACACACCACACCTCAAACCAGCTAAAAAAGCACCGGCGCTACCAGTGCGGTGAGCGGATCTTGCGGGAGGAGACGTCCTCCCACCGCCGCCGCCCCTCGCCCTCAAACAGCCCTGAGCCTGCGGCTCTGGCGCTTCCGCTGGGGGCGCGGGACCCTGGAGGTTTGCGGCCCAGCTTGCACACAGGGGTGCGGCGGAGCCCGGGTCTGCGCCTGCCCGGCAGCGCCCCCTGCTGGCCCGAACCTCAGCGCCGACTGCGAGCTGCGCTAGGTTCGGCCCTCCCCTCCCGGAAGGCTCAGGAACGCAGCGGTGGGCCAGAGGCGACACTTGCGAGCCTCCTGAGAGCCTGTCCTGCGGGACAGATCTGGCCAGAAAGGTAGGCTGTGGGAGGATGAGGTTGGACATCAGGGGGTGAGGTAGGAAGAGGGAGAAAGAAGGTTTGGAAAACTTCCTAAGGCTTAGCATGGTGGCCCACACCTGTAATGCCAACACCTTGGGAGGCTGAGGCAGGAGGATCACGAGTTCGAGCCCAGCCTGGGCAAAGGCTCAGGGCTCAGTCCCAGTAACACCCCCCCACAAAGAGAGAGAAAAGAAAAGACAAGACAAACGGGAGACTTACTGTGGTTCTTGGGAGAGGGTGCAGGTCACTGATCATCAGAATGTCAGAACGCATCATTGCTATTTCACGCCTTTGAGCTTTGCTCAGACTGGTGTTTCCGCTTGGGAAGCATCCTCTCTCCCCAAGTACTTAGTGTAATAAAGAGTGAACATGAAAATATCCATGTATCCATTCCTCTGCTTGGGAAAATAAAACCTAACTCGTGTAAAGTATCCGTGTTCTCTGCCCTTGCCTTCTTCCCCCTCAGAGATGGCTCTTTAATATGGTTTTTCATTCCTGTGTATATTTTTATTTACTTCACATGCATTAATTGATAATATACAGCTGCTAGGCATGGTGGCTCACGCCTATAATCCGAGTGCTCCTGAGGCTGAGGCAGGAGAATCGTTGCAAGTTCAAGGCCAGCCTGGGCTACAAAATGGGCTCAAGGCCAGCCTGAACTGCATAGTGAGACCCTGTATCAAAAAGACCAAAAAAAAAAATGATAATATACAGCTATATCCTTTATTATATCTAGCAGCTCCTGTATATAGCCATACAGTGAGTGTATGGCATATTTACATTTATAGTGTTTAGTGTCTGTACTGCACATGTAGTGTGTATTCATGGGTGCATATATACCTACGTATGGAAAGGGAAACAAACTCTCCCACCTCACCCTGAATCTTGGGGGATTGACACCAGGGCTATTGCACTGTGCTTTTTATTTTTGAGGCAGGGTTTCCCTAAATCACTAAGTTGTCCAGGCTGGGTTCCAACTTGTGATCCTTTTGCTTTAACTTCCCAGACTGCTGGGAGTACAGACATGTGCCACTGTGTCTGTTTCTATGTCTCCCTAATATCCTGCATTTAAGATTATTCCCATGTTTTTCTACCTTGCTAACTTTACAAGGTTATTACTCTTCTGGAAGCTTCTCCAGACTCCCAGGCTGGGCCAGGCACCTCTCCTGCCTCTCTGCCTCAGCTCTTACACTTACCAGGCTCCTTTGAAATGGTTTAGCTTACTTGTCTGTCCTTCCCAGTGAGGCTCTGAGCTTCCCAGGAGCCCAGGTGATGCGTGCAGGTGGCCCCCTTTGCCAGCCCAGAACTTGGCACAGAGTGGAGAGCAGAGGTGACCTGCCTGTGTCAAGCAGGCCAGTGTGGCAGTGCGGCCAGGATAAGGCTTTGGACTTTCTAGCTGTGCTTGGTGAAATCTCTCCGGTTATCTGAGGACAAATGAAAGCTGGCAAAAGGATGCAGCCTTCCCCGTCCTGCTTCAGCCGAATCAGATTCTTCTCTCTCTGTGTTTTTATTTTTTTTAATTATTTTTATTTTTTTTGTCTTTTTGAGACAGGGTCTCGCTACGCAGTTCAGGCGGGCTTTGAGCTTACTTTGTAGCCTAGGCTGGTCTCGAACTCACAGCGATTCTCCTGCCTCAGCCTCCAGAGTGCTGGGATTACAGGCGTGCGCCACCACACCTGGCTTTCTCTCTGTGTTTTATTCATTGGTCTTCCTTGCAAAAATTTATTTGAATAAATATCATGGTTTGTGTAGTCTGTCTGCACATGCAAAGCGTGTGTTCTCCCACTGAGTCACGCCCCCTCCTGAGACATGTGTGACACGTTATCCCAGTGACACAAAGCTAATCTGAGGCTGGCGATGCTCAGTTGAGGGAGGAGTGGGGTCCTTGTACTGCAGCGAGACTGTGAGAGCAGGCGTCTCGGAGAAGCGGGAATAGGAGCCTGTCATGGGAAACCCTGTCTGGGAAGGAGAAGGTCCTTTGGGACTTCTGGGGCTGAGAGCCCGTGAGGGTTTGCATCTGCGTGTCCCTGAAGGCTGCTGTGTCGAGGCTTTTGGTGTCCAGTGCAGCGGTGGGAGGGGGTGCCTTGCATCACGAGGGCCCTGACCTCCCCCGAGGATGAACCCACTGACGGGTGGATGAGTACAGAATTTGACGGGCTGCAGGGAAGTGACGGAAGCAGGGGAGCAGGGCCGAGCTGAAGGCAGTGGGTCCTTGGGGCTGTCTCATCCCTAGTGCTCGCTCTCTTTCTGCCTCTGTCCCTCCTCGCCCCTCTCTCCCTTCTGCTGAGATATTCTCTGCCCTACAGGCCCAGCAACAACGGAGCCAGCTGCCTGTGGGCCCAACCCTGTGACGCCATGAGCTGAAGTAAACCTTTCCTCCCTGAGGTTGGTTTTCTCAGGGAGTTTGTCACAGTGGCAGAGAGCTGACGAGCACAAACCCCAGAAGGCCTGCAACAGTGGTGTCCCGAGGCTGTTTTGTGTATCTTGCTCTGGGTCTCCTCCATCCCCAGCCAGGCCTTTCTGGAGCTTGTCCAGCATGAGGAGGGTCCCCCAGCTGCTTCCGAGACTCAACTGGGGTCCCAGTCTCAGTTCAGACCCAGTCTCAGCTCTCCTGAGTGAGGGCAACTCAGTGCCCCAGAGCAGGAGGCAGCTGAGCTCCCCGGGTTCTGGGCTGGCACTGGAGGCCTGCCCGCAGCACCTCCTTCTGTGGCCCACGCTTTCTTGAGGGAGCTTGGCAAAACTGTGGAATGAAAACCAGGGAGAAATGGCTGGGAAACCCACGCAGGGAAGACAGAGCCCGTTTCCTTTCTTCATCCTTTGGGTCAGCAAGGAAGGAAACAGCCTTGTGCTCCTGAGGTGCTGAGACCGAGGGAAGTTAGGAGCTGGTTCTTGCCCTCCGGAGGACTCCGCCGATTGGAGATGAGGCGGACGTGTTTGTGGTGAGTGACAAGTCTTGTGTGCTCGCAATGACAGCATTAAGCCGGTGTGATGGTGCACACCTGTAATCCCAGCACTCAGTCCCAGCAGGAGGATCGCTGCGAGTGTGAGGCCAGCCTGGGCTACACAGTGAGTTCCAGGCCAGCCTGAACTGCACAGCAAGACCCTGTCTCCAAAAAACCAAACAAAACAAAACAAACTGTCACCGCCATGATCAAAACAAAAGCAGTGCATCTCGTAGCCTTCCAGTAAGTGGTGAGTCCCCCCGGGGGAGCATCTAAACACCACGGAGATAGAAGTTGAGTCTTGCAGCGGTGCAGAGGGCTCTGTGGGCCTCTCTTTCCTGCTCAGAGGTCCTGCAGGCCCAGGCTGGCCTGGAGCTCATTGCATCAGCAGGAGGCAGGACTGGCTTTTCCCAGAAGCAGGTGGGGATGTGATGGGGGAAGTTGGGCGTGGGGCGGGACGGGAAGCCTGCCAGCTTCCTGGGTCCACTCTGGTCAGCTTTCACACAGGGCCACAGCAGATTCTCCGAAGAGCAGACACTGGTAGTACTCCCAAGGAACCAAAGGCCTGGGCCTCCAGGGTGACCTGAGGCAGGTCACCTCACCTTCCCTCAACTAAAAGGCCTGTCACTCTCTCTGTAAATTCCTCTTCCTAGCTGGTTGTTTCACTCGTGATGCCTCCAAATTTTCCACTCAGAGGAATTGTGTTTTTCATCTTGAAAGATCCTCTATATGGCCCAAGTCTCCCGCTTTTTGTTACTGTTGTTCTGAGACAGGGTCTTGGCTTCGTAGTTTAGGCTGGCCTTGAACTCACTGTGTAGGCCAGGCTCACCTCAAACTCTAGGCAGTCCTCCTGCCTCAGCCTCCCAAATACTGAGATTACAGGTGTGTGCCTCTATGCCTAATTCCCTTACTTTCTAGTTTAGGAGACTGACGCTACAGAGGCCCAGTGACTTGTTTAAGGTTGTGCAGGAAGTCAGCTGTCCCTTTATTTTATTATTTTGAGATGGGTTGACAAAGCAGGGGCTTGGAGCACCCCCCGTATGGGCTGAATGGCTGGGTGTGTGGGTGGGGCAATTCACAACTACAAGGCTTCTGAGCCTTTTTTAGGTGGTGGTGGTAGTGCTGGAAATTGAAGTTAGGGCTTCACACGTACAAGGCAAGTGCTCTACCAGTGAGCTGTACCCCCAGCTCTTGATTGTTTGTTTATAGTACTGGGGATGAAACCCAGAGTCTTTGCACCGAGCTACAAGCCCAGCCTTTTAAAAATGTTTTTATCAGCTGGGTGTTGTGGTGCACGCCTGTAATCCCAGCACTTGATCCCCAGCAGCAAAAAATACAAAAGGGAGGGATAGCTGAATAACCTGGGCCCATAGAGAGTACGTGTGTGTGTGTGTGTGTGTGTGTGTGTGTGTGTGTGTGTGTAAAAATCATTTTTAAACTGGAGGGCTTGCAGGCATGGTGGTGCACCCCTGTGATCCCAACACATGGGAGGCTGAGGCAGGAGGATTAAGGTGAATTTGAGGCCAGCATGGGCTATACAGTGAGACCCTGTCTCGAAAAACAAAAACAAAACTGGAAAGTTTTGTTTTGTCCCACCCTCGGGCTGAGTCCATTCTGCAGCTGCCTAGCCTCGGGCCCAGCCAGGGTTACTTGGGATCTGGCAGCCACACTGGCTCATCTTACTTCAGCATTCACACGTGTTCCTGGCCTGGCCTGCAGGGGCCTTGACCCCAGTCCATCTTGAGCCAGTTCAATTTGCCCAGCTTGGGGCATTCAGGGTGAGGCCAGAGGCAGCTCTGCTGAGGCCATCCCCAGAGGCAGCTCCCAGGGGGTTGGGGTGGGGAGACTTGGGAAACTAAATGATAACTTCCGTTACTGCCCCCACCCCCACTAAACCTCTTTTACTGGGATTTTCCACCTGCAAAGGCCCAGCTAGAACAGATGTGGTGTCTGTTTGTTTGTTTGTTTATTTGTTTTGTTTTGGAGACAGGGTCTCACTATGTAGTTCTGGCTATCCTTGAACTCACTATGTAGCCCAGGCTGGCCTCGAGGTGATCCTCCCTGCCTCAGCTTCCCAAGAGGTGGGATTATAGCATGTGCCACCATGTCTAGTTTCTTTTTGGATGTTTTTTTTTTTTTTTGAGACAGCCTTGCTATGTAGCTAGCATACAGTTAGCATACTAGCTCCTGCCTCAGCCTCCCAAGTTCTGGGATTACAGGTATGAGCTGCCACACCTGACAGGCATCTCTGAGAGCAGGATAACAATGCAGCCCCTGAAAAGACCCTGCGCCTCCCCTTCTTGTCTCCTTCTCTTCCTCACCCTAGACCTTGCCTGAGTCTGTCTGTCCCCTTAGAAGTCCTTGTCTGTCTTGCTAGGTGTGGTGGCACACGCCTATAAACCTCAGGACTCTGGAGGCTGAGGCAGGGGGATCGAAGTGAGTTCAAGGCTGGCCTGGGCTACATAGTGAGCTCAAGGCAAGACCTTGTCTCAAAAGCCCAACAAAGAAACAAAGAGAACTCCTTGTCTGTCTTCTAATGGGACACATGCCGGCCACACTTTACCCAGACTCTTCTTGCTGCCAGAGACGTGGGGAAATCTGGTCTGCAGCCTGAGGGCTGGGCAGCCCTGGTCACCGAGACCCTGTCTCTCCTGCCCAGGCCTCCTGTGCTCCGCATGCATTTGTTCACATGACTCATTTAGTCACCAGTTGCTAATTCACTCACCGTCCCTTCCCCAGAACACTCGCTCACCCACTCCTTCCTTCCCCCTCATTCAAGCCAGACGCCTGTCTGGACAGACTGGCCTCACATGGGATTGAAATGCACAAATAGTGGCTCATGGTGGGGCAGGCCTATGTACCGACACAAGAGAGGCAGAGGCAGGAAGATCTTAAGTTTCAGCTCGGCTTGGACTATACAGGGAGTTCAAGGCTGGCCTGGACTGTATACAGAGATGTTGTTTTGAGAAAGTAAAAATTAATAAAATAAAATCAAGTAACTTATTATACACATTCCCATAAATATATGCATACTTTATTATAATTATAAATAAAATAAAATAAAATAAAATAAAATAAGATGCACACACAGAAGCAGAACAACACAGCCAGGCACAGGGCCATGTACCTGGAAGTAGCCCCCCAAATCTGCAGGAAGAGCTTAACAAAGAACAGCAGTCTAGGCTTTATGGATTAGGTAAGGGAGGTTTGGGGTGCCCCAGGCCACTGGGCAAAAGAGGCAGGAGGCAGCTGTTTCTGGGTGCTCCTGCTTGTCCCTCGGGCCAGAGTCAGCTCTGTCACAGCCCTGACCACAAGCAGAACACCGTGTTTCCCAGTTCTCAGCGGTGACCCTAGGCTGGGTTAAAATTGCACAAGCTAAGGAGGAGAGTGAACTCCTTAGTGCCCAGGGTGTTGATTCGAGTTACACAACCAGGGCTGTGAAACCTTCCCTTGAGAGGTTTCCAAACCTTTCAGGTTATAGTGTGGATACAGGCGTCAGGCGCCGCCTTATACCACAGGCAGGTCTGCGGGCAGCAGCAGAACCTATAGTGTCCATAGTCTCCAGCTGTACTCACCGCTCTGCAGTCCTGGATATTTGACTAGAACAGACACACCATTTCCTTGGGGAAACACCATTTTCAAACACTTGAAATTTTTTCCCAGTAAATTTCAAAACCAAACAGTGTTATAGGGCTAAAAGTGATGTAAATGCTTGCTTACATAATCTAGTAAATTCT
>NW_004955414.1:13848158-13883565 GCF_000276665.1 Chinchilla lanigera | reverse complement strand
TGTAGTGTAGGCTGGCCTTGAACTTTCTTTTTTTCTTTGTCTTTTTGGGACAGGGTCTCACTATGCAGTTCAGGCTGGCCTCGAGCTCACTTTGTAGCCCAGGCTGGTCTCAAACTCGCAACGATCCTCCTGCCTTATGATTGTTATGAGTGTGTTATTTTATGCAAATACTTTACCCTGCTGACTGACTGGAGTGATACTGGGCTCATGCATCTGCTAAGAGTTTTGTTTGAAATAAAGCATGGGGTAGAAAAGCACCCCCCACGTAGAAGACCTCCAGGACATGAGCATGGTCCAACACTTTCTTCTCACTGGGCTTTGGCTCCAGCATCCATGCTCTTTGCCCCACACCAGGCTGTTTGATTCTGTGGCCCTCTTCCCTTGTCCATTTTACAACTGAGGCCAGGTTGAAGAAGTGGGTGGTGTGCTTTAGGAGGCCACCCCAAGCAGGCAGCAAGCAGCAGCTTGACCTCAGGTAACCCAATAGAATGACCGATCGTCCTAGGGTCAAGTGCACCAGCTGCCAAAGGGAAAAGCTTCCCTCGAACTGGCATTGCAAGCAGCTGCAGGAAGAGCTGGGCCCTTGCTGAGGCAGGGCGTGGAACTGAAATGACCCCCAGAAGGTTGGCAGGTCTGTCCCTGGGCAGACGGATCACCAGATACGGACGTCAGGGCCCAGACTCTGGAATTGGCTTAGAGCTGTGTCAACCCAGCGGCTGGGTCTTGGCATCCTTTCAATCTGCCGTCTGAGCCAAAGCCTAGAAATAGTGCTGGGGCAGCCTGGCCGGCTCAGTGTGCAAGAGGAGGCAGCCATGCAGGTGCTCAACAAGCGCTACCCCAAGAACTGCCTGCTGACCGTCATGGACCGGTACTCAGCCGTGGTACACAACATGGAGCAGGTGGTGATGATCCCCAGCCTCCTGCGGGACGTGCAGCTGATCGGGCCTGGGGAGCAGGCCGAGGCCCCCGATCTCTACACCTACTTCACCATGCTCAAGGCCATCCGTGTGGAAGTGGACCACGGGCTGCTGCCGAGGGAAGAGTGGCAGGCCAAGGTGGCAGGCCGCCAGGCCGACAAAGCCGAGAACGAGGAAGCTGTCGCCGTGGAGGCTGAGGAAGAGAGGAGCTCCAGAGAGGTGGACCTGGAAGCCCAGTTCCATCTGCACTTCTCCAGCCTGCACCATATCCTCACCCACCTCACTCTGAAAGCCCAGGAGGTGACGAGGAAGTACCAGGAAATGACAGGACAGGTCCTGTAAGGCCTCCAGCTCTGAGGAAGGTAATGGTGGCCATGCTCGTGGGTCAGAGTCCATGGAGGGACATTCCCTGGGAACCTGGTGGGAGAGTGACAGTTTAGCTCTTGGACAGTACTGGGCCTGCCTTCTGACCCTTCCGACCCAGTATTGGTGAGTAATGGTGGGAGGCAAGGCAAGGTGCCAGATGCTGTAATCCCGGCACTCGAGATGCTGAGGCAGGAGGATCGCCTTGAGGTTTGAGGCCAGCCTGGGCTACATAGTAAGTTCAAGGCCTACCTAGGACTACATAGTGAGACCCTGTCTCAAAACAAAAACAAAAACAAAAACAAAACCCTGATTACAGCTATGGACCCTGCAGTTCAGGTTCATAGACACACAACTACATTAGCTTCAGGGGAGATACCATCCACAAAGCCCGTCTGACTCCTAAATGAACCTTCCACTGTCATGTGCTAGGAGCTTTGAGTACACATTGAATGTCAGCACAGCTTCTAAGTGCTTGACACAGAATTCTCACAATAGCCAGATGTGATGGTGCACACCTGTAATCTCAGCACCCTGAGAAGTGGAGGCAAGAGGATCAGCAGTTTGAACCCAGTCCGGGCAGTTTAGTGACTTTTTGACCCTGTCTCAAAAGAAAAGACAAAAGGGATGGGGATGGAGCTTAGTGCAAAGCTCCTTAGCACTGGAAACAAAACCTCACCGTAATTCTACAAAGATGAGTTTATTATTTCCGTGCTACATATGAAGATGTAGTTACTTAGGTATGCACTGTGAATCCCATGTGAGCATGGCATGCTTTTCACTTTTTCAAGTCATGGAAAATTACCTTTTTGCTCATAATATTTTGTTTTCTTGTTTGTTCCTTTTTGTTTTTTATTTTTTTCTTCAGGTACCAGGAATCAAACTTACAACCTTGTGCTTGCCAGGCAGGCGCTGTGCCACTGAGCTAAATCCCCAGCCCCTTGTTCCTTTTTGTTTTTGAGACAGGGTCTTGCTTTGTAGTCTAGGCTGGCCTTGAACTTGCTGTGTAGCCCCAGGCTAACCTAGTACTCACCATCTTCCTGCCTCAGCCTCCCAAATTTTGGGATTACAGCTGTGCATCACCATGCCCAGCGGCAAATTATATTTATATGGCACATCTGGGGATATAGCTCGGCTCAGCACCTGCCTGGCAGGTACATGATCCTGAGATTGATTCCCAGTACAAAAAAAATTTCAACTATATTTATATGGCACATGGGGGTACGTATGTGAGGCTTCCCACAGCATTCCTGCAATAGGCAGAGTGGCAACCAGCCAAACAGAAATCTGAAGGATCACTGTCTTGGCGCGTGAAGCCGTGCTAAGCACACAGGTGTGCGCTGCTGCGTGACGTATGCCTGTGTGCTGGGGTCTGAGCCCATACATCCGTGTGGGAGGGGCTGGGGTTGTGAAGTGTGAAGGAGCAGCGACCTGACCAGCAGGTATTGGCACAGGGTAGGGGTAGGAAGAGGGCCTGGCCCAGCCATCTGTGGGTCCCTTGTGGGTAAAGAGAATCTAGACCATCGCACCTGCCAGTTTTGACCCTGTGCCACCTGCCAGCCCTGCCCCCACAGACCGGCTGCAGCAGTTACAAACCACATCTGTGGCTGTTGGAATCCCCAAACCACCTGGTGCTTATGTGTGGACAAGATTTGTATTCCTGGCTTACTGTAAGGAAATTAAAGTCAGGAAAGTGAAGTGAGTTGCCCAAAGTGACAGTTAGAGGACAAAAGCGAGACAGAGTTAGAGGACAGAAGCATGACTGGCCCCAACTTCAGACTTGAGTGTTCTTTGCAGGATACCCATTCTCTGCTGCCCTCATGAGGGGGAGGGGACACGGACACCCCCACCCATCCACAGACCTGCGGAGCTCTGTTCCAGGGCTTCCCAGCCATCCTTCCCTTCTCCAGCCTAGGTCTAACTGTCCACCGCAAGCCCATTCCTCTCCCCTGTGGCTTCACCCTGCCTTGCAGAGGTGGTTCTGGAATTTAACTGGGAGGCTGAGGCAAAAAGATCACAAATTCAAGTCTATCCTGCATGGACGATTTAGCAAGGCCTTGTCTCAAAAAAAAAAAAAAAAAAAAAAGCCAGGTGTGGTGGCGCTTGCCTGTAATTCCAGCTCCCAGGAGGCTGAGGCAAGAGAATTGACACAAGTTCAAGGCCAGCCTGGGCTACACAGTAAGTTCAAGGCCAGACTGAACTATATATTGAGACCATGTTTCAAAAAAAAAAAAAAAAGAACTCTGCCCCCCAACGCTGGGGATGTATTCAGTGCAGAAGCCCTGGGCCCCACCTCCAACTCACGCACAGGCAAACCGGGGTTCTTTCCTTGGCTCTGCATTGTCCTAGACAATCTCTGCCTCTGTTTCTGCGAGTGAAATGCAGAGGGGAAATGAGTGGTCCCAGCTGATAGTGTGTGATTCTCAGTTGAGTGCTGCCACTTTCCTGGCGGCAGCAGCATCAACTTTTTCACCACGTTCCTATGTCAATGGGCCTGTGACAGTACTTTGAATTTATACTCCCTCGGCATTAACATTTTTCTGCACTCTGCAGATCACGCCACACAAGAGGCAGCCTCTGGGACGAGGACCCACAGTGATTCGTCAGCCCTGCGAGCAGAAAGGCCTGGACCTGTAGCTGTGCAGGCCAAGTTGGCCCAGGATGCTTCCCTACTTCCCTGCAAGCTCCAGTTTGCGGACTCGTCACTGGCTCACCTTAGGGTGTTTGTCGCTGCTTAGTTCCTTTCCCTCCTTACCAACGTGGGGTGGTGACCAGTGGTTCACGAGCACCACCTGTCCAGTGTGGGATCGCAGAATGAGCAGAATGTCAGCACAGGACCAGTGTTCACGTCCCTCCTGTGGGGTGTCATCCCATGGGATGTCAGACACGGTCACCCACCAGGGCCTGAATCCCCCCTCACACAAATCGGGAGTCTGAATCTACCTCACAAGGTTACAGAAATGAAACAAGACGAATCAAAAGTACCTGGCATGTGAGAGCTATTGTAATAGGCTGATTTTTTTCTCACCCTGTCCTATGTATCTGCTCTAGTCCTTGCTGTTTTACAGAACTAAGAAGTAACAGAGGCCATTGCAGTAAGTGGCTCACCCTGCTGTACCTGCTCAACCCTGACTAAACAGATTAACTATAAATAAACGTATTTATTGTAGTAGCAATTTAAGAAAAAAAAATGCCTTGTATTTGTGTATTTTTCTTCTGGAGGGAGGGGCATGGAGGATGTTTGATGCAGGCCCTGCCTATGTAGTCAAGGCTAGCCTTGAACTCACTATGTAGCCTAGGCTTGCACTCACAGCAATCCTTCTGCCTCAGCCTTCCAAACAATGAGATGACAGGCATGTGCCACTGTGCCTGGCACTTTATTTTTAAAGCACCTTGTCTGACATGATTCCATTTTTTTCAAGTAGCACACTAGTGATAATTTGATTTTGCCCCTACTTACATTCATACTGCCACCCAATTTGAAATCATGTATACAATTTTAGTAATCTTCAAAAACCAACCTGATTATGAAATGTGAGTTTGAAAACAAAAGCTATTTGGAAAGCATTTGGATATAAAAAAAAAACCTCCTTCCACACAGGTGTGGTCTTTTATTTCTAATTGTACCAAGCCCCATCATAGACTAGCTATGGAACCCTTTCCCCAGAATGATCCATCGAAGAGCAGACCTTTATGCAGTAGCAGTTTTAATCTTTCTCCCTATCTCAAGTCTCCTTCTAAATCACACTCTATTTTCGCAGAGCTCAGAAATAGACCTGATCGTTGCTCCTTAAAAACCCTTTCATGACTTCTCAATATGTATAGGATCAAAATTAGTCTGGTACCCTGGCTGGCCTTGTGTCTGCCTGCACTAGACAGGAGCAGACAAACCTTTTCTGTAAAGGGCCAGACATTAACTATTTCAGGCTTTGGAAGCTGTGATAACATGAAACAACACATAAACATAGTTGTGTTGCAATAAAACTTCATTGGCAATGGGACATTTTTTCTCAAGAGTTGAAGTTTTCCTAACCTAACCTGGAACTCGTTCCATTTCATTTATTTTCTGTAGTATTAGGAACTGAGCTCAGGGCCTTGTGTGTCCTAAGGAAACATTCACACCAAGCCTCATCCCAGTCTCCAAAAGCCATCTAAAAATCTTTCAGAAATCTTCTTAAAACTAGGTGAAGGGAAACTGGCTGTCTGCTATTTACTGTTTTGCTTACAATAAAAAAGGAGTCAGAGTACTCATAATAATCATTTTAATTGTAGCACAGAGATTAACATCAACCTCGGTCATGGAAACATTCCATGAAATTCAGAAATAACAGGTCTTGATTAAATGAAGTGTTTTGAAGACTTCAACGAACTGGATAGAATTCTTCATGAATTTCACTGTAAGTTTTCTTATCTATAAAGGAAAGATCACAAAAATTTATTTTGAGATTATCTTTAAGAAATTACATTTCTTCAGGGTGGACTGTAGCTCAGGGTAGAGTACTTGCCTAGCATGCACAAGGTCCCTGTACCACAAAATAAATTTTAAAATTTATATTTCCTAGCTGGGTATGGTGATACATGACTGTAATCCCAGCACTCAGGAGGTTGAGGCAAGAAGATCGCCATGAGTTTGAGGTCAGCCTGGGCTATACAGTTCAAAGTTCAAAGTTCAAACTGTAAGTTCAAAGTCAGCCTGAACTACAAAGCAAGACCCTGCTTCAAAAACTAAAACAATATATATTTTTTCCTAAAATACAAAAATGAAGAACAAATTTTTTTTGTCTTTTTGAGAAGGGTTTCACTATGTAGTTCAGGCTGGTCTTGAACTCACTTTGTAGCCCAGGCTGGATTCGAACTCACAACAATCCTCCTGCCTCAGCCTCCTGAGTGCTGGGATTAGTTTGAGAGTTTTTGCCTATTTTTTTTAAGACCCCTTAGTTGTTTGTTTATTTATTTGCTTGTACTGGCAATCGAACTAAGGACCTTGTGCTTGCCAGGCAGGCACTGTGCCCCTGAGCTATGTCCTTGGCCCAAACAATCTTACTGACAAGAGACTTGCTATGTCTGCATCCCTCCAAAATTCCTTATGTTAAAACCTACTCCCCAGTGCTATATAGCATTAAGAGAGGAAAGGTTGGCTGGGTGTGGCAGTACATGGCAGTAACCCAGGCACTCTAGGTCAAGTTTGAGTTCAGCCTGGACAATTTAACAATTTAGTGAGACCTTGCTTCAAAATTTAAAAAAAAAAAAAAAAAAAGCTAAGCATGGTGGCACACGCCTGTAATCCCAGCACTGAGGCAGGAGGATCACTGTGAGTTCAAGGTCAGCCTGGGCTACAAAGTGAGTTCAAGGCCAGCCTGAACTACATAGTGAAACCCTGTCTCAAAAAAACACAAAAAGGCTGGGATGTAGCTCAGTGCAAAAGCCCTGGGTACAGTCTCCAGTACTGACACATTACAAAACAAAACAAAAGTGAAGCCCCTGGGAGGTGACTGGGTCATGAGGATCAAGCCCTTATAAACAAGGTTAGCATCTGTTGCACAGGAGGGTATCATAAATGAGACTAGAGGGGGCTTGTGTGTCCTTCCACCCTGTGAGAGCACAGCAAGATGCCATCTATGAAGCAGAAAAGCCCCACCAGAGCCTGAAAACGTTGGCCACCTTGATCTTGGACTTCCCAGCCTCCAGAACTGTAAACAACAAACTGATATAAATGACATACTCTAAGGTGTTATGTTACCGCAGCTCAAATAGATTAAGTGAAACTCCTAAGCCTTTCTTTATTTTCTCATCCTCAACTGTGGCTTGGCACTCGCTGATACATTTTGTTTCATGAACTGTGGTGACATCCAGACAGCTAGGATTATCCTGGCTGGAGCGGTGCAGAAAGGGATAAAGAGGGAGGGCTCAGGTCTGCTAGGACAGCAGCTGCTGTGGGTAAGCTCCCTACGCCCACTGTCACCGATCTACTATTTGCAGAAACAGCCCACACGGGCACAAACTTCTACCGACAGAGGCAGCAAGCGGGAATGTCTGTTCTCTGCAAGGATCCAGGAGTCTCCGTGCTGAGGACTAACTGCTCAGCCCTGGTGTCACTTCTACAAATCAGTATTTCCAAGAGTCCTCCAAGCTCAACTAGTCAGTGGTTTTGGATGTTCCCCACCTGACCCACCGTAAATATCACATATGTGACTAAAGTTCATGGGAATATTATAGAGTAATGGAGTAATCAAATTTTAGAGCTTAAGAGAGGCTTCAGGATCATTCACTCAGCCTAGTGAAACTGAAATGCTTTGTATTACACATTTATATGAACAGGAAAATCATTTTACACAGGAAAATCTATGTAAAACCTGTTTATATATATAAGTTCAAAATCTTCCTATATTCATTTCCATATGAATGTCAAACACTCTGAGGCCCTAGGAAGACAAAAATGTTCCTAGTTAGCCAGGGACAGTAGTACATGCCTATAATCCCAGGCACTCAGGAGGCTGAGGTAGCAGGGTCACAAGTTCAAGGTCAGCCAAGGCAATTTAACAACACCCTATGCAAAAATAAAACCAAAAAAACCCCGAAAGAGCTGGGGGAGAAGCACAGCAGTAGAGGACCCCAGGGGCAGTTTCCAGTACCACCATCATGACAAAATTGTCCTGGTAACTTAAATTCCCAGCCTAGAAGAGCGCCCACCTTGTGTGCCCATCTGTGCTGTACCTGCTCTTCCAGTGGCAAGAAGACGCACGTAACAATGAGGGAACTACCGTCTGTAGCTGGTGAAGGCTTCAGTGACATAAAATCTTAAGCAGGAATTTGCTCCATGGACAGGGTGGAAATAGGGCCAAGAGCACCACTGGCCTGTGCACCCCCACTTACTCCTCTACCCCTCCCCCCAGCACACGGCAACACCGACAGACAACTGACGGGAGACAGAGCAGGATTCCCATCTGTTATTTGTACACGATGCTATGTGCAGGATCTGGGCTAAAGGCTGGGGAGGTAAAGAGGAAGCTACTGTCCAGGGAGAGACACGTGTGTGTATAATGTGGAAAATAAAAAGGAATGGCCCAAGTGTACCTCAGCCTGGGGAAATGATTACCTCAGTCTGGATTTTATTACCTCAATAGGGATTTTATCCTGTAGGCAACAGATAGCATTTTGTTTTGTTTTGTGGTCCCAGAACTTGAACTCAGGGCCTCCTGCTTGCCAGGCAGGCAGTGCACTGCTGAGCTACATCCCCAGCCCCTGTTTTGTTTTTTTTGAGACAGGATCTTGCTATGAGATTCAGGCTGGTCTTGAACTCAAAGTGATCCTCCTACTTCAGCCTCCTGAGTGCTGTCATTACAGGTGTGTCCACTCTGCTCAGTTTAACAGATAGTATTTTAAGCCAAAAGGAGTGATCAGATTGTTGCTAGCAGAAATAAAACCAAGCTGGATGTAGTGGTGCAGGCTTGGAATACCAGCACTTTGCATGGATGCCAGGAGGACTGCAAATTTGAATGATCTGCCTCTGGAAGGCAGAGGGAATGTGACTTTTATTTGTTGTCCAAGAGATACAGAAGTACTCAGTCAAAAACTGACTATATGGGGCTGGGCGTGGTGGTACACATCTGTACTTCCAGCACTCAGAAGGCTAAGCTACACAGCAAACTCTGTCTCAAAAAAGTGAAACAATAAAAATACTGAATATACAAATTTAAGAGATTCTGATCTAGTGGATGCACCTGGAAAATATAATGTTGAGTGAAATGAACCATACATATAAGTTTAAATACCATATGATATCTCTTATTTGAGTACGGCGAAGTACAAACAAATTAATAGGATGGATAGAAGGAGACAGGGAGATGGATCTCTTGCAAGTGGAAATGTGTCAAAGAGACCCAGGGTGAGGGGAGAGAGCGAGGGGAAGGAAGCAGAATAAGGGCGTGCCTGTACAGGAACCTGATGATGTCAGTGCATGAAAACATCATACACTGTAAACATGAGCTACGATCAATTATATCAACAAGAATGAGAATGAGGAAAGTGAAAGTAGAGGAGGAAGGAGGGAGGAAGGGAGGGAAAGGGATTAAAGAGAAATGAAAGGGTCAGGGATGTAGCTCAGCGATGCGGCACTTGCCTGGCAATCGTGAGGTCCGGAGCTCAATTCCCAGTACCCTGCCCCCCAAAAGGGAGTCACAAAACATAGAAAGTGCCTGAAACCATGGATAAGATTAACCAGCAAATATGATACAGAGTAGTTTTCTACAATTAACTTGAAATACCTTTCTCAGGAAAATCCTCCGGATGTGATTTCATATATGCAAACATGTCATGATCCCTGATGGCATACATATAGTCTTGCCGTTTTAGAAGGTAATATCCAATAAACATAAAGGAAGTAACATACAGAAGCTGGCGATGCACACCTGAAATTCAAATGACAAATCCCAAAGAAAGTAAAAATCAGCCAATGTACACAAAGAATTACATTTTTACATTTTAGATATATAACTTATTGTTATGGTATTCCTAACATTCTTTTAAAACAAAAAAGGCTTTTCGAGCTGGGCGTGGTGGTGCACGCCTGTAATCCCAGCACTCAGGAGGCTGAGAAAGGAGGATCTTTGAGTTTGAGGCCAGCGTGGGTTACAAAGTGAGCTCAAGGCCAGCCTGAACTGCATAGTGAGACCCTGTCTCAAAAAAACAACAAAAAAAAAAGCTTTTCTACTTTACACAGCCTTAACTGACCTTGACCCTGAGATATCCCACGCCTTAAGGAAATGTAGCAACTATGAAGAGCAACATTAACTCTGCAAATATAATTACCAATAGAACCCAACTTTCTTGTTTTGAGACAGGGTCTCGCTGTGCAATTCAGGCTGGCCTTGGACTCACAGTGATCTTCCTGCTTCAGCCTCCCGAGAGCTGGATTACAGGCATGCGCTACCATGCCTGGCAAGAACCCAACGCATTTTAAATTTAGGTTTTATAAAACACTTACTGGAAGAATGGAGATATGAAAAATCCTAGACTAAGAACAGGCAGCCGGTCATGGTGCTACGCTTTTGTCATCCTAGCACTCGGTAGGATAAGGTAGTAGTGTGATTTTAAATCCAGCCTAGGACCCATAGTGAGACCCTGCCTCAAAAAAAAAAACAGCCTGGGCATGGTGGCACACACCTGTAATCCCAGTACTTGGGAGGCTGAGGCAGGAGGATCACTGCAAGTTTGAGACCAGCCTGGGCTACAAAGTGAGCTCAAGCCCACCCTGAACTGCAGACTGAGACCCTGTCTCAAAAAGACAAAAAAGTTTTAAAATTTAAAAAAAAATAAAGAAGGGACAAGAAAAAATGGAAACAAAGTTTTTATACATAAGGAGGGGGAAAGAGGTTAAAGAGAGGGGTGGGGAATGGGAAAAAAAGCAGCAGCAAGATACACCATGTGCAAGTACAAATTATGATGAATATTATCATTATGTATATGCAAAATGTACCAATAAAAATTTTAAAAAACACACACACACAAAATCATCCCATTTCTAACAGCATGGAATTCTGTGATACTAATCCTACTCAGGAGGCTGATGTAGGACGGTTGCTTGAGCCCAGGAGTTTGAAGACAGCCTGGGCAACAAGTTGTCTTTAAAAAAATAAAGAAAGACAGAAAGAAAAAGTCACCCTACTATGAGACTGGGTCAAATCACATGGCCTGGGGAGTCAGAATTGAAAGTCTGAAAGTGAGTTCATGTGTGTGAACCTGATACATGGAAAGTATTTACAAAGTTTTACTGCAAGTTGAAGTTTCTAACTATGTCCCAGAATTCTTCCCGCAGTCATCTCATCTTGTCACACATGTTCATTTGGGGAATTTATTTACTGCTATAGTCTTTACTATTCATGTGCTAATGATCCATAAGTATGTCCAACCTGAACAATTATGCTGAGTAACACATATACCCCGAATGTTTGACAGACGTATTAACACGGATTCTCTAAACACAACACCTTTCTTTCCTTATTATACCTTTTTCCTATCTCAGAAAATGACAAGATCATTTGCTAAGGAATCTAAGTCATAAACACAGTAATCATTTTTGCCTCCTCCCACTAGGGAATGGAACCCAGGGTCTCCATTCATTTTTATTGTTTGTTTATTTATTTATTTATTTTTGTCTTTTTGAGACAGGGTCTCGCTCTGCAGTTCAGGCTGGGCTTGAGCTCACTTTGTAGCCCAGGCTGGTCTTGAACTTGCAAAGATCCTCCTGCTTCAGTCTCCCGAATGCTGGGATAACAGGCATGTGCCACCATGACCTGCATACATTTGATTTTAATCCTTTGTTAAAATGTAATTAATTAATTAATTAATTTATTTTTGGTACTGGGAATTGAACTCAGGACCTTGCACTTGCTAGGCAGGCACATGTGCCACTGAGCTATATGCCCAGCCCTAAATTTTAATTTTGAGACAGGGTCTCACTATCTCACTAAATTTCCAGGATGGGCTTGAACTTGTGATCCTCCTGCCTCAGCCTCCCAAAGTACTATAATTACAGGCACGTATGACCAAAAAAGTGATCATCGGCTGGAGATATAGCTCAGAGGCACAAGCACCTGCCTGGCAAGCACAAGGTTCGATTCCTGATACTAAAAAAACCAAACAAGTGATCATACTTTTTTTTATGGTGGTACTGGTTCTGGGAATTGAACCCAGGGCCTTTGCACTGAGTTACATCTCCAGCCCTTCTACATTTTATATTTTGAGACAGAGTCTCACGAAGTCCCTAAATTGTCCAGGTTGGGGTCTAACTCGCAATCCTCCTGCCTCAGTCTCCTAGAATACTAGGATTCGAGGTGTATGCCACTACACCTGGCTAATCATCCTTTATTCTAATTCCTCTCATATCTAGTTACGGAGTCCTATCAACCTTACCTGGTGAGTATCTCCTCTCCTTGATTTAGGGGAGCTCTCTCACTTGCACTATCTGATCTCCCTGTCACACCAGTCATTCCCTCTGATCCTAGCTTGTATTCTGTCACTAGGAATCTAACTAAAATGCAAGCCTATCATGTAGTCCCTTGTACCCTTCAATGTTGTCAAAAAGGAGTTCAACTCCTGAATACGGCCATTCGTGAGCCAACTCTTACCTTCCCTTTCTGACACTTCCTGGTATGTACACTGCATCCAGCAATACTCAACAACCCTGAATTCTTCACATAAAACTTTCACGCTTAAAATACCACGAACTTGTTGTTTCTGTGCCCAGCGAGGACATCATCCTTCAGGACTCAACTCAGAGTTGAGCTGATATCAATTCCTCTAAGAAATATCCCCATTTCCTAGAGTTAAAAGGATGAATTCATCTTTTTTGGGGGGTGGAGCGGAGTACTGGGAATCAAACTCAGGCAGGCGCTGCACTGTTGAGCTATATCCCCAACCTGAATTCACCTTAATTACTATGTAAGTTACTACAGTAATTCATTTGTTTCTATCATTAGGTAAAGCCAATACTTGATTCATGTTTACATAGCACTTAATACATATAAATATGCAATTTTTGGTCATCTGTATTTAGGTAACTGGACTGGCAAGTGGCTAATATTCCATTATTACCCAGAGAATGCTCATACTCTCTAGGACAGAAAATCCATCATCTTCCTCTTTCCTCACTTCTTTACCTCTCTTACAAACGTCATTTATGTGTCACATTCGCTACCCTAGGAGCATAAACTTGTACCATAATTTGGTTCTTAACTGGTACGGCCATCTGGACTGTAAGCCTCTGGAGGGCCGTGTTTTGCACTTCTCTTGCAATCTAGCTACACTTACTCATTTCATAAGTAGTTATTTTATTGTATTCTATTCTACTATATGCCAGACACTGAACGAGACAAACGCCACATGCACTCAATAAATGCCAAAAAGACAATGATTTCAAAAGTCTTCAGCATCTAAATTTTCCAAAGGATTTAGGGAAGTTCAGGAAACTCAGGAACTTGGAACTAGTTTTTGCTTTATAAACTAGGCTTTGCTTTATAAACATTATCTTCTCTGGTTTTGAGTTAGAAAACTTACTTAAAATCAAGTGGCTTACAAGGACGAGGGTAGTATCAAATCCAAAAGCACAAGCCCTTAGCTACTTGGCTTTTCTGTCTCCTGGAAAGGCTACACTGACAAAAATGTGAGATTAAGCAGTACACACCTCCATATTTTAGACTTACTTCCTCTGCAACATTCTTCCTCCCATCTGTATCTCTTTTTGTGCTCCCAAAGCACCCTCTGTTCACCCACCTCTAATCAAAACGTGTACCTATCTATCACACGGAGGTTAGTAATGGATTTACTTGTTTAGGGCTGGGATGGTATTCCTCACCCCATATAGCCAGTATATAATCCAGTGCTCGGCACACAGAAAAGCTCAGTGTTGAACAAATGCATGAATAAGAGCTAAGAGAAAGGAACTTCATCCAGTGCCTCTGTATGTCAGGCATTTTACCTATAGAACCTCACTTAATTCTCACAACAAACACGGAGTATGAACTGCTCTCATTTTATAGATGAAGACACTGGCTCTGGATGGCCTCACCAATTCACTTGCCTAAAGTGAAGTTCCCAAGGGAAGCTCATTATACCAAGTGACAGGCTTGGGCAAGTGTGGAGTGCTGCTAACAAGGGAGAAAAACGCCATATTCTCAGAGGCAGAAATGGACAAAGCTTACACCTTCTGTACTGAGGGGTCAGTCCAAGGGAGACGGGGTTTCAATACTATTTGAACACTGGAAATGCTTGGATTTGATGGTCTGGGAGCTGACATCCCAAGAGGCACACGTGGGATGATCTCCAGTAGCCGGTGCCATTTATTTCTTTTCCCTAGCTGTGCTTCTCAGCTCCAATGAGTGTTTCACACTGCTGACAAAGCTGACCTTTAAAAACACAGGTCTGATCACAGCACTCCCTCAGCTCCCAAAAGCTTGTAAGGTTTCTGCCTGCTTAGAGAATTCACCATCCTCTATCTAATCTTTGCAGCCTTATTACCCAATCCTGTACACTCAGTCAAGGGTACCCCATTTGGAAAGCCCTGACTTTATTTGCTCCCACTAACTCCATAGGCTTAGAAAGCTCTTTTTCTAAGTTCTGCCAGATAACCAAAGCTAAGTTCAAAGACATCTCTTCAAACCTTCTTGTCTTTTCTTTTGGAAATCCATTCCTCTTAGCGCAACTACTGTGGCAGCTATTATCAAGACAGTCTTTGACAGGAGGCCAATGGCATATCACTGGGAAATATAGCATACTGGTTGTTGAAAGCTTCCTAATCAAAGTGTGGTCCCCAGACCAGCAGCAGTAGTAATCTGGGAGCCTCCAAACAGTATTAGGACCTTCCCCAGCCCTTGTAAACCCGAATCTGCATTTTAACAAGATCCCTGGATGATGATAACTACTGTCTGGTTTTTTTGAGACAGGGTCTCACGATGTAGTTCAAGCTGGCCTTGAACTTGCAGTGATCTTCCTGCCTCAGCCTCCCTAGTGATGAGATTTCAGGTGTGTGTATAATTCTTTTGAGACGGGGTCTCAATATGAAGCCCAGGCTGGACTCTAACACTAGGTCCTTCTGTCTCAGCCTCCCATTGCTGGGATTATTACAGCAGGGAAAGCCACCTCGGCCGGCTATTCTTTTTTTTTTTTTTTTTTCCCGGTACCGGGAATCGAACTCACGACCTTGCACTTGCCAGGCAGGCGCTGTGCCGCTGAGCGAAATCCTCAGCCCACAGCCGGCTATTCTTATGCACACTGTTTGCAAAGCACGTTAAGTTTGCAAAGTGCTGGTTTCGAGTGCACACTCTGAGGTCTAATTTATAAACAGGCTCTGCGACATACAAGCACCCGTTTCCTCAAGCGGACAACGACAGCCTTGCTTTGCCCGATTCTTAAGGGCTGATGGGAGGGCCAGGCAGCGCGAGGAACCGAGGCGACCCGCGAGGCGGAAGGGCCCAGAGCAGTAGAAGCACCCGGTGGGGTGGGGTGGGGGTCCGGGGAGCCTCCGGCGAGCCAGCGCGCCGCCCTGCGATCCCCTCCCCTCCCCGCGGCTCCCGCGCGCGCGGCCCTCACCCGCGGTCAGCGGCGGCCTCCGCCGGAGCCCATTATCGAGTAAGCCTGAGCAGTAGCCTAGGAAGCCGAAGTAGAGAAGCCGCGGGTCGGTCAGTTTGGGCGGAGGCAGACTCCGGGCCTCATCTGGTACCAACTTTAAGGGCACTCGGCCCGGCCGTCCGGTCATCATATTGGCACCGTTTCCACTCGAGGCCTAGCCTCAGATCGCCAAGCACGAGGAAAACCACCACGACCTGGAGGGGCCTCAGCGGGAAGCCTTCTCCTCCCGGCGCCCGGCTGAAGGACGGCGTGCGCGGCGGTGCAGCGCCCAAATCCTTCCCGGTGCGTGCCACCCGGAACTCAGTGCAAGAGGTTCCGGCTACGAAATGGCTCAGGCCGCTCGCTCGCTGGCGCTAATTCTTATGGTAGAAGTGAAGGTTTGGGCCCCTGGTACCAACGATTCGGATACGCCAAACGAACTAAACTTGACAAAAGCTAGGAGACGTTATTATTATTTTTTTTCCGGCCTAATTTCCTCATGTGGGGTTGCCTATCCCTTCAGCAAAAATTCGTCTTTGCATTCAGCACTCACAAGTGGGAATCATTAATGGAAACACTACAAAAGCTATTCTCCTGTTTCCGGCCGTTCGTTCGCACAGCTCTACCCTCCAAAGCCTAAAGTTAAGGTCCAGGCACAACAAAGAATTCAAAGAAGCCCAGGACTGGATCGGTTGGCTTAGTCTTGAAATTCAGCTTTGGGGGCAGCACCCTAAAATATTTCTTTTACCTCTGGGTCTTCAGTTCCTTGCTCAAGGCCGAGGGAAGAAGTATTCTTTAAAGGTTTGATGAATGAGAGAAAGACATTCTGTCAAGTAATTGCCCAGCCTTTGTTCAGTTCCTACCCCCAATAATGGGGAGCTTCCAACTTTGAACAGCTTTCTTCAGGAAGCTTTCCCCACACTGTACAGAGATCAAGTCTTCCTGTTGTGTCTATTCATGCGTGACATTCAACATTTTATACAGAAAGCTAATTAAGCCCGAGGTCAGAGCAAAGGTATATGCATCAAAGGTATTGATTTCCTAAGTGGAAGAGTTAAATACCAGCTAAGAGCAATTAAAAGATGAGGGGGCAGGTAGCTCTGTGGTAAAGTGGTTGCTTAGCATGCAGGAGGGTGTGGGTTCCATCCCCTTCACCATGAAAAGAATAAAGGATGGCCTTTCTGTGGCTATAAAAAAGCACTCCCTGATCTGTAATATTTCAAGTTAACATTATCCTGGAGAGTATGTACTGGAAATTTCCTGGAAGGCAGCAAATGCTTTAAAAACTAGTACCCGTTAGTCCAGTAATTATAAGTCTGAGATTCTGTCCTACAGAATTAGTATGATCTAAAAAAGCTTTTCCCCATAGGATTTTTTTTTTCTTTAAGCCAGTGTTTCTTTTAAAATTATATCAAAAGAGGGCCTAGCTCAGCTGCATAGCGCCTGCCTGGCAAGCACGAGGTCATGAGTTCAATTCCTGTTACCACCAAAAATAAATAAATAAAATTATAACAAAAGAATGAAAACCACCAAAAATGTTCCCCAGAAGGCTGTTGTAAATTCTGAACACATTAGGCAAATACACATTTAAATGATGTTTACAAAGATTTTGTTAAGACAGTGTGAAGTGTTTATGTATTGAATGGGCCAACTAGGGCTCAGTGTCTACATAAAGCTTTTGGGCATGATATAAACTGTCCATGCATAGAGAATCTTTGATGACTCTGAAATGATTGCAAGAAATTGGTAACAATGGTTGTATCTCGGTAGTGAACTAGGGGATTAGGCACATTTTAAATTTTGCCCTGTGTACATGAAACTAACTCAGAAAATCTGAAACCCTTTTGGATTCCATTTGACTTACAATAAAATCTAATTCCTTATAACCTAAAAGACTGGCTGGTTTGGATCCTGCCTGCTTCTTCAACCTTGACTTGTCCCTCTCTTCCAGCCTTTGATGACCCTGAACCTACTAGAAGAGTTCCTTGTGGGCAAGAATACATTTTTTTGTTCCCCTTTTGATCTCTGACACCTAACACAGAGCCTAACCCCTTAATAGGAAGTCAGTATTTTTTCAAGCAGTAAGGAACTTGACGTGCAAAGTTTTAGAAAGGAGTAAAGGTAACGCCCAGCATAGCACTTGGCATAGAGTTGGCACACTATTACTCTAGAGGCTGTCACATAAATGGGAATGGAATCTCATTATGTATTGCCGCAGAAACTAACAGGTGAAGGTCAGAGAAAGAAAAATATTAATTTAGCATGAAGAATCCCTTAACAAACACCTGCATATGTGGGGTTGGTGAACAAACCCCCTCCCCCACTACTTAATCAGCTATTGTCAGAAAAACTGTGAAAAATAAAACTGCTGAGGATTCAGTGTTTGTTTTTTGTACAAGAGCAGATGATGGAGCCGGGTGTGGTGGTGCACATCTGTAATCCCAGCATTCGGGAGGCTGAGGCAGGAGGATCTTTGCAAGTATGAGACCAGCCTGGACTACAAACTGAGCCCAAGGCCAGCCTGAACTGCATAGTGAGACCCTGTCTCAAAAAAGTCAAAATAAGGAAAGAGTACATGATGGGTCCTGTCCTTTTCAGAGCTTTTGTATATGTACAAGTATATTGTTTTTATTTTTGACTCCTGAATTTGAAAATTATCATTGACTTTCCTAAAAAAAAAAAAAAAACGGCAATGCTGAGTATGGGACTTCACGGTGAGAAACTAATGGCTCTATTGATTCAAGGTTTTGAGGGTTATAAAATCGTTCTCATCTCAGCTGCTTTTAGCACAGTGGCTTGTTTCTTTGATGCACAAACAAAAGGTGGGTGGGTCAGAAGGTTTCCTACCATCATCATGCTGGGAATATCATCAAACTACTGAGGAGAAATATCTTTTCAAAGGCCCTATTTTAATGGAGTGTTTTTCTCTATTGACTGCAAACAGAAGCTGCCTGAGCCATACAGAGGGAGCCATGTCTTATACTGTGTTTCCTTCACAGCACTTCCAGATGGAAGTCGTTAACAAGGGAAAGCAGACAAATGCTGGGCGGGGAAGACAGTACCTCTTCCTAGTGCTTCCTGCCCAACTCTAGCTCTGTTAGACCTGGGGAAAAATACAGTGAAGAATATCAAGCCCTACTCATTTTTTTTTTTTTCTTTTTCAAATTCTGGTTCACTGCATATACCTCAGACAGGTAAGAAATGTTTGTATATCTTATTTAAAATTTGATTGTGTTCTTGACTTTGCTTTAGATTTCAAAACATTTTAAGGCTGAGTATGGTGGTGCATGCCTGTAATCCTAGCACTTGGGAGGCTGAGGCAGGAAGATTACTATAAATTTGAGACCAGCCTGGGCTAGTGAGTTCAAGGCCAACCCGAATGATATAGTGAGACCCTATCTCAAAAAAGCACACAAAAATTTTTAAAACAGTACACCCATTTAACCTGTAAAACCTAGGAATCTGTAGTTGAAAAACACTCACAAAGTTTAAGTTTAAAAACATGAATACAAAATATAGTGGTGGGCAGGAAGCCTGGGTTCTAGACTGTTCTGATACCAATAGGATATTCCTCAGTCTATGGAGCCATCTCCCTTCTGTCATACAACGGAGAGTTAAATAAATTGCCTACCTGTTAAAAAATATACAGAGGGCTGGGGACGTAGCTCACTTGCCTAGAACACTCACATAGCATGAGCCTGGCTCTGGATTTGATTCCCAGTGCCAAAAAGGGGGTTGGGGGACAGGATTTCCAAGCAAGCTGTATGACTTCAAGGTCTCTATTTGTAAATGTTTTGCTTTGTTTTGAGACAGGGTCTTGCTATGTAGTTCAGGGTGGCCTTGAACTTACTATGTAGTCCAGGCTGGCCTCAAAAACTCAATGATCCTCCTGCCTCAGCCTCCTGAATGCTAAGATTACAAGCATGCACCTGAGCCACCACGCTCAGCTTTTTAATCATTATGTTAAACTACCTCTATATTCATAGGCATGGTAGCACATGTGCTGAATTTTTTTTTTCTTTCAGTGCTGAGCACTGGGGCTGGGGAGGTAGCTCAGCAGCACAAGAGCCTGCCCAGAAAGTGCAAGATCCTGAGTTTGATCCCCAGTACCAAAAAAAAAAAAAAAAAAGTGTCTGAATAGTGCTGAGCATTGAACCCAGGGCCTTGCACATGCTAGGCAAATGCTGCACCACTGAGTCACGCCCAGATTTAGGCAGAATCCTGAAGTTTGTATAATCAGATAAGGTAGAAAAGCCAGAAGAGAGGAAAGAAAGCATGAGTGAATGAAAGCAGACGTCCAACACAGCATGGTACACTGCTGAGACAGCTAGACACAGGGTGTAGGGGAGACTGGGGCAAGACTAGAGGAGCGAGGCTTCCCTCCCTCTGACTAATCCTCCCCTGCTCTGAGACAGGGACTAGCTAGGTAGCCCAGGCTGGCCTCAAACTCTCAGTCTCTTGCTTTAGCTTCCCAAATGCTGGGATTACAGGTGTGTACCACCACACTGGTTCATAATCCGCATTTTGACCTCTGCAACAATAGATTTAAAAGAAGTTTGGGAAAATAGAGTGGACTTAAGGGGTGGGCTAACAGGGTTAGCATTGTCAAATGCCACTGACCTTAGGCTTTCTCTGATCCTAGGGGATAGTAGATAAATCAAGTGTGTGAAAGTTTTGGTGTTGGCGAAGTACTGGGTGGAATATGCAGCAGATACTAGGCAAACTGAAGTCTTGGATAAAAAAATATGCATGAAGTATTTTCAGGCAAGGGAGAGCAAGAACATGTCTGCAAAAACCACTTTGGTTTGTTCACATGAGGGAAGGTTTAAGTGGCAGCCTTATCAAAACTAGAGCTTGATGTTAGAATAAATGAGCTGTACAAGACGTCCTTAACTCCATAAAGTACTTGTGGTCTGTAGTCTCCGCTGCTTGGACAAAGCAGTACACTAAACATTCCCCCTGGCTTTGTTTAGTATTGTCATTGTATAATTTCAGTGAAAAAAAAAGCCCCTGCAACAAGGTGTACAGAATGGGGACAGTACAGTCTCTGCCTGTGTGTACACCAACCAACGGGAAGACGTAAGAGCTGGTAATGACCCCAAAACATTTCATGCAGAAATACAAAATGGCATTTTATTTATATTTTCTTCAGTTTAGGTATCCCATCATGTTTTGTAGCCTCACAATTTTCAGAACGGGCTACAAATAATCGTGCTGTTAATCAGACTTCTTATTTTCCTTTGGTAAACAGAGCAGTCTGAATATATCAAACAATTTTAACAGGGGAAGGCAAGATTGTTTTTCAGACGTGTTTCACTGTGTAAGGAGGTCAACGGGCTTCTCACCATGGTGACGGTCAGGCTGCTCGGCTGGGCCAGGCCTGGTGTGGAAGAATGGTCCTCTAAGCAGACCTGCTGAGATGAATGGCTCACACCACCGGCAACTTTCTTCAAGTGCTGATTAATTTCCCATGAAACAACTGTTTGGCCTACATCCAAGCCGTTCCTTTATTCATTGCTTCTTTGTCTTGCCAACCCGAGGGCCAGTGAGCATGGAAACATACAGTCTGAACCAAGCATATGCGACACCCACTGCACAATACACCGAAGTCAGCAACAAGGGGGCGAAGGGGTACTTCAGCCTCCAGGAGGTAAAAGGGAACACAAATTCACAGCAGACTTCCAAAGGCGCCAGGCCAAGGAGGTAGAAAGTTTCCATCCAATTAAAAAGAGGTTTTTCTTTTCTGAAGAAAAAAGGAGCAAAAAGTCTGATTTTAGATGAGTCACCCTGTTTAGCAAATATTTCCCTGCTGAAGCTTCCCTGGCTACACGGTCTTGATGTGACATAGCCAAGACAAGAGTCAAAAGATTGCATTAAATCTCACATGCAGAAAAACTGATAACGACATGCCGTGACATCACTTCAACAATCAAGGTTTACCCAGTCCTCTATTGTGCTGTCCCGACTTAGGGAAAATTAGCTCTGCATTTGGGTGAGGGAAAGCATGGGGTTCTGCACCACTAGAATAAGAATATGATAATATATAATATGTTTTATTTTGGCAAAATATAATGAAATTTGGTATCTTAATCATTCTGTAAGTATCCAATTCTGTGACATTAAATACATTAATAATGTGTACCCATCACCACTAACCCTTTTGAAGCCATTTTTCATGACCCCAAATAGAACAGAGGCTGCGGAACCACCGTTCCCCTGCCGTCAACCTCTAATCTATTTTCTATCTCTATGAATTTGGCCGTTCTGCAATTTCATCTAAGTAGAATCATACACTATCCTTTTGTATCTTTTTCTTTTCTTTTTTTTTTCTTTTTGAGACACAGTCTCCCTATGTAATTGAGGCTAGCCTTGAGGTATGTAGTCCACGTTGGCCTGGAACTTGTGGCAATCCTCTTGCCTCAGCCTCCCAAGTGCTGGGACTACAGGTGTGTGCTACCGTGCCCATCTTCTGGCTTTTCCCATTTGACATGTTATTTCTGTACTGGGAATCGAACTCAGGACCTCACACTTGCCAGGCAGGTGCTGTGCCACTGAGCTATATCCCCAGCCCCCACTTGATATGTTTTCAAGATTCATCCATGTTATAGCAGATATCTGAACTTCATTCTTCTTTATGGCTAAATAATATTCTGTTGTAAGTATTTACCACATTTCAATTTACCCATTCTTTTTTTGTTGTTTGTTTTTGCTTTTTCAGGACTAGGAATCGAACTCAGGACCTTGCACTTGCCAGGCAGGTGCTATGCCACTGAGCTATCTCCCCAGCCTTCTTTTTTTTTGGTCTTTTTGAGACAGGGTTTCCCTATGTAGTTTAGGCTGGCCAAGAACTCACTTTGTAGCCCAGGCTGGCCTTGAACTTGCGGCAATCTTCCTGATTTAGCCTCCTGAGTGCTGGGATCATACCCATTCTTTTTTTACTAGGCATTTGGTTTATTTTCATCTTTTAGCTATTGTGAATAATGGTACAGTGAACACTGGTGTCTAAGCTTCTGTTTTCAATTCTTTGGGTATATAACTACAAGGGGAATTGCTGGTGATAATTAAGTTTTAATATAATTAATTATATAAATTTTTATGGATAATCAGATATAAACCATGAACAAGCTTTAAAATATTACAGACTTAATTTTTGTTCATTTGTTTTTGTTTTTTGAGACAGGGTCTCAGTATATAGCTCAGGCTGGGCTTAACTCATTGTGTAGCCCAGACTAGCCTCAAACTTGTGGTGATCCTCCTGCCTTAACCTCCTGAGTGCTGGGACTACAGGTGTGCATCACCACACCTGGCTCAGACTTACTATTACATAATGTTTAGAAGAGAAAAAAACCTATCCATAATTCCATATCGTATTTTACGTAATACTTTTTAGTTTTTTCCATAATATATGTATTTATATATGTAATTTTATCAACAAGTTTTTGTGTGTGGTGTTGGGAAATGAATCCAGGGCCTTCATATTGAACTATACCCTAGGCCCCTTTTAAATTTTCAGGCAGGGTCCTACTAAGTGACTACACTGCCCAGTCCAGGCTTACACTTTCGATCTTGGCAGCCTCCCAGAATGCTGGTAATGACCCAAAAACATTTCATGCAGAAATACAAAATGGCATTTTATTTATACTTCCTTCAGTTTAGGTATCCCATTATGTTACTCATGTAACGTATTAATTTAAAGTAGGTGAACTTCCTTAAATATTTCCCTAAACTAAACACACAACCTGTGTTATTGTGCCAGAATGACAGGATTATGGATAATCTCTCCTTCTACTTACCAGTATTTTGAAATATTGTTATTTTACTATTACAATGTAAAAATAGGCTGGAATAGCTGGGCGTGGTGGTGTGTGTCAGAAATCTCAGCACTTGGGAGGCTGAGGCAGGAGGGCTGCTGTGAGTTTGAGGCCAGCCTGGGCTACACAGTGAGCTCACGGTGTGCCTGAGACCCTGTCTCAGAAAAAAAAAAAGGCTGGAGATATAGCTCAGTGATAGAGTGCTTGCTTAGCATGCACAAAGTTCGGGGTCCCATCCCCAATATCAAAATATAACAAAACACAAAGAAACAAACGTTAAAAAAAAAAACTTAAAAATAACCAATTAAGAGTAAGTAATTCACAGCTCACAAGAGTAAACATAATTTTAAATATACTTTTCTGATTACCTGAATAGCGTCATCAGTGAAGAAATACTGTAGATAGTGAACAGCAGCATGAGTAAGATTTTAATGGGAAGTTCTGTTAAAAGAACAAAAATGCAAGTAATAATTTAGCTGATGTGTGTAAGATTTATGATATTGACGGTAATGTAAGCAAGAGGAGGCAGTTCACAATTTGTCATAATAAGAACATGTTAGTGTTTTCGAGCTCTGTGTCATCATTAACATCAAACGGTACTTAGGGGTAAACTGCAGGTTTTATTTAAGACAATGGGTGAGACCGCTCCTCCCACAAGGTTATCCGTGGGTACGGATCTCTACGCCACGTGCAAAGGCTGTGGCAGTGAAAGGTGTTGCTCTGAAAAGAAGCCATTTACCTGGTGCAGTGAAGAGCAGAGGGAAGAGGGAGTAATGTCCTGCTGTGGTCAGAACGAGAAAGACGGAAGCATCTCCTGCTTTTTCCACCGACAGAAGGCTACAAATAAAAATTCTGGCGATAATTCCTTAAGACAACTGAAATAACACTTGAAAAGAGCTGGAATAAACTGCATCTATTATTATTCCCAGAATTGGCTTAAACAATAAATACTGATAATGTCACAAGTCCGATTCAGCTGAGAATTAATTTTTTTATAGGACACTTTAGGCACTGGATCAAAGGTACTGAACTGAAGCGGGGAATATTTGGAAATGACTCTTTCCTCCCGAGCTGCCTTCTCCAAGAGACAAACGTGAGCCTGGGAGCTGCCCAGTGGGTCCGCGTGGGGAGACAGAGCTTGGAATTTCACTTCCAAGCCTACAGCTCGTCTCCTAGGTTATGTCCTGCACCTGCACGATGAATTCAGGCTACTGACATTAAAAATTATGCTCTAATTTTCAATTTCGAAATATCTTGCTGCTAAATAAAACCAGAGAAATCATACACTGATCTGAAATATTTTTAATGTTTTTGTCTTTCAGAGTTTAAATGATTTCTCAAGATTTGAGAAAAACCTCAAGAAAAATGAGTCATTCCATTACCCCCCATCTACTGAGTTTCAATTATTCACAATGGATACTACTACATTAAATTTTTAAAAATATTAACTTTTTTATTTTTGAGACATGGTCTCCCTATTTAGCCCAGGCTGGCCTTTGAACTCATGGAGATCCTCCTGCCTCAGCCTCCCCAGTGCTGGGATTACAGGCATGTGCCACCATACCTGGCTAAAAAACCTTTTTAATAGCAGTGTAAAGGTCATAAGATTCAGCATTTTAAGAGCAGGTTGAATCTCTAAGTGCTACTTGCTAGCTATGTGGTTTTGGAGGGGCCACAAAATGAGTCCTAGTTTCTGCAGATGTTAAAACAGAGGATATGATACTGATTTACCCTAATTATCTTAAATGTTGTTGACAGGCTCAAAAGAAAGAATGCAAAAACAAAATAGTCTGGAAAATCTAAAGCGCAGTACAAACATTATGGAGTTACTCCAGAATGGACTCAGCCCCAAGTTTGACAAACAACACTTAATGAGGGACTTATTTTCATAGATGTGATAATGCCAAAACTTTCCCCCATGCCATGCCACCACTCAGTATCCAGTTGATTAATACCCTACCCTTACCAAAAATGCAGAAAGACTATGTGCATTTTGACAAACCTCAGAACCTTCCTGGGTTCAAAGATCCCAAGTTAAGCATCATTGACCTGGCTAACAGAACTCTGCTCCTTTGCCTATCCCACTGAATGGGACAAGAAGGGGCACAACAAATGGAGAATAATAAGACCCTGCGGAATACGCCAGCCGTGCCGACTGGCTGCGCTACCCGCTTACCTCATTGGAAGAATCGCGAGAAGGATGGCTTTTTCATGGACGTGCCATCCGAACATGAAGGAACTCAAGGCACAGAGAATCAGACAGCGCAGGAAGCCTCTGGGCCCTTGGGGTTTAAACCAGAGACAGCAAACAGAGGGCTAGGAACAACAGGCAAACATAGAACTTCAGTGTCATTTAAAACTGAGCTTTAGAGAAACAGCGTTCAGACAAACGCAATTAGCATCACTTCTGAAATACAGATCAATACAGCCGTAAAAGCAGTAGTTCTCCAGTAAATTGGGATAATTTATCACTGTGTGTAAGTCCACCAAAAGTTAACATAAAAACAACTACTAAGAGAAAGCAGGCATTTGGAAACATATTTAACTCATTATTCTAGAACATACAACATAATACTTATATAATTACTTAATTAATATTCATTGACTCCATGAGATTAAACAGCAAAGCTCATAGGTATTTCTGGGTTCATAAATTAGATTTTACCATGTTAATAAACATCTAGTTTGTGGACTGAAGTACAAATGACTGTTAAAACTATTGCCTTTTATATGCAGTTCACAGGGCTAAGATATTTTTTGAGACAAGATCTCACTAAGTTGTCCAGCCTGAGCTTGCAATCCTCCTGCCTCAGCCTCCTGAGTAGTTGGGATTATAGGTGTGCACCAATGACCCTGGTTTACAAAGCTGAGATTTTAGAAAAGAGGTTTTTACCTTAGGTAAAGCATGTGAACACACTGCCACATAGTTAAATGGAGTCAGGTGTCTTGCTAATAGGCTGGATCATTCAGAAACCAAAATTAGCTAGGTGTAATTATCGACAGTTGTTTATACTGCATTCCAATAAAATTATATTATGGAATTGAGGTCACCATGACCACTAACAAGTGTGAATAAAGGCTCTAATGGTGTGTGACTTCAAGTAAATTCTTACTTGATGCAGAGCCTCTGCTGACTTTCAACCACTAAGACAAAATATCCACGCTGTCTAGACATATTTGGAATTCTGATCATTTGACTAAAGATGAAACATAGTCTGGATACTACCTTACTTACTTTTCTGGTTACTGAGGCAAAGTACCTGACACCCAAAGCAAGAGGAGGAAAGGTTTATCTAGCTCACAGCTTGTAGGAATTTCGGTCCGCAATCAGCTGACCCCAAGGCAGAGTGGCCTCACAGAGGAGAAACAGTCCGTGACAGGCAGAAGGTAGCAAAGCAACGAGGGACGACTACCGCTCCTTCCACCCCTTATACTGTACATATCCGGGCTACTTAGGGCAGGAAGCACTCACACCTTTAATCCTCATTCCCTTGATCTCAGCAGTGCACCATGGATCAATCTCAGCATCACACACTTTAGATCCAGCCACCTCTGAAAAAGCCCCACCTATGACCTCATGGGACTTTTGGGGACATCTGGACACAGGCCATAACAGATGCTCTTGCCACAAAGATTTCCTCTTTCTCCATAGCATGGTCCTTGCCTCCTCCTCTTTACCTTTTCTTTATTCTGCACCCCAGGGGAGACAGATGGACTAATAGCCATTGGTAAGAATTCCTCTCACAGAGCTTTTACTGGAAATTCTTTACTATGTTCAGGATTACTCTAAGAATTGCTAGGAAATCATTCAATCTGCAGGACTGTAGCTATGAAATTTATCCTGTGTTAGAAAAGCTTAAAAGCTGAAATTCAACCAACCATGCAATAAAAAAGCAACGCAAATTCAAGAAGTGAGCCCTGCCTGCCGAGTTCTTACCAATATGGCGATCAGAGTGCAGATGAGAGTCGCTAAGGGAGTCACTGAGGGAAGGACTGCATGTTCAAACTGCTGGACCAAACCACCTGTCATGGAGGCCTTGGGGATCTTACTGGGATCAAGAAGTTTCAGTTCCAAACCTATAGAAGAAGCAGACGTATTATTCCATTTTTATCACACAATAGGACTCTGTATTTGTTAGGGTTTGTGTCTGGATGTCCCACAAGGCCTCATGCAGTCATGGGGGGGGGTGCTTTTTGGAGGTGGCTGAATTTAGAGTTTGTGATTGATTCATTGTCTAGTGCTGGGATTATGGGTGTGAGTGCTACACTCACACTAGGGCGGGCAGCCTGCATACAATATAAGGGACAGAAAGAGTCTTCTCTCTTGCTCCTCCCTTTTTGCTCTTGTTGCTTTTGCCATTTTCTACTGCCATGAACTGTTGCCCTCTATCATGTGTCACTCTGCCTTGGAGCCAGCCGGGTATGGTCTGAAACCTCCACCAACTGTGAGCTAAATAAACCTTTCCTCTTTTAACTTTGGGTGTGAGGTATTTTGTTTCAGCAATGAGAGAAAAGTAACTAAGACAATATTTTACCATTTAGTTCCTTGAAAAAAATCTTACTGCTGCCTAAAGCAAGTTTTCATACATGTAAGTCTGTAGTGTTTTACCTTTGGTACAATGCCTCTGGCCTTAAGATTATAATTTGTAAAGTAGCTGTTTCCACAGGAAAGGTTTTGTTTTTTTGAGACAGGGTTTCACTATATAGTAACGCTTACGTAGGCTGGCCTCAAACTCATGGTGATCCTCCTGCCTCAGCCTCCCAAGTGTTTTTCATTCCAACTCAAATACAAAAAGCACAGCCTAAAGCAGGGCGTGGTGGTGCGTGCCTATAATCCCAGCAATTGAGTGGCTAAAGCAGGAGGAGCCCCGCAAGTTGAAGGCCAGCCTGGGCTATACAGTGGGTTCAAGCCTGAATATCAGTGAGTCCTGTCTTAAAACAGAAGCAACAAAAACCACATACCCTAAGATGGGCATGGTGGCATATGCCTACAGTCACAGCACGTGAGAGGCCAAGGCAGAAAGATCATCAGAGCCCATGTGTTCAAGAATAGGCTCGGCAAATAATGAGACCCTGTTTAAAAAAGGATAGCCTAGCTAGGCGTGGTAGCTGAGGAAGCTGAGGCAGGAGGATCACCCTGAGTTCAAGGTCAGTCTGGACTACATAGTGAGACCCTATCGCAAAAAAAAAAAAAAATCAAAGACACAAACAAAAAAAAGGAATAGCTGACGCTTTTTATTTCTTTATATTTCAGCTGAATTGCACGGTTATCATTTTCCTTACTGGTTTGATACACAAAGTTACAAGTTATACTTTTCAAATTTTGCTTTTTCATATATTTAAGTTTAAAAGTGGAGTTAACTCTGTTGAATAATGTTTCACTTAAGGCAAAAATTACCTTTCATTTACTTTTTTTGGTGGAGGGTACCAGGAATCAAACTCATGACCTTGGGTTTGCGAGGCAGGCACTGTGCCACTGAGCTATATCCCCAGTCCAAAAAAAAATTACCTTTCAAAAGTAAGTTAATGGTGCACACCTGTCATCCTAGCACTCAGGAGGCTGAGGGAGGATTGCTGTGAGTTCAAGGCCAACCTGGACTACAGAGCAAGAACTTGTCTCAAAAAAAAAAAAAAAGTAAGTTAATGGTGCACACCTGTCATCCTAGCACTCAGGAGGCTGAGGGAGGATTGCTGTGAGTTCAAGGCCAACCTGGACTACAGAGCAAGAACTTGTCTCAAAAAAAAAAAAAAGTAAGTTTAAAAAAAAGAGAAAATAAAAATTATCTAAATATTTTACTTTTTTCCCCCAGAGAAAGTACCCACGATCTCACTGTCACAAGGAGCTTTGTAAGGGTTGTAGTCTATTTACAACACTAAAGCCTCCGTCCCAAGAACTGCTCCCCCTGTTTATCCTGAAAATTGAAATGCAGGACTCGGAACAAACGACGTTTCCACATTCCAAACGCAAGGTTTTTCTCATTTTTCAGAGTGACTAGTCCTTTTGATATTCAGAGCCTAAGTGAAAAGGCCTGCTACTTTACCGATGATGGATAGTACTTTGTCCACAGCATTGTACAAAGCCCAGAAGTTTGGAGCCCAGTATGCATGGCAGAGGCCCCTCCTGAAAGGAAAGAGCCGGGAAAAGACCTGAGGCAGCTGGTTCTGTTGAAAAGAGAAATGAAACTGATTAAACAGTCATCAGTCTTTTCCAACTCAAAAGCAGACTGGAAAACAGCCTGTGTGTAGAAAATTGTAAGGTCTGGGCTCCAGTCTTGTTCCTTTAGGGGGATGGTTGTATGCTCTCCAGCAGTCCTTGCACCTCTTTTTCTTTGATCTTTTCAACTGAATAATGGGAAAGGCCATACAGGAACACTATGAATACCAATTCATACTATTACAAAGCGAGTATAATTAATGGGAGAATTTATAAGGTGCACAGGAGAGTACAGAACGCGGCTCATCCAAGTGTGCTGGGTGAAAGCGAAAGCTGGGAGACTACAAAGATACGGCACTTTTCAGCTGTCGTAGAAATTAGAACTGATTTTGCGGGGAACAAGGGAAAAAAACATTTGAACACCTGTTATGTTCTAGGCCCTTTGGGAAGTTTGCTATCCGGGAAAGACTGCAAAAGTACTAATTTTCAGGCTGACCTTCAGCTCACTTTGTAGCCCAGGCTAAAAGTACTAATTTTATGGATTATAAATAAATGTTAGCGAGTAGGTGAATTTGGAAATACGGAAGCCACAAATAAGGATCAATTCCGTGTGTCTCTGTGCATGGTATACAGTGAGCATGTACATATTCCTATCTGAGTATGCCCCAAATGAAAGAATACCCTGTCTTTGGAGAGTCATAGAGTCATACTGGGCAGGCCTAAGAAAGGAGCAGCTTTTATTTATTTCATACATTCTTGGCTTAAATAATCTTTCTATGCAATAAAAATCATGTATGACTTTGTTTTAAAAAGGTTTAAAGAAAGCTTACCAAAGCTAGGAAAGGACCCAGTGAAAGCGCAGAAACCAGGAAAACAATCAGTCCCAGGGAAATAACACGAATAAAGCTGAAACTGGTCCATCGGACAGAACCATCTAAGGAGAAGAACACTGTCATTAACCAGGAGAACGGAGAAGTGACCTCTGACGGTGCCCTCGAATACTACATTAATTTGTCCTTACAACGTGACAAGAGAGAAAAGTCAGGATGAGTAAAGGATATATAGGATTAATAACTGAAATATCTGCTGTGCTTATTCTTTTTGTTTTTTTTTTTTCTTTTTTTGGTTTTTCTCTGGTACCTGGAACCAAACTCACGACATTGCACTTGCCAGGCAGGTGCTTTGCCGCTGAGCTAAATCCCCAGCCCCTGCTGTGCTTATTCTTATTAAGTAAGCCAGTGAGTCAGTATGACTAAGAAAGAAAAAAAAAATTGCTATCCTAAAACTTGCCTGGTTTGCTTGCAGTGAAACAGTAAGATCGCAGCAGATATATACCATAAGCCGGTGCTACATAGATGTAGATATGCTTGAAGTGCAGGAGGACAGCAAAGAGAAATGCTCCTTCCTTATGCCTTTTCTAGGAGATGGAAAAGGGAAAAGATGTCACTTGAACATGTTAACAATAGGACCATGATTCCTATGTCTCCGTGGCAGGTGGCTTGAACCACTAGTGCCACATGCTTGACTGTCCCATTGGGCAGGTTCTTACTAATTTTATTAATAAAAAGACCGATAGAAGTGATTAGATCTATTTGTACTACACATAGTACAAGCCACTCGATGGGACAGTCATGCATCTACCACCAGTGGTTCAAGCCAATGGGAATGTGTTAAAATTCAAGATAAATGAAAAGCAATAGTATAGTATTCTGGAACACAAAATATACTTACTAGAAAAATCAATGAAATTTAAATGAACCAATGTTGATTTTTTAGTCTTAATGAAAGTGGGTGAGGGGTGTATAGGAACTCGAAACTACTGCAATTTTTCAGTAAAGCTAAAATTACTCTCAAACATTCTTATTAGAAAGTAGAAAAATGATTTTTTCCCTCTGAAGATGGTGTTTTGCTATGCTGTCTAGGCTAGCCTTGAACTCTTAAGAGCAAGCAATCCTGCTTCAGCCTCCTGAGTACTTGGGATTATAGGCATATACCATTGTACTTGGCTTATAATAAAAAGTTTTAAACGTTCAAGGTAAAGTAGGTATAGTGACACACTCCTATAATCCCAGCACTCTGGGAGGCTAAGGCAGGAGGATTGCAAATGTGAGCCCAACCTGGACAAGTTAGCCATTTACCAAGACCCTGTCTCAAAATAAAAAATAAAAGGGGCTGGGGATGTAGCTCAGAGTGAATTCCCTGGGTTTCATCCCCAGGACTGCAAAAACAGCATCACTAGCTGGGTGTAGTGGCGCATGCCTGTAATTCCAGCACTTGGGAGGCTGAGGAAGGAAGATCGTTGTGAGTTTGAGACCAGCCTGGGATACCAAGTGAGCTCAAGACCAGCCTGAACTGCATATTAAGACCCTGTCTCAAAAAGACCAAACAACAAACAAACAAACAAACAAAAAATCCCACCATCACTAAAGAGAAAGAAAGAAAGAAAAAAAGGTAAATATATACTCTATAGGCAATGTAAGAAGAACACAGGCAAGTGATTCTAAGTAACTTCTTACAGTGAGTCTAATGGGTTCATAAATTTGTTATTTCAACAAATATTTATCAAGTCCTAACCCTGATGCTGAGATAAAAGCTATATAATCAGTGGCAATGTACTATTCTTTCTAGGGAGCTGGGACCTTATGCACATACTACTGCACCTGAGGAAATCTTATCTTACATATCAGGTAATTATTTCCTAGTGGCATTGGGTATAGCACTTGACCCTAACAAACTACCTAGAAGAAAAGGTGTTCTGATTAAGAAACACAAAACCAGAAAGTCTGAGTTAACTATCACTAAGAAGTGAATTCTACCTACCGCACAGGAATTTGGGAAGAGTCAAATGTGGTAACGGTTCTGGCATTCAGCAAGGGAAACTGCCAAGGGGACCACAAAAGGCCAGGTCTCTTTCCTCACTGTCTCATAAGATGTGGTCCAGAATAGGCAGATTTAGGAATAAGCAAAAGGAAACAAATTGAGTTGCTTCCAGATCTTTCTTTACCAATTCTGTAACTTATTTAAGATCCAGATAAAGTCTAGATTGATTCTACAGTAAAATTTTAGCTCATTTATTCAACAACCATGCAACATTCACTGAACACTAATAATGCTCTATGCCTTTTACAGCTTTTTGTAGTTAAAAGAGAAAAATTTGTCTAGATATTTATAGTTGGCAATGAACTTCATTTTTTATTTACTTACTTATGTGGTGTACTGGGGGTTGAACCCAGAGTCTCATATATGCTAGGCAAGTGCTTGCTCTACCACTGAGCTATACTCTCAGCTTCTACAGTTGACAAATAACTGTAAATAGATTACTGAATTAAAATAATTATTAAATTTGATCTTTCCAAAGTCTCTGTGATAGAGAGCACCATTTTAAGAAAAAGAGAAAAAATAATTTCATGTTATGGATGAGAAAACTAAGGCTAAGATAGTTTAATGACTTGCTTTCAGTCAAGAGTTCTCAAGCCTGGAGATGTATGAAAATTATCTGGGAGATTCCCAAACCCCAATCCCAGAGATTTTGAATGAGGGCATATAAGAACTGCCCAGAAGTCTGAATTCTAATTTCCTCCTCTTTAAAAGGAGGACAGTCCCAGCACTCGAGAGGCTGGGGCAGGAGAATCACCAAGAGTTCAAGGCTAGCCTGGTATACATAGCAAGACCCTATCTCAAAAAAACAATAAATAAAAGGAGGACAATGCTAAGACAACTTCACAGAATGTTTGCAAGGTTTACTCAGTAAGACATTACAGTAGATGTAACTAATCTGAAGCAACCAATGCATTTTTCTAACTCTTGTCTGAGTTACATAGGTCACTAGTGTTAGGATTTCAACCCAGATGTTTTGATTCTAAATCCCATATTTTCTATTACACTATAAACATGATAAAGCATTGCCATTCTAGTTATTAAAATTGTTTTTTTGTTTGTTTGTTTTTTTGGTACTGGGAATCAAACTCAGGACCTTGTGCTTGCCAGGCAGGTGCTTGTACCACTGAGCTATATCCCTGGCCCTTAGTTATTAAAATTGTAAAACTGCTGGAGATTCCGTTCCTAAAGAAATAATCTCAGCCATACATAGAAACACAAGTTTAATTCAGGCCTATCACACTCTAAATTTCTAGAATACACTTTTCTCATCTGTGAAATAATGAAAATTATTGTCAAAAAAAGATCACTGGAATTTATAAAATATCCAATAAAAAATGTCTATAGCTCTTGGAAACTACACAGTAGGCCACATAAATTTACCTATCACCCATTACAATGTTGTCTTTACAAGCTAAAAACTATACTAAGGGGGGGTTAATTAAGTACTTGTGTGTTTACCTGAAATAGCCGTGCAATGGAGAGTAGCAGTAATCCAGATAAAAATCCATTGTACTGAAAATGAATATCTGGACACAGATCAAGGAAAGACAATTGAAGATACTAAATTCAGAATAAACTGCCAGCTAACTAAGTACAGATATGGTAACTTATTTTTAACCCAGGGCCTTTGCACTGAGCTCCATCCCCAGCTCTTTTTTTTTTTTTAAATATTGCTGACCTTCATTTTTATTTAAATATAGTGATCTTTTAAGAGAATAAACCACAAAAAAGGATACCATAAATATTATACATAAATGTAAACATGCATGCCTACTTCATAATTATTATTTTCTTTTTTGTTTTTTGAGACAGGGTCTCACTATGCAGTTCAGGCTACTCCTGAACTCGCTCTGTGGACCAGGCTGGCCTCGAACTTGCAACGATCCTCCTGCTCAGACTCCCGAGTGCTGGAATTACAAGTGTGTTTCACAGTGCCCAGCCCTCCTACTTCATAATTATGCAAAATGAACTTTAGGCACAAGATTTTAAAAAATCATTAAATGAGACAATGAACCCAAGACAGAAATAACAGAAACACATAAAACATATATTTTAGCCAGGTGTGATGACACATGCCTGTAATCCCAGCACTCAGAAGGCTGGGATTACTCAGGAGGACTGCCATGAGTTTGAAGCCAGCCTGGGCTATATAGTGAGTTCAAGACCAGCCCAGACTACACAGCGAGACCTCATCTCAAAAAAACAGAAACAAAAATCCATATATTTCATAATGCTTCAGTTGGTCTTATCTTCCAATCTACTGGTTATGGCCTGAGTTTCAGAAATCCTACATTCCTTCCCAAATGGGAATATCCAGTTGGCTGTACCTAATATATATAATTTCACATTTTATATATATATATATATTCCACATAACAGACAAATAATTCTCTTTAAAAATGCAATGAATATACCATATCCCCCCTTTTCTGGTGAACCAGCCTCTGAAATAGGGAAATAAGGATTTCAAGTTTTCTTACCACTGAAGCACACCACACATAGAAAAAAAAAATGATTCTGTTACAGAAATGAGTGGCATTACTATAAATCTCTATTTTATTTATATTTCCCCAACATATATTTTACTAAGGTTTGCCATGGCTCCTCAGACACATCAGATTTAGTCTTTTCACCTCACCTAAATGACTCAGGGCAGCAGACCCTGTATAAAGTAAAGGCAATTTAACAGTTTAGTTAGAAACTTCAGCATGGATATATTCAGTTTTGTTGAAATCCCTGGAGTGTTTTTTCTATGCCTAACCCCTATACTTTACCGGTTAGTTTTCTCTGCCTCCTCCTCCACAGGTTATCAGCACATAAATGTCTAGTCCTGTGATGATAGATCCTGCTATTACGGAGCTCATACGAACCGGAGTTCAAACAAGAAAAAGGTCAGTTTGTGGTAGTCAACTTGTTCTGCTCTTCCACTTACCCTGTTCCCACCCTGCTGAAACCCAGTGCATGAAGAATACCTAGGATGGATCCACATTGAACTGAAAACCTGAACCTAACTGAGTCACATGCATCAACACAGAGGCTGCTGGCTTAATCTGCTCACTGCCTTAGCCTAAGCTGTTGGGACTCCAGGGATCTGAATTCCAGCTGGAAGCACCTAGTGGCTTTGTGTTTTTAAATCCAATAAAAATGTTAATATACACTATGAATTCAGGCATAAAAAT
>NW_004955414.1:13845993-13847145 GCF_000276665.1 Chinchilla lanigera | reverse complement strand
TCTCAGTCTCTTTGTTTTCTCTCCTTTGCCTCCTCATCACAGCTATAGAATACTAAGGAGGGAATTCTTACTAACATCTCAAGTGAGCCATCTTGGGCGAAAGCCATTTTTTGTAGCTTTTCCTCTCCAGCCTCCCATCGCATTGAAACAATCACTGTTAATTCCTATCATTTTGCTTTGAAACCCTGTATCATTTTTAACGTTTTTGCTTTGTTTTACTTTTGTCTGTGATATAATTTGCTATTGTTCTTTTTTACTATTTTTTGTTTTTTTTTTTTTATCTTTTTTTTGAGACAGGGTCTCCCTATGCAGTTCAGGCTGGCCTAGAGCTCACTTTGTAGCCTAGGCTGGTCTCGAACTCACAATGATCCTCTTGCCTCAGCCTCCCAAGTGCTGGGATTACAAGGGTTCTCCACCACGCCCAGCAACGACTATTCTTTTAAAAAAAAAAAAAAAAAAAATTCAAGGGTGGGAACATGGACTGACAACATTAGACTGGTCATAAACTAGCCCTGTGCTTCCCTTCCCTGTAAATGAGGGGGCTGAGCTAGAATATCTTTAGTGCCCAACCCAGCTGATATTCAGGGACTCCATGGAAGTCCATTTCTACCCAGGTTTGTCAGGCTGGGTCAGACAAACTTCCTACCACTTTACGCCAGCAGTTTACAGTGCTTGTAGTAGTCATAACCTATCTCTGTGATGCAGTCTGCAGTCTCCCTCCTCCTCCTCATGCCTCAAAGGTCGTCTCATCTCACTGGTGCAGACCATTTGCCAAACTCACGGCTGCTGAGATTTCAAACCAAATCACTGACCTGGTAAAGACAGGGCCTCTGAGTAATCTAGCCCAGGGCACATTTGACTGTTTTCCCTTTAAAAATGTTAACCAAATAGAAATACAATTGTTAGTTCTATAGATCTAGGCAGTAATCCATAACATTTTCTTTGTGGCAATGGACTCCACGTGAAAGTAGCATTTTATGCACCATGAAGTAGGTTCTGAAAGACTGAGTACTAGTCATTACTCTCACTGCCAGAGTTCAAGCGCAAGTCATTTCTGAGGGTGTCCATGAGCTAGGTGCTTCCTTGTGGCTGGCTGGTTCCATTGGCAATGGCAGACCAGCTGTCGTCGGGCTGCTCATGTGACACGGGGGG
>NW_004955414.1:13824521-13845893 GCF_000276665.1 Chinchilla lanigera | reverse complement strand
GCCGCTATCCTCGTCTGCACTACTGGAGCCGTCAGAGGCCAAGGAGCTGCTCTTACTGCTGCACACCTGCTCAGTACCAGCCTCAGCCCTCAGGTCGCCCAGCTGATGTCCAGGTGAGGGGTTGTTGGGTCCAGCTGCAGGTTGCTGGAGCTCTGAATGGCACGGGTGGAGGTGGAGGTGGCTGTGACGGCTGTGGGGAACATACATTATTTGCTGTTGCATCGGCGCCTGGATTGTACTGCTCCCCTCAGCTCGTTCTCTTCACCTGAATGCTGCCGCTGAGTTTCTCCAGTACACGCTCACCAGGGCCATGACTAACAATAAGTGTGCAGTCTCTCTGACGAGGCCCTCTGTTCCCCTGAGCACAGTCCTTGGTGGCGTGGGTTCAGGAATGCACGGCAGCACAATTGCGACTTCATCTCCTTGGCCAACCTGAAGCTTTCCTTCACAGGAAGTGCCTATAGATGCTTGAAGTCACAGCGAATGGGAGGGATGGAGGCCCAAGGTGGGACACGCTCTCTGAGGTGCAGACAATGCTCCAACAGTGGGTTTGCCAGTCCAGCAGTGGGTTCGCCGGTCCAGCAGTGGATCTGCCATCCATTCATAGCCCTGCATCAGCGTTCTCCCCTCACTGGCATCTGGTGGGGAGCACACCAAGAGCCAGGCCAGAGCCCACCAAGGGCGGAAACAAGTCTCCATCCTCAGCTTGATTTTTTTTTTTTTTTTAAGTTTACTTAGTTATCTTCCTTTTCCTTTCCCTTTCCTTTCCTCTTTCCTTTTCTTTCTTTGAGACAGGGTCTCTATGTGTAGCTGGCTTTGAGTTCACTGTGTAGCACAGGGTGGCCTCTAATTTGCAGCAATCCTCCTGCCTCAGCCTCCTGAATGCTGGGACTACAGGTGTGCACACCTGGCACCTCAGCTCTTTTAAAAAAAAATTTTGATGCAGGTTGCAAATGCTTTCTTAATAGGTAAAGACAAAAATATTACTACTAGTTTGGGCTTCTCAGAAATGTGGGTTTTTTTTTTTTTTTGGTACTAGGGATTGAACTGGGTACTCTGCACTGAGCTGCGTCCCCACCAGCCCCTCTCCCCACCTTTTTTTCTGAGACAGGGCCTTACTAAGTTTAAGTTACTGGGCTAGTCTCAAACTTGCAATCCTCTTGCCTTGGCCTCCCAGAGTACTGGATTGCAGGAGCGTACCAGCATGCCTGGTGTAGTTTTCTATAAAGACTCATCCTGGAAAGATTTCTAACTAAAATTTATGTTTAAGAAAAGAACTAGAAAATTTTCTGTTTGTTTTCCTAGCAAAGCATGAATGTCAGGCTATTTGTGTATGTAACACCATGATAAGCCCTTTCTTACTCTAAAAATTTAGAATAATGTATTAATAAAACCCTTTAATATATGTATTAGGTTAATCTAAAGAGCTAGGCGTGGTAGCGCACACCTGTAATTCCAGCACTCAGGAGGCTGAGGCAGGAAGATCACTGAGTTCAAGACCAGCTTGGGTTACATAGTGAGTTCAAGCCAGCCTGAACTGCAGAGCGAGACCTGTCTCAAAAACAAAGTGTAAAGACAGTTAACAAGTCTCAGTATACGCACTGTTTTACTGATGGTTTCCCTGGTTCTCATACTTCACCTGTAACTTTTCAGGGGTCAGAGTGTTCTAATAATCAGAATCCAGGAAAGGTGGGGAGAGAGCAGTTTTGGGAGCTCACTAACTAACCCCCTACCCACTTTCAAAAGCAGCTTACATTTAACTGTGACCATTACAGAAAAGAGTCCATCTTGAGTTAGGCTATCCAGGAAAAGAAATAGCATGCAGAACACATCAAGGATACGGTCCACGATCAACAACCCAAAGTTCCACAGCAGCAACACGGACAGAATGAACTTTGGCTTTTCTGTAAGTTCTTTACTTGCTTTTCTTCCATCGATGCATTTGCAGCACCTACAGTGACACATCCAGAAAGAAACAGACACTTAACCTTTGTCAGCAAATCACAGTGCTACTGCAGAGTACCCTGGGGCACATTTCACTGCTGTGCCTGACAAACAGTCCCTGCCATTCTTGTTTCTTAAAACGGTGGCAGTAAAGGCACCTCAGGGCCTGTTCCATGTCTTTCTCAGCTATGCTGATCTGAAACAGAGTCTTCATTTCACAAGTCTAAAACTTAAGATCAGCCACTCAGACCACGAAAATAAGGATTTTGAAAGCGGAGAGGGCACACATTATTTCAGTCCTCAAGAGTAAAACTTGTAAAGACTGGCGGGATAGCTCAGGGGACAGAGCGTGCTTATCATGAGCAAGGCCCAGGGTTCAATTCCCAGTACTGAAAAAAAAGTAAAATAAAAACATAATACTATGTAAAATAATGAGGTTTTTCATGAAGAAAAGTATGCAAACATAACAATGAAAGGCACTTGAGAAGATGGTGGAGAGCCAGGGATGTAGCTCAGGGGCATAGCACCTGCCTGGCAAGCACAAGGTCCTGAGTTCGATTCCCAGTACCAAAAAAAAAAAAAAAAAAAATAGTGGAAACAGGAATGTGAGTATCTTCAGAGCAGGCTTTGGCAGTTAGCACAGTGGATTTGTGTGCACAAGCGTGCCTCTGTGTGTGTGTGTGTCCTAGAGGACAGGCAGGTCACAGAAGCTGTTGGGGAACTTCTACAAAGGAAGAATGAACAGCAGGTAGAGGTATCTGAGTGGGAGAAATGGTCTTAGAACTCTACTTAAAACACTTCGCCTCATTCACAATCTCTTCTTCTACCTCTGCTTTGTAACCCCCCTTATACCCATTTCTTTTACAAGATTCTGCTGGATTGCTCACTGGAATAACTCACACAGTTTAAAGCACAATAGAGTTCTTGCCTATTTTAGCATCTGCTACCATATAAACTTTGTTTCCTCTAAGTCAGTTAACACTGCGGTGAGTTAATACTACTTAATACTGCATTTCCTGAATACCTCTGTACAAAATGACATTTTTCAGACTTACTCGTGGACAGCGTACACAAAGAGAACATCTGTAAAGATGACAGAAAATCTCTGGAAAAGTAAGGTCTTTGAGCTGAAGTAGTTCAGATTCTGGACATTAAGCATCTCTTGGTCAAAATATTTGGCAACATGAGACAGGACATATTCAAACCATGCAAAAAAAGGTGGGTAATCCAAGGTCCACTCTGAGGTTGCCTGTGATAAAAATCGAAGATACAACATATCCTAAGTAATTGAATACAGAAGGCACAAAGACTTAACATTTGTCACTTTGTGGTTGTGAAAATTGTCAGTGAAATGAAACCGCATTAAAAATAACGCTCAACCCAGCACTTGGGAGGCTGAGGCTGGAGGATTACAGTGAGTTCAAGGCCAGCCTGGGCTACATAGTGATTTCAAGGTGAGCCAGGAACTACCCAGTGAGACCCTGCCTCAAACAAAACAAAACAACAACAAAGACAGAAAAAGAAAAAAAGTTATAAAATAATGCCTTAAATATACACAGCAATTCCTATATAAGAATGAAAACACTGAAACTTGTCTTCTAAGTTATCTCATATAATCTTCAGTTTTGTTAAACAGAATCAACATACTTCAAAGGAAACTAATACGAAAGCTTTTTTTTAAGGCAGAGTCTTGCTATGTAGGCTAGGCTGGTCTCAAATTCATGGAAATCCTTCTGCCTCAGCCTCCTAAGTGCTGGGATTAGAGATGTATGCCACCATGCCTGGCGGATCTGAAGCTCTGAAATAATAAAGTTTGTTATGACACAATTCTACTCATCTCAGTAGTAAAAAAAAAGGTAGCTGCAGCATGACCAATAATTCACTAGTTTGGGTTTGAGTTCTGTCTAAGAGACTCAATTCCCCTCCTTGTAAAATGAGACAGGAAGATTAAATGAAGTAATACATATGAAATATATTTATGTACAACAAAATGTTATAAAAATGCTACTGATCTTTTGTTTCACTAGGTTCTGGCATCCCTGAGAACAAAAACCATCCCTTGTCATTGTACCCTAAAGTAAGTGCTGTTAATTATTAAGTAACCATTAGGTAAGTGAGTGAACGGTCACTAAGGAGTAACTGAAAATGTGAGATGACTGACACTCGGCTTTAGGTCCTGAGACGTCCTAGCCTGTTGGCTCCTCCCGAGGGCATAAAATGTAGAAGACCTTGATGGCCGGAGGCAAACCCAAGGGCTTTCTGTTGGGCACTCAGGCTGTAACCCCCCATTAAGCTCTACTTGATGAAAAATTCCTTCTCTAATACCAAATCTCTCATGCCAAATAAACAAAACAGGCCACTGAACTGTGCAAAGAAACATTAGAAATTCTAATTTCAATCTCACCCTTCAAAATTTCATTTTAATAGTATATTAATGGAGCGGTGCTTTTATAACTTATAAGACATATTGTATAAGAAACAGTCAAAAAGCATTTCTTGCTATGATATGGGCAATAAAAAAATTTAGAAATTCCTGCTCATGTAATTTCTAAGAAATTCAATTTCAGCTTGGACTTATTTAACATTTGTAATTTTCAGCCACAGGTTGATTTTTTTTTTTTCTTCCAGTACCAGGAATCAAACTCACGACCTTCCACTTGCCAGGTAGGCGCTGTGCCGCTGAGCTAAATCCCCATCCCCTCAGCCACAATTTGAAATGTCAGAGTTTAATCTACCCTTTAAGAGCCATTTATTTTATTGTAAAAGTTTTTACGATCTTATTTTACTGACATAATTTTATTTATTTATTCATTTATTTATTTATTTATTTTGGTGGTACTGGGGGCTGAATCCAGGGCCAATGTGCAGAATTAAATCTCATCTCCTCGCCTCTTTTTCTGTTTTTGAGACCAGTTACACAAAGTGGCCATGTTGCCCAGGCCAGGCTTGAACTTTCAATCTTTCTGCCTCAGCCTTTTAGACTGCTGGGATTGCAGGTGTGGGACACCTTGCCTGGCTCATGGTCACATTATTTTAAAATGGGTAATGGAGAGCATCAGAGGACTTCAGGGTGCTACCTGAGTAGGACAAGTGTTCTTGTGCTTCTGTTGCTGTCCCCAATGATCTCACACTACTCAGAAGCTCTCTGTACACCACCCTTATTCCTCACAAAAATTTCCCCAACTAGGCACAGATGGTCCTCTTGACCTCAAAAGTTTCTACGTGGAAGCCATCTTTTTTTGTTTTTGATACAGGGTCTTGCTACGTAGTCCACACCAGCCTGAAACTGTCCCTGTATCAGGCTCCTGAATGCTGGAGTTACGGGTATGGGTCACTGTGTTGAGCTGGACCCATCTTGTTATCTAAACAGCTTCTGGAAGTCTGAGTAGCTATTAGTCATTAACTCAGGTGCTGGCCATGACACTCAAATCTGGGTCTCAATCTGAGTCCAAATCCATTAGCTCAAGAAGCTAACACAACAGAACTTTCTCCAAATATTGAAGATCCAATGTGTACATGGGAAGAGTCAAAACAAATGTGTTCATGCAACAAATATTTCCTAAGGATCTTTCTAGTGTCTTCCCCAATTGGTTGACCAATCTAATTTGAGGCCAGAGAGGAAGGCTGAAGTCACTGCAAAGGAGGGCTCCACAAAGCAATCAACTCTTCACATGTCCATGAACCTGGGAGGGCATGAGGACCCTCCCTGACTGCCCCCCAGCCCTGTTCAGCCTTATCTCCTAGTGTGAGCCTCCTTGCCAAATCATTTAGTTTTGCTTCTTGGGTTCTGTTCCGTGTTGGCAGGAAGGAAAAGTATACTATTACTAGAGTCAGTTATATACAACTTTTCTATCTAAAATAGACAGAGGAGATACCTCTGGCACAAGTACAGTTTTAGGAGCACTAAGGTAATAGGCAGTGGTGAAAGGCAGGAGAACATCCCAAAAGAATTATAGATCTAAAGAAGAAAAGGGCAACAAACAGAACCCCAGGGAAAGTCAGCTTTTTAAGGAGTATGCAGATGAAAAAGAACTACAGGAGACTAAGAAGGAACAGAGAGAAAAGGGAAATGGCAAGACAGCCCTTTCATTTAGTCTGAGGGTCATTTATTAATTGATGTTTGCAGAGCACTGTTGTTCCAAGCATTGTGCTAAATGCTAGAGACATACTACATCATTTCCTCTTATAATTACTATCATTTCATAATTGGGGATGTTAAGGCTTTGAGAGGTCAAATGCCTCACCCGTGATCACCTGGCACAACAAGTAGCGGATGCTAAGCCAGGTGTGGTGGCGCATGCCTGTAATCCTGGCTGAGGAGAAGGGTCCCTGCAAGTTTGAGGCCAGGCTGTACTATATAACAAGACCCTGTCCTAAAAAAAGAAAAAAAAAAAAAAAAAAAAAGTAGCAGAGGCTAAAGTCAAACACAGGCCAAGTGCTTGACCACTAGCAGGTATCCATACATGCAAACTAAAAAATTGTACACTAAAGCAATCACTTAAAGTTTCTCAATAGTCTGTGAAGTATCTATAGTATTATGGGAAAGTAAACCTAGTCACCTAGGACAACTGTTCTTTGTTTTTTTCAGTTCAAAGGACTACTGTAACTTCACTAAAAAATACAAAAAGAGTTCCCCAAAAGTCAACAACTCATAGAAAACTTGCCTTAAGAAACAGTTTCCCGATAGCAAAGTACTGTTTTTGATCAGGACCTAACTAAGGTAATATCTGTTGTTCACGAAGTATCGCATGTAATTAGAGTTTTTAGAAATAGTAGGAGGGAATGTTTTGTGTATTACATGATGCCTACATATCATATTTGATCACTCCTTTCCTAGTAAAATTATAAAATGTAAGGAATAGACAGGATGTTAGAAGTGATTCATTTTAATCCTCACGTGCCAAATAAGGCCTAGAAAGATGAAGTATTTTGTTGCTGACTATATAGTCAGTGCAAAGCCTAGCCCAGAATCCAATTTTTTCTTTCCCACTCCAGTTTTCCTTCAAAAAGAGTGTAGCAGATATTACAATTCTGAATTTAGAGCTTGGGAAACTTGGTAACACTGGGGACTGAGCCCTGGGCTACATACATGCTAGACAAGCACCCTGCCACTGACCTACATCTCCAGCCTTTTTGATTTTATTTTTGAGACAGGGTCTCACTCAGCTGCCCAGGCTAGCTACAAACTTTTGATCCTTTTGCCTTAAGCTTCTCAAGAAACTGGAATTATCTAGATATGAGCCACTCTGCCTGGTTGGCAAATTCATTTTGAAGTAAGGAGAGAAAGGACAAAGGGTTAAGATGTGTCATGTACATGTAACAACTCCCTACAATGAATACACTCATTATGAAGTGCAAAGAAATGCAGAAGGATAGAACTGAGAAAAGTACAAGACTTTTTTGTAGACAGGGTCTCACTACATAGTCCAGGCTGCCCCATAACTTGCTACTGTAGCCTGGGCTGGCTTTGAACTCACAATCCTGCTTCAGCCTCCAAAGTGCTGACATTCCAAGCATGTTTTACCACACTTGGCTTAGCATACAACTTTTATAAAGATTGATTTTTTTGTTTTATTTTGCAGACAGGGTCTCACTATGTAGTTTAGGCTGGTCTTGAACTTACTATGTAGCCCAAGCCGGCCTCAAACTCATGGTAATCTCCTGCTTCAGCCTACCATGTACTGGTATTACAGGCATGTGTCACCATGTCTGTCTATAAAGATTAATTATATCTGTAACTATACAGAATTTCTGGTGCTGACTATCAAACCCAGGGCCTTGTACACACTAGGTAAGCACTCTACTCCTGCTATCCTCCCAGCCCTACAAACCTGTTCTAACCAATAATATTTATGTGGTTTTGTACATCATCTAAAAAAAAAATGGAAATTAAAACTTACCTCATAATACCACTGTGATAATGGCAAACTGTGAGTGATAGCAAGCCAGTTTCGATGTACTTCAAAATCTGTAGAATGGCTACTCAAAGCAATTAGGTAAACAAAATTAGATTTTAAAACCTTTATCAATTTTTAATTTCTATAGTTATACTTTTAAATGGTTTTACATCCTCTAAACAATCACAGCTCACTATCCTATAAAGATACAAACAGGTGTTACATATTCCTGAAATATCTCAGTTACCTGCAGGTCAGAATGTCAGTCCTTTGGAAAAGTTGTTGGATCTAAACGTTAGTGAAAAGGATCTCAGAGCTATTTAAAGGGCTGACAAGCCAGGTGTGGTGGTGCATGCCTGTAATCCCAGCACTTAGGAGGCTGAGGTAGAAGGATTGTTGCGAATTTGAGACCAGCCTGGGCTACAAAGTGAGCTCAAGGCCAGCCTGAACTGCATAGCAAGACCCTGTCTCAGAAACAAACAAACAAACAAACAAACGATAAATAAATAAAGGGCTGACTGGAAAAGGCCTCACACAACAAGCTGGATCTTCAGAAATGGGTAGGAACTCACCAAAGAAAGAGGAAAAAGGACCCTGCTCTGCCTTTCCATGTCTCCAAATTCTCCCCACCTACTATATACAAAGAGCATCTCAACACACTGCTAACATTAGAAGCAGTCACTCTCCATCAGTATAGATGGTCACTAGCGAGTCACTGCGTCTAAATACTGTATATCCAAGTAGCTCCCATCTTCAGCAGAGAAGTTTTCATTTGTCCACGCTGTACTTCATCTCCATGTCTACAAGACCTGATGCAAGGATAGGCTCATAAAATTACCCTCCAAAGCCAACATGGTACATAACAAAGTCCATTTTACACTTTCCAGTATGTTTTACACAATCTTTCTAAAGACAACTTCTCCTAAGTCTCAGCCACTCCTTTCCCCTTTATTTTTGTGGTAAATGTTGATGTCCCCCTAGGTTTAATTCTTGGTCTTTTTTTAAAGCAATGCACTCAGCTCTGGACAATGTTATTCATACTTTTTGGTGCCACTATCAGCTGCATAGTGACAATTTCCAAATTGCCATATAGTATTTTTGTCTTTTTCCTGAGCTCTAGAGACAGATACTTCCAACTTTCTAAGTCAATGTCACCAAAATTTCTTAGGACTTCTTCAACAGTCACCACTCTGATGACCCAGCAATTTTCATTTCTAGGCATATACCCAACAAAAATACTCATATACTGCTGTATTTAACAATTCTTTAGTTGGAATTTCTAAAATGGTGAATGTCTCTTCTGTAGCCTACACAAACATATAGCTTTCACGAGCCCTAGTGATTTCATTTGTTTGAGACAGGGGCTTGCCCCATAGTTCAGGCTGCCCTTGAACTCTCAGCAACCCTCCTGCCTTAGCTACCACATCCTGCCAATGATTTTTCAGAGAATAAGGAACACTGACTAAAAAGGCTTAAGAACTACTGCTATATAATGACAAAAAATAACTATAATTATATGCGACAATATACAAATTCAATTTTGACTGAAAGAAACCAGATCTAAGAGAATGTGTTGAGTGATTCTTTTTTTATTAACCTCCAAAATGGGTAAACTAGTGGTGATCCTCCTGCTGAGATTACAGGCCTTCGCCATCACAAAGTGAAGTCTGGGCTGGCAATATAGCTCAGTGGCACAGCGCACACCTGGCAAGTGTAAGGTCCTCAGTTTGATTCCTGATACCAAAAAACCCCCCAAAACTAAAGTAAAGTCTCCTAACAGTTTCCAAGAAGAAAAAAAAAATCAATAGCCCTCCCCCCAAAAAAGGAGTTAAAAATCAGAATACCAATGCCTTTGGTGGGGCAGGGACAGAGAAATAACTAGAAAAGTATGAAGGACTCATGATAAAACTCTGCCAGGATGATATTTACAGACATACTCATTTTGCAAAAATTCAGTGAGATGTACTGTTAATGATTTCTGCTTGTATACAGTATTTTACTTGACTGCGTATGGAGTCTAGGTTGAAAATTACTTTCACAATTGTAAGAGCTTGCTCACTGGTTTTTAACGTTCATATTTTCTTTTTTTTTCTTTAATTTTTATTAGTACATGTTTGTAATACATAATGACTACATCATCATGGGGAGTTGGTACTTGTATACAACACATCTAAATTCTTTCTTTTATTCTTTTCTCCTCCCCTCCCTTCTCCTTTAGTATAATATGTTGATGCTGAGAAATCTCAATCTTTTATTTTTCCCTTCATCTCTGGAAACTATTTCTTGTTTTTATCCTTAGCATTCTGAAATTTTTGGATTTATGTTTTGGTGAGAATACGTTTTCATTATGGTACGCACTCAAGTGTCTTTAGAACTGTTATTATTTATCGCCACCCTCTGTTTTATTTTTCTGAAAAGATAATCCTTATCTTTTCTCTCATACTTGGAAGATTTGCTTGATTTATCCTTTTATAATTTTAATTTTGATTATATTTTCTACTTTTAAATTCTCTATTCTCTGATTATTCCTGTTTCATAGCAACTTTTTAATTTTTTCAGAGAGTATTTAGAAGATCTGAGGGAGTTTGAGTACATTTTCTTATCTGTACTATACTGATTTCCTTCAGTCTTTTGGAGGGAGGGTTGCTAATTTTTTTTTCTTCTTCTTCTTGGAAACTGTTAAGAGACTTCACTTTGTCATGGCAAAGGCCTGAAATCTCAGCAGGAGGATCACCACTAGTCTGAGGCCAGTCTTGGCACCAGGGAATTCAAGGCCACTTTGAAGTACATTGTAAGACCCTGCCTCAGAAAGCCAATCAAACCAAAAAAATTCATAATGGCATAACAAAAATCTACATCAAGGAGAGAGAACTTCAGCCTTGTAGTACCACAGTTCTTTTTTGTAATTGCTGAATAAGGCAAAAATTCAAAAAAAAATTTTACCTTGCTGAAACAGTCTTTGAAAAAAAAGCAAAACCAGAAAGCCAATTGCGGCCATGCAAAGCTGTAATCCCAGCGCTTGGTAGTGTGAGGCAAGAGTACTGCCAAGAAGTTCAAGGCCAGCCTGGGCTATACCATATATTGAGTTCAAAGCCAAACCCTGTAAGGAGATCCTGTCTCAAAACAAAACAAAGCAGCAACAAAAAAACTAAAGAACTAGAGACAATGCCAAACAGCTTAATGACAGGACACTTTCCAAGAAACGCATCCTTAGGCGACTCGTGCAAATATCAAACAGCAAATTTACACAATTAGGATAGCTATAACATTACTAGGTAACACAGCCTTACAGCCCTACTGTCCATCATTGTCTGAAACATCACTGTCCAATGTACAGTCATGAACCATGAACTTTGGTCGAAATGTGATATTAATAAAAGCTAGACTGCTATGGAGAGCTGAACTAGGAATCTATCCAAGGACAGTACATTCTTATTTCTAGACCTACAGCAGAATTTAAAATAATAACCCTGAGAATACATTTTTAGACTGCGGCAGCTAAAGTCAGAAACATCGTCTCATACAGGCCTATATTTTTAAAAGATACAAAAAGTTCCCTTTCATTCTGATGTATAAGGAACTTCTTACATTTTAGAATGCTCTTTCCAGTTATTTTAAAACAGAAAGATGTTTTAAAACTATACCATAATATAGTACTTTTCAGCTATGCTTTTTGCTGATCAACACCCTTTTTTTCCAGGCCGGGGTTGCAGCTCAGCGGCACAGGGCCGCTTGCTTAGCAAGCACAACGCTCTGATTTCGATTCCCGCTACCAAAACCACTACCCCGCTCCCCACTTTTCAACTGACTAATCCTTTCTTTTCCCAAGTCTGCATAAGTTACTTTACTGAACCTTTATATTGCAATGCTTACATAATTATGTATATAATCTGTTTGAGTATATGTTCTACACATAACAGCTCTCCCCTACTCAAGAGATTATCAAGAGCTTGAATCAGGAGTGTCATAAACCAAATCCTGAGCTGGGAAGGAAGGTCTGGAGAGAACGGAGAAAAAGAATGAGGGTGAAAATAAAAACAAGGGTAAGGAACGATGAAAGGAAGGCAGAAGCAACATCATTTCATGGTGGTTCCCACTTTCATTCTCAGCCCTGCATACATTTTTCTCACAACAGTCTAAACATCGTCTTTGTGACTGTGTGATCTGGCCACTTACCCTGTACCAGTTTTCCTCCTTTACTGCTCTTCAACCATGGGACCACTCTTTTCCTAGAATACTCTGGAGTTCTTTCCTACCATAGGGCGCATAGGGCCTTTGCATTTATTCTTTCTACACCTGGCTTCTTTTCATAGTTTTTTTTTTTTTTTCTTGTTTGTCTTTTTGAGAAAAAGTCTCGCTATGCAGTTCAGGCTGGCCTTGAACTCACTTCGTCGCCCAGGCCCGCTTCGAACTCACAGCGATCCTCCTGCATCAGCCTCCCGAGTGCTGGGATTACAGGCATCCGCCAACACGCTCGGCAGTTTATTCTTTTTCATACTTCGGATTTTAACTCCAACACCACCTTCTACAAGAGTGGTAAAACCTTGCCACGTAGTCATTCTCATTTCCTTTATAGATCTCTCCAAATCCCTAAATTGCCCAGGCTGGGCTAAAACTCATGATTCTCTTGCCTCAACCTGGCACAGTTCGGGGATTACAGGGATGCGCTACCACACCCAACTCCTGTATACGTTTTAATACAATCTGAAACTTTACTGTCTGCGTGCTCCCGTCAACTCCACGGAGGACGAGATTCAGAAATGTCTTGCTCACCACCGTATCTTCATTTAGTGCGATATGCAGCTCATAATACTGGCTAAGTGAATGGCAGGGGTCTTAATTTGCAAATGAAGGATGATATTTTAAGCCTCACAAGTCTTAAAGCGCCTTTCCCCAAGTCAAAAAGCGCTAGAACAGAACCCGGCTAGCCAGGGCTATATTCTAATTCTCAGGTCAAGTAACAACCTGCCCAGCGCGAAGCTCAGCAAAGGCAGAGTGAAGACCACAAGACCTACACTTCCCTTTCCTTTTCACACTCGGGAGTATAGACGCATCCTTCTCCCGCCCTCTCCACCCCCGGTGTCTCCTCGCCCAGCCCAGAGCCGTGCAGTTCTTACTAGGTGGGAATGAGAAGGCATTTGAGGAGAGTCACCCCGAGCGCCAAAGCCGAAAACCAATTGCCACTATCCTTTACAGTTCCGAGCGCCGCCATCGTTGTAGCACTGCGCGCTTTCAACCAATCAAGCCACAGCCTGGATCCCGCGCATGCGGGTGAGGATCTTTGGGGCGGTGCCCGCGAGATAAGCGCATGCGCCCTGTCGCTCAGCCCGCTACAGTTTAGCTGAGATATTTAAACTTCCCGCCCACTCCTTTTCCGCCGCTTGTCCAGCGCCGAATCCCAGAGGGCGTACCTACACCTGCGCGGGCCTTTGTGTCCGACATTTATTTGCTAATTCGTATATCTACTCAAATAGTGGCTGGTCGTCCGCATACTTAGGTGAGAAAAAAACTCTGTCTATTCGCTCAGAGTGCTAGTGGAGGAGACACTTATCTATTGGTTGCAGTAGATAAAAGTACTTGAGAATATTGCGGAGGTGCCAAGGTGAGGGCCTGAACCGGAATATGAAATCCAGGCAGAGAAGGCGTGAGCCGAGATACAGAGGTGGAAACCGTTACGTGCTGCTGGGATGCTGAGCAAGGTTCTCGGTGCCGCGCTTGCCTGAGTAGAGCCCACTCTGGAGGCAGACTGCAGTCTGCTTCTTACATTTGATGTACAGAGAGCCAGGCGATCTTGTTAAAATTCAGTAGGTAGGTCTAACAAACTCTTAGACCACGGCAGTGCTGCTGGTACTCGAGCTACGAGGGCTGAGACACAAGCAGTGGAATTAATCTTGTTCCCTTTGTGTTGTGTAATCTTGGATAAATTAAATTTAGGGGTTTTTTGTGATGAGATGAAAATGAATTTTTAGCATTTAGAGTCGTTGTGAGGAGTCAGAGGATGCATGTAAATTGCTTGATATGTTGAGAGGGCAGAATAAGTGCTTAATAATGTGTCAGAGCATTCCTTGGCCTCTTCACAACATTCCAAACCTTACTTTTTTGTAGTTAAGTTTTCTTTGGGGAAGAATCTCTTTCTGCTTCCTTCTTTTAAGGATATTTGAGACTGTATTTAGGGACCACTTGGATAACCTAAGATAATCCCCATCTCAAGATTCTCAATTCAATCACATCTGTAAATCTGTTTTGACATATAAAATGACATTTATAAGTTAATTCCAGGGGGATAGGACATGGATATATTTAGCCATTATTCTGTTTACCACACACCTCAAACACAATATATCCAAAACAAAATTCATAATCTCTCAATATGATCATTCAGAGATTGATGCCAGCCGTCTAGTTGTTTATCTCAATGCCACTGCTCAATATATCACTCACTGTGGGGTTCTTTCACTCTTCGTTTTTATTTTGTTTGAGATAGTGTCTTTCTGTGTTGCCTAGGGTCGTCTTGAACTCCTGGGTTCAAGTGATCCTCCCATCTCAGCCTCCCAAGTAGCTGAGACTGAAGTCACTGAACTCTTGCTTTCTTTTTAATCTGCATTGACTCATTGATATGCTTGAATATGTCAAATGAGGCCCTGAACATTACCTTGGAGATCACTACCCAGGACTTAACAGGGAAGAAGGATATTTCTGCTGACCTGGAGTGTGCTCTCCCTGCTGCCTGCCTGCCACTGGGGGTTTCTAGCACCATCCGGCCTGGATCTTCTTTTTCTTTTGCCTGATTGGGAGGGCCTTGCCAACCCCTCAGCAATAGTGTTGCAGAATCTATACTGAACTGGATGGAGAATACTCTGCACCAAGGAGTAGGAAGGCAACTTTTATTATGCCAGTGGGCTGGTGATAACCAGGTCTAAATCACCAGCCTTGGCTTAGAGTAAAACAGCAACTTAAATACATTTTGTAAGCAGGAAGTAAAAAGTCAATAATGGGTTATTCTATAATTGGTTACATATGTTTGGTCACATATTGTCAGGCAGATGTGTCTGGGGCAGGTTAATTAGAGGGGGCCATTCATCATGAGACAGGAAGGTCCAGGGGAAGTTAGGTTCTGAGCAAGCAGGTAAGAGTAAGTGTGTCCTTGACAGGGTTGACCTGACCTTGGTAGATAGTCCTTGAAATAGGCTAGCAAAACAGATATGTTTGTAGGCTGTTGTGCAGCTGGTCAGATAGAGTTGAGTCAAATTATCTCTGAGTTGCAGCTGTTTTACAATATCTCTTATACATTTTGGTCCTCATTTACACTTTCAGTTCCTTACACCAGAGAAAAAATGTGGTATTTACACATGTGTGTCTGATTTATTTCTTTTAAGAGTACTACATTGTATAAAGAAACCACATCTTCATTATCTGTTCACCAATTGATGGACATTCGGACTGTGTCTAAGATTTAGCTATTACAAACTATGCTGCCATGGTATAGGTGTGCATTTACTACTGTGGTATTATGCTTTCAATTGTTTTGGGAAGATACCAAAAAGGAGAATAGCTGGGTCAAGTGGAACCCCTAGTTTTAGGTTTTTGAGGAATCTCCACAGTGATTTCCACAGTGGTTTCACCAGTCTACACTCCCACCAGCAATGGAAAGACTGTATTTAGGGTACAGTCTTTCTTTGTTTCCCCCACAGCCCAACCAGGGTACAGTCTATCTTTCTTTCCCCTACAGCCCAACCAGCATTTGTTATTGGTTGATTTCTTGATAATAGCCATTCTTTCTGGGGTGAGATGGAATCTCAGTGTAGTTTTAATTTGCCTCTCTCGAATGACCAGTGATGTTGAACATTTCTTCATATATTTACTTGCTGTCCCCACTTCTGAGAGGGGCGGTCTGATGTTTTTGAGTTCTTTATAGTTCTAGATAGTAGTCCTTTACTGAGAAACAATTGGCAAAATTTTTTTTCACATGATGTGGATTGTCTCTTCACTCTGTTGGTGTGCAAAAGCTTTTTAGTAAGATGAGATCTCAGTTGTTGATTCTTTGTGATAGTTCCTGTGAGATTGGAGTTTTGTTCATAAAGTTTTTGTGTACACCAGTATCTTCAAGATTTTCACCTATCCTATCTTCCAGCAGATTTAGTGTTTCTGTTTTAATATTTAGATCTTTGATCCATTTTGATTTTAGTGCATGGTGAAAGATACAGGTCTAGTTTTAATGTCCAGCATGTGGAAAACTAGTTTTTCCAGCACCATTTATCAAAGAGGCTATCTTTCTTCCAGTGAACATGTTTGGCCCCTTTGTCAAAGATAAGGTGGCTGTATAAAAAAAAACCACTGGAGTCTGGAATTGGTTCTGTATCTTCTAATTCATTCCTTTCATCCTCAGGTTTATATTTTTGCCAGTACCATGTTGTTTTTATCACAGTAGCTTTGTAGCAGTTTCAAGTCAGGGATTGTGTTGCCCTCTGCCTTGCCTTTGTTGCCCAGAATTGCTTTTGGTATTCTAAGTTTCTTCTGGTTCCAAAGGAATTTTAGAATTGTTTTCTCCAATTCTGTGAGTTATGCTATTGGAATTTTGATCACAATTGCATTAAATCTGTGTTACAATTTTGGAAGTGTGGCCATTTCCACTATATTGGTCTTCCTATCCAAGAGCAAGGAATATCTTTCCATTTTCTGATATCCTGTTCAATCTCCTTTTTCAGAGTACTGTAGTTCTCAATGTGGAGATCTTTTACTTTCTTCATTAGATTGATTCCTAGGTATTTCAGTTTCTTGGGATGCTATTGTGAAAGTTGTTGTTTCCCTGATTTCTCTCTGTGAGTTTGTTATTCATGTACAGGAAGGCTATTGATTTCTGTGGAAGAGATTAAAGGAAGGCTGGAGGACAAAGGAAGATCATGCAAACTTTGGGAAACTGAAGAAGCTAGGAGGGAAAGAGAAAAGGAAGAAATAAAAACAAGAACAGAACAGAACAATGACAAAAACTAGAAACCATGTTCACACTGATATAAAAACAAGAGCAATCAAGAAAAAAAAAAACAAACAAAGCAAAACAAAAACAAGAAAAGAAAGAAAAAGGAAATAAGAAAAAATGTCTACTTCAAGGCGTGTCCCTGCTGTCACTTGTAGACAGTTTGGGCAGACAGAGTCCAGATCCGAGCTGAGTAATCCCAGCCAGTCAGCTGTAGTTTATGATGTAATGGATAATCCCAGCAATCCTGCTCCTTCGTTCCACTGATGTATAGTATTTATTGATTTACATATATTGAACCATCTTGCATGGCATGGGTGAAGCCAAGTTGCTCAAGATGTGTGATTCTTTAAGGATTTGTTGCATTTTGTGTCTTTTTTTTATCATGAAAAGTAAAATTTAATGGTTAAACAACTAAAATTGTATACAGATGATAATGGCTCTGATACACAAGCAAGCCAAATTACATACTTCATACAATCCGTAATTATGTTGAGATACATATAGATATCTTCTCAGAACATTAAAAGCATGATATTTACAAATCTATAAGTTGTTTGCAAACAGATGAACTCTTAAGCACAAGTATAGAAATTTTTAGAAATGTATGTTATAAAATATAACTGCAGTTTAAAATTCTTGTTAGGAAAATGGACAAGATGCAGCAAAAGTTTAAATAGAAACTAGTGGAAAAATGACAACCATTAACAAAAATTCCATTTTGAAGTCATATCACCGCACAATTACTAAAAACAAAACAAAAAAGGAAACAAAAATAACCTAAAAAAATACTGAACCTACTGGCATGTAAAAAATACAAGTCAGTTCACCTGTGACCTAACAGTGCAAAATAAACAGTTATCACCTAATTTAAGAGACAGTATTAAACTTTAATATTTAATAGTTTAATATTAAACAATATTAAAGGCAAATTAAACGATGCTATTGCTTACAAGAACGTATAGAATTAGGGGCTGGGGATTTAGCTCAGTGGCAAAGCGCCTGCCTGACAAGCGCAAGGTTGTGAGTTTGGTTCCCGGTACCGGAGAAAAAAAAAAAAAAAAAAAAAAAAAAAAGAATGTATAGAATTATTTAAGCATAACGTTTATTCTTAAAAGTGAACTTAAAATTATTTAACCCAGACATCTACTTTAAGACTGAGTTTATAGTATTTATTTATTTTGAGTTTTTATATTTATACTTTATCTCCTCTGGTTGTGTGTTTTGTAGAGAAATAATTGACGTCTCATTTGTACTTTTTTTTTTTTTGGTCTTTTTGAGACAGGGTCTCACTATGCAGTTCAGGCTGGCCTTGAGCTCACTTTGTAGCCCAGGCTGGTCTCGAACCCGCAACAATTCTCTTGCCTCAGCCTCCCAAGTGCTGGGATTACAGGCGTGCACCACCACGCCTGGCCATTTGTATATTTTTTTAAGGAAGGAAAGGTTTATTTAGCTGACATTTTTTAAAGGTTTCATTCTATAATTGGCTGGCTCCAAGGCAGGGTGGCACATGGCAAAGGGGCGATAATTCATGGCAGAAGAAGACAGCAAAAGCAATGAGAGACAGGGAGAGAAAGAGAGAAGGAGAGAACTAATTTATTTTTATAGATTTATACTACATGAAAAATAATCAGGATTGTGAAAATATGAGTTATAACTGAGAACCTTGTATATTCACAGGGGTTTGGTACAATATTCATTCTTACATGCAGGGCAGCTGATAACTTTTATATGTCCCTTATATTAATGGTTCCTCACAATACAGTGTTTATTTGCAGTATGTATTAAACCAAAATGATTACAGGTGTTCCCACAAAATATACATTGATATGAGTGTCTCCACTATGAAATGGTCATGTATAAATGAAGACTTCTCAGGATCTGTATTTCTACTAACACTCATTATGAATGTGTATATTTTTCTGATGTTATGAGAATTGCAGAAAGCTTTCTCACCTTATTTACATAGGATTTCTCTTTAGTGGGAGTCCTTTCATGTATTTCAAGGTGAGTGGAAGAATTGAAGGGAATATATATATATATATTTTTCACATCATGTGAATTCTTTTACATATTTGAATGAATTGAGAAAAATAAAAACTTTCCAACATTACTCACATATGTTCAGATTCTCTTGATGTAAGTAATGATACTTGTGTGGACTAAAAGATGTTTTATGTTGCTTCCATGAAAGGTCTTCTCTCTGGTCTGATTCATGTCAGTGTAAGTCACTTTACATATCCAGTAATATCCTCTTTAAATATGCATGATGCTTTACTGCGATAAAAGACTTTCATTTTGCTTACTCACAGTATTTCTCCCAGGTGTAATTTATGTCATGTATTTGATGATGCTTGTGCACTGAGTGCATTCCCACATTGCTTGCTTACACGGCAGTTCTACAGTATGTGTTTGACAATGAGAGTGAGTCCTGAAGGCTTTCTCACATTGCTCATATGCAGAGTTTCTTTCAGTGTGAGTTCATTCATGTCTTTAACAATTATGGTGTGTGCTGATGGCTTTCCCACATTGCTTACATACATAGGGTTTCTCCCCAATGTAGTTCTTTCACATATTTGACAAACACTGTGTGTCCTGAAAGCTTTCCTGCATTACTTACATACAGGACTTCTCCCCAGTGTGTGTGTGTGTGTGTGTGTGTGTGTGTGTGTGTGTGTGTGTGTGTGTGTTTGGTATCAGGAATCAAACTCAGGACCTTGCACTTGCCAGGTAGGCGCTTGTGCCACTGAGCTATATCCTTGGCCCTCCCCAGTGTGTTCTTCCATGTCTTAGACAATGACTGTGGCTGCTGAATGCCCTTCCACAGTGCTTATACACATAGAGTTTTTCCCCGATGTGAGTTCTTTCATGTTTCCCCAATGAAGTATTGCTAATGAAAGATTTTCCAGTGTTTACATACATAGCGTTTTTCTGCAGTATGAGCTCTTTCATATATCTGTTTTGTTTTCTGAGACAGGGTCTCACTATGTAACCCAGGCTGGCCTTGAACCCATGGTAATTCTCCTGCCTCAGCCTCTCGAGTGCTGGGATTACAGGCATATGCCACCACGCCTGGCTGCATTTTTCATGTATCTGAATATCATGATGACAATTAAAACCTTGTCTACATTGTATGCATATGTAGGTATTCACCGCACTATGATTTCTTTCTCAGATTTGAACATAGTTGGGTGTAATGAGTGCTTTCACATCTTGCTTATATACAAAGGGCTTCTCTTCAGTGTTAGTTTCTTCAGTGCAATCAGATTAGGATTTCTCCACATTGCTTATATTCAGAGGGTTTCTCTCCAGAATTTCTCTTTGCATGCTTCTGAAAGGACTGTCAGTGCAGGTTTTTCCATATTTGTTACATTTAAATGGCTTCTCTTCAAATCCCTGATACTATATGATTTGAGTCTAGTGTTAGTTATGATGGGCACATTTGCTGATGAGTGATCAATAAGGGGCTTTCTACAGGAAAGGCTTTCACCTGATTTTATATCAACAAATTTCATGTGCATATTAATGTCTAGAATCCAAAAAAACCATTTCACCACATTGAAACTATATATATACTGACAGCATTTCTCTACCTCTCCACTTATAACTTACTGGCAGTTTTTGTACTCATCTTCAATTTGCTTGTTATCCACGTTGCTTCCTATGACAGCCACGTGCCGAAAGGTTTCCCACATCACATCTCTGTAGAGCTTCTTTGGAAATGGATCCAGCAAAGCCCACTTCTCCATGGTGAAGTTCACAGCCACATCCTCAAAGGTCACTGCCTCCATTTTCAGCTTCCAGAGTTCCCAGAAGCACCTAGTGCATCCACCACCATGCAGGTCCAGGAGAAAGCAGGCAAGCAGGGCCACGTGGGCCCCCAGAGTAGAAATCAGCTAGTGTTTTGTTGAGAATTTTGCATCTATGTTCACTAAGGAGATTGACCTGTAGTTTTATTTCATTTTTGGTTCTTGCAGGAATGGCTTTGGGGTTGCTCCTTCCCTTTTGATTTCATTGACGCATTGGAGGAGTACTGACATTAGACCTTCCCCGAAATTCTGGTAGAATTCTGTGGTGAATCCATTGGGTTTGGGGCTTTTCTTTGTTGGTAGAGTTTTTATTATTGCCTGTATTTCATTGCCTATTATTGGTCTATTTAGAGTTTTTTTTTAAGAGAATAAAGAAAATAATAACAATATAGACAAAAAACAAAGCAAAAACGGTAAAAATGATACAGGATTTCAAAACAAGATGATAGGAATTAACAGTGGTTGTTATATTACATATTGTTATCTTTAACAAAGTTGCTCAGGTTACCAGATGTAAGAATGCAAGATTGATCAAACCATTAAAGAGAATAAAAAATACTAAAAAAAAATTTGAAACAATATGGAGCTGTACTAAACAAGATGGTAGGAATTCACCAGTGGTTGTTATATTGCGTATTGTTGTCTTCAGATTAGTTGTTCATCTTACCAGATATAAGCATGCAAAATGAGTCAAAAGATTTAAGCATAAAGTATTCCTTTCAACAAACCATTAGACATCAGCAGTACA